>NC_067399.1:308706455-309342288 GCF_016432865.1 Antechinus flavipes | reverse complement strand
TTCACTTTTTTTCTATTCTGACATTGTTTCTGTTAGATGGGTCATAAATTCTGCTTTCATGATTCTTATTTATCTCAATCCATTTGGATTCTAAGTTCTTTTGGGAATCCACAGGGTGTTCAGACACATCAACTACTGATTCACTTTATTTTCTTTTCCAATATTTATTTAGTTATGTTTCAACTAATTTAAATATCCTGTAGGCAATATCCACTTTTTGTTTTGAGATCTCTCCTTTTGATTAATCTTCTTATGCTAAAAGTTTTCAAATGAATTTTCTTCTTTTTGTGATCTTCAGTAATTTCAATCTTTTTTTCTTTCTTTTTTGTATTCCCCATTGCTCACATTTCAGCTCTCTCCCCTTTGATGTTATATATTCCAAGAGCCAGACCACAAAGCTGTCTCCTAATCTGGTGAATTAATTTGTCATTAGCCTCACTCAGTTCTTACTATGAGTGACTTCAAGGGGTTCAAAAATAGTTCTAGGTGAATGTCAGTCCCTTTTCTTTTAGGCCTGTTGTGGCCTCCTGCCCTAGTGGTCCCCCTGTTTCAGTACACATATTACTGAATATTGGAAGTTGGAGATACTGTCAAACTGATCTTTAATTCTCTTTTCTGGCTTTCTTTAAATGTCATCTTCTTTTGTAGTGGCTAGAAGCTGGAAAATGAAAGGATGTCCATCAATTGGAGAATGGTTGAGTAAATTGTGGTATATGAACGTTATGGAATATTATTGTTCTGTAAGGAACGACCAGCAGGATGAATACAGAGAGGACTGGCGAGACTTACATGAACTGATGCTGAGTGAAATGAGCAGAACCAGGAGATCATTATATACCTCAACAATGATACTGTTTGAAGATGTATTCTGATGGAAGTGGACCTCTTTGATAAAGAGAGCCTTAATTGATCAAAGATGGACAGAAGCAGCTACACCCAGAGAAAGAACACTGGAAATGAATATAAACTGCTTGCATTTATGTTTTTCCTCCCAGGTTATTTATACCTTCTGAATTCAATTCTCCCTGTGCAACAAGAAAACTGTTCAGTTCTGCACACATATATTGTATCTAGGATATACTGCAACCCATTCAACATGTAAAGGACTCTTGCCATCTGGGGGAAGGGGTGGAGGGAGGGAGGGGAAAAATCGGAACAGAAATGAATGCAAGGGATAATGCTGTAAAAAATTACCCTGGCATGAGTTCTATCAATAAAAAATTATTAAAATAAAATAAAATAAGGTAAAAAAATAAATGTCATCTTCTACAAGAAGCCTTTCCCAACTTCTCTTAATTCTAGTGCCTCCTCGCTGTGAATTATTTTCTATTTATGCTTCCAATATTTTTTGGGTACATATTTGTTTATTTATATCTTCTGTTAGATTGTGAGCTTCGTGTGGGTAGGGATTTTCTTTTGTCTTTTTTTGTAACCTTAGCACTCAGCACAGTGCCTGGCATATAGTATGTAGTTAATAGATGATTTTTGACTCCCCGATGAACGCTCTTTGCCAGGCAGAACAAACTTCTGCTTTCTTTTACCTCATTTTTAGGTGTGAGTGGGGGAGGTTGGGCAGAGTTGAGTTCTGCTGCTACCAAATAAAGCCAAGGAAAAGTGTGCTAGCAGGTATGACATAGGGGAATTGCCAAGTGAATCTCAGAATACTAGTAGACCCCAATGTTCCCCATTTTTAAAACTTGTGGAATCATGAGGAAGAGTGTACTAAGAAAATATGCTGAGGATTGGGAATTAACCTTTTCTTCTCTTAATTCATCAGATTTTTACTTCATTAGATTTTCTGATGTATTAGCCTAGAAAGATAACTGCAATTACTTTACCTTTTGGGCAATTATTTTATCTCTTAATTTGGAGATTTTGAAAGTTTGTATGTAATAGAAAAAAGTATAACTTTCTATTTGTGTGTGTGTGTGTGTGTGTGTGTGTGTGTGTGTGTGTGTGTTGGGTTTCAACTAGACTATAAGTCTGTCAGGGACTGACATCCATCATGCACTTTTCTCTTTGTAACGTATTTCTACATATCTGTTTAGTCCCTAGTATAGCGCCACACAATAGTAGATGCTCAGTAAATATTTATTTGTTGATGATAATTATGCTGATTTTCTCATTGCAACCTAATCTGTTAGGATATTTTTCCTTAAATTCAACTAGTAAAGTAATGTGAATACTAGATTTTATTATATGCCAGCTTTTAAAAACAATCATTGTGTATTTAAAGACTAGTTATTAGGATCTCATATAATTCAGCTTAGAAGCATTTCAAACTTTCATTCATTTGTAATTATTCTTACCATAGTTAAGCAGTTTTAGTAGTTTGACACTAATTTATGTATAAGTACACATATTACTTAATATTGGAAATTAGAGAGACTAACTATATAAAATGCCTTATAGGTCTTAGTATAGAGTGAGTTTGTGATACTTAAAATATTTCCTTGGAAAATTATATTCAAAGCAACTAGAAAATTTTACTCTGCTCTTATAAATTGATGCAGTTATTTTAGCTTCATGTGGTTAATATTTTTGATGTTAAAAGCAAAAGCAGTCATGATCCTTTCAACCTGACAACAACATTTGGTGTTATCATAATACTATGGCCTGGTGAATTTTTATTAAGTGAAAAGAGTTTGCTTTTTTTAAGGTTTCATTTTCTCTCAAACTTTCCTTCTTTTCTCTTATAATGAATTACTCATTTTACACCAGACTTCAGAGGTCACACATATAATGAGATAATATGCACTCTAAAGTGCCTTAGAGTCCTTAAAGGTATATATAAATGTTAACTACCATTATTATTATATTCATTACATCATTATAATTAATTATAATATAATAAGTATGTCATTAAATTAATTACCATGATTATCATTATTGATATAATGATGCAGTATGATATTATAGAAAGAACATAGGCTTTGGATTTAGATGGCTTGGTTTTAAAACTTGTCACCTATTGCTGTATAACTGTTGTGAATTAAGGCAAGTCATTTTTTCCCCTCTGGGCTTCATTTTCCTCATTTAGAACAAGAAGAAGTTAAAACATCTTGCCCCTTCCAGTTCTAAATCTATGATCCTATCATAAATAGCTAGAGTGTTGTAACTCAGGAAAGACTGAATTCAAATCCTGCTTCACTCCTACTAGTTATGTGACCTTGGACAATGAATATAATAACAATGTCCATGTCATAGAGTTTCTATGGAGACCAAATTAGAGATCACCATGCTTTTTGCTTTGTAAACCTTCAGTGTATAAATGTTAGCTATTTTTTATTATTATTATTAATACAATGACTCTTCACTTAACTAAAAATCATTTATTCAGCAAACTCAACCATAAAGAATGACTCCTCAATCCCAGGAAATAGAAAATCAATTCAATTCAATAAACATTTATTTTGTATGATATATTTTAATAAATGGGCATTAAGTAGCCAAATTGATGTTATAAGAATAGATGTATATTTCTATACCTGAATGAAAATATTGAGTTCTGGCAAATTTAATTATCTGGTTTTTCAAGTCACAAGAGATTTAAAGACAGCAAATTACAATGGAGAATTTTTCTAGCAATAAGAATATTAGGAACATCATGAAGTGACAGCTGAGAGATACTCTGAAGAAGAGGTTGAAAAATTTTAAATTGCAAACCCAATTCAATAAGCAAAACAAATAATGACTAAAGTAATGTAGGAAGAATCATACCTTCTATGCTTTTGGAGTATTACTGCATTTTTACCATTATATAATTAATTATATCTGTCCAGCAAAAGAGAGATAATAGTTCCATTGTACTTTGAAGTGATCAGACCACATTTGGAATATGGTCATTTTGGTATACCATATTATAAGGAGGATATTGTTCTTCTCTATGTCAATTAAGCTATAGATTTGACATTTGAAAGCATATTATATGAGCAATGGATGAAACAATTTGGAATGTTTAACATGGAAAAGGGAAAATTTAAGGACAATAAATTTTTTCCCCCAATATTTGAAGATTGTCTTCTGGAAATAGGATAGATGATTAGTTTAATGATTAGAGTAATGATTGCAGAATTTATGAACATTTTTATAAATACCACTGTCCAAAAAAAGAGTAGCAAGGCAATGCATCTCTCTAATATGAAATATTAAGTCAGTATTAAATCTGACAAGTAAGATAGATTGATCCACCTGCTTTTAATATTGTAGAAACGTGACTTCCAAGTGCATATTCATATAATTATTTGTTTCCATGTTCATTATGTTTACTTTGAATCAAGGAATATTTTCAGTATCATTACATTATAAGCTCCTTGAGAGCATGAACTTGTTATTGCCTCTTGGTATCCTTAGAGCTTAGTACAATGACTGACATGTAGATGTTTCATAAATATTTATTGAATTGACTTAATTACATTAAGTAGCCTCATATTAAGAATACAGGGAAATATGTAATACCTTTTTGAAAGATGTTCATCAAATTTATTTAAAAGAAAGCCTGCTCAAATACTTAACTCTTCCTAGCTGTGTGACCCTGGGCAAGTCACTTAATCCCAATTGCCTCGGGGGGGGGGGGGAAGCAAAAAATAAAAATAAAAGAAAGCTTCTTGGCATTTGAAAGTAAAAGCTTTAATTATACTTATATGTAACACTTTTGTTGCAAATAATCTGTGAGATGTCACTATGCTTGATAGTTAAAGGAAAGTGGTTATATGACAATGAGAAGCCGCAGTCCTTTACATCCTTTATACAATTGAACCAAATAGATAGTGAATACAACTTTTTGTAATCTATTGATGCAGCAAACATTCTTTCAGTTATGAGCCAGGAGCCCATCTAAATATTATTCACTGTTTCTATTATTTATATGGCACTAAGATCAGTACCATATAAATAATAGAAACACAATGAATAATAATCATTGAAGTTTCTGAACTAATTGTGTATATTTGTTCATTCTTCTACTCTCCAACAGAATGTAAGTTCCTGAAGGCAGGGATCATTTTGGTTGTCTTTGCATCTTAGGTGGGTGTACTTAGATAGGCACCTGGCTCATAATTGAAGTTTAATAAATACTGGATGTTTGCTTGATCAAGAGATTATGAAAAGTCATATTCACTATCTATTTGGTTCAAGTGTATAAAGGATGTAAAGGGCTATGGTCACTTATTGTCATATAACCACTTTCCTTTAACTAACAATAGATAAACTTTGTTACAAAAAGGTCATTAAGTTTATTTTTTGTCTTTCATTCTTTTTATTATTTAAAACTAATTAGTTTTATTCATACCCTCTTAAGAATAAGTTTTTATTGATGTAATCTGTTTCTGACATCATTATAGTTACATTATTATAGTATTCTTCCTCCACACTCTTCCAGGGAGCCATCCCATATAACAAATATTATTTTTAAAGGGTTATTTTTAGTACACTTATTTAATACATTAAAAAGCCTCAAAACATATACAATAACTATAACATATTTAACATGTATACGACTGCTTGCTATCTGAGGGAGGGGGTGGAGGGAAGGAGGGGAAAAGTCGGAACAGAAGTGAGTGCAAGGGATAATATAAAAAAAATGCAGGTATGGATTCTGTCAATAAAAAGTTATAATTATTAAAAAAACCCCCACATACAATATATAATACCTGTGGATTTCACCTCTATAAGAAGGGGGTGGGCTGGGGATGTGCTCTCATATCTCTTCATTGGATTCCTACTTAATCTCTATTATTTTGTTGCATTCATTTTTGATATTTTGGTATAGAATTATTCTTTCTATTTCCATTGTAGTTTCTGTGTATATTGTTTTCTTGGCTCTCCTTGGATCTTCACTCTTCACCAGTTCATGGGGATCTTTTATATGTGTGTGTGTGTATGTGTGTGTGTTGGGATTTTATTTTCTTATTGATGAATTCATTGGAGTTTAAAGCCAGTAATGGAATCTCAGGTTCAAAAGATTTGAACAATTTTGCCACTTTATTTGCATACTTTTAAATTGCTTTTCATTTTGGAAAACACCAACAATGCATTATTGTGCCTGTTCATTATACAACATTTCCTTATTGACTGTTACCATATTTGTCATTTTAAAAAATCAATTTATAGGGTTTGAAGCAAAACCATAGGTTTGTTTTAATTTGTTTTTATCTTATTATTTATGGTTTGGAAGATTTTTTTCTATGATTGTGAATCCTTTGTATTTCTTTTTTGGGAACTGTTTATATTCATTGATAACATACATATAGAGAATGGTTGATAGTCTTATGTATATATTTATTAATTGCATATGCATATCTTTGATACCAAATTCTTATTGGAGAAATTTTATATAAAGATTTTTTTCCTCATATAACCATTTCCTTTCTGAGGTATATTGGTTTTATTTGTGTAGATTCTCTCATAGATTTCCTTTTTCCATTGCATTTCATTCTCAGAATAATGCAAATTATTGAAGATATCAGAGAGGACAAACATCTCATGGTAGGTGTCTTATCCCAATGTATGCTGCATAATGCAATTCACCTATATCTTCCTCCAATTGATAGCCTTACCTTCTTCACTTGCTTTTAAATCTTTTTTCTTGAATATATGATCTTTCATTACTCTAGATGCCAGGTGCCCTCAGGAGTCCCAAAGTCTCTCCTACCCCTAAGTTAGAATGAGTGTAATTTTGAAGTAACAAATTTCCCAGAAAAACAAACTCACCCATCTCTCTTCATTAACATCTCTCTTCTCCCATAGGAGCATCCATCACCTTTTAGTACCAGTATGGGTCTCCTTCCATTTCCCCATTTTTCTATCCTTACCTCTATCTCACTTCTTTCTAGACTTTTCTTTTATTAAGACCACAGAGGTTACTTTTTCTCATTGTTACCTCTCAATATGATCTGGCACATCATACATTCCTCCCCAAGAAATATCAATTGGATTTTTTCTATATTCAAAAGTTCTATAATTTCCTGCATTGTGATTTTAAAATTTTTTTGGTCATGTTCTTCTAAGGGATCTATGAACAAAGTAACTGTTTATCATATTAAACTATTGGCCAAATCACTTGATTTCTCTGTGCCTCAGTTTGTGAAAGAAAGTCATTGGACACTAAATTGCTATGTGATTATGGACAAGATCTTATGATTTCTATACATCCTTTTTTGAGATGACTATGTTTTGCTTGCATGAGTGAGCATATTTTTTATTATCTTTCACTTTGATATATTTGCACCCCCAATCTATTGTTTGCTCTGTTATTTCTTTGGTGAGACTTGCTGCTGGAGACTACAGGCTGGCTTTCTATCCTTCCCAATATTTTTGTTGTGTAAGCCACAAATTCTGCTCTCATAATTCTCATTTTTCTTTTTAACTACTTGGGAACATAATGTTGTAGTCTCATGTGCTGCTTTCATTCCATGGGGTCCTCTGTCTCATCAAATGTAGCATTTTCCTTATTTTTTCAGTATTTTTATTCATTATTTATTACATCTGGAAGCCATATTTCCTTCCACTGTTAAAGTTTTCCCCATTGACTTCCGGTTAAGATGGCGGAGAGGAGGCTCACAGTTGCATAAGCTCCGCGCTTTCTCTCACTATCCACTTCATTACAAGCCTCTGAATCAATGCTTGACTGAAAAAAACCCACAAATAGTTACCAAGAGAAGCCATCCTTGAGATCCGCCAAGAAAGGTCTGTCTTTACTGGAGGGCTGGGGCGGTTTTAGATCGGGCGCAGGCTGAGGGCAGCGGCAGTGAGAGCACGGGAGCAGAGCTGAGAGGGGGTGGGGAGTGATTGTAGCCGTCTCTGCGGGGAGAGCTTCGCTACAGGTTTGGAACCTGCAGCAAGTCAGCAGCCCAGCAGAGAAGCTAAAAACATCGGGGCTGAAGAATACAACCCCAAACAGCTGGAGTCTCTCAGGACCTGGCCGCCCCCCCCTTCCCCCCCCTTCCCCCCCCTCAGTGACTCAGCACGCTCTGGGATCTCAGAGCGCAGGCGCAGCACAGTCCTGCTAGTGCTCACTGCTGCCCCCTTCAGTCTGTAAAGGAAGCTCGATAACACACCCAGCCCCCCCCCCAAAGAAAGACTCCAGTTTTTTCTGTTTTTCTTTGGTAGTTTGTCTCTGATTAATAGACAGAATGAGCAAGAAGCTGAAGAGGACTTTAACCCTTGACAGCTTCTACACAGATAGAGAGCAGACTCTAAATCCTGAGGAGACTAAAAACAG
The DNA here is from genome assembly GCF_016432865.1 of Antechinus flavipes. Lineage (NCBI taxonomy): Eukaryota > Metazoa > Chordata > Mammalia > Dasyuromorphia > Dasyuridae > Antechinus > Antechinus flavipes. The sequence goes on along the minus strand of NC_067399.1, from coordinate 309,334,067 downwards.
GCAGTCCCCAGGTGATTCCCCAAAGGAGGAGACCATCTGTTCCTCAGCACAGATGAACCTCATAGAAGTGATTCAAAAGGCTCTCACAAGGGAGCTAGAAGAAAAATGGGGAAAGCAGAGTGAGGCTTGGCAAAAGGAGAGGGAAGCTTGGGAAAAGGAGAGGGAGGCTTGGCAAAAGGAGAGGGAGGCCTGGCAAAAGAGCCTGGAGATTCTCTCATAGATTTCCTTTTTCCATTGCATTTCATTCTCAGAATAATGCAAATTATTGAAGATATCAGAGAGGACAAACATCTCATGGTAGGTGTCTTATCCCAATGTATGCTGCATAATGCAATTCACCTATATCTTCCTCCAATTGATAGCCTTACCTTCTTCACTTGCTTTTAAATCTTTTTTCTTGAATATATGATCTTTCATTACTCTAGATGCCAGGTGCCCTCAGGAGTCCCAAAGTCTCTCCTACCCCTAAGTTAGAATGAGTGTAATTTTGAAGTAACAAATTTCCCAGAAAAACAAACTCACCCATCTCTCTTCATTAACATCTCTCTTCTCCCATAGGAGCATCCATCACCTTTTAGTACCAGTATGGGTCTCCTTCCATTTCCCCATTTTTCTATCCTTACCTCTATCTCACTTCTTTCTAGACTTTTCTTTTATTAAGACCACAGAGGTTACTTTTTCTCATTGTTACCTCTCAATATGATCTGGCACATCATACATTCCTCCCCAAGAAATATCAATTGGATTTTTTCTATATTCAAAAGTTCTATAATTTCCTGCATTGTGATTTTAAAATTTTTTTGGTCATGTTCTTCTAAGGGATCTATGAACAAAGTAACTGTTTATCATATTAAACTATTGGCCAAATCACTTGATTTCTCTGTGCCTCAGTTTGTGAAAGAAAGTCATTGGACACTAAATTGCTATGTGATTATGGACAAGATCTTATGATTTCTATACATCCTTTTTTGAGATGACTATGTTTTGCTTGCATGAGTGAGCATATTTTTTATTATCTTTCACTTTGATATATTTGCACCCCCAATCTATTGTTTGCTCTGTTATTTCTTTGGTGAGACTTGCTGCTGGAGACTACAGGCTGGCTTTCTATCCTTCCCAATATTTTTGTTGTGTAAGCCACAAATTCTGCTCTCATAATTCTCATTTTTCTTTTTAACTACTTGGGAACATAATGTTGTAGTCTCATGTGCTGCTTTCATTCCATGGGGTCCTCTGTCTCATCAAATGTAGCATTTTCCTTATTTTTTCAGTATTTTTATTCATTATTTATTACATCTGGAAGCCATATTTCCTTCCACTGTTAAAGTTTTCCCCATTGACTTCCGGTTAAGATGGCGGAGAGGAGGCTCACAGTTGCATAAGCTCCGCGCTTTCTCTCACTATCCACTTCATTACAAGCCTCTGAATCAATGCTTGACTGAAAAAAACCCACAAATAGTTACCAAGAGAAGCCATCCTTGAGATCCGCCAAGAAAGGTCTGTCTTTACTGGAGGGCTGGGGCGGTTTTAGATCGGGCGCAGGCTGAGGGCAGCGGCAGTGAGAGCACGGGAGCAGAGCTGAGAGGGGGTGGGGAGTGATTGTAGCCGTCTCTGCGGGGAGAGCTTCGCTACAGGTTTGGAACCTGCAGCAAGTCAGCAGCCCAGCAGAGAAGCTAAAAACATCGGGGCTGAAGAATACAACCCCAAACAGCTGGAGTCTCTCAGGACCTGGCCGCCCCCCCCTTCCCCCCCCTTCCCCCCCCTCAGTGACTCAGCACGCTCTGGGATCTCAGAGCGCAGGCGCAGCACAGTCCTGCTAGTGCTCACTGCTGCCCCCTTCAGTCTGTAAAGGAAGCTCGATAACACACCCAGCCCCCCCCCCAAAGAAAGACTCCAGTTTTTTCTGTTTTTCTTTGGTAGTTTGTCTCTGATTAATAGACAGAATGAGCAAGAAGCTGAAGAGGACTTTAACCCTTGACAGCTTCTACACAGATAGAGAGCAGACTCTAAATCCTGAGGAGACTAAAAACAGGCAGTCCCCAGGTGATTCCCCAAAGGAGGAGACCATCTGTTCCTCAGCACAGATGAACCTCATAGAAGTGATTCAAAAGGCTCTCACAAGGGAGCTAGAAGAAAAATGGGGAAAGCAGAGTGAGGCTTGGCAAAAGGAGAGGGAAGCTTGGGAAAAGGAGAGGGAGGCTTGGCAAAAGGAGAGGGAGGCCTGGCAAAAGAGCCTGGAGAAGTCAGTTAAAGAGAGAGTGGATAAAGAAGTAAAATCCTTGAAAAATAGGATTAGTGAACTGGAAACAGAAAACAGCTCTCTAAAAAACAAAATTGGCGAAATGGAAAAAAATTCCACAGAACAAAAGAACTCAATGGGACAATTAGAGAAAGATTTTAAAAAAGTGAGTGAAGAGAATACTTCACTGAAAATCAGAATTGAACAAGTGGAATTGAATGACTCGAGGAGACAAGAAGAATCAGTCAAGCAAATCCAAAAAAATCAAACAATGGAGAAAAATGTGAAATACCTTCTGGGGAAGACAACAGACCTGGAAAACAGATCCAGGAGAGACAATCTGAGAATCATTGGACTCCCAGAAAAACATGATGAAAAAAAGAGCCTGGACACCGTCTTCCAGGAAATTATCAAAGAGAACTGCCCAGAAGTCATAGGAACAGAGGAAAAAATAAACATTGAAAGGATTCATCGATCACCCACTGAAAGGGATCCTAAAATCAAAACACCAAGGAATATAGTGGCCAAATGCCAGAACCCTCAGATGAAGGAAAAAATATTGCAAGCGGCTAGAAAAACCCAATTCAAGTATCAAGGAGCCACAATAAGGATCACCCAGGATCTGGCAGCATCCACATTAAAAGATCGAAGGGCCTGGAATATGATATTCCGAAAGGCTAAGGAACTTGGTATGCAACCAAAAATAACTTACCCAGCGAGAATGAGCATCTTTTTCCAGGGAAGAAGATGGACATTCAACGAAGTAAGCGAATTTCATCTATTTCTGATGAAAAAACCAGAACTTAACAAAAAGTTTGATCTACAAATATAGAACTCAAGAGAAATCTAAAAAGGTAAAGATTAATCCTGGGAACTATATTTTGACTATATAGATGTATAAAGAATACATGTATACCTTGTTCTAGAAATTGATGTGGAAAGGACATTGTACCAGAAAAAGGGTAAAGTGGGGGTAGTACATCTCATGAAGAGGCATAGGAAACCTATTATATCTGAGAGAAAGAATGGAGGGGGATGAATATAGTGGGTATCTTACTGCCTTCAGAATTGGCTTTAAGTGAAAAATCTTAAGACATATTCAATCTATGGTGAAAATTCTCCCATCTCATTGAAAAGTGAGAAGGGAAAAGTGGAAAGGGAAGGAATAAGCTAAGCGGAAGGGAATACGGGAACTGGGAGGGAAAGGGGTAAGATAGGGGGAGGAACTCTAAGGCGGGGGGAGGGACACTAAAAAGGGAGGGCTGTGAGAAGCAAGGGGTGCTCACAAGCTTAAAGTTTTCCCCATTGATTTACTTGCTTATGTTTAAAATCCTTGTTTTTTTTTTTAATTTTCCTTGCTGAGATATTTAGTGATTTCAGTCTTCCCTTTTATTCTACTCTACTCTCTTATTTTTCTCTCTTGATCCTTTTCTGACTGTCCCCGATGATGGTTTTTGGAGGGCTGGACAAAAAAGGTTTAGTCTCTTTCTAGGCTGGACAAATCACAGTTCACCAGTCTAGGTATTTGCCCCACATGACTTTTGGACTGATTCCATCTGCTTGCTGGGTTTTCCCCCTTAAGTTTGTTAGACAGCTGGACTTTCCTGCCTCCACACCCAACATATGCTGTTCTGTCCTGATAGTATCCTGTTCTACTCTTTCTGGTATCCATTCTCTGTCTCAGCACTGGCATCTCAGAGAGGGCTGCTGTTCTGATCCTATGGATTTGCCTGCCTTGACATTGGCAGTTAAGAGATTTATAGAGCTGTGTTCTAGACTTACAGGATTGCCTGTTTTGATCCATAGCAAGTTTCTATACCTGCAGGATTATAACCTTGATGGCTTTTTGTCACAGTCTGACTGAATTTCCACATCCTGAAGCCAGGATTTCTATGGCCCTGGGGAAGAGGGAGAAGGACCAAAATATGGGTTTAAATTGTGTTGCAAAACCTGTGTCTCTTCTTTGAGTCTGATAATGCGAGGGAGAAATGCTGGCTAAACTCAGGTTAGGCATCAGTTCAAGATTCTGTTTTTTAATCTTTTGAATTCTAGGCATCTATAATTTGGAGAAGCTAACGTTGCTTTATATTTGGTGCATAATTTCTGTTTCTGATAGGTTGTAGGGATCAGAGAAAATGTCCTCTAACTTATTGCTTTTTGTTTTTAAGATCCAGATATTCTTATATAAATATTATTTAACTTCTACTAATTAATAAATAATAACAGCAATTTATATAGTTTTAAAGTTTTTTTTTTACAAATATTATTTCATTTAATCTTCACAACTACCTTGAGAGAGAGAAGTACTTCTATTATTCTCATTTTACAAATATGAAAATTAAAGCAAACAGGGATTTTGACTTTCCTAAAATCATACAGTTCATATCTAAAGCTGGATTTGAATTTAGGTCTTCTTGACTCTAAGTCTAGCATTCTAGCCACTGTGCTACTGAGTCATCCCTCATGTCAAAAACCAAACTGGAACAAAAGCAACAGGTAAGTGACATGGTTGATCATGTGTAGGTTAGAGTAACATTTGACCTCTCCAAGGAATAGAGGCAGATACCTTTCTCTCTCATCTCTTCTTTGGGGACAGAATTGCTTATAACAATTACTTCATTTTATTTTTATTTACATTACTTTAGTCACTGAGTATACTGCTTTCCTGCATTCTACTTGTTCACTCTGCATCAATTTATAAACCCTCCCATGTTTCTCTAAATCCTTCACATTTCTTATTTCTTACATAGTCATTGAATTCTAAAAAACCTCTCTCTCTCTCTCTCTCTCTCTCTCTCTCTCTCTCTCTCTCTCTCAACAAAGCAAGGTTGGGTAATAATTATATCTGCTCAAGATGGAAGAAACAAAATCTTTTTAAACTTATTTCATCTAAATGACAGTCCTAAATCCCACATTTCATTAAATAATTCCCCCAAAGGTCTTTATTTACTTCTAAATGTCATCTCTAAATTATATATCTCCAAGGTTTCTCATCAGCTACTTTCCCCAAAGCTCCATGATGCCTGTTATATTGAGCTAAAATTAAAAAAAAAAAGATGACAGGTCAGTGCTTGGGGATGTGGAGATTTGGGGGTTTTATCTTCAGCTTGGATTAATTCACTATTGCTTCAGAGAACACTAAGGAAGGTGGGATTGAAGCCCGTAGAACTTGTCATACTCACAGTTACTCTGTTTATTAAGATACATTTTATAATCATGAATGTAATTGTGTGTCTTTCAGTTAACAAAAAGCTACATGTCCTATTTTTTTTTTTAACACTCTGGATAACAGATTCATTTTTGGGTTAGTTCCCAGTGTTTCTTGGATGGCTAAGATATCACTGTATGTATGCAAGAAGGGAATACATGTCCCTATGTCCTAGTTAATTCTGAATAGAGCCCTAGTCTGTGCCATTTGAATTCTGTCTTGTATGGGGAAAAATAAAACAAAACAAAAAACAATTACTCAAAGGCTTCAGAGTTGACTTAAAATCATGTTAATGATAATAAAACGTTGTGATTTTTAAGTAAAAAAGTAAGCCATTCTACTAATACAATTAAGTATCATTTCTATAGCTTACTGTTCTGAAATTATTTGTTTTTTCCTCCACATTTGTATTTTATTTTGTTTTTACATGCATCTTAACTTTCTTTATGATTCATGTTGGGAGAGAAAAATCAGAACAAAAGGTAAAACCAAAGAAGAGAAAAAAAAAACCAAAAAAAAAGTGAACAAAGCATATGTTAATTTACATTCCATGTACATAGTTCTCTTTCTGGATGCTGATAATTTTTTCTATCCAAAGTTTATTGGAATTGCCTTGGATCACTGAAACGTCGAGAAGAACAAAGTCTTTCATAGTAGATCGTGGCACACTCTTGTTGTTACTGTGTATGATGTATTCCTGGTTTTGCTTGTTTTGCTCAGAATCAGTCCATGTAAATCTTTCAGGTCTTTCTAAAATCAGCATGTTCATCAATTTTTATAGAACAATAATATTGCATAAGTTTCATATACCATAACTTATTCAACCATTCCCCAATTGATGGGCATCTACTCATTTTCCAATCCTTTGTCACCACAAAAAGAGCTGCTACAAACATTTTTGCACACGTGGGTCCCTTTCCCTTCTTTATGATTTCCTTGGGGTATACATCCAGTATTTTGACATGGTTCTTCATATATTTTAGAAATTAGGCCTTTATCAGAAACACTGGCTGTAAAAAAAAAAAAAAAATTTCCCCAACTTTGGGCTTTCCTTTTAATCTTGTTTGTATTGGTTCTGTTTGTACAAAACCTTTGTAATTTAATCAAAACTGTCCATTTTGCATTTTATAATCTTATTTGGTCATAAATTTCTCCCTTTTCTAGAGATCTGATAGGTAAACTCTTTCTTGCTCTCCTAATTTGCTTATGGTATCACTCTTTATGGCCAAATCATGTATGCATTTTGACCTTATGTTGGTATGGGGTATGAGATATAGGTGTATGCCAAGTTTCTGGAATATTCTTTTCCAGTTTTCCCAGAAATTTTCGTCAAATAGTGAGTTTTTATTTAGAAGATGGATTTTGGGGTTTAACAAACTAGATTATTATAGTCATTGATTATTGTGTGGTGGGTATCTAATCTATTCCACTGATCCTCCACTCTATTTCTTAGCCAGTATCAAGTGGCTTTTTTTGACTGTTGCTTTATTTTTTTAAAAAATATTTTATTTTATTTTATAATAACTTTATATTGACAGAATCCATGCCAGGGTAATTTTTTTACAACATTATCCCTTGCACTCGCTTCTATTCTGATTTTTCCCCTCCTTCCCTCCACCCCCTCCCCTAGATGGCAAGCAGTCCTATATATGTTAAATATATTGCAGTATATCCTAGATACAATATATGTTTGCAGAACCGAGCAGTTCTCTTGTTGCACAGGGAGAATTGGATTCAGAAGGTAAAAACAACTCGGAAAGAAAAACAAAAATGCAAATAATTCACATTCGTTTCCCAGTGTTCTTTCTTTGGGTGTAGCTGCTTCTGTCCATCATTTATCAATTGAAACTGAGTCTTTGTCAAAGAAATCCACTTCCATCAGAATACATCCTCATACAATATTGTTGTCGAAGTGTAAAGTGATCTCCTGGTTCTGCTCATTTCACTTAGCATCAGTTCATGTAAGTCTCTCCAAGCCTCTCTGTATTCATCCTGCTGGTCATTTCTTACAGAACAATAATATTCCATAACATTCATATACCACAATTTACCCAGCCACTCTCCAATTGATGGGCATCCATTCAATTTCCAGTTTCTAGCCACTACAAACAGGGCTGCCACAAACATTTTGGCACATACAGGTCCTTTACCTTTAGTATTTCTTTGGGATATAAGCCCAGAAGTAAGACTGCTGGATCAAAGGGTATGAAGAGTTTGATAACTTTTTGGGCATAATTCCAGATTGCTTTCCAGAATGGTTGGATTCATTCACAACTCCACCAACAATGCATCAGTGTCCCAGTTTTCCCGCATCCCCTCCAATATTCATCATTATTTTTTCCTGTCATCTTAGCCAATTTGACAGGTGTGTAGTGGTATCTCAGAGTTGTTTTAATTTGCATTTCTCTGATCAATAATGATTTGGAACACTCTTTCATATGAGTGGTAATAGTTTCAATTTCATCATCTGAAAATTGTCTGTTCATATCCTTTGACCATTTATCAATTGGAGAATGGCTTGATTTCTTATAAATTTGAGTCAGTTCTCTATATATTTTGGAAATGAGGCCTTTATCAGAATCTTTAACTGTGAAGATGTTTTCCCAGTTTTTTGCTTCCCTTCTAATCTTGTTTGCATTAGTTTTGTTTGTACAAAGGCTTTTAAATTTGATATAATCAAAATTTTCTATTTTGTGACTGTTGCTTTATAATAAAGTTTTAGGTATGGTACTACTGGGCCACCATCCTTTGTACTTTTTTTTTTCATTAATTCCCTTGATATTCTTGACCTTTTGTTCTTCCAGATGAACTTTTTTATTATTTTTTCTATTTTTATAAAATAATTTTTGTCAGTTTTATTAGTGTGATGCTGAATAAGTAGACAAATTTAGATAGAATTGTCATTTTTATTATATTAGCTTGGCTACCCATGAACAATATATATTTTTCCCAATTGTTTAGATTTGACTTTATTTATATGAGGAGTTTTATATAGGAATTGTGTTCCTATATTTCTTGGGTTTGTCTTGGCAACTAGGCAAGTATTTTATTTTAAATACAGTTATTATAAATGGAATTTGTCTTTCTCTCACTTGTTGGACTTTGTTAGTAACTACGTAGAGATAAAAAATTTCCCCTAAGAACTGCTTTTGCTGCATGCCTTAAGTTTTGGTATGTTGTCTCATTATTGTTATTTTTTTGGATGAAATTATGGATTGTTTCTGTGATTTTTTTTGTTAGACCCACTCATTTTTTATAATTAGATTATTTAATTTATTCAGTTAGCTTTTATATATCCTTTTTCATTTGATTAATTCTGTTTTTCTAGGTGCTGTTTTATTTAATGGATTTTTTTTTTTTTGCATTTGACCTATTGTGTTTTTTAAGAAAGTGATTTCTTTAGTTGATTCTCTCTCTCTCTCTCTCTCTCTCTCTTTTAATTCTCCAATTGTATTTTTAAGGAATTGTTTTCTTTAGTCAGTTTTTTTCCTTCCTTTTCCAATCTGTTGATTCTGCCTTGACACCTCTCATTTCTTTTGTCATTTTTCTTCTATCTCTCTTAAATGCCTTTTAAAATCTTTTATGAATATTTCCAAGAAGCTTCTTTGAGCCTGAGACTAATTCCTGTCACTCATTGAGATTTCTTCCATGGAACATTTTGTCCTTGTCTGAGTTGGTGCTTTGGACTTCCCTGTCACCGTAGTAGCTTTCTATGGTTAAGATTCTTTTCTGTTTCTTGCTTGTTTTCTTTCCTTCCTTTTCTTTTGGTATTTCTTCTTTTTAAATGTTATGGTCAAGCTCTGCTCCTGGGATAAAGAGAGCATAGTACCAACCATTCTATGCAACTTTGAGCTTTGGCTTTGAGCTAGAGGTCCCTTTGTATTTGTAGGGGGTAGCTTTATCTGTTCTTTTCAGATATCCCAGAATTTGCCTTCTGAGATGGTATTGGGAGGTTGCCACATTGATCTCCTTCTCTACTTTGCCATGACTAAGGGTCTCAGTTGCTGATTTGCTATAATTAAGACCCTCTTACTGGCTTTCCCAGTATCTATCTATCTATCTACTTCTGATCAGACAAATAACCTTTTATCCCATAATTATAAGAGAGTTCTGGTGTCTAATTCTAGAAGAGCTGTAATCTTAAAATCTCATGTATAGAATTGCAGATTGTAATGGAGAAGTTTCTCACAATGGGAGTCTTTTACAAACACATAGATCCTTTATATATTCAGTAAGAATGATAATAATAAACTCATTTGATGATCAGAGAAAATGAAATTCTTAAATCTGAGTTCAGAGAATATATTCTTCTAGTGGGAACAACTTTGGACTTTGATTAGGAGACTAATTAAAACCATTACTAGTTATATAATAATGATCGAGACAATTAATTAATCCCACTGAGGCTCAAATTCCTCATCTCTAAAAAGGAGAGAATGCTATTTGTGCTATTTTTCACCATGTAGTCAATCTTCAAGTGCCATAGCAATATGAACTCTGTTATTCCCTACAGAAGAAATATGGCGAATTGTTGCCATTTACACTTTTGGTGATATTTGATGTTATCCTGCAGAGATGAGATGTCACGTCAAGGTAATAAGTCTGTTGGGCCTTGTAACTGATGAGATCAGCCCAAGCACCACAGGTTTTATAACAAAACCTTAGGATCTCCCTATACTGTGTATATTATTTATTTTACAGATGTTCACTTGCAGTTTGAAAGGTAACAAGCTGTTACTTTACTAAATGAATCAAGAATAAAACCTGGGCCAGACTAACCCCAGAAGACAATCTGGCATCTGCTTTGTGACTTGAGGTACTTTGCTGCTTTTGCATCCTGGGAATTTGTCTGATCTGCTTTATAGATGTAGCTCAATCCTGAATTAAACCCATGCAAATAACATGATTCTAGTAAGATGGAGAGTTTAATGGCTTCTCTCAATTTGCAGGCAACTCAAAGGACAGTGGTCCATAACATGCTATAATAGGAAGTTCATTCATTAACCAAATATAGATTTCGCATGAGAGATTGGGAAAAGTTTTTACTAAGGACTAAAATTTCATTACATTCCTTCCTGTTTCTCCCTCACCTTATCCCTTTAAAAACATATTTTGAAACATTTTAAAAGAAATGAAGTCTCAATTTCAATATTGTTGAGAGTAACTAATCAGAGAACATTCTACTCAGTGTCTTGGTATAAGATTCCCATATAACCACTGAGCAAATCTTTTGTTAAATTTTTTATCTCATGGTCATTACTTTTAGAAGAGGTTTGGTTCCCATGTCATTTTTCTAATAATAAAGCTACATTGAGAGAGATAAATGTATATCTCCCAGAAAGTGTATCTTGAAAGTAACTTTTTAGCATTTGGCTTCTGAATGGCTTCCTTGTTGAAAATTTCCCTTACATTGGTGTATTCAGACTTTTCTGTAAAACCTGCAGAATGTTATCAACTTCATTTAGTACAATTAGAGCAAATTACCCCTTATGGATGGCCTTTAATTCATGAATTATTCAGTTTCTAATGAGCTTTCTTTAAATGAGTCAAGAGAATAATGCTGCATTCCATGCACTTCTATCTTTGCCAGTCAATGTAGCAAATTGCTGGTCATTTACTTTAACTCTAGGCAGTTTTAAAACAGTCACAGGAGAACAGAGAAAAGAAAGAAACACAGCATTATAGTTAATAAGAGCATCAAGAAGTGGGGTTTTCTTGGTGAAGTTTTAAAGACTTATTTTCTCCTATGATGGGCACTCTTAAAACTTATTCTACATCTCATGATTAAGCCAATTGTTTCCTACTTTAAAGATCTAGAGATTCTATATATCAACTATAAGCATAACCTTGATATATGTAATTCAATAGGGAGTATTTTGTGATCACTTCCATAAGACTGGACTTCCCAATTGCTCACTTAAGGTGGTGTCTGTGGTCACTTTAAGTTTTAAGTCTAAGATGCTATGATTAGAGAAGGTTACATGGAGGGGATGGCCCCAGAGTAGGCACTAAAGGAAGAGACCAAAAATAATAATACTGTAGTGTGGAAAATTTTTGTGAACTCATGGAATGAATGGAGTGAAAATACCTTTTAATTAAGTACTTACCATGTTTCAAGCGAGAAAAAGCAAAAAAAAATAAAAAATAAATAAAAGGAAAGAAACAGAAGAAGGCAAAGAAGGAAGGAAGGAATTCAGGAAGGAAGAAAAAACAAATTGAGGCAAAAGAGCTTATGCTAAGATTGGGGGGGGCAGCTACTAGTTCAGTCTGACTAGCATACAAAATACATGAAAATTAACATAAAATTGTAAACTAAGGCTGGAATTATTGTATGAGGATGTCTTAAATTATAACTAAGGAATATGAATTTTAGCTCATAGGCAAGTCAAAAAATGAAAAGTTGTTGTTATTGTTTTTTTTCCAAGTGATTGACAGACTTCATTAAAAATATTATTTTGTTGGCTATGGAAGAGAGAGGCAGAGTGACATAATTGATGGAGAACTATCCTCAGAATGAAGATCTGTGTCTGACATATTCTGTCTGTATTACCCTGGGAAAGCCACTTAACTTGTCAGGGCTCCAGGCAGTAATCTAAGGCTATAAATTTCAGAGAAAGTATTGTCCTTCATTGGTAAAGGAAGGGAGATTCCTACACCAATGAAACAATTAGTCCCATCTCTATCTATATGTCTCTCTATTAAGGATGGAGAGGAAAATAATAGAGGTAGAAATATCACTGATTGTTTGCATATAATGCTTACTCAACCTTACTGTGTTTTGTTGACAATTCATTTGATTGTTCTGAACTCTGAAACAATCAGACAAATGAAGAATTCTCAGTGGTCAAGTCGAAACAGTCAGGTAGATTCCTTTGGTGGCTTAAATATAGGGGAGAGAAATACATAAGGAAAAAATATAGTCATTCATCATGTTTTTAATGAGATTTGGGGGGAAAAGCTTTGCTCTAGTATTAAATATTTTCTTTCCCTATTTGGGCCTTAAGGATAAATTTTGAGCAGCTCTTTCTTTGTAAGTAGAATTTAATTAGTAGCTTGTAATTTCTGGGTAAAGATCAGAGTTCAGTGAAAAGCAACATAGTTTCTGCAATAAGGCACACTGGTCTACTAACACCTAACTCAAAGAGATCACCTTTCTGTGTTCCTTAAGAAGTACTTACTGGGCTCATTTGTACACAATTGCATTCCCAGCTAATTGGATCTGTGCTTCTGTGTTTGTCAAATTTTCCCAGATAGGGTCCTTTTAAAGAGGGATGTGAAATTAAAAACAAATAAAAGTAGAAAGAGGAAATGAAAGACTACTCTTAAAACAATTAATTTATTTGCTAAAAATGCTATTGAGAAGCGGTACAAGTAATATGTTTTAATTGCATGTATTAACAGAGCAGTAAATATTACAGCCACTCCCTTAGCTATTTACCTTAGGAGATGCCAAAAAGAATTCTCCAAGTGGTAGTATTACCTATTTGTTAGGGGTGAGGTTTGGGAAATGAATTAATAGTGACCTAATATACAATTTGTGATTCCCCCATCTCCTTTTTAGTCCTGGACCTTTAATTCAATTCAACATTGAATTTTGATAATGTATATAAAAGTTTGCTAGGCTTATCACCTGTCTTTAAAATAACTAATATTTATATAATTCTGAAGTTTCAAGTGTTTAAAGTTTGATCATTAAAGCAATCAACATGGTGAGGTGGGTTTTGTTATTTTTTCCATTTTACAGATAAAGAACTGAGTCAGAGGGGTTAAATGATTTGTCCAGTGTCATTCAGATAGTGTTTGAGGCAGAATTCAAACTCAGATCTTGACTCCAAGTACATCTATCTCTTTCACCACCTAATTGCCTTTAAGTTATTCATTCATTCAGCAAGCATTAATTATTTATGATATACCAAGCTTTGTGTTAAGTATTAGGAATACATAAAAGTAAGTAAACTGTCTTTATTCACAAAGATTGTATTTCCTAATAGAAGAGACTACAGTTAAATATATTGAAATATATACAAGAGAAATGCCTGAAGCAAGTAGTTAGACTATTGCAATAGTATATTTTTTAGTATTTTATTTTTTTTCAAATATATGCAAAGATAGTTTTCAACATTCATGTTTGACAAACCCAAAGCCCCTAACTTCTGGGAAAAGAATTCATTATTTGATAAAAACTGCTGGGATAATTGGAAATTAGTATGGCAGAAATTAGGCATGGACCCACACTTAACACCATATACCAAGATAAGATCAAAATGGGTCTATGACCTAGGCATAAAGAATGAGATTATAAATAAATTAGAGGAACATAGAATAGTTTATCTCTCAGACTTGTGGAGGAGAAAGAAATTTGTGACCAAAGATGAACTAGAGACCATTACTGATCACAGAATAGAAAATTTCGATTACATCAAATTAAAAAGCCTTTGTACAAATAAAACTAATGCAAACAAGATTAGAAGGGAAGCAACAAACTGGGAAAACATTTTCACAGTTAAAGGTTCTGATAAAGGCCTCATTTCCAAAATATATAGAGAACTGACTCAAATTTATAAGAAATCAAGCCATTCTCCAATTGATAAATGGTCAAAGGATATGAACAGACAATTTTCAGAGGATGAGATTGAAACTATTACCACTCATATGAAAGAGTGTTCCAAATCATTATTGATCAGAGAAATGCAAATTAAGACAACTCTGAGATACCACTACACACCTGTCAGATTGGCTAAGATGACAGGAAAAAGTAATGATGAATGTTGGAGGGGATGCGGGAAAACTGGGACACTAATGCATTGTTGGTGGAGTTGTGAACGAATCCAACCATTCTGGAGAGCAATCTGGAATTATGCCCAAAAAATTATCAAAATGTGCATATCCTTTGATCCAGCAGTGTTTCTATTGGGCTTATATCCCAAAGAAATACTAAAGAAGGGAAAGGGACCTGTATGTGCCAAAATGTTTGTAGCAGCCCTGTTTGTAGTGGCTAGAAACTGGAAAATGAATGGATGCCCATCAATTGGAGAATGGCTGGGTAAATTGTGGTATATGAATGTTATGGAATATTATTGTTCTGTAAGAAATGACCAGCAGGATGAATACAGAGAGGCTTGGAGAGACCTACATGAACTGATGCTAAGTGAAATGAGCAGAACCAGGAGATGATTATACACTTCGACAACGATATTGTATGAGGACATATTTTGATGGAAGTGGATTTCTTTGACAAAGAGACCCGAGTTTCAATTGATAAATGACGGACAAAAGCAGCTACACCCAAAGAAAGAACACTGGGAAACGAATGTGAACTATCTGCATTTTTGTTTTTCTTCCCGGATTATTTATACCTTCTGAATCCAATTCTCCCTACGCAACAAGAGAACTGTTCGGTTCTGCAAACATATATTGTATCTAGGATATACTGCAACATATCCAACATATAAAGGACTGCTTGCCATCTAGGGGAGGGGGTGGAGGGAGGGAGGGGAAAAAAAAATCGGAACAGAAATGAGTGTCAATATAATGTAATTATTAAATAAAAAATTTAAAAAAAAATTTATTTGCTAAAAATGCTATTGAGAAGCAGTACAAGTAATATGTTTTAATTGCATGTATTAACAGAGCAGTAAATATTACAGCCACTCCCTTAGCTATTTACCTTAGGAGATGCCAAAAAGAATTCTCCAAGTGGTAGTATTACCTATTTGTTAGGGGTGAGGTTTGGGAAATGAATTAATAGTGACCTAATATACAATTTGTGATTCCCCCATCTCCTTTTTAGTCCTGGACCTTTAATTCAAATCAACATTGAATTTTGATAATGTATATAAAAGTTTGCTAGGCTTATCACCTGTCTTTAAAATAACTAATATTTATATAATTCTGAAGTTTCAAGTGTTTAAAGTTTGATCATTAAAGCAATCAACATGGTGAAGTGGGTTTTGTTATTTTTTTCCATTTTACAGATAAAGAACTGAGTCAAAGGGGTTAAATGATTTGTCCAGTGTCCAGTATTCATTCATTCAGCAAGCATTAATTATTTATGATATACCAAGCTTTGTGTTAAGTACTAGGAATACATAAAAGTAAGTAAACTGTCTTTATTCACAAAGATTGTATTTCCTAATAGAAGAGACTACAGTTAAATATATTGAAATATATACAAGAGAAATGCCTGAAGCAAGTAGTTAGACTATTGCAATAGTATATTTTTTAGTATTTTTTTCCAAATATATGCAAAGATAGTTTTCAACATTCATCTTTGCCAAACTTTGTCTTCCAAACTTTTCTCCCTCTCTACCTTCTTCCTCTCTGCCAAGAGAAGGGAGTTTACATGAAAAGATTTGCCACCAGATTTAATATGTGGGTGAACAAAGAATCAAAGATTACATGGAAATAGCAAGAGTGAGAAAACAATAATGCCCAAGGGCATTATAGGGAACTTTAGAAGGGGAGAGTTATTAAATAGAAAAGATATCAATTTTGGATGCTCAGTTATGAGATGACTATATAACATCTAGTTTGAGATGTCTATGAGGCAATAAGAAATGTGTGATTGCATTTTGGCAGAGACTAGGGGTCTCTTTATTCATTTCTCTATCATCTCTACAATTTCTGTTATATCTCTATTTATCTTTATAGCTAGATAAAAGAGATAGTTGATCTGGGAATCATTCATATAGATTTGATAATTGAACCCATGGGGCTTGATGAAGTCACCAAGTGAAACAGTACTGAACATGGTTAGTAAAACACTTATAAATCAAATCTCAGAAGTTGTTTGTTTTATATGGGCAGTAGTCTCACAATGGTTTTATTCTATTTAAAATGGTGAGAAAAAAATCCCAAGCAAACAAAAAACAATTTTAACTCTTACAAAAATAAGTAATTTGACCCTCATGCTATAATTTGCTAACCTCTATTATAGAAGAAAAAGAGAACATCTTCCAGGATGGAGCCAAGGAGTACCCGCTAGTAGAGAGCATATCATGGATTAAAAACCCAGCAAAAAGGAATGAGAAAAATCAAACAGACCAATGAGAGAACAAGAAGTGAATGAAAATCTGGACAAGAAAGAATATCTACAAGAAGAAAATGATCAACATTATCAAATGCTGCAGAGATCATTTTTGACAGCTAAAAGATCACTGATAGCTTTGAAGAGGAAGGTTTCAGTTGAATGATGGCATTGAAATATAGAACACTTCTCAAAACAGAGAAAGAATATGCATAGTTGAAACAAACAACAAGAGAAGACAATATGAGATTGTGTTTCAAAATATGGGGCATAGATAATACAGAAGATCAGAAGAAAGAGATCATTTTGGATTGGAGCATCTGGAAAGTCTTTATGAAAGAAGTGAGATTGAGTTATAAAGGACAGGGAGGAAACTTAACACCTAACTGTCTGACTACTTACTGGGGCTTTCCCACAATAATAAAACTAGGAGCTCATATCCTCTATCTATGATTCCCCCTGTGCTCATATGATCTAAAATCAGATCAATATTATTTTGGAAAAAGGACAGAATACTCATTTAATTGTCAAAGGCCCAGATCTAATTGTCAATATCTTAAAACCTCTGCTATTCCCAAGGGAAGAGTTGCATGGAATGTGTTGTGAGAAATGTGTATATATTTGATTGATGATGATAACGACTCATCATTTCTCCAAACCCTCAGAAGCTTGTAGAATAGGCTATTGAATGAGACTGTTCTCAGGAACACATACAATAAAGAAATAACAAGGTACTGAACACATGGAAAGCCAATGAAGTAACCAGACTCCTTACTTGTGCATTGTTTTTTTTTTTTTTTTTTCCTCCACGTGTTTGGGGGATGTTGTGAGGTCAAGAGTTAAAGTAGAAGCACAACTGTGTGTTGAAACTATGATCTTTGTAGTTTCCCAGGATTATTTGGGCATATTTAAGAGAATCATGAATGACTGTTCTGGGGTAAGTGAAAGAAGGAAGTGAAAGAAGGAACCAAGGACTGAGAACTAATGCTATGGTCAAAATGATGGAGTCAGTATTTTGAGAAGATTAATATTTTGAGATGCTAGTGGTTCAGTGAGAGATCTGTCAGATATGTATTTGAGATAAGGTGGTTGAATAATGACTGAGAGAGATATTGTGGAAGGAGTGAACTGGTGAGGTAGGAAGTCAATTTAATGTAAAGGTAATTTCACTGAGTGCATGTGGGAGAGTAAAAATATGAATAAATACTAGAACCAGTACAGATCTGATAAAACTTTGTCTTTTTACAAGGTCTAGTCTGATTTATACTCTAGGGATAGACACTGAGCTTACCAATTAAAATTAAAATTAAAACACCAATACAGGGCCATTTTGTTTGTATAGTGTACAATATTAAAGAATTACTTAGAGAATGTCATCAAACTCAGATAAAAATAGAGACCACTAATTCATATCCAAAGACTCTATGGGTAACATATTGACATATTTAAAATGCAATGGTATCTGATTTATTGTATTTCACTCATTTTGTTAGCTATTTCCCAATTATGGTTTTTTTTTAACATTTAAATTTATTTATTTTAATACACATTGCTTTATGAATCATGTTGAGAAAGAAAAATCAGAGCAAAAGGAAAAAATCATGGGAGAGAAACAGAAAAAAAGAAGTGAACATGGCATGTGTTGATTTACATCCAATGTAGTTCTTTTTTTGAATGCAAATGGCATTTTCTGTCCAAAGTCTATTAGAATTGCTTTGGATCAGTGAACCACTGAGAAGGACCAAGACTTTCTTAGTTGATCATCACACATTCTTGCAGTTATTGTGTGCAATATATTTCTGGTTCTGCTTATTTTGTTCAGCATCAGTTCCTATAAAACTTTCTAGGTCTTTTTAAAATCATCTTGCTCATCATTTTTATAAAACAAAAATATTCCATTATTTTCATAGACTACAACTTGTTCAGCCATTCCCCAATTGATGGGCATCTATTCATTTTCTGATTCTTTGCTCTCACAAAAAGAACTGCTACAAACCGTTTTGCACATGTGGGTCCTTTTCCCTCCTTTCTGATTTCCTGGGAATACAGACCCCAATAATGGCACTGTGGGGTCAAAAGGTGTATATAGTTTTATAGCGCCTTTGGGCATACTTCCAAATTGCTCTCTTTGAATCATTTCACAACTCCACCAACAATATTAGTGTCCCAGTTTTCCCACATCCCCTCCAACAGTTGTCACTATCTTTTCCTGCCATCTTAGTCAATGTTGGAAGTGTGTGGTGGTACCTCAGAGTTGTTTTAATTTGCATTTATCTAATCAATAGTGTTTTAGAAATTTTTTTCATGTGATTATAGAAGACCTTAATTTCATCATCAGAAAATCATTCATATCATTTAACCATTTATCAATTGGGGAATGACTTTTATTCTTGTAAATTTGACAAAGTTCTTTATATATTTTATAAATGAGATCTTTATCAGAAATGCTGATTGTAAAACACTTTTTCCCCAGCTTTGTACTTCCCTTTTAATCTTGTTTCTGTTGGTTTTGTTTGTGGAAAAACTTTTAAACTTAATATAATCAAAGTTGTCTATTTTGCCTTTCATGCTGTTCTCCAATTCTTTGGTCATAAATTCCTCTCTTTTCTAAAGATCTGATAGTAAATGATCTCCTGTTTTTTAAAAATTTGTTTATGGTATCATCCTTTATGCTCAAATTGGGTATCCATTTTGACCTTATTTTGGCATGAGGTATGAGATGTTGGTTTATGACAAGTTTCTGACGTATTATCTTTTAGTTTTCCCAGCAATTTTTGTCAAATAGTGAGTTCTTATTCCAGAAGCTGGAACTCAGTGGTTTATCAAACATGCAGTTACTACAGGTTTTGATTATTCTGTCATGTGTATCTAATCTATTTAACACACAGTAACATATGGTATTGATGACTGTTGCTTTATAATATAGTTTTAGGTTTGGTACTGCTAAACCATCATCCTTTGCATTTTTTTTCATTAATGCCCTTGATATTCTTGATTTTTGTTCTTCCAGATGAATTTTGTTATTGTTTTTTTCTAGTTTCGTAAAATAAATTTTGGTAGTCTGATTGATATGGCACTGAAAAAGTAGACAAATTTAGATAGAATTGTCATTTTTATTATATTAGCTCAGCCTACCCATGAGAAATTACTATTTTTCCAATGGTTTAGATCTCACTTTATTTGTGTAAGAAATGTTTTATAAATGTGTTCATATAGTTCTTGGGTTTGTCTTGGTAGGTAGACAACCAAATATTTTATTTTGTCTACAGTTATTTTAAATGGAATTTCTCTTTCTGTCTCTTGTTGAGGGGCTTTGTCAACAATATATACAAATGCTGATGATTTGTGCAAATTTATTTCATATCCTGCAACTTTGCTAAAGCTATGAACTATTTCCAGTAGGTTTTTGGATGATTTTCTAGGATTCAGCATATCATTGACAAAGTGATAGTTTTATTTCCTTATTGCCTGTTCTAATTCCTTTAATTTCTTTTTTTTATTCTTATTGCTAAGCCAATATTTCTTATACAATGTTGAATAATAGTGGTGATAATGGGCATCTTTGTTTCATTCTGATCTTATTGGGAATGCGTCCAGCTTCTCTCCATTACAAATAATGTTTGCTGTAGGTTTTAGATAGATACTGCTTATTAGTTTAAGGAAAGGTCCCTTTATCCCTATGTTCTGTAGTGTTTTTAATAAGAATGGGTGCTGTATTTTCTCAAAAGCTTTTTTCTGCATCTATTGAGATTATCATATGATTTCTGTTGGTTTTTTACTGATGTGATCAATCATGGTAATAGTTTTCCTGATATTGAACTAGCCCTGCTTTTGTTATATAAATTCCATTTGATCACTATTATTCTGCTGATAAGTTGCTGGAATTTCTTTGCTAATATTTTATTTATAATTTTTATATCAATATTCATTAGAGAGAATGGTCTGTAATTTTCTTTCTTGGTTTTTGCTCTTCTGGATTAGGTATCAGTTGCAAAGGCCTTTGGGAGTACTCCTTTTTTTTTTTTAATTACAAATTTTCCAATTAGTTTACATAGTATTGGAATTATTTGTCGTTTAAATGTTTGGTAGAATTCACTTGTGAATCCATTTGGCTCTGGATATTTTTTCTTAGGGAACTCATTAATGGCTTGTTCAATTTCTTTTTCTAAAATGGGATTTCTTATTTTATTTCCACTTCTGCTAATCTGAATAATTTGTATTTTTGTAGATATTCATCCATTTTGGTTAAATCATCAGACTTGCTGACATATATTTGGACAAAATAGCACCTAATTATTGCTTTAATTTTTTTTGTCATAGATAGTAAGTTTGGCCTTTTCATTTTTGTTGCTAGTGAATTTTTTTTATTTCCTTTTTCTAATCAAATTAACCAAAGTTTTATCTATTTTGTTGTTGTTGTTGTTTTTAACAAAACCAACTCTTAGTTTTTTATATTAGTTCAATAATTTTGTTAGTTTCAATTTTATTAATTTTGCCTTTGACTTTCAGAATTTCTAATTTGTTTTTTAATTGGGGATTTTTAATTAATTCTTTTTTTTACATTCTTTTAGTTGCATGCCCAATTCATTGATCTCCTCTTTCTCCATTTTATTCATGTAGCTACTTAGAGATATAAAATTCCCCCTAGAAATTGTTTTGGTTTCATTTCATAGGTTTTGGTATATTGTCTAATTATTGTTATGGTTTTGGATGAAATTATGGATTGTTTCTATGATTTGTTGTTTGACCCATTCATTTTTTAGAATTAAAAGTTTATTTAATTTTATTTCCAATTGATCTTTAGTCTATCTTTCCCTGGCTCTTTTTTTTTTTTTTTATTTATTTTTTTTGTATTGCAGTGTGGTCTGAAAAGGAAGCATCTACTATTTCTGCCTTTCTGCATTTGATTGATTGGTGAGGTTTTTATGCTGTAATACATGGTCAGTTTTGTGTAGGTACCATATACTGCTGAGAAAAAGATGTGTTCTTTTCTGTACCTATTCCATTTTCTCCAGAGTCTATCATACCGTGTTTCCCCGATATTAAGACCTATCCCAAAAATAAGCCCTCCCTTTACTATGTAAGATTCCTCTAAAATAAGCCCTCCCCCGAAAATAAGCCCTATTGAGATTGCTACTGTAGTGAAGGTGATCCCCTGCGCTACACGCTACATTATGGTACCCTCTGTATGCACCATCCTCCTCCTACCCCCCCACCCTGGTGAAACACACGCCACGCTCTGAGCTGCATGCAATCAGAGCTGCAGTAGTGAGCGCGTCATCCTGTTCTTCCCCAATGATTTGCTTGCTGGTGCCATTGAGAGCAGTGCTGCGGAGGAGAGCTGAGGCAGGACAACATAAAAACCCGGTATGTAAGCGGAAGTGAGGGGGCATGATGGAGGATAAAAGGGGCATGATGGAAGATAAAAGAAAAACTCAGGGGGTATGATGGAGGATAAAAGAAGAACTCAGCCAGCACTCACCACGCTAAAGAAATGAAGAACTTCGTTGCAGAGAGAATAGATCAAGTAATGATTCCTGCAGGAATGACTGCCTATCTCCAGACCCTTGATATTGCAATAGACAAGCCATTCAAGGACCATTTGCACATGGTAGTCAATGACTACATTGAAAATAGAATGGAAAGAAATCAGCGTGGAAACTTTGTGAAGCCTTGTCTGCAGGAAGTCGTGACTTGGGTGAAGAAGTCATGGGATAAATTACTGACAGCTGTGTCGCCAAGGCACTACGAGCAGGTTACCTGGACAAGACATGTTCATTTAAAGAGAGCTAGATTGCTGGACATGACAGATTGGGTCCACTTCTTCTGAAGGAAATAGAGGCACAAGACATCCAGGATGGAATTCAGGATATGGACACTTATGATGATGTTGTTGAAGATGACATGATCATTATTGAATAAAGATACTTTTTTTTTGTTCACATTTACCTGTTTATTAAAATTGCTGTCAATGTTCATTAAAATAAGCCCTCCCCTGAAAATGAGCCCTCTGGTGTTTTCTGTCCAAAAAAATAATAAGACAGTGTCTTATTATTGGGGAAACATGGTAGAATCCTAGGATTCTATTAACCTCTCTTGCTTCTTTCGTGTTTATTTTGTGGTTAAATTTGTCTGATTCTGAGAAGGGAAGGTTGAAATGCCTCACTAATATAGTTTTGCTGTCTATTTCTTTTTATAACTGGTTTAAAACCTTCTCTAGGAATAATTTGATTGCTCTACCACTTAGCATATACACATTTAATATTGTTACTACTTCATTGTTTATAGTACCCTTTATCAAAGTATTTTTGAAGCTGCCAGATTCTGGGTAATCTTGACTGTTTCTCCTTGATATTTTATTTGTTTTTGTCTGAAAGCTTGTAGTTTTTTTTCCCCTTGTGACTATAGTTCTGGAGTTTGCAACAGTATTCCTTGGGGTTTTCCTTGTGGGATTTCTTTCTGAAGGTGATCAATGGATTCTTTCAATGAGTGTTTCTGTTTCTAGAATATTGGGGCAGTTTTCCTTAAAGATCTTTTGAAGAATGCTTTCCAGGCTCGTTTTTTGGTCATGCCCTTCAGGTAGACTGATAATTTTTAAATTGTTTCTTTGAGCACAGGGGCCCTTGTGTTTGCAGAGAGCAGCTTTACCTACTCTTTTCAGGAAACAGCTTGGTTTCCCAGAGTTTGCCTTCTGAGCTGGGACTGGAAGCTGCCCCACTGATTTGCTCCTCTACTGAGCCTCTCAGTTGATAATTTGTTGTGATTAAGATCCTCTCACTAACTTTCCCAGAGCCTGTCTGAACTGAGCTGAACACGCTTTTCATCCCAGTGAGACTGACCTTTATTGAAGTTTTTCCAGTCTATCTTGAGCAGGAGAGTGGTTTTATTCCATCAGACTTTGTTCACAGGCTTGTTTTCATGTGTTTTCAAAGGAAACTGGGAGAACTGAAGCAGCAGCTTTCTGGCTTTCCTCTGCCATCTTGGCTCCACTCTGGGAAGTCCTTCCAATTATATTTTAATCTTGTTCAGGTAACACTCAGGAATATTTAGATCCTATACACATTCAACACACCTGGCCTAGAATATCAAGAATTTAAAGGACTTTTAGTCACACATTCAGTATGTGTCAGAGGCAGAATTTGAACCCAGATTTTTCTGACTCTAAAGCTAGCTCTCTATTCATGCTGCCATCCATATACCTAGCATAAAACATACAAAAAAAATGCTGATGAAAGGCTAGAAATCAGATTTTATCATGTAGAACATATCTGAATTGTGCATAGTTCTTTTGGATTAGGATGTCCTGAAACTGTGGCTGTAGTGATAGAAACAGTTCAGTGAAAGCCCTAGCATAGCAGTAGCTCATGTTCTTCCTGTCACTTTGGATAAAGAAGAAGGGAGAAAATACATTAATAGTAGTAGTAGTAGTAGTAGTAGTAGTAGTAGTAGTAGTAGTAATAGTAGTAGTAGCAGCGCAGCAGCAGTAGGTAAAGAATTCCCTGTCTGAAGCTTTTCAAGTAGATTTGCCTCTGACCCTCCCTCTTTGGATACAAACAAGAAGATAGAAATTACAGAGGGGACAATGTCACAGTTTGGATTGCACAGTAGGAAGGCAGCACAACCAGCTTTCATTTCTCTGATCCCATTGATTACTTTGTCTTTGAAATTTAAAAGGCTAGCTAGGGGACCTACAAAAGAATGAATATGTACAGAGAGCTAGCTTTTATACTTGAAAGAGTATTTATGACTTGGTCCAAGGAGTTTAGAAAGGGGGAAATAGTGAATTTGGAGTGAGAAGATTATAGTGCATGCTTGGTAAGCCTTTCTCTTAACCATACCTTAGATTAGCAGGCTGTATACCCAGAAGGCAGCTGCTTCTTTTCTCATCAGAACTCTAGAGTAAATTCTGTGAAGTTTGGGAAGATGTTTTTCCAAGAGTATAGTCTCTTCCATTTGTGATTTCTTTTATAAAGGGGATTTACTAGGTGGTACCATTGGTACAAAAGATCTTCCCTGCCCCATGTCTGCAACACATTCTCCCATCAGTATATACAGAGTCCAGGGGAAAATGTACTTTAATTTATTGAGCACATATGATACCTTACAAATCATAATTATTGGAATTCCTTTTGTCCCCTTCATTCGGTGTTGAAGAAGTCTTACTTGAACACCATTCACTACTCTACTGGGCTTCTTGTTGAGCCTTGAAACTGCCTTTCTATCTTTATTACATACAGTATGTCCTTGACTCTTGATGCAGACGCTGTCATCAGCTATTCTAGGTACACTGCTGGAATATTGATGGAATTTTCTCTTCCATTATCAGGATTCAAGGACTTGGCTGGAAGCTTCCATACATTGATGCTAGGTGTTTGAATCTGCAATTTCAGTTTAGATGACTGGTTTTATATAAGTCCTATAAATTATGACAAAGTCACCCAACCAATCCAAACAGACTAAAATTCTGTTATATTTAATTGAAATACCTTTGATTGACTGATTTATTCACTGAAGGTATTCAGACTTTTTCACATCTAGTGAACAACTGAAATACGTTCTCAAGAGAGAAAGGGCAAATAATCTTGTTACTTTAAGTGTGATGGATAATTGATTGACCTGATGAGTAGAAGGAGTGATTGAGCTGCAGTGATTTCGGAAAGTATCCATGCAAAGTGAGTGAGCTGGTGTAATACTAATACAAATTTGGAAATTTTCAGCAATAACTGTACATAGAAAGATTGCCTTTATACTCCTAGTTCTCTATTTCCTTTAACCCTTCAACTGCATAAATAGCAGTAAAATTTTACATCAGTATGATGCAAAATTATAAATAGTATTTTATCTCTCCTAACACATTTAAATTATAAATCGTCTGAAGTTGTCCTAGTTCTGTTTTGGGAAGTCATACTGATTTGGGAAACAGAGTGACTGACGGTGGGGTAATTCACAATTGTCAAGAAGTCTCACTCACCTCTCTTGTTCCTCTTCAGCCAGCGTTTATTAAAAAGACCAATTTCAAAAATGCCAACCCAGTAACCAGGATGCATCCAGTTTTTCAGCCTCAGAGAAAAGAGGTTGATGGTATGATTTGGTTAGGGTCCCTTGTGGGGTCATTTGTAGCAGCTAATTCCTTCATGGACCACAGATTAGTACAGAGAAAATCAGAGTATTGAACAAGACCTTTTAGGTTGACCCTGAGAACTGCATCTTTTTCACAATGGACTCTATTTTCTTTTGCCTTATGGTAGGTACAACAGGAAATTTAACTGTGCAATGAAAGTGGTTTTTTGACCAGTTAATACTGATTTATTTAGCAGTAGTGGCTCAGACCTTTTGTAACTTTGGACTTTTGTAAACTTTTATATACTATTTAAAAGCTAGGGGATGAAAGGATGCATATTGGCCATACCAAACCATTTTGGTACTATAAATCTGCAAGTGCTGACGGAGTTCATTGAAAGAAATTAACTGCTTTGCTTTCTGAGAGTTGCTGAGGCATCTTAGATTTAAAAATGAAAACTGTGTGAAGCTGTTAATTTCTACTCCCACACTAGAAATGGATCCATATTTCTAATCAGACTGAATTGATGTACTAGAGATGAGCTAGATGAGCTATACAATTAGCTACTTCTATCACCAGTAGGAGATCAGTAACTTCATGCAATGTGTTTCTTCATTGTCGCTTTTTTTATTACTTGCAGCTAAACATAATAGTATCAGAATTCATTTTCCCTCAGTACGTGTCTTCCCTCAGGGATCTTCATTTTTCTTTATATACTCTAGCTTTAACAAGATACACTTACTGTTCATTCCCACTAACTATAGGTCAAGCACTTGTCATAGAATGGTGAGCTCCCACTGACAGTTTTTGCTGTCTTTGTTTTCATTCTATTTAGTTATTCCCCTGGTTTGGGCATAGGCTTGGGAATCATAATCTTGAGTTTGATTTCACCCTTTCAGCAGGCCTTGAATACCAATCTCCTTTTAAAAATCATCCATATAACTAAATAGAACCATGTCTAGAAGATGGTTGACTCCTAGTCATGCCCTATTTCCAATAGATGACATTATCCTCTAAGATGCTAAAATATATTACATGAGTATACATCAAATTGGAGAGGGGCAGTTTTACTTGGGAATGGTTGCAGGGGTAGTTGCATGTTGAGCTCAAGGCTATTTTCTTTCTTTCTTTCTTTTTAAAAAAAAATTTTATTGTCCTTTATAGAGTAGATCTTTGAATTACTTGTCAGTGATGCGGTTATGAAATAGGGTGCACAGCATAGGGCCTAGGGTAATTACTTTAATTTTCTATGCCCTAAGGATAACTTTGCTATAATGAATATTATTGCTACTTAATGATAATCTTATTGCATATGATTGGTATGCTTTAATTAGCACCAATACGGTGCCATCTGAACACTAAATATTAGCTTCCTGTGGATTGAATCTTTAAATACCTAGCATATATTGTATTCACTTAGTGTGTTAAAATGAGAATCATAATGTGGAGACTGTGGAGATGACTAAAATGTCCTTTGCAAATTTAGATCAATTCCTCAGTCATTTATTTGGAAGTTACTGTGTATTAACTACTAAGTGAAATTCAGAATCTAAATCAAAAAAAGTCCCTGTTATTATGGTGTTATCATGGAACTTATAGTTAATAGTCTTCAGCTTATACTACAAAACTTCAGGGGTTCATGATTTTTCTTTATTTTTTATTTTTTTTGCTGAGGCAATTGGGATTAAGTGACTTGCCCAGGGTCACACAACTAGGAAGTGTTAAGTGTCTGAGGTCAGATTTGAACTGGGGTCATCCTGACTTCAGGGCTGGTGCTCTATACACTGCAACACCTTGCTGCCATGGGTTCATGATTTTGTAAAGAAGATAAATGGGTCAATCCTATTCAAGAATGAGAAATAGATAGGCAGACACAATGGAAAGAGAAATGGCTTTGAATTTCAAAATCTGTCTCTGACTATGCTGACTGTGTGATTCCAGTTAAGTCATTTAATTAAGACTAAAAGCTGTATAGAAAGGGCCAGCCTATAATAGTAAGTCCTTCCTCATTTGAAAGTCCTTTCTACCAGTGGAATCACAGTTCCAGTCTCTGCCATCTTTTCTAACAATTTCAAGTGCATGCCCAATTTTTCATGGTTTTTTTTTTTTTTTTTTTTGGTTATTGTTCCAGTTGAACATTCTTGTCATACCTGTCTTTCTCTCCTGCACTTTCCTGGAGTTTTGTTTTTTGACTTTTTTTTTTTTAATTTGATTTTCCCTCTCCCTGTCAGAAACCTTCAAAGATGTATTATGATTACTAGATTGGAGATGTGAAGACTTGGTTTGAAAGTAAGACTTCTAGTTAGATATGCATCTTCTTTTGTCTGTAGTACCATTTTTCTAGTGGCACTTTGAGCAGAACAAGAATAATTTGGAAGCAAAAATTTATAACCATTGTGATCATGTCATAATGAAAACATTCTCTATATTTTAAAATTAAAAGTAACTTTAGATATCATTGTCTTAAATCTTTCATTGTCCTGCCTTATCCATACAGAGTTGCCTTCCATTTAGGAAAAGGTGAGGGGACTAAGAGGCAAATCTTCTATGAGGTTAAACTATGAGAGAAATTAGGCAAAATTAGACTAGTACCATACAACTTCATTATTTTTTTCACTTATTTAAATAATATTAATTTTTTTCAATTGCATTTAAAGACAATTTCAATATTCATTTTTTAGTTTTCAACATTCACCCTAGAAAAACTTATTACAAAATTTTCTCCCTCCCTTCTCCTACACAGCAAGTAATGAAATATATGTTAAACATGTACAATTCTTCTATATGTATTTCCACATTTATCATGCTGCACAAGAAAAATCAGATTAAAAAGGAGGAAAAAATGAGAAAGAAAACAAAAAGCAAGTAAACAACAACAAAAAGGTGAAAATACTATGTACTCATACTTATTCAATCTCGACAGTCCTCTCTCTGGATGCAGATATATCACAAGCCTATTGAAATTATTCAAGCCATTTTGAAAAATTGTCAAAGGATATGAATAGACCATTTTCAAATGAAGAAACTTAAACCATTTCTAGTCATATGAAAAGATGTTCTAAATCATTATTGATCAGAGAAATTCAAATTAAGATAACTCTGAGATACCACTATATACCTCTCAGATTGGCTAAAATGACAGGAAAAGATAGTGACAAATATTGGAGGGGATGTGGGAAAACTGGGACACTAATACATTGTTGATGGAACTGTGAATGGATTCAAGCATTCTGAAGAGCAATTTGGAACTATGCTGTGCATGCCCCTTTTATCTAGTAGTGTTTCTACTAGATTTATATCCCAAAGAGATTTTAAAGGAGTGAAAGGGACCCATGTGTGCAAAACTGTTTGTGGCAACTCTTTTTGTAGTGGCAAGAAACTGAAAACTGAATGGATGACCATCAGTTGGAGAATGGCTGAATAAGGTATGGTATATGAATGCTATAGAATATTATTGTTCTGTAAGAAATGATCAGCAGGATGATTTCAGAGAGGCCTGGGGAGACCTACATGAATTGATGCTAAGTGAAATGAGCAAAGCCAGGAGATCATTGTACACGGCAACAAAAAGATTATACCGTTAGCAATTCTGATAGACATGGCTCCCTTCAACAATGAGATGATTCAGACCAATTCGAGTCATCTTGTGATGAAGAGAGCCATTTACACCCAGAGAGAGAACTGTGGGAACTGAGTGTGGATTACAATGTAGTATTTTCATTCTTTTTGTTGTTATTTGCTTGCATTTTCTTTTGTTACTCATTTTTTCCTTTTTGATTAGATTTTGCTTGTGAAGCAAGGTAATTGTATAAATTGTATATTGTGTAAATATGTATATGTAAACAAATATTGGATTACTTGCCATCTAGAGGAGGGGATGAAGGAAGGGGGAGAAAAATTGGAACACAAGGTTTTGCAAGGGTTAATGTTGAAAAGTTATTCATGCATGTGATTTGAAAATAAAAAGCTTTAATTAAAAAATAAGTCTATTGGAATTGGCCTGAATCACCTCATTGTTGAAAAGAGGCACATCCATCAGAATTGATCATTGCATAATCTTGTTGCTGTGTACAATGTTCTTTTGGTTCTATTGACTTCACTGAGCATCAGTTCATCTAAGTCTCTCCAGGCCTCTCTGAAATCATCTTGTTGATCATTTCTTATAGCACAATGATATTCCATAACAATCATATACCATAATTTATTCAGCCATTATTTAAATGATGAATATCCACTCAGTTTCTAGTTCTTTGTCTAGGCTGTTACAAACATTTTTGTATATGTAGATCATTCCCCCCTTTTTATGATCTCTTTGGGATACAGGCCTAGTAGTGACACTGCTGGATCAAAGGGTTGCACAGTTTGATAGCTTTTTGATATAATTCCAAATTGCCCTCCAGTATGCTTACAAACCTCATTTAAAAGCCCATAGGATCTTTTTGCTTACTGAATGTGAAATGCACAACTTGAGTTCTTTTGTAACTTCTCTAATAATTCTGCCTTTGGATCAAAAACTCAGGATTCTTGCCCCTGGTTTTGTATGTGCTTCTGTCACAACTGCTTACTGTTACTGTAAGCAGATAACTACTTGGTCTGTGGTTTAAGGTCAACCTGTACAAATGATGTTGTAAAATGAAAGGATCATAGGTTGAGAATCAGAAGAGACTTAGTCTATCTAGTCCTGTCTTTTCATTAAACAGATTAAGAAATTAAGTCCCAGAGAGGTTGGATGAATTGTTCAAAGTCTCATAGGCAAGAAATACTGACAGAATTTAGATATAGGTCATCTGATTCCAAATTCATTATTTTTTCCACCATGACCTTTACCTCTAAAAAGAGGTCTCCATTCAAGTCCTGTTTTAATGTTCTTAAGCTTTTTAAGCCATTTCCTGGTTGTAGTATATTTATTTTTCATAGGAGGATTAGATTGTAAATTCCTTGAAGACAGGGGTTGTCTTTTGCCTCTTATCACTTAGCACAGTTCCTTGTAGATAATAGGTGCTTAATCAAGGTTTATTGATAAACTAATTTATTTCCATAGAAATTAAGAAGCAACTAGTTGATCTCTAAAGTCTTTTCTAGGTTTTTTCAATCCCAAGATTGCAATGATAAAGCTAGAACTGAGACAAGGGCCTCTTGACTTCCAGTCCAGAGGCTTATTAGCACACAATATTGCCTGTCTGTTTGTAAGATGATTCTGCTCCAAACTAAGTGAGATTTAAACTCTTGCTCTTAGAAAGATTGCAAAGCTATCACTGGAAATAGCTTCAAATGGACAAGTACTGTTTATGAAGGCAAAACTCCCTGCTTGGTAATTTAAATGTTAATTCCCTGGCACCATTCCAGGCAGTTTACAGATTAGACCATGGCCAAAGTGTTGTACC
Source organism: Antechinus flavipes (assembly GCF_016432865.1). NCBI lineage: Eukaryota > Metazoa > Chordata > Mammalia > Dasyuromorphia > Dasyuridae > Antechinus > Antechinus flavipes. The sequence continues at coordinate 309,303,149 of NC_067399.1, read as the reverse complement.
TATTCTAGGAAAACTCCAGACTCAGTTATTGGTTAAGTAGAGCTTTTTAGACCATGCAAAGAGATTAAAAGCCTTTAAAAAATGGCTCATGGAAGACCAATCATTCTTTCATCTCACATCAATAGCAATATTTCTGCCTTCCTCTCTGGAGCATTAGAAAAGCTAGTATACTGTTGAGCCAATTTTATATTATTAAACCAAACAACAACAACAACAACAAAACAAATCCTCTGTCTTTACTTGGAAAAAAAAAAGTCATGTCACAAGTCAGATGTAGTAAGGACAGGTACTGAGAACTCTTTCTAAATATGTATGTCTGCTGAGACACCAAGTAAAATTAGCTCAGCAATCTTCTCTGCTATTTGGGTGGGAGGGGAGTCAGCATCCACCAAGCAAGTCTTTTCAGCTTGGGAATGTACATTGTAAGTCATCCAGATGAGAACTGAAAATATGAGAAAAGATTTATTTTTTTATCTATCTGAAGTCAAATAGATGAAAATTGGGAAATGTCTATATTATTATTAATTATTATTAACATTATTATTTTTCCACTGATTGGTTTTATGCTAATATAGACAGTCCTATGAGACTAGTTTGTTGTCCTCATTTTCTAATTTCAAATGTTATTAAAAACTCAAAAATGGCAATAAACTTTGCTCTTGATCAGTATTTTATAATTTTCATTTAAAAAATTCCATTGATGCTCTAAAACACACACACACCTCACAGTCATCTCTAGGTATGATTCTTTCTTCCCCACATTGCCCTACCCCTAGAGAATATATAAACTGCATCTAAAATCCTATACACCATTCCATTTCCACTTCTCCAATGAAAGGAAGGAGTTACATTTTTTTTTCATATGTTCACTGTTGGCTATGATTGTGTTCTCATCAGTTTTTAATGAAAGTCTTCCCTTCCATTCTTGTGAAAACAACATACAGAATTTTCTCTCCTTCTCTCCCTCACATTTTCTTGTTAAAGGCCACAGGATAGACTTAATATTTTTCCCACACAATGTTATTCAGAAAAAAAAATTCTAAGTCCCTTTTTCTCTTTCTAGAAAGAAGAGTGAAGGATTTTTATTTTTGATTCATTTTTAGAGGTGTTGGGGTGCTTAGAATGTAAGAACAATTTTTAATTATGCACTTTTTGAAGTGTTTTTTGATTTATTATATTTCTATTCTAAATGTACCATTTAAACAGATCCTTTACATACATAGCCATGAAATTTCACTCAGCCCTGAACTTAAAAATTAAAGTATTCAAGAAAGAAACAGATCATGTTGCCATTTCGGTATTCCTTACTTCCAACTTCCTATCCCTTCTGAATGATTAAATATACATAAATATGTATCCCAAAGGTGTATTTACTCATCCAACATGCTAGACAAGATTATGGCACTAAGGTTTGACATTTCTTGTTTAAACACATACTATTGACATATGCTATTGTTTGACTTTTCAGTTGGTTAATGAATAAATAATCTGAATTGTAAAAAGGTCACCAGATTGGACTAAAACTTTCTCAGAAACACTGAGAATCTTGAGTTCATTTAACAATATTTTAAACATATTTTTGTCATAATAGTAAAATCACTAATAAGTATAGCTAGGAGTTGTTTAGTAAGGTTTGCAGAGCACTTTAGAAATTTTGGCTTCTTTTGTGTTCACAACAATACTGAAAGGTAGAGTCCATTAGTACCCTCATCTTACAGGTAAGGAAACTGAGGTAGAGCACTATATCCATTGGCCATCTAATTGCCTATGGGAATTGATTATTTGCTTAGAGAAAGATAATAAAGAAAACAAAAATTAGCATTCACATAGTACCTTACAAATATCATTTTGTTTTCATAACAATCCTGAGGGGTAGTTGGTATTATTATCCCTAATTTACAGATGAAGATACTGAAGTACACAAAGGTTGAGTAATTTGCTCAGAATCAGAGAGCTAGTGTGTGTATGAGGTAGGATTTGAACTCAGTTCTTGATTCTATGTCAAACACTATCCATCATGACACTTAGCAGCTATAAATAGTATATATACATATATATGTACATACACATATATATGTATATGTCTCTGTGTATATATATGTGTGTATGTACTAAGACTCAGAGAGACTAAACAGCTTGTTTAAAGTCACATAGAATGGTTTTAAAGTGAAATATAAAAAAACTAGGACTTCTTTTTTCAAAGCCAATGTTCTCTCACCTGAACCATGTAGCATTTTACAAAGTCAAGGTTGTAGATTTAATTGTGCTCTCCTTAAATCAATTCTCCAAAGAACATTGTAGTTTTAGAAATGATCAGCCTCCAAGTCATGCCCCCTCCTTTCTTAAAATGTTCAGCTCTCCTTACTACTAAAGGCACTAACCTCATATTCAAGAACTAATTATGCTTAATCATGCACATTGAGGACCCTTTGGGTACCATAGATTCTCAGTTCACCAATCTCAACTCTCCCAGCCATAAGTTTCACTCCACCTCATCTACCCATAGGAATGTCAATATGATTTACTTCAAATTAAAGTTATATAATCTCAATCATGTCCTCACTAATACATCAGCAATCTTTTTGTTCTTCCTTGATTCATTCTTCTTTGATTAACTATCCTGCCACTCTCAATAGTTGCCACAAAACTTTTAATCTTTTTTCTATACTACTTTCATCTTTAAATCTCAAGCAGATGATCTGACTTCCTTTACTGAGAATATGAGGTGATTAGAAGGAGGGAACAACAGCAGCTAGGAGGTGGAAAGGATATTTGAGCTGAGTTTTGAAGACAAAAAGGGATTATAAGAAGTGGAGCAGAAGCGGGAAAACGTGTTATGCTTGGCATACTATCAGAAATAGTCCAGAGATTCAATCCCTTGGCTTTGGTTGTTGCTGCCTGCAATTGGAAATCTTGTTTCTTTACTATACTTATCTGTGTGCATATACTATTTGAAACTGTTAATCAAAATGCATGACTATTTACAATGATTTTTATTGGATTTATGAATGTGCAGTTCCAGATTAAGAAAATGGAAGCTAACCCCAATATGTGATATATATATATATGCTATATGTTGACATAAAGTATCTATACATATCTATATATGCATATATACTCATACATATGTTTTAGTATATGGAGAAAAATGCTTCATTAGTTATTATTTTTAATATTATTTGAATTAATATTATTGAATATTGAAATAATAATATTTGAAAAATGGTTTATGTAGTCAGAAATTGTATAACCTAAAACTTATCAGAGAGGTGACCTTAGAGATGCTCCAGGAAAACTGAAGATTAATGCAAGGAATGCTTAGACACACACAAACCATTTGTATTTGGATCTATTCAAAACTTATGTTTTAGAGTTCCTTAATAATTTATGTTTTAGTTCTACCAACATTTTATTGAATGTGTATATTTATTTGCTCATATACATCTCAAGAGGTATCTAGATCTTCTGAGTATGTATTTTCATCTTCTTTATTATCATAGTAACTTTTTGGTCAGAATTTTTTTTTTGTTTCCTTATTTCCTTAGTCTATTAGTTGACTTTTACCTCTTTGTTAAAAGCAGAGTTCTGCTTCCAGGGTGGAGGGTGAGTGCACTATCCCAAGCTTCATGATTTTAAGTGCAGTTATTTTCAGTTGCTTCTGGGTTCCTGTAAGTTTTCAGTTCTTCCAAAGTGATATAATCTAAGAAGAAGTTTTTACTCTTCTCTTGGCCTGTGCTCTGAACTTTGAGAGACCCCAAAACACTCTTTTCTGTCCTGGAATTGTCATGAGGGTCCCTGCTCCCTTGGGCCACAAGCTCTAGTGTGCTAATTATCCTCCTTGCTCTGGGACTGCCAGGCAGGATTGTGACTTGAATCCAAATAAGGGCTAGCAAATAGATACATGTAATTTTCTTCTGACACCATTAATGTCTGTGGGTTGAACACTAGCAGCAGCCACTGCTTCTGTTGATTAAAGGGCTCCCAAGACCTACTCCAGGTTTGCTGGGGACCAGGGCTGCACTTGTGCTGGACAATGCTCCATTTTCACCCAGGTGTGACAGACTTTTTCCTAATGACTTTCTAAGTTGTCTTTGGAGTCTGTGGGCTAAGAGGTCTGGAAATTCCACTGCTGCTACTGATTCATTGGTCTGAGACCTGCTCTTCATTTGCAGGGGTCCAGTCTGCCTCCACTCTACTTTGGTGCAATACACTTTTCCTGACCACTTTCTAAGCTGCCTTGGATTGGCAAATTGTTTCACTTTGTTTTTTTGTGTTTTCTGCTGCTCTGAAATTTGTTTCAAGTCATTACAAAAGGTATTTGGAGGATTTGTGGGAGAACTCAGGTGAGTTCCTACCTTTACTCTACCTTCTCTGCCAGAATGTATATTTCTTGTGTCCTTATTCCCTAACCCACTGTCTGTCACATAGTAGATATTTAAGAAATACTTGATGATTTTTTAATCTTAGGATATGATGAATAGTGTATATCAAGGAAAAGAAAAATACCCTGAAAATAGTCATCTTTTTTAGAATATTGTGTCATTTATCAAAAAAGATACTGGTTAACCACATTCAATTGATTCTGAAATATTGTTCATCAACTGTTACCTGAAGATCAAAAAAGAATTGAAGTTATGCATTCTCTCCTGCAAAGAACTTGCTGGGATTGTTACATGTTTTAGAAATGGTAAGAAAAAATCTAGCACAGAGACAAATAGAACTTTTAAAAAATGAAAGCAATATTTAATTTCTGTTAAGTAGCACATATCACAATCTGTTTAGAACTGGTATTAGGAGATATATTAAACCTGAAGGTATTGGAAATATCTACAAACTAACTCCTGATAGCTAGCAATGGAGTGGAGTTATTCAATTACTAGATTGAACCCATACTGTGTGTCTATTGTGCTTTTGTGGTGCTACAAGAGGTCATTCTGTTGTGCCAGTTAAATTCAAAACAGTATGGTTCTCTACCCCCTTACTTAAAAAGGAATAGTTAGTTCAATTGATGCACATTTCACTGACTTCACAGATCAATAAACCACTTGGAAAGAAGTAAAGTGTGAGTCTGATGGCACAGTCTCCTCTTAGAAAAGAAATAATGGCAAAGAGATCTGAAACCCCCAATGGTGAATAAGGCTACATTCCCTTGGCAGGCTGGCCAAATGATATCAGCTGGTAATAACTTAAGAATAATATCTCTGGGCTGCAGGATGTGTCTCTTTGAAACAATTTAGCAACAGGGTCTGTATTTCATAGGAAGACTTTTTGGCATATTCAAGGTTAAGAACCTAGGGATTTCAGTTCAAATTAGTTGTTAGGGTACTAAGAAGGAGCACAAGTGTCCAAAGATCACAAATAAGGTGATTTTTACTCAGACATTTAAGTACAGTGGATGATTTGGGATATGTATCCTAGTCAAGAAACCAGAACTCCTGGTCTCTGTTCTTATACCTGACTGTAATTACTGGACAGATTTACAGTAACTACGTGGGAGAGAGACCTTAGGGATGGTCAATCAGCAAGCTACTAGACTGTGATCTTGCCTCCTCCCTTTATTAACACAGCAATACTGTGATTAGGAACATTAAAAAAAATGTATTTGATCAAAAAGGTCTTTTATACCTTGCATACCTATATGAAGTTTCCTAAAGTGATTTTGATTAAGAAAGCCCGTATGCCTTGCCTTCTCATAGCAAGTAACTCAGTGCTTAACATTAAAATCAGACTTTAGAGAAAATTAGATGCATTTTTTGTATGCTTCACTACTATAGGGTGAGCTTAAGGGAATGGAACTTATCAGAAACCTATTGGAGAAGGTCTTGTGACTTCTAATGGCCATTAGATTCAATAATGATTTTTCCTTTACTTTAAAACAATGAGCTCCATACATGGCATATAAGGAGCTGTCAAGATTTCTGCTGGGATGAACCCTAGTGATTAATCTTATAATTCATTTAGAATAGGAAGCCAGCATGTTCTATGTTGCTCCAGAAAGTCAGACTAAGAACCAAACTTACTAATTTTGAGAAAGAACTTCTTAATGATTGCTATAACCATACCCCTTGGCTACTGCAGCCAGTGCCAGCCAGTTTGGTGGAGGTGTCCTTGGTAGTTGAGTATTGTTTTCCCTCAAAAAAACATGCCTTGACCAAAAAAAGGTCATATATGCTCTTCATCCTATCTATCTTCAAATGCTTTATTACTCAAGCCCACAGTCTTGCAGATTCATCAGATAAAAGGTTGTTTTGTTTTATTTTCCATTTTTCCATTTTTTTTTTTTGCATCTTTATTTCCCATCAGTGAAAACTGCTCAAGTCCACTCAACATCTAGGTTTGGGTAACAATTCTTTCTTCTCCTATCACATAAAGGAAGTTAGTACCAATGTGATTCTTATTACTTTGGAGTTTTACTTGGTGCCCAAGGAACCAGATAGAGATCATGACCTTGCCTTTTATTTCCATAGCTGTTTACACATTGTTTTCCTTTGTACACTTCAATATATAAAAGAGCCAAAGTTTTTCTAAGTGGGCAATCAATCCATCCATGATAGAAGATCATAATTTTAATAATAACACTAACAATAACAACAACAGTGATGATGATGATAGCCTTTTATAGCATGTAAAGATTTACAAAATGCTTCACAGCATCTTTGTAAGGGAAGATTAATTTTATCCAAATTTTCCAGATGAAAAAACTGAGGTTTATTAAAGTTAAGTAGCTTTACATAGGATTGTACAACTATTAAGTGTGTGAGATGGCAGAAACCAGCTATTGCATATATTAGTGACTTCATATTACATAGGCAAGTGAATCAATCATCGAACATAGAGTCACTTTTGTCATTGAGGGTTTAGCAATAGATCAATTCTCATAATTACTAGATCAAAGAAATAGAAAATGAATTACCCTGTTTTTTTACTTTGCTTGACTAAACTTATATAGATACAAATTTGGCTATTCTTATTATTATTCCTTTACAAATAGTGATGTATTCAACTTGATTTTTGCTCACCAGTCTTTCTGATTCATAATCGTATTCTCTCTTTAAAAGATTGCAGAAAAAGAAAAAAAGAAAAAAAAGATTGCAGAAAGGACAAAACCATTATGAATCTCAGAGTTCTCTTCAAACAATCTAAAATCCCCAGGCAGGTAACCTTAAATGTATCAAAAGTCCTTCTAGAAAAGGCAAGCTGTATTGCTGAATATTTTGATATGAAATATAATTTCTTAATTCAGTTAAAATACATGAAAATTGCAATTCTGAAATGGGTTTTCTCTGTTATTGAAGCAGAAAAATTAAAAGTTACTAAGTGAAAGATATTCAGAAAAGTTACTAGGTGAAAGATTTTCAGATTTTTTTTTCAACGAAAACTCTTAGTTATGCCTTTTACAAATCAGAATTAGTCACTGGTGAAATAAACAGTTCATTCACTCGACTTAGCAGTGCATAGTATTTTTTGATAATTTAATAATTAGTTTATGATGTATATACAGGAATGTGTTATTAAATGTTTAACAAACAACTTTCAGAGGAGTTAGTTGGTAGGGAAGTATAGGCATTACACACTTTAAAGCTTTCTTTGAGTAATGAACATATTTTTTCTCTGTTACTTTCTTAACTCAAGACAATTTAAAAAATAAAACCAAAATCAAGCTGTGATCTATAGTATTTGCTGGTGTCTGATGTGCAAGTTGCAATACTAAAAAGTTAACAAGTGACTTCCAGGAGCTGATTCAAATGGGATTCTATACTCTTTTTATATGTATATCTCTTTCTATATTGTATTTCCCAAGTAGATTGTAAATTTATTGAGGGCAAGTAATTTTCTTTGGTGACATATTATTACAAAATTCTTCATATCTCAAGTATCTTAAACAATGCATTGCACATAGTAGAATTTAATAATGATATGTTGGGCTGAATTGAATTGTGCCAGCAGAGGAGAAAGTATAATCCCATTTATTTGGTTATCAGGCAATTGCTAGACACACATTGCTTGTATAATGGAAAAGTAATTCTAAAGATGACATTGCCTGTAATGTTCTCTTCTCTAAAATATATTGTTCTCTGGGTACAGGTTTCTTGGGGGGCTTCTGGGAGCACCCTTAGTTTCAGTTCAGAGTAATAATCACCTCAAATTCAGCCAGGAGTTAAAGTCCAGATCCTTTATTGTTTTCTTCAAAATATCCTGGTTAGCTTTCTGAGAGGCTTCTTTCTCTCCTTGGTTCCGAGCGCTCTTGCCGCTAGTCCTTTGTCTCTTCCAGCTTCTGCCTCTAACTCCCTTTGAATCCAAAGCCTCCAGCCAGCACAAAGGTGGAAGTTGGAATGAATCGTGGCTCCTCCTCCGAGAGTGGGCTTGTGGGTTAGACTTATGAATATCCCGAATTCTCTAGTGGGCTTGTCCTTTAGTGGGCTCTTCCTTATATATGCTCTCTAAAGGTGTGAACTCTAATGTGTGAACAAATGTGAGAACTCTCTTAAAGATGTGAACTCTAAAGGTTCCAGTGACTTAGCACCTTGTTTCAAGTTCTGGCCCATAACAATTGCCTATTTATTATCTTAAAAATTGGTGGCCTAGTGTTGTGAAAGAATGAGAGACAGATGGACATTTTAGGTAGTATGGTCAAGATAACGGGATTTTCATTTTTAAAACATGGCTCTCTGTATTTCATTTCTACTATTTTGTTGAATGCCTTTAGAGCAAAACAACAAAAGAGATTTTTCTTGTGAGAAGAGTTAATAGAAAATGAAATAAAAGAGGTTTGTACAAATTCAGGATTTTAATTTTACTGTACTACATAGAGTATGGATTGGACTAGGTAGTTACTCTCAAATTTTGAGATCAGGAAGAGTAGGAACAAAGACATGTATTCCCCAATATCTAGGTACTGAAAAAACCCAGAATAAGAGTCCTAATCAAAGTTTTAGCGAGTAGTGGGCATCACATATTTTGATATTCTGAATGATTTGTGATTTAATCAGTGTGGGTACTTCCTCCAGCAATGCAGATCATAATCCCTTATGCAATATCTCTCTACCGTTTGCCCATGTTTTCTCATAAACCCATCAGAAAGAGCTATAGGTCTTCCTTTTTTGCTATCAAACCTCAGAGTTATTAAGTCAATATGTTTTGTCAAAATGGATCCTGTAATATATAAGGCATAAAAGCAACACCCCTCAGCAGAAATGAATTAGGGATAGCCATTGCTTGTATCTCCTCAGTTGCTCTTATTTAACTTTTAGAGAATGACTTTGCAAAGGACTAATGCTTCTGGTAATTTCATAGTCTGTCATAAAAAAAAAAAAAGCTTTGGGATATTAGCGTTCACTTTGACTCACTAATGTTGAATGTAATTGTTTAGTGTGCTAATCTTGTGAGTAGGATACATTTGTTAAAAAAAAGAAAAAGAAGAAAAATCATTATTTAGGTAATTGTAATAAACCTATTTGCCTCAGTTTCCTCAACTGCAAAATGAGCTAAAGAAAGAAATGCAAAGTCACTACAGTATCTTTATCAAGAACACCCCAAATATAGTCATGGAGAATCAATTGTGACTGAAAAAACTGAACAATAAAAGTACTACTAAAAATTGTGAAGTAGAAAGAGTTGATATGTCTTTGTCTTGCTAGTCCCTTTTCAACAATCCTTTATTTTCCCTCCAATTCTTCAAATGCGAAATTCCTCAGATGCTTTTTTCTTCTCTCTTGACCATCTCTGAAATGTTCAGATATGGCCCTGCCTTTATGGCAGGGCCTAAACAAAATGGCTTCTTATGAGCCAGAGATTTCATCTATGACCTCATCTATGAGGTTTTAATTGATTGCAATTTCCATTTGAGCCAGTAATGTGACAGAACTGCTGGAAAGAAATACTATGGTCTGAGATCTTATTACTAGAAATATATCATCCAGAATGAGGAAGTAGCAATAGCATTGCGTTCTATACTAATCAGAGCATATGGATTACAGCATTTCGTTCTTGGAAGCACATTTCAAGAAAAAACAATTGACAAATTGGAATATGTCCAGAGAAGAGAAACCAGAGTGATGGGAAGCTGTTTCTATTCATAGAGTAGTTGGAAAAGTTAAGGGAATTTAGACTGGACATTAAGATTTAGAAGTTGGATGACAAAGAACCTGATGGTGAAAAAGTGACTCACAAAGATTCAACTTTTCTTGTATTGGCCTCAGAAAGCAAACAGGACTGATGAGTAAAAACTGTATGTAGGTAGAATTTAGTTCAACATCTGGAAGAATTCAGAACTGCATAGAATTATGGAATTTTAGAGATGGGAATGGCTTAGGAAGCTATCTAATTCAACCCAAACCCTAAAAGTTTCTTCACTATAACATACCTAATAAGTAGTTATATACCTTCTCCTGAAAAAATTCCAAAGGTAGATAATTCCCCACCTTTCAAGGCAATCCATATAGTTTTGGACATTTCAAAGTATTAGAAAATTTTGTCAACTTATATTCCCTCTTTGCAAACATTATCCGATAGCTCCAATTCTGCCCTCTGAGGTGAAATGTCATAGCTTTTATTTAATAGCTTTTGAAATTCTTAAAGGTCTTCCTCTCCTATCCCCAAAGTCTTGTCTTGTCCAGGCTCAATGTCTTCTATTTTCTTTATTACCTCATTCCTGGAAACTGAATCTCTTAGTAAAGAACAAGATTACATTTTCTTTTGGCTGCCACATCACAAATCTTATGCATATTGAGCTTGTCACTCACTAAAACCTCAGATTTTCTGAGTAAATCTACATTTATCACTATTGGATTTTATCTCCACTTGTAGTAGTTTCTCATCTAACAGTATATAACCCTATCAAAAAAAGGCAATGATATAAAGTTAGTTTGGCAGAACTTATTCTTGATGGAGTCCTTCTGTTTGTGAGAGTTGCTTCCCTTTAGAGATAGTCATTAAACATATTTTTAATATTCTTTTCTAGTTTTATGATGTTTTTGTTTCCCTCTTCTCCTTCCTCCCCCAGGAAATGAAGTCAAAAGGGCTCTTAGATGGATCTTTTCCTTTATATTGAAACACAGGACATTAGTTGCCCTTCTCCAACCTTGTAGTGTCACTTCTGTGTTCAAATATGTTTCAAATATTACTAATAGTAGTACAGTTATCACAACTACCATTCCTTTCAATCCCTGAGAACATAATGGATCAGGTGGTTTTAATTCATCAAGGAAAACTAGGTATTTTTGTACTTCCTCCTTTCTTATTCTGAATATCAACTCCCTGTTAGTCATTTTTGTTCTGTCATCTCCTATACAAAAATAATATTCCTTAGCAGAACAAAATAAAAATAAACTTTGAGTAGCTTTGTTTTCTTTATATTGCAAATAACCATAATTTTATTATTCTTAAATATAGGTCCTATTCCTTTTTTTAATCTCTCTTTTTTCTAATATAGTTAAAAGGACTGGCAAGCTAAAGGAATAGAGTGGTCATGTTTAAATCTAGTTTTTCTTTATTACCTTAAAACAGCAGATTATGGGCTTTAAAAGGTAAAAAAAAAAAAAAAAGAACAACATTAATATAACTTCACAATTTTATATTTTTTTTGGGGGGGTGGGCATCAAGGAAAAAATTAATGATAATGTGGCCAAAAGAGAAAATGCAAATAATTAGCATAAGGAAATTAAAGCATTTTCAAAATGTCCAGAAGGAAATAGAAGAAAGTCCACAGGGAAACAAGCAGGACAGTTTAAAAAGTAATAGGCAGAAATTCCCCCCTCCCTTTTGACAATTGACAAACCTTTTGTTCCAATTTTTCCCCTCCTTTCCCCTGCCCCCTCTCCTAGATGACAGGATGACCAGTAGATGTTAAATATATTAAAGTACAAATTAGATACACAATGCGTATACATGACTAAACCATTATTTTGCTGTACAAAAAGTTTCAGATTCTGAAATATTGTACAATTAGCCTGTGAAGGACATCTAAAATGTAGGCAGGCAAAAATATAGGGATTGGGAATTCAATGTAATGATTCTTAGTCATCTCTCAAAGTTCTTTCGCTGGGCATAGCTGGTTCAGTTCATTACTGCTCGATTGGAACTGATTTGGTTCATCTCATTATTGAAGATGGCCAGGTCCATTAGAATTGATCATCATATAGTATTGTTGTTGAAGTATATAATGATCTCCTGGCCTGCTTGTTTCACTCAGCATCATTTCTTGTAAGTCTCTCCAGGCCTTTCTGAAATCCTCCTGCTGGTCATTTCTTACAGAACAATAATATTCCATAACATTCATATACCACAATTTATTCAGCCATTTTCCAATTGATGGGCATCCATCATTTTCCAGTTTCTAGCCACTACAAACAGGGCTGCCATAAACATTTGGCACATACAGGTCCCTTTCCCTTCTTTAGTATCTCTTTGGGATATAAGCCCAGTAGTAGCACTGCTGGATCAAAGGGTAAGCACAGTTTGATAACTTTTTGAGCATAGTTCCAAATTCCTGTCCAGAATGGCTGGATGTGTTCACAATTCCACCAACAATGTATCAATGTCCCTGTTTTCCCACATCCCCTCCAACATTCCGCATTATCTTTCCCTGTCATTCTAGCCAATCTGACAGGTATGTAGTGGTATCTCAGAGATGTCTTAATTTGCATTTCATTGATTAATAATGACTTGGAGCATCTTTTCATATGGCTAGAAATAGTTTCAATTTCTTCATCTGAGAATTGAATGTTCATATCCTTTGACCATTTATCAATTGGAGAATGGCTTGATTTCTTATAAATTAGAGTCAGTTCTCTATATAGTTTGGAAATGAGGCCTTTATCAGAACCTTTGATTGTAAAAATGTTTTTCCAGTTTATTGCTTCCCTTCTAATCTTGTCTGCATTAGTTTTGTTTGTACAAAAACTTTTCAGTTTGATATAATCAAAATTTTCTATTTTGTGATCAGTAATGATCTCTAGTTCTTCTTTGGTCATAAATTCCTTCCTCTTCCACAGGTCTGAGAGGTAAACTATCCTGTGTTCCTCTAATTTATTTATAATATCATTCTTTATGTTTAGATCATGAACCCATTTTGACTTTATCTTGGTGTACAGTGTTAAGTGTGGGTCGATGCCTAGTTTCTGCCATACTAGTTTCCAATTTTCCCAACAATTTTTGTCCAACAAAAAGTTCTTATCCCAAAAGCTCCTCCCTGCCTTTTTTAAGAAGGCAAATTATTCACAATTGAGATGGGTGATTTCAAATAAAATTCTCTTATCTAATTTGTATATGGAAATGTTCTTTATTTTTGTCTCTGTCTTGTGTTTGTTAAATTCAGAATATGATTGAATTGAAAAAAGGAATCATGAAAAATGAGGAGATGGTTGAATAAATTATAGTATAAAAGCATGATGAATATTATTGCACCATTGGAAATATTGAATATGAAGAATACAGAGAAACTCAGGGGGACTTAAATGAACTACTTGCATTGTATCCTAAGTTCTTGTCACAGTCTTTTGACAAAAGGATTAATAAATATTGACACATGTTTTCTCTCTCTCTCTCTCTCTGTCTCTCTCTCTCTCTCTCTCTTGCTCTCTCTCTCCCTCTGTGTGTGTGTGTGTGTGTGTGTGTGTGTGTGTGTGTGTGTGTGTGTTTCTTTCCTCTCAGTTCTTATTTTCTATTTGCCATAAAAGGAAAAGAACCAGTTTAGAAACTGGTAATTGCTAGGGATAAAAAAATGCCATGGGAGAATACTTTATTTCTAAACTTGATAGTTTTGTGTCCTGGAGACTCAAACATCATTTGGAACTATGGCCTTAGTAAAATAACTTTGACCGCATGTGTGAGAATGGTGGGAAGCTGCTCTTTTTTCATCCTGCCCTTTTCTACATTTCTGTTGCACTGGGTGCAACATCTGGATTCAGATCCCTTTGAGTGTTTCTGGACATGTCATTCTAGTCACTTTTGGTTGTGTCCATTAATACATCCTATTCCACCCACCATCCCCTTCATAAACACTAGGGACATAGCTGGTATGGACTTGACTGGCTATAATAATCTTAGGAGGAGATGGTGATTAAGTGAGTCACAGAATTTATTAGTGAACCTGTTTTTATACCTCCTTTTGATTTTACTTTAGAACTTTAAAGAGGAAAAAAAAGTATTTTTTGCCATTAGGTAAATGATTTTTGCCAGTAGGTATACTTTTTGGTAAATTGGTAATTTATTTTTGGTAAATTGGTAAATTATTCAAACTTTGACTTTTTTCATTTATCATTTTGAGCTTCATGTAATATACACATACATGAGAATTTGTTGATATTCACTCATGGGGTTTTCTTAGCAAAAATACTAGAGCAGTTTGCCACTTCATTCTACAGCTCATTTTATAGATGAGGAAATTGAGGAAAACAGGGTTAAGTCAGTTGGCTAGGGTAAGCTAGTAAGTCCACATTGGAAAACATATCTTGCTGATTTTAGGTCTGGCACTCGATATCCCTTGTGCTACCTAGTTGTCCATAATGAAGATATGTATGTATGTGCGTATGTATGTACATATGTATCTATCTGATTGTCTTCTATCTGTCTATGCATCTATATGTCTTTCTCTCTCTCCCCCATCTATCTTTCTTTCTATCCCTTTCTCTTTCTATCTGTACATACACATACATATATACATCTATTAGTTATATATGTTATAATAATATATTTATATATGTTTATTATACACAATAAGGTTAGAATATACACACACATACACACAGGATTTGAATTGAAGAATTTATTTAAATAAAATAGTGTGAAATATGGTGGTGAAAGAAGTAGCCCGAGCCAGGTTGGAGATGACTCAAATTTTTAAACCAGGATTTTTTAATGTTAGGGGTATTGGAGCTTTTTAATCAAGGGGATAACATTGTCAAATAAGTGATTTGGGGAAAAATATATATTATATATGTATGTATTTCATATATACATATATACTCAGAATATATTAAGAATATATTTTCAAATATGCCATGAAATCATTGGCATATATAAAAATGTACATTTACATATATATTCCTAAGTGTACATCCATATATATATATATATATATATATATATATATATTCACACACACACATATACATACATATATATACACACATATATATAACATATAGATTTATGTTTGTATATGTATATGTTTATTTGCAAAATACTAATCATTTCATCTCCTTGTTCAAAAAGCTCCAGTATCTCTCTGATAATATAAAAACTGCATATATACTATTTAAGTCATTCACACTGTGGCTCCAGGCTACTTCTCTCCATCATTATACATTACTTCATTTCACATATTCTACAGCAGTGGTGTCAAATTCTAATAGAAAGGGGGAACACTAACCAAAATATGAAGATCCTTGTAGCCAGAAATTGATAATAACAATGTGATATCTTTTTTATTGTATTTTTATATTTTATTAAATATTTCTCAATATCTTTTAATTTCATTCTGACTGTACTTGGAAACATGTAGGCAGCATGTATCTGATACCCCTTTTCTCCAGTCACACTATCTCACCTGTATTTATTCCAAACAACATTCATTTCCCATATCCATGATTTTTTTGGGTTATCTCCCTGCCTTAACTGCAATCCTTTTTTTCCTTCTTGTAATCCCTAGCTTCATTCTAAACTCATTTAAGTTCTGCCTCCAAATTGAAACCTTGCCTGATTTCATTAGAACTAATGCTTCCTCACATTCAAATTACCTCATATTTACTTTGTATCAAGTATGCATATATATAACTCTGTACATATTGTTCCTCTCATAACATGTAAGTTCCTGAACTCAGGGAATGTTTAATTTTTTCTTTGCATCATCAACATCTTTCATAATAACAGCTTAATAAGCAATTATTTTTCATTCATTCATTAAAATTATTAATAAATCAATCATTTAATAATTAATTAGATTGTACATTTGTTTTGGTAAGGATTATGTTTTATTTTGTATTTTTACATTCTCAGAACCATATACATTTGCCATTTTAGTTCCCATTTTTGTTACTGTTGGTGGTAGTGTCCAAGATCTGAAACTTTATCAGTGTAGGTAATTCTTGGTGTAAAAACTCCCTTAAAAGATTCAGACAGGCAATTCATTTTTAAGTTATACTTAACAACATTTCTTTGATTACTAAGAGGTTAAGTGATTTGCAGATAGTCACAGAAATACTGAATGTCATTGGTAAGATTTGAACCTTGGTCTTTCTCACTCCAAGGCCTGCTTTAATCCATTAAACAAGCATCAGTAAGATGTATGATTACCCCCTTTTTTCTGTCTATTTTCTTTCTCTTTACTAAAATCTTGCCCTTGATCTTCTGTCAGGGGCAAGTGATTAACATCCAACTTGGAAGCTGTGGACTCAGACATTTCTCTCTGAAGGCGAAGAAGTACTGTATACCTAACGAACCATTAGAAACTCATTATCACTGCAATAAAAGGATTGATCCCATCATTAAAATTCCTTTAGAGCTTTCACAATTAACCCATGTGCAATTAAATGTGGTAACAGGAGAGTTCACCAATAAATCAACATTTTATTTCAGAAGAAAAGAACAATATGAATATGATGGATCATATGAAATTATGTAAATTGGAGAATAATAAAACAAGCAAATGAAAACCACGACAATGTAGCCAGTAGTTGAATAGGTAGTTGGGATTGGGGAAGCACCGTTGCATCTGTCCAGAAATTTGCCACTGAAATTGTCTACCCTGCAACTATCAGAATTAATTTATGTTAGTATACAAAGTCAAAAGTATTGCATTGTTTGGTAGAGGCAGAAATATGTTAGTCAGGATTCAGAAAACCTGGATTTTAATTCTGGCCTGAATCCTAATTGATTTTATGACACATGATTTTATGATTACTTAGTGTCTTTGGACAACTCTTCTTTCTTCCAATGGATGCATGGAGAAATAAATTTATTTATAAACAATAAGCTTTCAGTCACAGGGGAAGATAGATTATAGCATTTCAGGGGATTAATTTGAAGCAATGCTTCAAAGATGGTGGTATAATACAGGATTATCATGGTCCCAGACAATGCCTTTCTTTGACTTTGTATAATTAGCTGTTCCTCTTTCCCCATCCTTTATGTGAGAAAAAATTGATAAAATCATAGATTACTGAATATACAAAGGATCTATGTGTTTGTAAAAGACTTCCATTGTGAGAAACTTCTCCATTACAATCTGCAATTCTATGCATGAAATTTTAAGATTACAACTCTTCTAGAATTAATAGATATTAATCAATTAATTGATTACTACTACATTTTTTTTGTTTGTTTGTTTGCAAGGCACATAGAGGTTAAACAATTTTCCTAGGGTCCCACATGAGAGTTAAGATAAGGTCCTCCTGATTTCAAGTTAAGCATTGTGTTCATTATAACAATAACTACCTAAAGTGAGAAAGATAAAAAAAAAGATACCTTTTCTGGAGTAGCAAAGATAATGCTTTGTGTTTTAAAAATTCTTAACAAAAAAAAATATCTGAGATCTTGGACACTAACACCAATAATAACAAAGGCAAAATGATAATAGTTTATTTTATGTAGTCCAAGAGTTCCAATCCTATGGTCAATATTTTTTTTTCTTTTTAGTATCTTGATAACAATATTTCAACATAATTAGTTTCCTTTGTAATGCTTTATATTTTATTTTATGCATTTAAAGACATGATTTTGAAAAAGGTTAACTAGACTGTCAGAATGTTTCATGATACATACATCAAAATTAAGAACTCTAGAGGATAACTACCTTCAAGCCTCACAAAGCACTTTCTTCACAACCTCCCTGAACGAATCCTCATTTTGCAAATGAGGAAATAGACCTATTGAAAGATAATGTGACTTAGTCAGGATGATACAGATAGCACATATTAAAATTGGGAATGAAAGCTAGATATCCTAACTCTGAATCCTTTGTTCTCTTCACTACAACAGGCTGTAGTTAAGTGAATAA
This sequence comes from Antechinus flavipes, assembly GCF_016432865.1. NCBI lineage: Eukaryota > Metazoa > Chordata > Mammalia > Dasyuromorphia > Dasyuridae > Antechinus > Antechinus flavipes. The sequence goes on along the minus strand of NC_067399.1, from coordinate 309,285,154 downwards.
TAGAAATAAAATCAGGAGACAGAGTTTGAATCCAGCTTTTTATATTTATTGTCTGTCTCTTAAATTCTCTTTCAGATTTCTTATATGTAAAATAGGCCATAATTTTACATTATTTGACTCAAAGTATCTATGTGAGAAAAGCACTTCATGAGCCTTAAATCCAACTGTGTTAGGACATGTTTAACAATCAATTTCCCCCTTACCTTCTGCCCCACAAATAGTGTGCTGAATAACATTTAAAGTTTTATCTTCAAGATCAAATTTTTCTTTACTACTTTTTTAAGTCCAATCAGCAAATTAAATACTAATTTGCAATGTTTTCTAATTTTCAAAGAATAAAAGCTTATGCTGAAAATGTAACAATTTTAAAGGAAACTTTAAAAAAAACAGGTAGAATTGGCTACTCAACATTTCTACTTTAAATTATCTACAATGGAGTTATTGATTTTGAATTTCTACAAAAATTTCTTTATATCCCTGAAAAAATCTACAAATTTCTCAAAGTCCTCTTCACAATAGACTATTTGGGGCAACTTCGTTTGGGAAGTCACAATACTAAAGCACATATATCCAAACAATCTTGGATCAAGAGCTGGTACAGCAGAATTAATGGGCAGATATTTGCTAAGGAAGTTCTAATGTATGATTTTTGAGGTAGGGAATGTTTAATGTTTGATGAAGTTCCCCTAACGTCTATTCCAATATCTGACATGCAGTAAGCGCTTAATAAATACTTATTGATTAATTTCTTATTCCTAGCCTAGCTAGAAGCCTAGCTCTAAATTCAGTTCTTACAGAAAGTCTTTATATGCAAAGTCACGTTAATGCTTTGCTAAACTTTCCGATTCCTTTAGGAAGAAAACCTGTTTCTCTGCAGGTAGCTCTGTGAGAGTTAGGTTTGCTTGTTTTCCTCCTTAGTAATGCTGTTGCTATTGGATATGATGAATCTAATCAGAATCTTAGTAAGAAAATGCTTTCAATTAATAATTTTCCTAAGTGGTGTATGTGTGGGGTTTTGTAGCTGTGTTTACTGACCCTCTCCTACTTGTGACAAGAAATAGTTTCCTAGAGATCAGTGATTTCTAGAATCTCAAAAATCATGCATTCAATAATACTGAGCAGGGCTTTCATGGAGATCTGGAGCCTGGATAAAATAGAACGCTAAAGATAACTAACTAACTTGCTAGAAAGATAGATGATAAGAGCCTTTATTAAACACTTATTATGCCCCAAGCACAAATATAAGCAAGATAGTCCTTGCCTTCAAGGAGCTGATATTCAAATGGAAGAAAATAAGACATAAAGGGAAGTTAGAAAGAGAAGGTGGGGAGATAATATGTGTGCAAATGGCTAGGAAGTATTGTGGAAGCCTTGGTTCCAGGTATGATAAGGTGAAAGTTCACCTGGGAGCTGAGAGACCCAGAGACAAAATCTGAAATCAAGAGGCCCTGCATTCAAATTTATCTATGACACTTATTGTGTGACCTTGGGAATCTTAGTTTCTTTATCTGCAAAGTGAAGAGCTTGAAATACGTAGCTTCTGATGTCATATCCAATTCTAGATCAACCAACCTATGGATGACAGGTGATCCTTGTTCTATTAGTACCAGAGTCAAAATGATCAATTAGTCTCTCAGCGATTTTCAGTCTTCCTTTAAAATATGTTAAACTATCTCCTCTTCATAAAGGATATCTTGTATCAGGATGACAATGAGAGTTCATTGAAAATTACCCACTGATTTTCTGAATTAAAGTATACTTCTTGAATTATGCTTCTTAGCTGCATATCTTGTTATGTGTTTGGAAAAAAAAAAAAAAAAAGGTAGTGGATTATTTGACCCAATGCTGAAGAAGTTTGTCGAATTTCAGCATTCTCACACTCCTCATATACTTCCTTTTTTTTTTTTTTTTTCTTTTGCTGTTGCCCAGTCTGGCACATTCCCAGCTGTTGCTGCAGCTTTATTAATAATGTGTGTGAGCTGGGGCAGAAAATGAGCTATGATGGCCCTGGGCTGAGATGAACTGGACTATGTGAGGGAGGATGGATAGGGAGGAGTTTTATTAAGGAGAAAACATAAGTTTTCCTTAGATTCTAGCTGAAAGGAGAAATGATTGTCCATCAACTGCTTACTCATAAAATGCTCAGGGAAGTACAGCTGGTAGAAAGACAAACAGAAAGACTTTCATGCTGTTTGAAGGGAAGAATCGATAACGCAATAGATGGCTTTTGTTAGCTCATATATATTAGGTTCCCATCAAAGAATATACACTTTTGCACCATGAATGACTTTCAAGAAAAATGAACACTGAATAAGAGCAACTATTTTTTAAAACTTCTACCCTAATATTTATCTCTATGGTTGTTCTGTTAGACTTCTTAGGATTAAACTTCTCTTTTACCCCTTTTCCAAGTTTGGAGAACTTGCCCCAAATACTTATTTGCAAGAATTTACTTGGTATATTTATCCAGGAATTATTCTCAATAACAGGTCTCAGTTTGCTAAAGTTTTCTTTCTCTAAGTCATTAATCAATACTTTGTAAATAAAACTCTTCTTTATCTCATTCATCAGAGGAAATACTGTGCTTGCCTGCAAAACTCCTGTTCAAGAAGTTTTAAAAAATAAAATCATGACCTTTCTGGATAGAAATCAACAGAAAAGAAAGAAGTGGGACTTTCTTTAAAGCCCTACATTAATCAATCACTAAGGGAAAGGGGGTTGGGAAAGGCACTTTGGTCATCCACGTAGATAGAAGGCTGTCATTTTTCACTACAATACATTGGGGTGATGTATTGCATTACCTCAGAAAAATTTGGACTATTTGCTCTCATGCTTGCCATGTGGGGGAACTTAGACAAGATAGGTCCAATTTTTGAGTCTTAATTTTCGCTTTTATAAAATGAGGAGGCTGCCTATCACTACTTGTAAGACCTTTTCTAGCTCTAGAATACTGAACTGTCCTATCCAATCATATAGGTCATTGATATATTTGATTAAGGATATTTTAAAATTATTTAGCCCATTTTTAATTGTAACAGTCTTTTTTTCTCCTTGAGGTAGAGAGTTCCTTAATAACTTTTTTCAAAATCCAGTTGTCATGCATAAATATGGAAGCCAGTTTCAAGATTCTCTTCACAAAATGACTGATATAAGAATTATTTTAAGAATTTTTGCCAATGAAGTTTTTATTGGAGGAGCAATGGATAATCAGGTTTCACAAAAAAGGTAAGCTGCTTTTATTAGTTGTGTTATTTTTTTCAGTGTTATTTTAAAAAGTTTAGATCAAAGAATTTCAGACAGTAATGTAGACTGCCTTGGCCATGCTAGCAAAGTCAGCTGTTTAGTCATTTTGCTTATAAAACATAAAAATATTTGAAAATGTGAAATTTTTCTCAAAGAATGACCGGTGAAATGATGAACAGTCAAGACCTGTGGAAACCAAAAAAACAAATCCAGTTGCAAGGATATAGGAGATATTGGAGTTGTGATTTTATTGGCAAAGAAAATTCCTGGGTGGGGAATTTTCCTTTACTAATGCAGGTTGACACCTGCTCTTTAACTAATAATTATTATTTTATTTTTAGGAGTTTATTTTTCTTTAATATTTTATTGTTTTTCCAATGATTTCTATTTTTTTTAACATTTGTTTTTTAATTTTTGAGTTTGAAATTATTGAAAAGGCAAGCAATTTGATATCAGAGATATACATGCACAGTAATGAAAAAACATATTTCCTTGTTAGTTAAGTTGTGAATGAAAACACAGACAAAAGAAGTCCTGAGAAAAATCAAGAAAGCAAAGTAAAAGAATGCTTCAATCTGCACTTAGGACTCTATTCATTTTTTCTTTGGAGATGCATGGAATTTTTCATCATAAGTTCTTCAGAATTGTCTTGTACAATTGTATTGCTGAGGAGAGTTAAGTCATTCACAGTTGATTATTATATAATAGTAATGTACAACTTATAATCTTAAGAGCTATTGAATTATTGAGATGTCAAGTAACTTGCTCAGGTTCACCTAGCCAGAAATTGAGTCTTTCTGGTTTTGATTCTAGTTCTCTATTCACTAGCTCATATTATCCTTGATATACTATCAGTAAAAATATTAAACACTTTCTACCACATCCACCATCAAATTCCACCTACTCTATGATGTTATGTCTATCCACTCCAGTTGACATTGACCTATACTCCTAAACTGTCTGTGACTCATAGCACCTGCCTCAGGTTCTGTCTACTTACTATCAGCTCTCAACCACTTAGATCTTCCCACTGACCATATAATTATTCACTATGCACTTGTAATCTGTGTTTTCCATACTTTAAAAATTTGTCCCTAAACTAATTTTCTTCTGTCCTTTTCCCCAACAGATGCATTTTATTCACCTTTCCAAATATGGGGTATAGTGGATAGAATGTCAGACTTTATTGAAAAAGACCTGATTTAAAATTTCAGTTTTGTCATCTATAAAATGGGGATAACATGCAAGTCTGAAAGTGTTCTTAATGTTAGCTATTGCTGTTGTTGCAATTGTTTGTTTTTATACCATCCATATCAGTATCCCTTTTAGCCAGAAGGAAAGTTTGAACAATCCCGACTAGATTTCCATTCCACTTCAGCATGAGTATAGTTTAAAGAGAGTAAGTCTCAAGTCAAATTCTTTCTCTTTCTGTTGACTTCAGCATCAACTGGAATGAATGTTTCAGACAGCAAGTAAAGATTCTGAATCTATAACTCCCAATACCTTCTCTAAAGCAAATCCCTAAACTGTCTCTTTGAGAGGATTTTCAATCAATGTGCACATCTCCTCTGCCTCCTGTCACTTCAACAGCCAGCTTACTTTCAATTTATCTTTATGAAACATACCCCTTTTTGCCCCTTCTAATGGATTACGTAGACTTAGGTCTCTCCCTATGTCCTGTTTCCTCTATGTATCTCTCACCTTCATTCCATCTCTCTGGGTCCCACAAAAGAGGATTGGAGTTGAGGTGATAGCACTTGACCCACTGAAGCTGATTTGACAGGCTCTTCTGAGGAAGTCTGATTTCATAAAATTCACTATTTGTGCTGAAGCAGTAGCTAAATAAATGTGCAGAAATGATGACTGAAGCTGAGGCACAGAAATGATGTGTAATATTAAGCCACAATGAGGTTATTTCTTTTTATTTTTTTCTTTTTTTCCAACAATATTTTGTTGGTAAGATAATTAAAACCCCATCTAATTAGGATTACAAATTAAGAGATCTAAGACATTATTGAATTATGGATGTCCTCATTTATAGATGTTATCTGGGCTTCTCTAGAGGCTTAGAGAAGTTAAGTGACCAATTAAAAGTCAGACAGACTTCCTGAGAAGTGGTAAAACTGGAGTTCGAATCTTGTGTTCTAATACCAAATCCAGAGATCCTTCCACTGAAAGGCTTTTGGATTCTGTTGCCTAATGGTAAGTGAAAGAGAGAATTAAGATCTTGTTTGAGTAGGAATAGTGCTAAGTGTGTACAATATATGAACTTTGTTTAGTAGGTTAAGAGGGAAGTTTCTAAAAACAATATAATAATTTAATCAAAATAATAATTTATGTGGACAACATCCAATATTTTATTTAAATTATGGCTCACCAAAAAAATATTACCAAGGGATTATTGACCTAAATGTGTGTTGGTTTAAAAAAAAAGCAAAAAATAAAACAAACAAAAAACAAAATCATCTACCTACCTATCTACTTACCCACTTACTTCTATCTATCATCTATCTATCTACCTATCATCTATCTGTCCATCTATCCATCTCTCTCTCTCTCTCTCTCTCTCTCTCTCTCTCTCTCTCTCTCTCTCTCTCTCTATTTATTTTTGTTTTAATTCAGTGACAGAAATCAATCCTGTTACAACCAAATTGTTAGGCCAGTGATTGGAGAGAACTCACAAATATGCAAAGTAGAAAGGTATTTTTTGCCTTAACCACAATGTGGCCAGTGTTTAATTTTTGACCAATCCTCTGTCCCAGAAATGTTGTCACAAGGTGTTAAAGGAATGATAAAGTTGCATCTACAGGGAGCAATTTCATTAGATAAACCAAAGTAAAACAGCATCTGTAGAGTTTTTAAATAGTTAAAACATAAGTGCTGAATGAAATGAGCAATACCAGAAGATCATTATATACTTCTACAAAAATACTATATGATGACCAATTCTGATGGACATGGCCATCCTCAGCAATGAGATGAACCAAATCAGTTCCAATAGAGTAGTAATTAACTGAACCAGCTACACCCAGTGAAAGAACTCTTTATGACGATGAACCATTACATAGAATTCCCAATCCCTTTATTTTTTTCTGTCTGCATTTTTGATTTCCTTCACAGGCTAATAGTACACTATTTCAAACTCCAATTCTTTTTGTACAGCAAAATAACTGTTAGGACACATATGCTTTAACATACTTAACATGTATTGGTCAACCTGCCATCGGTGGGAGGAGATGGGGGAAGGAGGGGAAAAATTGGAACAGAAGGTTTTTCAAGGGTCAATGCTGTAAAATTACCTATGCATATAACTTGTAAATAAAAAGCTATAATAAAAAAACATAGGATAAGTATATGAGTTAATTTGAGCACTGACAGAGGAGTGCCTTGTGGAGAAGGCCATCCCTAGAGAGTTTAGGAGGATAAATTTCTTTTCATTAACTATTAGTGGAGTAAATATATCACATCAAGTATTTTAAGCATATTTTGAGGCATATTTAAGAAAGTAGAGATTTATACTCCAGTCAAATATGGATATAGACACAGTCAAAAGTGATGGAGGAAACAATTTCAAGAATGTAATCTCTGGAAAGGAAGGGGAGAAGAGAAGGTACTTGGAAATCTACTTACTCTACTAATTACACAAGTAATTGTGTGAGAATGCTACATAGAGAGAAAATGAACAGATCCTGAAATACCATGAATTGTGAATGGCTTTGTCATATATGTATTTTAGGCATTTTCTTGTCATAATCATCCTATAACTTTGTATCCAATCTTCCCAGAGACACTGCATCTATTTGAGAAATGTAAGCTACATATATAAGGAGGAGATGTTTTTAAAATGATATTAGTGCTTTAGTTTTAGGAGCTGCTAACAATTTTTTTTTCTTTCCTTTTCTTTTCCTTTTTTTTACTTATTGGCTGAAAGAGTTGGGGCTCATAAGTTATGTGTTAAGAACACAGACTTACAGATTTACCCTTAGAACATGGAGAAGCAGCTTCCATTTGGATTCCCAAATAAGTGAGTTTATTTTTGGAGAGCAACTGAAGTGATTGTTACATCATGATGCATGGATGATGCTATTTGAGATTGAACATTGTTGCTGTTGTTGTTGTTGTTTGTCCTTCATTCTTGAAGAGGACATCAGAGAGGGGATGCCATGACATAATAAGGGAATTGGATTTAAGTGAGGAAAGGCTATGCAAGATCACCCACCCCATTTCCCCCTCCAAAGCTATTTGGGTCCAGTGGCAAGATATAGATCAAGAAAACTGGAAATGGCCCACCTTGGCCTTTTTAAGCTAAGGTCTTCCACTGGTCTCAGTTTGACTGAGGCTATACCCATTCAGTGATTAAAACTAAATAGCAATTGAGACAAATCCAATCTCTCTAAAATCTAAATAAATAAATAAATAAATTTGGGAGGAGAAGACACTCAGGGTTTCTCGTCAAAGCAGAAATGACTATTCAATCTGAGTCAATCAGAACCCAAACAATGATCACATGGCACTTGGCTTAGAACCTATTCATGGCCAATTGGAATCAGATTGGTTTTTGCTTTAAGACCTGGTCCTTAATAAAGAAATCAAACTAGAAAACCCCAAAATATTTGGGAGGGATATTGATGATACTCCTGGGGTGAAAAAACTAGAAGCTGAAGCCTTTCCAATTTGTGTCCAAAAGATTGTTACCCTGATCAGACCAGATGTACTAGTATAGGAATTAAGAAGCAGATTATTTGCACAATGATATTAGCAGAGTTATGTTCTTCTGTTAGAAAACAGGAATGTATATATCTTTTAGATAAGTCCAGAAACAGCAAGAACACAATGCCTTGAAGCTACAAACTGAAAGTTCCCTTTATCACAGGAGGGGCACCTAGAGGTTACTCTTTCTGCCAGAGGCTCTTTTTTCTTTCCTCAGAGTTCATATTTTCCAAGAGTCACCTCCATTTATTTTATTACTGCTTTCTATTCTGCTTTTCAGCTTTTCCCTGGGCTAAGAACAGAATTATCAATGTTGCTTGTACTATACTCTGAAAATCACTGTCAGGTGTGAATTAAGTACTTTATTTGAAGGTTTCTGCTCCTTCTCAGCAGTCACAATGGGATTTTTATGGAATAATACTACCTGGCACTTATATAGTTCTTTTCATCTTAGAATCTTTAAATGCTTTATAACCAATCTATCTCCTCCATCTACATTTCAATGATTCCTCTCACCCCTTGATCTTGGATCCTTGACAGATACTTTAAACCAACTACCATAACTTAATTCCAGCAGGGTTTGGCTGAATGAAGAGAAGTGGGAAACATTTGAATAATTGTTTCCATGTCTCTTGAAAAAGGAATAGGTAGAATTGGATTCTTATCTGGAATACTAAAAATTAAGAATGTAGGAGAAGGTGGAGATGGGAATGTTGACATACTCCAAGACATCTGAGTAGTGACATGCTATTAGCACATTAACCCTATTTTTACTTTAAGTTTCTGAAGGAATAAATAAACCAGGTTGTATAAGGAGATTACAAATTGGGAAGTAACTTCCATCTTCATTTTCATTTACTTTTGATGAATTATTACATAAGTTTGATGAATAATTACAGATGAAGAAATTGGGACCTGGACAGGAAAAGTGATTTCCTCAAGACAACATTAGCTTGTAACAGAGCAATTACTAAAATTTTAGTGAACTGACTTCCAATCCAATATTTTCTTTATAAGTGAGATCAAACTTGCATAGCAACATTGATTTAATTTTAAAATGGAATATTATCCATGCTTTCTTATATTTTTTAAATTAAATATTTCTAAATCACATCTGGTCACACTTGGGAATGTTGTGGGTCACATGTAGCCTGCAGGCCACCTCTTTGACACCTTTGCTTTTTACTATACCATATTACCATATATTTCTATGACATTTTGCCTGGTTCCTTCCCTCAACCACTCAAAAAAAATACTGTAACTGTCTGCTTTTAATATTTGGAAAAGGGTTCTTGATTACTCCATTCTGAAGAAATCCCTCCTTTCAATTCTCCTTTCCCTTTTTAAATTTTCATATTATACTTTGAATTATTATTATCTGTGTAATCTTTAACTAGATTGTCACTTCTTCAAAGTCCAAAAACTGTCTCATTCAATATTGTATCTTTTTTCAATCCAAAACATTTAGCACAAATATCTTGTAAATATTAGGTTCTCAGATAATGGTTTTTGATGTAAATTTTATAAATACAAAGAATAAAAAGCAAAAAAGTTATGAATTCAATGAAGCTCTGATTTCCTCCATAGAGGGAAAATAATTTTCATCAATTGAGTCCTTTATGAAATTAATTATTTTTCCTTTTCTTTTGAAATTATTTCTAATTTAGTCTGCATAAATCTTGTTTATGAATATTTATTTATATTTTTTCTTCTCTATCAAATTATGAGGTCATTAACAACTCATATTTACAAATATCATCCCATTTGACTTTCATAAGAATCCTGGGAGGTATGTGCTATTGTTATCCCCATTTTAGAGATGAGACAAGATCGAACTCAGGCCTTTATGATTTCAGGTCAAATGTCTTATAGCACCTAGTTGCTTAAAGTGCCTAAAAATAAATTTCTTAATAGAATGTCTGGTACATGTGGAGAGTTTAGTAAATATTTAGTAAAGTACCTTTCTTATACTAATAGATGTTTTCAAAATACAAATTATCATGCCAATGATGTGATCCAAACAAAATAAATTATAGATTTTATATATAAAATATATATCCATAGTGTATCCATTTTATATAAAATATATCCATAGTGTAATATTAAGAAACCATAAAGACTGCATTATCTACTGAGTGAGATATGTTGCCCTAGAATTGTCAACATATTTTGCCTCCTTATAATCTATCCACACTTTTCTCATCTTAGATCATAAGTTTATGTTTTTCCTTCCCCCAAGATCCTTAAGGTCAAGGAACTTAGTTTTTTGTCTTTGTATTCCCAAACCTGGAATACTTAATAAATGCTTGTTTAGTCAAATTGAATAAACAGTATTTCATTTGATAGATAATATATTAGAAAAATCTTGGGTTTTGGTTGCCATTTGATTAGGGGATCAAAATTTCTTCTCCTATCTATTTTTCTCCATTGATATGATATTTTGTTTCTTGTCCTTTGAATCACTTTCTGCTCTCTGTACCTAAAATCATAGAATGTTGAATCAAAAAGCTACTTTAGCAATTATTTAGTCAGTTCAGAACATAAAGATCTAGTCTTTAAGAGATGGGGAAACTGAGTCTCAGAAAGCTAAAATAACTTATCACAGTAGAATGGCTTTCCTTATTATTGGAATTTCATTTATATTTACATTTCTTTCCTTTTATAGTATATACTTTTATATTTTTTCCTTACAAAAACTAACTTTTCTAGTAGAAAATTAATCCCATAGGATCAGAGAGAATTGAAATGTCTATGAAGTTTAAATTTATAGTACAAATAATTATTATAACTTGACAAGAGTAATAAAGTAAAGTCAGTCTCATGAGAGAGGGAGAATGTGGATGAATTCAAGCAAAAGCTTTTTCTTGTTCCTTTGTCTTGCATTCTACAAAATTATGTGTTTATTTTTTGACTACATCCATTCTGGGAAGATCTTGTTTTCTAAAGCAAACACACAGCCTCAGGAGAAAACAAGGAACAGGAAGAAAGAGGCTATAGGGAGAGCCAGACTTGTTTGAACAAAGGAGCATCTCCTGGATGTATGAAGGACAGAGAAAGTGTTCAGGAAGATTTTTATTGTGCTAAGCCTCCAAACTTGCTAAATTTAAAGGGTCTTTTCCCTTTAGCCAACAAAACCCCCAAAGCTAAGATATCTATCTCATCTTCTTTGGTAATAGTTTAGTGTGTTTTGTGTGCTAAAGGGATGGCTATTTTTTATCTAGGATGGTAACATACTTGATTCATGGCAACCTAAAGAGCTACCTTTGTAAGAGAACTTTGGGATCTTAGCAAAGGGGAAAGTTGGATGACATTTATATCAAATTTATAATAAAGTAAGTCTAATGTATTTATGTGATACTTGTTTTACAAATTTTTTCATTGATGAAGAATTTGGGCTTTAAAGTAAATTGTAGGAATATTGTGGTGTGGCAAAGACTAGCACTGGTCTTGAAGTCAGAGTACCTGGGTTTGAATCCAATTCTGCCATTTTCTACCTTTTATGGCTTTAGTAAAGTTAACCTCTCTGGGCCCAAATTTCTTCATTTGAAAAAATAAGGGAGTTGGGTTAAATAATCACCAAGGCCTCTTCCAGTTCTTTGATAATTAGCTAGCTTCCCAATCACAAATTATAGAAACAATAAAATTAGAACTAAAGTATCCTAATTTCTCATCCAAGTGTCCACTTCCTTACTCTATATTACTTGCCTGGGAGACAATGTATCCCAATTCCTTGTCATCCTTCCTAATATTTTCTGATAGTGTAAATACTACATGGTATGTTGAAAGCTGGAGCATATAAGTATTAATATTCTAATAGCCTTTGGGGCACCTGCCAGATAATATCTGTCTCTGTCTAAGTGGCTTGACTGGATGATCAATCAATATTAATTTGGGTGTGCTGAGAATCTGAGACTCTTGCTTCCAATCTACTTGTTTCCTTTAACATAAATATTTTTAATTAAGCATCTAATTTAGACCTGGGGGATCCTACTCTGCTAATAATAATACATGTGACAAATTACCTTTTTGCTTTCAAAGTTCTTAATTATGGAGTGCACTTCAAAAAAGCACTCCAGACCAAGAATCATCCCTTTTTGAATGCTTGAATAATTTAGTGTTGGAAGGCAGTAATAAGCTGTATTCGGATATGAAACACCTCTCCATATGGTCAGTGTGTTTTAGGGGAGCAGAAGGGGTAAAGTCCATGAGCATTTTCTCCTAGAAGATTTGACCAAAGGTTATATTTAATCCTCTCCTACAATCTCCACATGATCCAAGGGGCATAACCTATTTCTCATTTTAGCTGGGGGCAAAGGAAATGTATGGGTGAGGACATTTGGACAGATGGATGGTGTGGCTAGTTGTTTTCCTTGAAGTCAGAACCAGCTGCTTCAGAGAGAAATGAACCAAATTCTAATGTATTCCACCATGAGGGAAGCCTATTTCATGTTATCCCAGGTTTCTGGTGTATTTTCTAAAGAATTATTTGTCTCATATATGCTAAAAAAAATTCTTGTAGCTTCTTCATTATTGAACATATCTGAAATAATATACTTAATATGCCTGAAATAAAGGTTTTAAGAGATTTGAGACTGGAACTCTAGTCTCAAGACACAAATTGCTTTAAAATGATAGTATTAATTTAAAAGATTAATTTTTAAAGTAGCAAAAAACATAAGCAAAGTGAGGGGAATTTTGGAATAGCAGAAAGATTACTTGACTTGAAGTCTGAAAATCTTACATAATACTCTTGTTTTCAACACTTACTAGACTTGTGACCATGTGTAAACATTTTAGTCTTTCCAGTTTTAGTTATCTTATTTTGAAAATGGCTGTGCTCTTCCTCCCTTCAGTTCCTGTTCTCCTTGACTCACTGGATTTTACCTATTTGATACCCTATCCAACAAGTACTCTAGAAGACCTGACCTATTCTATTTCTTCTTGACTGTCCCTGCTTATCCTGAATATTTCCCCTTAATAAAACTTGATTACTTATGTTTCTCCTTCTCCCAGACAGTGGGTCTATGAGTAAGGTTCTGTTCCATATATCCCTCTGACTTTCCTCCAGCTATATAAGTGAGAATTTAAAAGAATTTGCTGATTTTCCTTTATTTAATTTCTCAGAATTCTAAACCTTACTCAAACTGCATTGCTCTCTAGGAGAATTTTGTTTCTTACTTTACTAAGGGAATTTAGGACATTCTCAATAAACTCCTCCTTCCTCCTCCCTTTTTGGTTTTAATTTTTATTTTTCCTTTAATTTTTTACTTTTCCTAGTTTCATGTAAAACACTTTTTTTACATGTATTTTTAACACTTTAAGTTCCAGATTTTTTTCCCTTTCTCCCAACTTCCCATTGAAAAGGCACATGTGAAGTTATAAAAAATAACCCATAAAATTCATGTTAAAACATACATAACCTATGTCAAAAACTCTCCCCAAAAAAACCTTCAAAAAAATAAAGTTTAAAAAAAGTTTGTTTCAATCTGTATTCAGATACAACCAGTTCTTTCTCTGGGTTATAGATAATATTTTTCAATTTAAGTCCTTCAAAGTAGTCTTGGGTCATTGTATAGCTGAGAATAGCAAAGTCATTCACAGCTGATCATTGTATAATGTAATGGGCTGAGGCTTGACTTGATGCACTGAGGTCCCAAGCACATGAGGCTAAATAGTAATTGGACCATACTCTATTAATATATAAGCTTGGAGAAAGAATGGCCCCCACTCTTTGTGAAAGTCCTGATGTGTTGTATAGGAAATGACGATTCTGGTGGGTGGAGGCAGGGGAGTGGAAAAGGAAGGGGAGGAGAACTCAGACCTCTCGCTCTGCTAGCTGGTTTCCTGTCGCAGCTGCCCATATTGCTATCGCAATCCTTCTTGCCCATATTGCTATCACAATCTTTTTTCACCTCTTCACTTCAATAAAGACTGAAGATTTTTCCCTTAACCTGAGTTCCTGACTCTGGCTGATTTTAAATACACGATCATTACAGTATAACATTGCTATTACTTTGTACACAGAATATTTCCCTTTGCTTGATTTCATCCTGATCATCATTTCTCATAAAACAATAAAATTCTATCACAACCACATTTCACAATGTATTTAGCCATTGCTTGATTGATGAACATTTCCTCAATTTCCAGTCCTTTTCTCTGAGAGAAGAGCTTATAAATATATTTTTTAACATACAGATCTTTAAAAAAAAAATCTTTTTTGGTATACATGTCTACTAGTGGTATTATTAGGTCAAAGAATATGCATGATTTTATAATCTTTTGGGAATAGTTCATATATTTAATCATTTATTAACTGAGAAATGGTTCTTTTTTTTTTTAAACCATAAAATTGACTCAGTTCCCTATATATTTGAGAAATGAGGCCATCATCAGAGAAACTTTAAGCTCCTTCTTCTACTCTTCTTTTAATACCAAATATCTTTGATTTCATCTCTCACTCTCTCTTTTCCTTTCATCTTTGATAGCTGGTGCTCTCCTTGCCAAGACCAATCTTTTTACATGCATCCTTGATCCTCTAAACTTCCCATCTTCTTCACTATATTGCCTCTTCAATCATTACCTCTCTTTCCAATATTCAACCTCCCATTATTTACACCTAGCACCTTCAAACATGTCCAAGTCTATCCCAGTCTTAAAAACAAATAAACAAACAATAAAAACACAAAAGCAACTGTTCAGACCTCAAGCTATTTTGCTATATCTTCTAATTTTTTTAAGCCAAACTTTTAGGAAATTTATTCTTCAATTTTTTTTACAACATGTCTTCTGATCTCATGCAACTGAAGTTACACTCTTCAAAGTTACCAATGATCTTATTATTCAAATATGATGATTTTTTTTCTCAATCCTAACACTTCTTGTTAACCCTGCTATCCTTAAAACTACAGACAACACTAAATTTCTAAATATTCTTTTTCAATTTCATGACACTACTATTTTCTGATTCTCCATATATTTGTCTGATTACTCATTATTATTCATACAATAATACTCATGTATTATTATTACACCCCTTGTGTATAGATATTTTCCTATGAAACTTTTATCTGGCTCCTTTTCTCTTTCTATATTCTTTCTCTTGGTGAGTTCATTAGTTTCCTTGCATTTAATTTTCATTTCTATTCTGAGACTCTAAATATCCACCTCCAATCTATATAGCTAACTTCTTCAGTTTCACATTATCTACTGTCTTTTGAACATTTCAAACTGGATCTTACACTCAGCATTTACAAAAATAGAATTTATCATTTTCTCCAACATTAATCTTCTTTCAAATTTTTCTCTTACTATCCAGTGTACATTCTTCAGGTTGCTCAGGTTCTTAACCTTAATGTATCCTTGATGTCTCTTAACCCGCTATATTCAATCTTTCTATTTCTAATATTTTTCCAATTACATGTAAAAATAATTTTAACATTCTTTTTTCCCCCAAAATGTTCAATTCCAAATTCACTTCCTTTCTCTTTCCTCCTCCCTCATTGAGAAGGCAAGCAATTTGCCATAGATTCTACATGTGTAGTTATGCAAAACACATTCCCTTGTAAGTTATGCTGTGAAAGAAAACAGACAAAAAACTGCAAGAAAAATAAAGAAAAAAAATCTTTGTTCTGTATTCAGGCTCTACTAAGTCCTTATCTGGAGGTAGATAGTACTTTTCTTTCTTTTTTTTTTCCTGAGGCAATTGGTGTTAAGTAACTTGCCCATGGTCACTCAGCTAGGAAAGTTAAGTGTCTGAGGCCACATTTGAACTCAGGTCCTTCTAACTGGTGCTCTATCCACTGCACCACCTAACTGCCCTCTGAATAGTGCTTTTCATCATAAATCCTTGGATTATTGTATTGCTAAAAATAGCTAAGTTATCCATAACAGATCATAGTATTCTATGATAATCACATACAATTTATTCAGTTATTCCCCTATTGATAGCCATTTCCTTAATTTCCAATTTTTTGTCACCATAAAAGGAGTTGCTATAAATATATATACGTCCTTTTTCTTTTTTTTTATCTCTTTGGGATACAAACCCAGCAGTAGTATTGTTTGGTCAAAAGGTATATATGAAAAAGCCTTTGTACAAACAAAACTAATGCAAACAAGATTAGAAGGGAAGCAACAAACTGGGAAAACATCTTCACAGTTAAAGGTTCTGATAAAGGCCTCATTTCCAAAATATATAGAGAACTGACTCAAATTTATAAGAAATCAAGCCATTCTCCAATTGATAAATGGTCAAAGGATATGAACAGACAATTTTCAGAGGATGAAATTGAAACTATTACCACTCATATGAAAGAGTGTTCCAAATCATTATTGATCAGAGAAATGCAAATTAAGACAACTCTGAGATACCATTACACACCTGTCAGATTGGCTAAGATGACAGGAAAAAATAATGATGAATGTTGGAGGGGATGCGGGAAAACTGGGACACTGATGCATTGTTGGTGGAGTTGTGAACGAATCCAACCATTCTGGAGAGCAATCTGGAATTATGCCCAAAAAATTATCGAATTGTGCATACCCTTTGATCCAGCAGTGTTTCTATTGGGCTTATATCCCAAAGAAATACTACAGAAGGGAAAGGGACCTGTATGTGCCAAAATGTTTGTAGTAGCCCTATTTGTAGTGGCTAGAAACTAGAAAATGAATGGATGCCCATCAATTGGCGAATGGGTAAATTGTGGTATATGAATGTTATGGAATATTATTGTTCTGTAAGAAATGACCAGCAGGATGAATACAGAGAGGACTGGCGAGACTTACATGAACTGATGCTAAGTGAAATGAGCAGAACCAGGAGATCATTATACACTTTGACAACGATATTGTATGAGGACATATTTTGATGGAAGTGGATTTCTTTGACAAAGAGACCTAACTGAGTTTCAATTGATAAATGACGGACAAAAGCAGCTACACTCAAAGAAAGAACACTGGGAAACGAATGTGAACTATCTGCATTTTTGTTTTTCTTCCCGGGTTATTTATACCTTCTGAATCCAATTCTCCCTATGCAACAAGAGAACTGTTTGGTTCTGCAAACATATATTGTATCTAGGATATACTGCAACATATCTAACATATAAAGGACTGCTTGCCATCTAGGGGGGTGGTGGAGGGAGGGAGGGGAAAAAATTGGAACAGAAACGAGTGCAAAGGATAATGTTGTAAAAAAAAAAATTACCCTGGCATGGATTCTGTCAATATAAAGTAATTATTAAATAAAAATCAAAAAAAAAAAAAAACAAAAAAGAAAAAAGAAAAAACAAAAACAAAAAACAAACAAACAAACAAAAAAGGTATATATGGTTCTTTAGCCCTTTGAATACAGTTCCAAATTGCTCTTTAGAGGAATTCAATCGGCATAAAATTTCACCAATAGTATATTAGTGTTTTAATTTACCCATATCCTCCCCAACATTTATTAATCTGACTGATGTGAGGCAATTACTGACAATTGTTTTAATTTGTATTCCATTCAATAGTAATTTTGAGCACTTTTTCATGTCTGAAACTCACTGTTCATAATCTTTGACCATTTGTCAATGCAGAAATAGCTCTTATTTTTATAACTTTGACTCAGATTTCTTTATGTTTGAGGAATGAAGTCTTTAATCAGAGAAACTCACTGTAATCCTAATTCAAAAGCAAAACACTTTTTGAGTATAGACAGGGTATGATTTTCCAAAACCCCCAATCCTTTAATTTAGAAGCTGCTAAATCTTGTGTTATCCTGACTATGTTTGACTTGTTTCTTTCTTGCTGCTTGCAGAATTTGCTACTTGATATGGGAAGTCTGGAATTTGGCTATAATATTTCTGAGAGTTTTCAGTATGGGATCTTTTCAGGAAATAATTTTTATTAGTTTTTTCGATTTTTATTTTACCCTTTGTTTTTTAAATGATTGGGAATTTTTATTTTATAATTTCTTGAAAGACTCATTTAGGTAGTCCAATAAATTTTAAATTATCTGTCTTGAATCTATTTCCCAGGTCAGTTATAACATGGGATATTTCTAAATATTTTTTCTTGTATTTTTTCATTGTTTTGATTTTGTTTGATTGTTTCTTGATGTCTCATAAAGTCATGAGCTTCTACTTGCACAATTATAACTTTTAAGGAATTATTTTCTTCAGTTAGCTTTTGCACCTTTTCCATTTGGTCAATTCAACTTTTTAAGGACTTCTCTTTGGTGGATTTTTGAACCCCCCCCCCCCCCCCAGTTGACATTTTTGCTTGTCAAGGAATTCTTCTTTTCAATAGATTTTATGCCTCTTTTACCATTTGGCCTATTCTATTTTTAAGGTATTTTTGTTTGTTTGTTTGTTTGTTTCTCCTTTACCAAATTGTTAATCCTTTACCCCCATGGGTTTGTTGTACCACTTTCACTTCCCTTCCCAATTTTTTCTCTACCTCTCTTACTTGATTTTTAAAACCTTTTTTGAGCTCTTCCATAGCTTGAGACCAAATTACAATTTTCTTGGAGACTTTGAATGTAGGATTTTTGACTTTACTGTCATCTTTCTGTACTTTAATGTTTTTTGTCACCACAATAACTTTCTATGGTCAGATTTTTTCCTGTTGTTTGCTCATTTTTTACCCTATTTCTTGACTTTTAACTCTATGCAAAAGTGGGGTCCTGGTTCCAAATGGAGGGGGCACTTTCCAAAGCTTCAATTTTTTGTGAACTGTTTTCAGAAGTAGTTCTGGGGACTTGATTTAGTTTTGCACTCTTTTAAGGTGATATGATCTAGGGAAAGGTGCTTGCTACTTTCCTGTACTGTGTGCTGGTTGGTGAGTGACACAAGCACTTTTTTTTCAACTCTGGAACTGTGACTAGGGTTCTTGCTCTTCTGGGGCTGCAAGTTGTTTTCTTGCACTAAAATCCAGGCCTGGAAGCCTCATCTAAGTATTGGAAATACAAAAAGATTCTGTCCCTACCAACAAAAAAAAAAAAAAAAAAATCTGCAAATCTCCTTTTGATCTATTGTCAGGTCCTCTTACTGTCTGTGTACTAAGAGGTCTGGAAATCACTAGTGGTGCCATTGATTCAGTTGCCCTGATGCCTGCTCTTGGTTTTTTAAAGCCTGATCTGCACTGGTATGGTCTGCATTGAACTATTCTCCTCTCTTACCCTGGTGCAACATACCTTTCCTACCAATATTCTAAGTTGTCTTGGGCTGGAAAATTATTTCATTCCAACTTTTTTGTGGATTCTGCTACTCTAGAATTTATTTAGAGTCATCGTTTAAAGGTATTTCAGGGGTTTGAGAGAGAATTCAGATGAGTCCCTGGATTTTTTTCTGACATCTTGGTCCTGTCCCACTCCAATTTTGCCATTTCGACCTTAATAACATCTCTAAGCTTCTTACCTTTCTTTCCCCTCGAACCTTTCAAATCCTCATCATCTTATGCTTAAATTCTTGCAACAATCCTTTTGTGGAATTCATGTCTATTTTTCTTTTATAACCCTCAAGGCATACTTCAAACTTATATTTCTAGCCTTATTGGACACCGTTTGAGATTCTTTCCTGTTCCACACTTTTTGATCCAGCCAAGTTGATGTTCTCTCTGTATTTCATTATTGCTCTTCATTATTTTGTATACATAGTCCTGAAAAACTTACTCCTGTCCTTTATAGAATTCTTCTTTTCTTTTAACATAAAGCAAAATTACTTTCTAACATTACATTAAAAACATTACATGTTTTTGGTATTCACTCTCCCTCTCCTCCATGTCCAAAAAACTATACAATATAGTCATTATATTGTTTTCAAATTAACATCTTCTAGATGCCCAGAAAGACATGATAATGCAGGTAGAATTTTATACCAGAAGCTCTTTGTCCTTTGCAAAGTGATAAACAACAAATAATTCAGCTATAAATACAAGCCTCCAAATATTCTTAAAATCCAACCAATAAAATATACTAGAAGTAGAGTATCATTACAGACAGGCTGTTGTCTGCAATGTCCTAGACATGACATTGAGTCAAACAATGCAGGAAAAATAGATGTCACCATGCTAACTGCTTATAATCCTCAAACTGGTATGATGTTTCCAATATTTAGAGAAATGGCAAAAGAAATTAGAATGAGCCTCATATCATCCCTGTTCTGTTTGCTACTGGACTCTATAAGAGTCTGAAGAAGATGAGCTGACATCTCAGGAATCCTGATCAGCAATCCACACATTAAATAAAAAAGAATACTAACAAAATTATGATTTGCCTACTTACTATTTCTATTTGAATTATTTCAAAAATGTAAGAATATTGAGAAAATATTATTATTATAAGCAACTGATATTTTATCTCAACTTTACATTTTGCAAAGTGTTCCACATGCATTTTCTATTAGACCTCAAAACAACTCTGAGTTAAAAAAGCTCTGTAGGTATTATTTTCCTTATTATATATAATGAGGAAACTGAGACTAGAAAGGTTACTAATTGAGATGAGATTTACTTCATGCTAATAAACCATTTGCAAGTGCTAAACTAAAAAAAAAGGTGGATTTTGCTACTTTTAAGAACTTAATGCAATTTTTCATCATCATTTGGAAATATTTTGATACTCCCTAGCTAATTCAAAAATTATTTTGACCAATTATTACATTCCTTTGTTGGAGAATGTGCTACCGTACTGTGATAATTCACAAGAAACACACAGCATATTTATGGTGGCTGCTGGGGTTGATTTTTTTCTCCAAATTCCCCATTTTGAGCCAGATCCAGGAAATAGAATTGAACCAACTTATAACATGTGATAGTTTCTATTTGCATAATTTTCTTCTTTAAGCAGTTAATTAATTCCATCATTGGGTGGGAGTCTGGCTAGGAAAAGAAAAGAACAAGGAAGAATGAATTTCTTGCATTTCTTCTTTAGGTACCACAGTTTCAAATTAAAAGGAATTAATTAGAATGAATATTTTGGAACTCTGTGAAAGTAACCTTCTATAATTTGAAGAAATACTAAACCTTTCATTTTCTTATTATAATTTTTATGCTTTATTGCTTTGTCTATGTATTTGACATCTATATGTATACATATGCATAAATGCATATGATGTTTCCCATAAAAGGGTAACTTTCTTGAGGATAGCAACTGTTTAATTTTTTTATTATATCCTAGATGCTTAGCACTGTGTTTGGCCTGAAGCAGGAGTTCAGTATATGCTTTTAGTTGATAGATTGATTATTTTTATATCACTTTCATTTCCCTACAGCCATCCTCCCTTGTAACACAAAATAGAAATGATTAAATAAAATGAACTATTTTTCAATAAAGTTTTCTAAGCTACTGAAGGAGAAGCCAGCACTTTTGTGTCAAGGTTACTGAAATCACTACTATCATTATTACCAAGGTTAGGTAGGGTGGGAAGTATTTCTGTTGGAACAGTTAGCAAGGGAACAAGTACTCCCAGCAAGATGGTGAAAATATCCTTTAAATATCCTGCTTTGGTTCAAATCCCCACTCATCTCATTCTAGTTATGTCTCTAGATAGGATATGTAGCACTTAACATTTGTGGCCTTTTCAAGGGGAGGCATATTTATTCAAATGAAATCCCTCTTTATACATACCAGTGTTCTCTTAATTAGTAGATATAATGGACTTTTCTCAGTCCTCAAACTTCTTGATCACTCTGCAGCAAGTGGACTATCTTTTCCTCCTGTATATTCACCTCTACCTTGGTTTTTTATGACACTGATCTCTCCTAGTTCTCTTATTCTGACCTTTCATGAGTCTCATTTCCTACATTTTCATCCATCCTCATCCACTAATATTGGATGTCTAGTATGGTTCTATCCTGGATCCTCTTTTCTTTTTTTTCTCCATGATTTCTCACTTGATTATCTCATCAGCTGTAATTGGCTCAATTTACACACACACACACACACACACACACACACACACATATATCAATACATAATATGTATACGTAATATAATATATGTGTATCTGTATGTATATGTGTATCTTCACATATCTATATATGTGCATGCCCATATGTGTGTATATAGATATGTGTGTATGTGTGTATATATATATATATATATATATATATATACACACATACACACATATCTATATAATAGAGAGATAAATAGATAGGGTTTTCCCAGAGCTCTAGACTCCAACTCTTATATCATTAACTGTCTTTTGAATATTGTGAACTAAATATCTCATAAGCATTTAAAACTCAATATGTCCAAAATATTAGTCAAGATCATTTTCCCCTTCAAATCCTCCTCTTTTCTGAATTTCATGATAACTACCAAGGGTACCAATACACTCCCAAACAATTGGGTCTACAATCTCTTCGTTATCCTAAATTCTTAACTCTCATTCACTTGACATATCCAAACTACTGCCAAATCATTTTTTATAACCTCCACAATAGCATTATCTTCAATCAATAAATCAATCAGTATTTTAAAGTACTTACTGTGTGCTAGGTAGTCCTTGGAAATAAAAGTATAAATAATGAAAAAATTTAAATAAAGTATTTTAATAGGGAAGGCAATAAAGACATTTAAAATCACATATTGTATAAATGTAAAATGAATAAATGCAAATATATGCATATATACATACATATATATGGATATATACACATATACAGATATACACATGCATATATATACACATATGAAGTGGCTAAGATTGTTAAGATTGTTGTTTTTTCCCCTTCACTCTTGACGAGGTCTGATAACATCAAGAAGGTGATGTCTTCATTTGCAAGTAAATTGCTTTTAAGTGAGACAAATTTGTGCAAGATCAGGAGCCTTACTCCTATCATTTAAAGTCATCAGAGTCCAGTGACAAGATATAAGTCAAGATGACTGGCAATGGCTCTGGATGCAATGGGCTACCTTGGCTGTTTGCCAATCAACACTCAGTAGGTAAAGGATAAGTAAGATTTGAGCCAGAAGATGGCTTAATTTGCCTTCACAAATACTTATTAGCTGTGTGACCCTTAACAATTCACTTAAACTCAAGTGCCTCCAAAAAAATCCTTCAAAATCAATCCAAAATAAAATCAACTATGATTTCACTATAAGGTAGTTTGGAGGAAGAGAATACTAGCACTTGGGAAATTCATAAAATACTTTATGAATAAGTGATACTTCAGCTTTATCTTAAAAGAACTAGGGACTCTGAGAATAAGACAAGGGAGAAATCCATTTAAAGAATGAGGGTTGAATACAGCAGAAGTCCAGAGAAAGGATGGAGTATCCTGTGGGAGGGACATAGAGAAAACCAGTTTAGCTGGATCACAGTGTTTGGGAAGGTTATAAATTTTTAATGAGGCTGGAAAAATAGTTTGGGGCCAGATCATGTACAGTTTTAAAAATCCAATAAAGCGGATTTTATATTTTGTTTTTATATTTCTTTTCTCTGCCCACATAACTCTCCGTTTTATTCAAGCCCTCATTACCCATATGATTTCAATAGTCTTCTTATTTCATGTCTCTTCCCATTTTAATCCCCTCCACTCACCTGTGAACATGATTTTCCTAGGTTGTAAGTATGATTATGATTATATTATGCCCTTTCTTGATAAATTCCAGTGGCTCTTTATGATTTTCAGGATCAAAAATCAAATTCTTTGTTTGGCATGTAAAGCTCTTCATTACCTGGTTGCTTCCTACTTTTC
This sequence comes from Antechinus flavipes, assembly GCF_016432865.1. Taxonomy (NCBI): domain Eukaryota; kingdom Metazoa; phylum Chordata; class Mammalia; order Dasyuromorphia; family Dasyuridae; genus Antechinus; species Antechinus flavipes. The sequence goes on along the minus strand of NC_067399.1, from coordinate 309,261,517 downwards.
TCACAAATCAACAAATGCCCTTCATGAACTCTACCATTCAATCAAAATGCCCCTGTTGATCTTATTCAGACACTGTCACTTTGTATTCCATCTGTGAGCCTTTGCTCTGGCTATTCCTTATTAGAATGTTAGCTCTTCTTATTTTCAACTCTTATATTTCCCTTGCTTTCATTAGATGAGATCCTACCTTCTGTAGGAGCCCATTCCTGATGCCCCTAGCTGCTGTCTTCCCTCTGATATTCCCTTTTATTTCCTCCGTGGATATCTTAGCTATCTCTATTTAATTGCACCTTTTCTTCCATTATTATGTGAACTTATTAAGGGTATGGTCCATTTTCCTTTGCATTATTAGTACCATGCTTAGTGAATAAGTGTTTAATAAATGCTTATCATGTATCTGGCATTGACTTACTGACTTACTGCTGAAAGCTCGAGGTTAAAGATTGATTTAATGATTCTCATTGCCTTTCTCTTTACTCACACTACCCACTCTTACATAAAAACAAAACAAAAAAACAAAAAACAAAAATTAAGTCACAGGTAGGAATTGCAAATCAGCTCAATTCTGGTTCCAGAAATGAGATGAAGGATTTTTGTTGAGTGATCTGAGACTTATATGACTATGCAACAACTTCCTCTCAAATTTTGTTAAAAGTCTGCTACTTCATTCACAGCTGAAGAGATAAGCCTCATTGCTACAAAACAGTATTTCCTTTTCTTACTGTGTACCATCAATTACAATATCCTTTCTTCTAGCAATCAGGTTCAATTTCAGTAAACTCAGAAATATCTGAAGACATAGTAAAGGAGCTAGATTGCTACTTGATTTCATGAAGTGTCTTTTAAATTCTGGGTGTATTCTAGGATTTTAAAAATAATGTGTGCAGGTTTTATGAGACTATCTTTCTCTTTTTAGAAGACATATAAAAATGTTATATAAAACAAAATTTTCTAGATATTTACAGCCAGGCTTTTTTAACATTCTCTGATATAAGGATCCTTTAAAAAACTAAATTTTATTTTCAAATGAATTCCCACCTATTCTTTCTCCCTTTTTCCTCTCCTTAATTGAAAAAGCAAGGGAAAACAAAACATCTTGTAAGAAAATGTACACTACACTATCTTTCTTTCAATTGACATCACTAAAATGTGAGATAAAATCTATTTCTGTGATGTTTATATGTTAATTGTTTATACTTAAGTCTATACAAAAAGCAGAAATAAAAAAGTCAATCAACAAAACATTGATTAATTGTAGTTAATATGTTCCAGGCATTGTACTAAGTAGTGAAAATATAAAGAAAAAAGTAAAGAAAATATAAAGGAAATAGTTCCTGTTCTTGTGGAACTTGCAGTCAACTGGAGGGAGAAATTTTGTAGACTTTTAAAAACTTTGTATCTTATCTTTCTTTCTTTGGTTATAAACATCTCTGAGATATCTTATGGTGGGAAAATGTACGTCAAAACATATAAACAAAGCTGATTTAAGAGCAATATTTATGCAAAAGAGAGCATTCAGGAAATTTATGATAAAAATATGCTGGTCATTTAACAAATGAGGAATAATGTACAGACAATCCAAGTTATTCACTGGTACCCAGGGAATATAAAAACATGCTAACACATATCAAATAACCTTAGGAGAAGAATTCCAATGCATTGAAGCCTCATGACCAATTTTGAGTACTTTAATAAACTCATGAAGGATGATAGGAGCAGATCCAAAAGAATAATTTATAAAACAACAGTAAAATCAAAGCATATAACTCTGAAAATTGTAAGAATTATGATCAACATAAGGATCATTCATTATAACAGAAGACCAATGATAAAACATGCCACATATAGATATGGCAGATTTAGGGTACAGAATTTTATATATAATCACACATATAAACACACATATACACATTACTCATATATACACATATACATATATACAGAGAGAGACAAAAAGAGAGAGAGAGAAGAGTAAAGAATCTGTTTTAATAAAGAATTCTCAAGATAGATTTAGAGAGAGAAGGAAGTTCAGAGTCTATGTACTATAAGCTTTTCAGGGGTCTTTTTTGGGACATTCTGGTGCAACTAGTTAGCACAGTGGCTAGAGTACTAAGTCTAGAGTTAAAAACTTTCATATTCTTGAGTTCAAATTTGGCTTTAGACACTTAATTAGCTGCTGTGATCCTGGGCAAATCACTTAACCTTATTTGCCTCAGTTTCTCATCTGTAAAATGAGCTGGAAAAGAAAATGGCAAACTACCCCACAATCTTTGCCAAGAAAACTCAAAATAGAGTCAGGAAGTTTTGGACATGATTGAAAAATAACTGAACAACAATAAACAATCTATACAATTACTATGAAAGTGAAGAAACTGAGGTCTAGAAAGACTGGATGATTTGTTCACAGTATTAAGTGTCAGAATTGAAGTGTGATTTCAAATCTTCTGACTCCAAATCCAAAATTCTCCCTATAACATGTTATCTCTTTAGAGTTTATTAATCTGTCTCCATCTAATAAGAAATTAGTGTAAACCTAAAGGTTAAGAAGCAGTAATTTTCAAAGAAAGTCACGTGAAAACTTTGATTTTAGCATATTTCTTTTCAGTTAGTGTTTGTTGACCATGTGAGTGAAAGGAAGAAGTAAATGATACTACGACATGGAGCCTGATAATACTGCTTGGTACATAATATAAGCAGCATGTCTAATTTTTGAAATATTTGAAGTTCGAGATTATATGCTTTTTCATCATCTTTTCTCAATCTTATGCAAAGACAAATATATGACTCTGATGGAGATGGTCTAGTAGCCTTGGGAATAGCAATGCCTCCTAAACTCTAGATCCTGCTTCAAGGGCAGTCCCTGAAACTATTATTCTAGGAAACAACATTTGCTGAAGAGTGCAGCTAATCTCATTTATGCTGACGTAGTGTCTTCTATAAAACAGATAAATCAAACTTGTTGAAGCATCAAAGCATCCATAGAAAGAGACAGGAGGTGACCTGTGCCAGGCAAGTCAAAGTACCATCACCACCTCAGCTATTATCTTTTCCCAGACCCTAATGGGAATAGATTAGGGCCCTGAACTCAAAAACAATCATTGTGGAGAAAGGGTCAAACTTCCTTTCTACCACCATTACCAAAAAGTAGCCAACAGCACCTAAAAGCAAGTAAGCTCAAGAATGCAGGCAGTGACACCCCTCACTCTTTCCCACCCTGGAATGAACCAACTTCCAGATCATCCCATGCTGCTTTCATCTTGGGGAAGAATCCAGAGAAACAGCCTGACAGCTGTCTCCTCAACTATAAACTGAAGACCCAGAGAAGAAAGTTTGCTGTTGTTATTCAGCCTCTTCATGACCCTATATATATATATATATGTTTTTTTTTTTGGATAAAATTGTACTAAAGTGGTTTGCCATTTCCTCCCCTAATTCATTTTACAGATGATGAAATTGAGGCAAACGAGACCAAAAGATTTACTCAAGGTCACATAGCTATTAAATGACTGAGGCCAGATTTGAACTCGGGCAGATATTTTTCTTATTCTAGGTCAGGTGCTCCATTCTTGTGCCACCTAGATGCCTCTGTTAGATTTGGACAAGTTTAAAGTCTACTCTGAATAATACCCTCCTTGATTTTGATAACAGAGTGCCAAGCTGCTCTTGATTCCTAGAGGTTATATTTAAGTAACTATATATATGTATACCTCAGATACTTAGTGTTCTGGGTGAATGTTTATTCTTTTGGTTACTATGGAATCATACTTCCTCCTTTGGTTAAATTGCCTGGATTTTTTTGTGAGGGGAAACACCTGAATGGAAAAGGAAAGTCATCTGAAAGTCAGTCCTGAGTAAGTTTCACCTAGCTTTTTGGTTGCCACCAAGAGAAACCATCAAGTATATTGTCTTTCTGAAACCTTAAATCATTGCAAAGTATATATGAAATACAGCCAAGTTTGAGGAAAATATCAATGACATTTTCCATGCACCTGGTCTGTACTTTCTCAATATGAGTAGAATTTGGATGTATTTCAGTTTTTCTTAAGGAAACTCTGCATGGATTACTTGCAAAAATTCTCTCTAATGGTGCTTTTCAAGATGTTGATGCTTATGTCTTTCCAAGTGTTCTAAGCTGAATGTTCCTTGGCTTTTGGGAATGAAGCATCTATTTGATGTGATGACTTTCAGCTACTACAGACCAAGGCTAACTTTGAAAGGAAAATTCCAATAGAAGAAGTTATCTTTATACCATATTACACATAAATCATAGGCCCCTAGTATAGGGATTGTGAGAAAATCCAGCAGTCACTCAGTAACAACTTACTAACAAGTTGGGACACATGTAAATAATTTGTGAAGCAAGAGCTTTCTGCAGAGGAAATTTGGGCTTTTCTAGTTTGAGTGGCAGTTCTCACCTGAATAGCCTAAGTTAAGCAGAGGGGAAGTGATTTAATAAGTTATTAATGCTTCAGACATAGTTCGTTATAATCAGATTATCATATGTCTCTATAACAATGGATTCAAAGAAAGTGGGACAAATATAAAGGAATCAATAATTTTCACAGAAATTGAACAAAATCTTCCACTTTTGGGATGTTTCCTTTTTTTCTTAAGGTTTTTAAAAAATCATTTAAATGAATGGAGGAGCTGAATGGATTTAATACTGCAGATAGTAAGATACTGATCATATAAGATAGAAAAGTCTGATGACATTGAGAAAGTAAAATCTGTTTTACTTTTCACATATTTGTGGAAATATGCACTGGCATTATTATCTACTTAAGGAATCAATTGCAATTTTGAAAATGGCAAAAAAAAGATAACGGCAATTCTTTTAAAATATTTTTTAAAATAGCAACTTCTTTATGATATTTTTCTTTTTGGATCTTGTCAATTCATGACATATCCCTCTGTTTAGGTTTTGAAGAGTAATACCCCAAAAACTAATTCTGTCAAATGCATCTATCTGATCTTTCATCTATAATTATTCTATCCTACTAAATCAGGGTCATAGAATCTTAGACTTCGTATTAGATGACATCTTCAAAGTCCTCTTGTGTCATAATTTTTTTATAGATGAGGAAACTGAGATCTGGGTATTGAAGTAATTTGCCCAGGATCACAAGATAGTATGAAATGTAGCTAATATAGAAACTATGTTTTCTGGGTCCAAACTTAGTATTCTTATCACTGTATCTCACTAGGATAAGTTGTTCAATTAAAAAAAAAAAACCTATTATTATGCATTTATTTTCACACTACAACCTTCCTTTATTCCCCAAAGAGAAACAGAAAAAACCTCTTGTAACAAATATTCATAATCAATCAAGCAAAATAAATTCCCATAATGACCACATTCAAGAATTAATCACTTTTTAAACCAGTTTGGTGGGTGTCATTGAGATCCATTGTCAGATTTAACTATACTGTTTACTGAAGTGGGGAGTACATATGTGAACTGTTGAGTAAATTGGAAAATGAAAACAACACAAAGACATCTAGGCCTTGGGCTTAACTACTAGCTACACACAGAGAGCAGTGATCCTGCAGTAGTTGGCCTGTAAAGCTGATATGTATCCTCTGGAAAGAAATACTTAAAGTTCTCAGTTGATAGGCTGCCCTTAATGATCTGAACAGATGGCACTCATCCGTCTTTTTGCCTCTTCCCTCCCACAAGCCCAACTGTCTTTATGTCTAGAGAAATCAAAGTGAATAATATATAGATATTGGTAGCAAATAAACACAAACTCCAGCTTTTTTCTATTTTAATTGGACCCTCAAGCAGGAAATGAGAAACCAGAGTGGCAGCTATAATAGTCAACCAAAGCTCCTTGATATACCATCTTCTGAATATTGAAACAAAAAAAGATTTTACTCAGTTTTCAACATCATTAGCTACTTGGTGCTTATACAATGACAAGTATATTTTGATGTGAATGTGGACATGGCAAAGCTTGAACTTTAGGTGATTTCATCTTATTCATTACTTCATAATTCCTCTTATTTCTTCTTAAAGAATTCCCTATGTTTATGACTTTAGGCATTTTCACATTCCTTTATTCCTCTAAGTTGTCAATAACCAAAGGAGTATCTATATAGAATTATTTTTATCTTTTCCATTTTTTCCATATTTCAACTAATTTCAACTTCTTACTTCTGAAACTCTTCAAATTTTTCTACTTGAAGAGACTTGAGGCTTCCAAGATAAAAGTACAGCATTGCAACAGCAAATAGTCAGACAATCTAAGATTCACAATAACTGATTTAATAGGGATTCAAAATTACTCCCATGTTGAAGTCTTTTTTTATTAGTTAATTTTCTTCACAAAGACACACCAAACACTTTAATCCTTACTCCAGTTGATTATGAGGAAAATTGATAGTTTCCAGTTGTCTAAGGTACAAGAGGAAAGCTAGTATTAAGTAAACATTATGTAGATAAGGAGCCTTCTTTTAACAGCATTTATGTGGCACAAATATAGGTGTCCTAAAAATCTTAGAGCAATTATTAAAACTTTAAAATGCACTAAGACTTTAGGGACATCTGAAACTAGTGATTAAGCTTTTCATTTATTTCAGATGTTGGAAAAGTTAATGTGCTATAGATTTTAAAAGTATTTTATGAAAATCTATATGGGAAAATGTCATTTTCACTAATAAAATCATATTCATTTACAAGATTGAGCCATTTGACAATGCCAACGAATTTGGGAGCAAGAACACTTTTTCCTAGGTTTATAGGAGCTGTGGCTACTGAGGAGATGGGAGCAGTTGTCAGGTCTAGTTAACATAGTGACTACTTCCTTGGTGATGAATATAAGGGCTAGGTTGGCATTAAGGACAGTAGTCTGGGGTATTCCTAGGGCATAGGGCTTAGCTGCCTTTTGGTGATTGTTGGTCAATGATTGGTATTGACGATAGTAATGACTGTGGGTCCCTGTTCTATAGGGTTTGTTTCCCTCAATATTAATTGGATGAGCCAAAAGAGAAGCAACTTTAATAGTATAGAGACAATAATATTCTCACAGGATCTTGAGCTCTATCATCTATCTATCTACCTTTCTACCTACCTACCTACACACACACACACACACACACACACACACACACACACACACTAACTCAGGATCATAAGATTTAAAAATGGAAGGTATTTCATCTGCCATCTAATGTAATTTATGGCCAAAAGGAATACTATAATATGCTTGACAAGTGCTGAGTAGAAAGTACTTGAAGACCTCCCATAAAAGGAAGTTATCTATCCTGTTATCTATCCAGGCAACCCATTCCATTAATCAAGACTCCAGAGACTAGGAATATTTTTCCTCTTAACATCATGTCTCCATTTACCTTTTTGCAACTTCTATCCAATGTTGTAGATTCTGCCCTCATGAGAGCAGCAGAATAGGGTTAAATATCTTTTCTACTAGCAGCTTTTCAGATTCTTAAGCATGATGAGAAGAACACCTTTATTATCTCATTAAAAATTGCTGATAAAATGTCTCTGGGAGGATTGTGTAGATTAAATTTTGCATACAAAAATTTGCATAGCAATGTGGGGAGCAAAGACATTTAAAGTAAAGATGATAAAGAATAATAGATACTCAAGATGTGTGGATTTAAATTTTATAGGATGTCTGTTTAGTTTATTTTTCAAAGTTTTGATGTCTTTTTTTGGTAGCAATCATCTCCAGTTAAATAATACTACACCTATACCTCCTTTGCTCAGTAATATTTACATAAAACCAATTAATATGTTCATTACTTTGCTTGACAATGAATTCAATATTCTGCATCTATTGCCTTTCAACTCCCTAACAAAAGGAGGGTGGTGCATTTCTTTATAGGATACTTATTTTTTAAAGTTAAGAAATACAATTTATATCTCACTTGAATAATTCATTTATACAGCAGTAAAAATAATTAAGGACCTTAGGTCTTCCTTCTGTAAATCATTGATGCAAATGGATTGCTTTTTCCTAGAAAATGCTCCTGTGTATCTATAAATCATGGGACCACCAGTGAAAGCCAAGTCTGGAATCCAGTGGTAGTTTGAGTTTCCCTAAATGCATAGAACCAGTGAGGCATCTTATTTCACAATATCTGCCTCTAATCAACACTCTTAATTATGCTTTTGCTTTCCTGAGCCCTTGTGATTCCTGTGTAAATGAACTTTTGAAAATGGAAAAAGGAATTCACAGAATAGTTGTTAAAAAGCAATAAGGATTTTCCTCCTCAACAAACATTTAATGTAATAACTTTTATTACTCGAGTAGATCAAAATTAAATCTTTCTCTGTGGCACTTAATTTAAAGGAAGGGACAAATTAGTAACAAAGAAGAAATTTGCCCTAGGAAAAGAATTTAAGGCAGCATAGATACATTTCTCCTTTTAACTCTGATTTAATTCTCACCCTACCCACATCTTCCTTGAGTTTGATCAATCCTGAAGGAAGACTGATAAAGAGCTTTGGTCCTTATCAGATATAACTAAAAGTACCCTAAGGGATGTGAACAGCCTCCATTTTAAGGCTGACAATGCATATTTCTATGTTCTCACTCCACTTCCATCTATTCAAATATATGCATGTTTCAACAAAATGTCTCCATTTTTAAAGTATCACAAATGTTTATACTAATTTGTCAGCAGAACGTATCAGTGCCAAATGTTATACAGAGATATCTAATTTTTACTCATTTGGTTGCTTTTCTGAAAGATCATACTTTGGGGGATAAAACAGCATTTTTCATTGTTTACTTGACTTAGGAGGAGGGACTTAGTCTCTTCATAGGGATCCAATCAGACAAGAGTTTTCATGGGCTTGTCAAATACCATGCAAGATCATATCCTGGAAAGAAAATCAGGAATATTGTGTCCTCATTATTGATTTATAATTACTTAATTGTGTTATTTGAGGCAAGTCTTCACATTTCTGGACTTCAGGTATCTCACTTGCATAATGAAGTAATAGATTAAGTTATTCTTGCCAGCTCTTACATGTGCTGCATTGTAACTGAGAACATTTTGAATTATTTTTCTGAAAAGGTAGAGTTTGACTAACTTAGTTCTGTAGCAATGTAGTGTAGATACAGTAAAGTCTCCTAAATAAAATCCAGCAGCACAAAAAGAGTTTAGCCTAACTGCCCACTTAGAAAAAGAAAAGAAAAAAATTGAAAAAAAGAGCTTCAGTTTATGATTTGCTTTTGGATGAATAACTCACAGGGCTAGTCTGTCAGGACATATAGTTGGGATACACAGTTGAGATGAACATTGAATTAGCTGCAAAATTGAATGGAAGGAAGAATATTGTTCAGATTGGATTTAGGAAATTGTATACTTCTTTTAATGATCCTAGACTACTCCATGAAATATGGATTTATTAAAAAAAAAAAAAAGTCCTGTTCTTCAGATGTGGGAAATTTTGGACACTAATGCAGTGGAGTTGGAATCTTATCCAACCATTCTGGAGAACAATTTGGAGCTATGCCCAAAGGGCTATAAAACTGCATATTCATTGATCCAGCAATAGCACTGCTAGGTCTGTATCCCAAAGAGATCATAAAAAAGGGAAAGGGACCTATTTGTACAAAATATTTATAGCTGCTCTTTTTGTGGAGGAAAAGAATTGGAAGTTGAAGGGATGCCTATCACCTGAGGAATAATTGAACAAGTTGTAATAGGTTACTATTGTTCTATAAGAAATGATGAGCAGGTTGATATCAGAAAAAACCTGGGAAGACTTGATGCAGAGTGAAGTGAGCAGAACCATAGAACATTGTACATAGGAATAGCAATATTTTATGATGAACAAGTGTGAATGATTTAGTTATTCTTAGCAGTGTAATGATTTTAGACAATTTCAAAGAAATGTTGAAAAATGCTATACACATTTATTGAAAAGATTGGTAGATTCTGAATGCAAATTAAAGCATACTATTTTTCACTTTCTTTCTTTCTTTCTTTTTTTTTTTTTTTGTCTGTATCTTCTGTCACAATGTGACTAATATGGAAATATATTTTACATGACTCTACATGTATAATCTATATAAAACTGCTTTCCTTGTCAATTAGGAGGGGAAGGGGAGACAAAGAGGGAGAGAATTTGGAAGTCAAAATTAAAAAAAAAACTGTTTAAAATTGCCTTTACATGTAATTGGGGAAAAAATAAAATACCATTTTAAAAATACTTACATTTCCAGTGATGCTATATTAACTCCAAAGTATGGAAATCCGATAATCTCTGAACAATTAAAGAAATCACAGCTTGCTTAAAGGGTATAGTAGAGACTAATTAACAGATTATAACATGTTACTAACATGGATGAGTTGTACATGTTTACAAGAGGTAGATAAATTGCTACCTATACTATTAGAAAAAAATTTACATTGATACAGCAATCTATCAAAATATTCTAGTACATTGGATAATCCATCATTTACAAGGTACAAGCCTCTTCCCAGTCATTAGATAATACAATCACAGATTTAGCTTTCTTAAAGAGTGATTTATAGTTAAAGGTTTATTTTTCAGTAACCTCCAGAGACCCACAATGAAAGGTCAAAGGAATGTGGAAGGTGCTCAAAATGTCAAATGAGACCCAAAAAGAGTGTGATAGACTTTTGGTTTATTGGTTAGGAATGACCAGAATGTGAGAACTCAGAGGTGGTGATGGGAGTTATGAGATTAGAGGTAGGGTGGGAGCAAATATATATATATTTGCTACTGGCATTTATATTCTATGTGAAATTATGTTTGTAATACACATTTTGACTACAACTTTGTTTTGAGAGTACCTTCTAGGTGACTACTCCTAAAACTCCTAAAACAGCCCCATTTGGTTTATTTCCTATTAACATTCAGCCAGTAGACATAATTAGTTCTTAGCAAAATTATTTGTTAAAGTCACACAATAACAACAGTAATTACAAAACATTTCTCCCATAAATCTGAGCATTGGATCTCATAAAAACTGCCTCTGCAGGAAGGAAGACTAGGCACAAATTTAGAGCAAAATGGTAATAAAGCACATATAAGGAACACATTTAGCCAAAGCTGTTCACTCCTCTGAAAAACCCTTTCTTCCCTCTTGCATTTTGTTGTATATCCTAACTCTCAATGGTCAGGACTATCTCTATTGTGAGTCCATATTAGTTCTTTTCTATGATTTTAGGGGGATTTCTGGAGGCTGTGTCCAAACACATGACTGCCTTGTTTGTTTGTTTGTTTGTTTGTCTTGAGAGAATGTGTTTCTGCTCCCTCAATTATGCTCAGACTTTTTTGGACTAACCTGACAATTCTTGGATAGGGTTTCTACTTCTTAGCCAATATCTCTGCTACTTGCCACTGCTGGTGTGTGTGTGTGTGTGTGTGTGTGTGTGTGTGTGTGTGTGTGTGTGTGTGGTGGAGAACAGCCCAAGGTATGTCCAATCATAATTCATTCAGTGATTTTGCTCTTCTGACTCAATTATGGAAATGTGTTCATACTTTGTAAGGGATAATAAGATGCTAACATTTTGTTAACACATTGTTATTCCATTTAAAATCAGTTAATAGATAGATATTCATATGGTACAGTAAGAACACCAAAAATAAAACAATTCCCCCATAGTCAAAGCAAGACCCAATATCAAACAACTATTGTCTCTAGAAGCAAATAACATATGTTTAAGTTAGTCTGGCAAAGAAAACATTGATGTGTGTGTGTATGTTTGTGTCAAAAAGACAGAGACAGAGACAGAGAGAGATTGGAAATCCACTAAAAAACTATTTTGGGCAGTTAGATGATGCCTGGAGTCAGAAAGACTTGAATTCAAATGAGATACTTAGTAGCTGGGTTCCCCTCAGCAAGGAATAATTTTCAGCCTTAGTTTCTCCATATGTAAAATGAGAATAAGCACCTGTTTCAAAGTGTTGTTTTGAGTATCAAATGGAGCTAAACTATATAACTTTTTTTCCCCCAAACCTTAAAATGCCTTATATTGCCTTATATTCCTGTCTTTAGTAATTCAATTTAATGATTACCTAGTATTCAATTAAGTACTCATTATAAGCAAGACACTATGCTAGATGCTGGGGCTATAGAGACCCCTAAGCCCCTAAAAATTAAAGGAAGAAAGTAAAGAAAAACCTGCTCTCCAAGCAGTTTGTGCTCTGAAAGATCTTATATTCCATTAGGTTTAAAAATAAAGATACCAGTTAATGATAAGATACCTTGAGAAAGAACATAGCACTGACCAGTAGGAGGATCAAGAAAGTGTTCAAAGAGGTTGCAGGACATGAATTGAAGTCTTAAAGGAACCTCAAGATTTTATGAGGTATAGGAGAGGTGAAAATGTATAATAAGCATAAAGGTTCAGACTAAATTTAGTTTTTTAAGACTTGTTTGCCTCATACCTTTCACCCTTTAATACCTTGAAGTAAAGATTGATTATTTGAAAAGATTGAACATTTAATGATCTGCTTATGTAATCTAATTTTCTAAGACTTAGGCTACTTTTCTCCCACCCATCCTTTCTATTTTTTAGAAATCAAACATCATTGATTACCTTCTGCTTTGCAAGTTTCATGCCAGTGGCTTGTGGGTATCATGCTGTGAGTTGTGCTGTATTCTCAGACTAGAAGACTCAGAAAACATAATGTTAGGAATAAAGGTCAAAGAAATTCAGAAACTTTCCATGTGTAACTAGGTCTCTCTCAGATACAGTGCTCAATAAGTGACTTGTTTTGTGAATTTCTGGAAGTATGTTTATTTTTAGGCCAAAACCCTCAGGAGGTTGATTAACTCTGTCAAATACTCTATCCAAACTACCAAACCATTTACACTTGACCAAGTTCCCAGAACATACAGAAGTTCCTGTTCCCTTGTTAGACCTCACAAGTGTAAGCAGTTAGAGCCAAGTCTGATGTACTTTTTTTTTTACTATAAGGCTTTCCCTGCAATAACTTATATTGACTGATTACGAAGAATCTTATTGATAATAGAATAAAATAACAATGTTTTAATGCCTTTTCCACTCTATCAATACAATCCAATAAACTTTAAGTATCTACTATGTTTCACTATGCTTAGTGCTGAAGAGCTAACATATATCTTTTATTTTGGGTCAAGCACTATGCTAAGAGTTTTTCAATTATTATCTCATTTGATCCTCAAAATAACCTGGGATGTAGGTGCTATTGTCATCCCCATTTTAAAGATGAGGAAACACAGCCAGAAAGAGATGATTAGTTCAGGATCACACAGCTAATAAGTGTCCTAGGACAGATTTGAACTGGGGTCTTCCTGACTACAGCAATCTACTGTACCACATAGCTGCCCTTAAGTTGCTTAACCTGTCACTGCTTTAGGTATCCAAAACTAAGTTTTAGAGAAGTTACTGATTTACAAGGAAGGAGTTCCCTATACCAATGAAACTCATACCTTATTATATGTCTAAGAGTATACTAGGAAGAATGCAAAGGAAGTGAAAAAAGGAAGGAAGGAAGAATTAAAGTGTTTACTTCATTGAGCATCTCCTGCCCTTCAGGATTTCAATTCCTTGGAACAAGATACTCCAATTCAGATTAGGCTCATCACATCTAATCTTATTACAATACTATTAATTGAAGCTTTGCCTGAGTCCACCTCTCTCAGCTTCCTTTCCCTTTTTCTTGAATGGCTGGGAGATAGAGTAACAAACACCCCTAATCTCTTCCTTTATAAAAGCCTGAAACAGGACTTTTTAGCCTGGTATTTGTTGTCTCACCTACTTTCAACTCCACAGAACAAGATGACCCTATTGTGGGTATGCCCTAGTCTACGCCCCCACCTCTGCTTTTCTGCCTCCTTTTGTTTGTTGTCTCCCCCCACATCCCATTAGATTGTGATCTTTAATGGTTTGTCTTTTTAAAAACATCTGTTGGATTGAAGTCCCTAATGTGTGCTAGGCACGTGCAAAGCACTTTACAAATAAGTCATTTGATTTTCTACAACCCTGGGAGGTAAATACTCTTGTGAGCCCCATTTTATAGTTGAGAAAAGCAAGGAAGACAGAAAGAATGTGCACTCCTTGAGAGTAGAGTATTAATTTTTAATTTGTGCCCCCAGGGCTTAGCACAGTTTTCAACACAAAGAAGGTATTTAATACATGTTCAGTTGGATTGAATCAAATCTTTGTGTAGCATAGTCTCCAAGTCTCTCATTATTTTGATTGCTGAACAATTAGTCAATATCCTTTTCAGAAGTCCAATTTGTTAATATCCTTAATAAAATGGTATTTAGAATTATATCTAAAACACAAAAAGTTATTTTGCTAGGGTAGATAATGGAATTGTCTAAATGTTCAGACAGGTAGATAGATGGATGGAGAGAAAATAAGCAAACAGATCACATATAGATGCTAGAATATTTATTAAATTCTTTTACATGTCAGACACCGTATTCAGCATTAGAAATACAAGTACAAGCAAAAAGATAGTTCTTAGCCTCAAAGAGCTGACATTCTAATGGTGGAAGATAACGGGGGCCAGAGATGAGGAAGTGTAGGGTGAGAAGATTACATGGTAGAGAAGCTTGGATAGTCAGGAGTGGAGGTTGGAGAAGAGTGGAGGACATGCTGAGTCAGCAGAGATCTTGTTCCCTGAAACTCATAGAAAAAGCATTTAACCTTGCTGAGTTTCAGTTTGCTTATTTGAACAACGAGGTTACTATGTATACTATGTGTGCCACTGTTTCTATGAGGATCAAATTAGATAATGTATATAGAGCATGTTGTAAGTCTTAAAACGTTATATAAATATTAGCTATTAGTAGTCATTTTATCCTCTTTAGCTAGACAGAAGGTCCACTCCCTCTTCTGCATGCTCAAATGACTAAGCTCTAATGGGTAAGAACATGCTATGAATCATCTCTTTTTAGACCAGCTTTAAAGAGTACTTAGTACTCAGCACAACATTTTGTGTAGGTGTTACCTTATTTGATTGACTGAAACTTGTATTGAAGGACACATTGAAACCTAGGAAGGAGGAATTATTAGTGTGGCCTACTATTTATTCATTTGAAATACATTCTGCCTTTTAAACACATTTTAATAGCAGTGAACATGGGTGTTCTATTATATCTTGTTTATTGACTAAGAAATTCAATCTTGGAGAATGTCACATGCTTATATACAATATGAATCTATTCACTCAGTGTAAAAATGGATCATAAGAAGAATAAGCTCCCAGGCTTGTCCCAAATCTGTAGATATGCATTATAATCAAAAGTACTGCTTATAAAACATGTGATCAATTGAAAAAAATCTGACTTCACGAAGTAACTATTTGTTACACCCACCCACATTAATTTCTTCAGCTTTCTCATTGGAGATGCATATCCTTCATTTTCAGAATGTAGTGATCTTAGTGTCAAGATGTCTACCAATATTTCTATGTATATAGATGCAATCCCCCAATCTATTGTTAGCTATCTTCCCTTCTCTGTTATTGTTATGTTTGAAGAGAAAGTTGAGATTTCTAGCTTTTTTCAGAAGCTTCCAAATCTCTATCTATATTCTGAAAGAAAAGTTTTGCCCTTCTGCAAAACTGCTGCAAACTATGATTCCTACTAATCACAATAATAATTCCTAATCAGTGATTTTTTCAAGTTAGCAAAATTACAAAAACAAACAAACAAACAAACAAACAAAAACAAAAACAGTGGGGTTGTATCAGATTTTGGAGGAGCTTAAAGAGTCAGTAAATTACTTGTTTCTTATTGGCATTGCTTTTTGGCTCATCATATCCATATTAAAATGCATTCACCAAACATACTCCAATAAGTTATTGTGGCATAAAGATGACTTGGCATTCTCAAAGGTCATTCCAAGGGAAGCTAATATTTAAGGATCATATTAAACTAAACAGGATTTGTGATGGCCCAGTGATGAATTATACTTTTGATTTAAGGTTCAACTGAGCTTAATTTGCAAAAGTTTATTATTGGAAAGTTGGCCATGGATAATAGTTATCTCTTTTCTGGCCATATGCAGATAATGAAGATAATTGTTAAAGTGAAGAGAGATTGAGACTTTTACTCGAGAAATTATCCATACTCCTTAAAGCAGTCATCCTTAAAATAGTGAAATCATTAGCAAAGAAAAAGGGCAATATGTTAAGTTTATTGGATAAACTTTACATGTTCATATAGGATTTGGGGACTTCTCCCCAGAATCTGACCCTTAGGAATTTACACCAGTACAACTGAGGCTTGATGATTCTTGGATAAATAAGAAGTCTGATAGGATGCTGAAAAACAGGTTGGTCTTTTCTTCACTTTTATCATATACCAGTAGATGGCAGCAGAAGTCCACTTAGAACCTCAAAAATGCCTGCTTAGAGACTGGAGGAAGTGAGACTGGGGGAGGCTGCTTTTTAAATATAATCATTTTGCACATTCGTTACCTGACACATCCAAGGAACTGATTTTCCAGGTCACACATGTCTTATTACTTCCTAAAATAATCACACAGAGGGGCTTTTCATTTTGTATGCTGCCACATTTCTACACGGTGGAGATTGTCAAAGGGAAAGAAAAACTAGGGAGGGCTGAGAGGAGGATCTGAAGAAAAAGGCAAGTGAATTCAGGAAAGAAGTATGTTCTGTGTTTGTTGTTCCATAAGTTCTCACTGCTCCTCCCTCTCAGTGAGGACCCCCTTGTTCATCAGTTATTTATTTGCCCCCTTTGTCCTCAAGAGACATACAGGGAGTGGAGGATGGTAGGCTGTGGGGAGAGAGATGAACTACAAACTTAAAGAAATTTCTGTGTAAAAATATAAAGTCTGAAAAAATATACAGAAAAAACACATTTCTTTAAATGTCTAAAATGTAGCAAGCTTCAATTCTGATGATTATATAACAAAGCTTTTTTTTTTTTTTTTTTTTTTTTTTTTTTTTTTTTCCCTCTCCTCCAATCAGTGTTTTTTCCCAAAAGAATAACTAATCCTTGGATTTAGGCATTCTGCCCTTGGTGTAATTTGTTTCCCAGCAGTTTCTTTGCTATCTCATTATTCTGTCCAGGCAGTTTATTTGTTGATGGCTCTAATTGGAAGCAGGATTGGTATTGTGGTAAAATGACCCAGCCTGAGAATCAGGACACCCAAGGTTCTGGTCCATGCTCTGTCATTAATTAGCTCTGTGATCTTGGTCAAGTAATTGAACCATTCTAAATTTCAGATTCCTTATTTCTAAATTGAAGTAATTAGATTAGATTATATAATTCTTAGATTGCTTCTAGTTTTAAGGTGTATCAGTGATTCTGGCCCTAGGGCTTGAAAAATCAAGTGTATTACATTTCACCTCTTCCCCCACCAGGGTTCCCCTTCAAGGTGGGGGAAGGGGTTGGCCTGCTGTTTAGTCTCTGCTACTGACTTAAATTTCCACTAATTATCTCCCCCCAATTTTAGGGAGTCCTGAGCAACAATTCCACATAACCACTTAATTTACAGATTAGCATTTACAAAGAAATAGTTTTTTCAAAGTTATAATAAGAACAAGTAAACAAACATTTCTCCTCAACACCTGGTATAGCATAATATCCCCTTATACTACCTCATTCTTTGAGAATGAAAAAGGGAGTAGATTCTTTGCTTAACTCAGTTATATAAGAGGGATTCACCAAACTCCTTAAGAGGCCTCCGGCCTAGAATATCAACACTTGACTTCTCAGGGAGGTCACTTGCTGGGCTGACAGAAATACCTGGCCTGGAAAACGATCCAAGATCATGGGTCCAGGCTTTTGCATCCTATCACTTGAATTGAAGAGTATAACAGAAACAGACCAAAATCCCAACTCCATTTCTTGGGATGATAAGGCCTAAAAGAGAAGGGAAAAGTAGACCTTCCTCATCCAGATTCCTGAATGATACTCATTCTGTGGATTAACAGACCTTCAACCCCTGAACATCAATGGAAAGACAAAGAGAAAGACAGACAGAGAGAGAGAGAGAGAGAGAGAGAGAGAGAGAGAGAGAGAGAGAGAGAGAGAGAGAGAGAAACTGACTTTCAGTCTAGTTATAAAGATATTGTGTATTGTAATTCTTACCTTACCATCAGTTATAGGTAACCATGCTGGAAGTGGGAAAGAAATACATGTCATGTGTACACACACCTATATCCACATAAGTTTATATATTGATATATTTTGAAGTTTTATCGATATCTTTTTTTTAAATTGCATAGTCAGTTCCTAATATTCCTCCCAACTCTTCCTTATAGCAATACAAAACAAATAAGGATAATTGGTCAATTTTACTATTTCACAGTGTATGCAGCCTTTTGCATCTGTAGTTCTTCAAATTTTTGCTGAGAGCATGGAAATTTGCTTTATCATCTGAGAGAAGAGATCTTTGAATGACTCCAAAACATGGAAATATGTCAGAGAATGCAAGACTAATTCATCAAGAAATGAGAGAGAAGTTTTTGTTTATATTGATGAGAAAAATTTTGTCCATTTTTAGTAGGTGAACTATTTTCAATGCTATATATTAATAAGAAAAAGGAAAATTAGACATTGAATTATGCCTAATACATTGCACACATTACACAATGGAAATAACCACCTAATATGGAATGAAGTCAGGAGATTTCAAAGTAAATCTTAGCTCTTTTACTTATTACTTGTGTGATTTTGGAAAAGTCCTTTAATTTATTTGATTTTCACTTTCTTATATATCAAATAAGGTTATTGGACATTATGATCTATATAAAAGATACTTTCCAACTCTTAAGGATATGCTTCTATTTAAAAAAAAAATCTGAAGAGACTAAAAATGAAGCCATCCTTATTAGCACTGTTCAGTCAAGAAGAAAATCTTTTAGGATGTGGAAAGAAAAGGAAATGGTGATAGTAGTAAAATTTTGATCAAGAACTGGATGTATTGGGACTGCAGCCAGTTCTTGTTTAACCTTGCATATCATAGGATCTTTCACTTTCATCATTTTAATTTGTCCTTCATTTGGAATCAACTTTGGGTAAAAAGCAAAATGAAGTCTTTACTATGGAAATTTGGGTATTTGTATTGAAGGGTAGGTAGCTTACATCTTTGTCATAACAAAATCATTCCTACTGAAAAAGTAATTTGGAGAACAACCCCTATTGCAGATTTGTACTGAAGTCTGAGTGGGTCACTGTGGTTCAACCTTTTTCATTCATAGGGAAATAAAAGGAAGAACTTTTAAAAATGAAAGCTACAGTTTGTTTATAGTGGAAATTACAATGTATGTTACTCAAGCTTGTCTTAACATCTTAATTACAGCCCTGAGATATGAATTATTTCTTTAAAAACAATGATCAGGATTACCTGTTGAAGGCAGGGCAAAATCAATTGATATGCAACAGAAGGTGGGGAATAGAAAACTTGTGATGCAATCTCGGATCTAATTTAAAAAAATTCTCATTGTTGAGTAATAATAAAGAGAAGCAACATTTCTAATACTTTATATATTATATTGTATACCTAAAATGCTTTTCAATGAAGTAAACATGACTATAGAATCTATATTTTTAGGTTACTGAAAAAATATTTAGCAAAAATTCTTTAAAATAAAAGTAATGACCTCTTGAATCTTTACCAATATCAATTACTAACTTTTCAATGCATCTTCTTATTTGTGCCTCATAATAATTCCATTAGATACTATAGGTAATAACATTTAGATCACATTTTTTATTTCATCAGCTTAGAAAGTTCACAATAAAGAACTTTTTTTTTTAACCAATGAAGATTCTCAAATTCTCTGTGTCTTCTAATCTTAAAGGGTTGCCTAGACTAGTACAGGGTCATGTAGTCATCTTGGGTTAGAAGTGGGATTTGGACCAGTTCTACCCAACACTGAAATCTCTTCAACTATATTACTGATGCAGGTGTGGTCCCTTTAAGATTCCTTTCTTTCTGATTCCCAACCCTTTCTAGTTGATGTAATTATCAATCAAGGACCTTTTGATTCACAAATTCTGCTCCTTTGAATTCCAATAGAAGATCCAGGCCTGTCCCAACCCCACCCAGATTTTAGCCAATTTGGGACTACACCCACAGGCCCTTGTAGCTAAATCTCCCATTGTAAAAGAGCCAAGCTGGGACCCTCTCTTAGCAAAGGTTCCAAACATTCCAGCCTTACTCCTGGCATGCCAGGACCGTCTGTCCACTGGAACCCTGTTTACAGTGCCATTCTTATCTCTACCTTCACCTATTTCCTTAACTATACTTTAACCTTACTTCCAAACCCCATAATAAACCTCTTTTATCAATCTAGCTTTTCGGGCCTATAAATTCTTTTATAGGGAACTCTCACACCTCCACTAGACTCATTTAACTTGATATCCTTAGGGCAAACCCAAGGGGGTTTCAAGGGAGCTCTATCTGACTCCCTGTACCCCGAACCTGCCACTAGACCTCAATTAAACTCTAATTTCATTTAGGTACCCCATATCTAGACCTCGTCATTACCTTATAGCTATGCACATAATTATTCTGATATTACCATGGAAAAACTGAAACTGAAAAATTAAATGATTTTCCCAAGGTCACTCAAGCACTAAGTATTAGGAATAGGAATTTCCCCCAGATCTCCTTGAATCCAGAGATTGCCAACATTCTAGCCATATCATAAAACCTCTTAATGTCCTTGTAAAATGATTGACCTTGTAATATAAATGTTACATGAAAAAATCAGAGATCATAAAAAGCTTGTATGGAAGGGATTCTGACCCTAAAGAATTTGTATTAAGTTTTTCTACCTGTTTTTATCTCTGATTTCTTTACTTAGATCATTGTATACAATGACTAGGATCTTTGAAATGAAAAAGAGCTTTGTGGACTTGGAAAATATCTTTATGGTATTGATACTACTGGTGAATTTTTTTAAAATATGAGGATGTGCATAGTGTATAGATCCAGATAGGAGGAAAAACACCAAAATGTTCAGTTCTGCTTAATTTATCCTAATTATTTTCCAAACCCAGTCTAGTGTCTTTTGGATTTATAAGGTACACACAAAAATTTCAATATTAGTTCAGGAAAGAAGATGCATCTCTCCCTTCAAAATATGCGTTACTTAAATATTTTAACAAATTCATCATTGTATAAGTCTACATGACAAGGAAATGCTGAAGATAGTGTTTGACTGCAATGGCTTTTGAGATCTCTGCCATCTCAAGATCTAGGATTCTATGAATTAGCTGATAGATTTACTGTAATGATAATTTATAAGTCTTCACATGACTTTAAAACTCATCTCTACACTCTCTCCCCTTTTGTGCTTAGTATTACAATTAGAGATTGTCTCATTATTTTTAAGATGGCTCCATATTAAGAATAGACTATAATTAAGCCTGTTATTCATGGTGTGTTCCAATGAACAATATATTTGTTTAGGTTGGCAAATTTTTATGCTAGTGTGAAATGTTTTTATTTTCCTCCCACTAATTAAGTTATGATTAAGTTCAATAACTACACTCCAGTGGATGTATTGCATTTTATTTTTAATTCATGTGTCTCTAGAAATATGCAACCTGAGCATGGTTGACTAAAGGTTTAGTAAAGCCTCTCAGTAAAAAAAAAAAAAAAAAAAAAAAAAAGTTTCTCTTAGATCCAGAGCCAAGTCAGACAGTGGAGACAAGGTCACCTTCCATTCTTTGAATGTATTCCTTAGATTGCCAAAGCCTTATTTAGAAAGAATTTAAAGACTGAAGTTAAGATCCTTTGTGATTTTTTGATAAGTAAGGAACCTAAATATCAATGGAGACCCAAGGAGAGACTCCTACAGTAATATTCACTTCAGTCACTGCTTCTCAAAGTTTGCGGAGTACCTGGCCAATTCTATGGTAAATTGTCAAATCAAGAGGAACTATATATATATATATATATATATATATATATATATATATATATATATATATATGTATGTATGTATTTTAGCAAATTTAATTCACTTCAAAAACCTGTCCTCTTTGAGATTTAACTCTATTCAAAATTTTTGATAGTCCAGGTCAATCAAACTACCAAGTTAGCCTTGAAAAGCCAGTGTAATGGGAACGTGAATCAGAGGGGAGTTTTAAAGTTAGGAGTGGTTTGTTGTAGGAATCCAGCTAAGCTATGAACCTAAACACTTTGGCCCCAGAGATTGAGGTGTAGGGGGAGTTGAAGGGACGTATATTATGTTTCTCACATGATTGAACATTTGTGATAATCTTTAGAAGTAAATCTATGTTTAAAAAATCTATGTAAAAACTAATATTATTTGCTAAATGGAATTGGAATGAAAGATCTCTCTTGACACTTTGGAGAACATCATTGAGGGGACTGGAGCCATTTTCAGAGAGTCTAGACACTCACTAAATCCCTACAGATCATGGAGAACTTTGGGAAAAGACTAAAAATGTGATCTACCTGAACTTCAGGCCGTCAGGACCACCAGAGTAGAATGTGCAACATACATGACTAGGTTCCCTCAGATATTTAAGTTTCTAACTTCTTCAATCTACTCCTACTTTTTTACATTTCAATTACATTTAATCATAGACATAGCTTTGATCTTGCCATTGCTTATAAGGGTTCTAATTTCATGTTCAAAAACTACAAAATTATTTTGGTTTATAGTAATTTTTTTTTTTTATCATTTTGTCTTTAACTATTACTAACAATTTTCTTCCTCCTTACTATGAGTTCTGACCCCCTTACTCATCAGCATTTTCCCAGGATTCTGATCTAGCTATACTATTTTGCCTTTCCAACCTTGATCTCTTCGTGAACTGGTTCAAATCTATATTATTCTATACTCTTGAATCTCCTTCTTTCATACTATTGCCACTTATGTTTTGCCAAAGCCCAGTCTTAGATTGCTCCCATTTAGGGAAATGCTGGAACCAACTTGAACCTGTTTATGGGAATGGATTGTTGTGAACACATAAACCTTGGGAATTGCAAACACTGTAATCAGGATATGATTCATTACTTATATCATCTAGACTTATGGTGATGGAGAAAATATTTTAATGATGTAAATTAAAATTAAAAGTATGCTATTCATATATCCTCACCCCGATAATCAGTCATTAAACATTTATCAGTTAGTTCACTCTTGCTCCCATCCCAAACCCACATCTTTTTGAATTACAACTGGAGGAAGTACTAAGTCAACTGAATATTTATATTATATAACCTTAACAAGATAATCATTCCTTATATTTTATCTCAAGTCTCTTATGGAATTCCCTCCTCTAATGATCTTTTCTGATTATTTCTTCTTCTCCTTTTTCATTGGGGGTAAGTCATTTGCTCAGATTCATACAGATAGTAAATGTTAAGTGTCTAAGAGGGTGGATTTGAATTCAGCTCCCAGGGCCAGTCTCCCATCTACTGTATCATCTATCTGCTCCTGATCTTTTCTAATTTCAAAAGTCTATGACTATGATTGAATGGAAATGATTCAGGTGGGAGATAGGATAATATTTATGATTCAGGAAACTAGAATTTTTTTCTTTTCTATATTATTATTTGTTCTATTTAACTTCTCTGTATTTTAGGTTCTATATCTATCAAATGAGGGGATTGGCCCAGATGATCCCTAAGATTACTTACAGCTCTAGAATGCTTTCATTTTAATAATATTTTTCTCATCCTATGAGGTTTTTTAATAATCATCTTCAGAAGAATAAAATTCTACTTTAGTACAATCATCTTGGAGGTGAATGAGTATATGTATCCCTAGTGAATTGTGGTAGAATTCCCAAATGCAATGAATTTTTATTGGCATATTCTCATTCTTGTTATTTTGGACCAACAAATGGACCTTGTAATACCTTAATGACACTATACTTGGATGAAAAATGTTTCATCATTATAAAGCACAAAAAGGTAAAAGAGTTTCTGATTCCTCCTTATCACCTTTAATTTTTTGTTTTGTTTTTGTTTTTAAGAAAAACAGAATCTAAAAACAAATAAACCAGAAGGGATTTCAAAGATCATCTAATTTATTGCTATAGACTCCTCTTTATAATATATAATAACCTTGAGAAACACCCATTCAACCATTACTTGAAGAGTAAGTATTTTTCTCAGGGAAGTTCATTCTGTTTGTGGATATATGCAATTGTTTATCATTTTTCTAATATATTGAATTTTCTAATATATTGAATTATGCTTTTGTAATGTTCACTTAGCTCTTCTAGTTCTGTCATCTAGAGATAAACATAGCAAATCAAATTTCTCTTTTTCATGATAGCTATTGAAATATTTGAATTGAGATTTAATTACCCCTATCTTCCACCAACATCTTCTTTTCTCCATGCTAAATATCCTCAGTTCTCTCACTTGATTCTCATATGACGTATTTTCTAGTCACCACACCATTCAGTCCTTTTTTCCATTCCTTCTCCTTACCTGTTGCTTAGCAAAATTGTCTAACTCATTCTGTTAGTTTTTGTCACTTTTGAGTAGTGGCCAAAAAATATGGAAAATGCTTGTTAAGCTCTTCTGGCTAAATTTAATATACTGAGATACATTTTGAGATGAGCTGATGAGTTTAATGAGTTAATTCCTTCACATCACTTTAGAAATATAAATTTATAAACTATTTTATTCTACAACTAATAATGATATATTTAGCTCAAAAGAAGTATAAGACTCAAAGTTAGAAAGGTAATCTGAAAGCCTACAGTACCTGCAAGACCAGAAAAGAACTCCGGGTAAGCAAAGTTAGGACATTTACATTTTTAAAAATATTATTTTTTGAACACTTTTCCCCAGGCTTAGGTTATTCAAATTTTAATTGTGCAAGAAATGATAAATGAGATCCCCTATATTTATAAGAATAAAACAGAGAAATGAGTCCTAAATTATTATGGACAATTCAGGTTTTTCTTACCAGACATTTATAAGTAATTATTACATACAAGGCTCTGTTCTGCATTAGTATATAATCATAGACAATGGTTCTCTTTAACAAAAGAGTACTTAGCTCCATTTAACCTCCATAATATACACTGATAATGGCTTATCTTGGTATATCTTGTCACAGGCAATGTGGTGAAGTAGAAAGAGTACTGAATTAGGTGTTAAAATAGACATGGACTTGAATTTCACTTGACATTCAATTGTTGTGTGAATATGAGCAAATCATTTATTTCCTTTGATACACCATTTCTTCATCTATATAATACCCACAGTGCTTTCCTTATATAGTTGTTGGGAGGATCAAATGAGATAATATATGTAAAATGCTTTATAAAGCTTTAAGTCCTATATAAAGTCAGCCAATATCTTTCTCTAAAATATATAGTCAAAAACTATAATCAGTAAGGAAAGAGATAATTATTTAAATACTCTTTAAAAGACAATTGTAGGTCTAATACCCAAACTAGGGAGGGATAAATCAGGGGAAGAAATCAATAAACCAAACTCACTAAATGAATATTGGTACAAAAATTGTAAATAAAATGTTAGCAAAGAGACCCAGTTTTTCAGTTAAAATTAAAATATTGTTTGTAGCTCTAGCTGTTGAGTGAATATGATCAATCTGTGTCCTTGATCTTTGTATAATTTTTGATGTTTGAAAGATCCATGAGATCTTGGATTCATGGATTTTTTTCCTTTTCTTCTCCATTTAGGAGAATGAAAGATTTCAATATTTAATGATAAGTTTTAAAATCCATTGGATGCTTTCAAGGTTAACTTCATTATTAACTTTTTAAAGGCTATAAGTAGTATCAGACTCTTTTGGGGGGAAACACCTCTTTCTTGTGATTGTTTTAAGCTTTTTAAACTACAACAAAGGAATACTTAGATGATTATGATGGCTTCCTTCAGTGTGGTCTAAACTTAGATGAAAATTATTCAGAAGAACATAGGATCACTATTCTGTCTGGGGACATGAGTCCTAGTTTGAAAATTGAGATGGCTTGTCTATCATAGATCTAAATCTAGAAAGGAGCTTAGTTGTCCCTTTTCCAATGATAAAACTGGAGCCTATACAAGTTTAAGAGATTCACCCAAGGTCACAATAAGAAATAAGTGACAGAAATAGTTTTCAAACCCAGGAATTCTGATTCCTAACCTAGTTCATGTCTTACTATCACCAATATGTTATTAGGGAGTGCTACAAATGGTGGTGGTAAAAATTTCAAGGAAAGACTCTTTATAAATTAATGCTAGCATTCTCTGTCTCTTTGTGAACACTCCCTCCTCTAGTCAGTTTAAATCAAAAGACATTTATTTAAAATTCCATCTTGACAGAATATCATCATTTTTACATTGGGAAATACAAAAAAAAATGCTTTAAGCTGGGCTTACCACAAGCTGAGATTTCTTGTTATAATTGCCAAGGACAAAGCTGGAATAATGTTTGATAAATGACAAAGTCAGCTTGTTTTTTTTTTTTTTTTTTTTTTGGTATTTGAGAGATCAAAAGCTTTTGATATATTTGAGCTTATCAACACCTATATTTTCCTCTCCTTCAAGAAATGGTGGATTTCTTTTTAATGAAGGCTAATCTTTCAGCTACCTATCCCTTTAATCTGTCAGCTTTCTTTTTTTTTTCTAGAAAATTTGTTTATTTTGAACAGAAATTAATTTATGAATCATGTTGGGAGAGAAAAATCAGAGCAAAAGGGAAAAACCATAAGAAAGATAAAAAAAAAAACACAGAAAAAAGAAATGAACATAGCATGTTCTAATTTGCATTCAATCTCCTTAGATCTGTTTCTAGATGGAGATGTCACTTTCTGTCCAAAGTCTATTGGAATTGCTTTGGATCACTAAACCTACTGAGAAGAACCAAGTATTTCATAGTTGATCATCTCACATTTTTGCTGTTATTGTATACAATGTATTGCTAGTTCTGCTTGTTTTGCTCAGCATCAGTTCATGTAAGTCTTTCCAGGTTTTCCTAAAGTCAGCTTGTTTATAATTTTTATAGAATAATAATATTCCATTATCTTCATAAACCATAGTTTGTTCAGCCATTCCCCAATTGATGGGTCTCTACTCATTTTTCAATTCTTTGCTTCCACACACACAAATAAAGAACTACTACCAGCATTTTTGCACATGTGAGTTCTTTTCCCTCCTTTATGATTTCCTTGGAACACAGAGCCAGTAAAGACACTACTGGGTCAAAGGCCATATACAGCTTTATAGGCCTTTAGGCATAGTTCCAAATTGCTCTCCAGAATGGTTGGATTATTTCAAATTCCATCAACAGTGCATTAGTGTCCCAGTTTTCCTACATCCCCTTTAACATTTATCATTACCTTTTCTTGTCATCTTAGTACATTTAATGCAAAAATCTTAAACAAAATCTTAACAAAGAGATTACAGATAATCACTGCAGGATAATACACCACAACCCACTGGGATTTATACCAGGAATGCAGGGCTGATTCAATATTAGGAAAACTATTAGCATAATTCACTATATCAATAACCAAATTAACAAAAAACATATAATTATCTCAATAGATGCAGAAAAAGGATTTGATAAAATCCAACACCCATTCCTATTAAAAATACTAGAAAGTATAGGAATAAATGGACTTTTCCTTAAACTAGTAGTATCTATTTAAAACTATCAGCAAATATCATGAAGAAATTGAAAATATTTGTAGCCACATGAAAAGGTGCTCCAAATCACTACTGATCAGTGAAATGCAAATTAAGACAACTCTGAGATTCCTCTACCCACCTATCAGTTTGGCTAAGATGATAGGAAAAGATAATGGCGAATGTTGGAGGGGATGTGGGAAAACTGGGATACTGATACATTGTTGGTGGAACTGTGAATAGATCCAACCATTCTGGAGAGCAATTTAGAACTATGCTCAAAAAGTTATCAAATTGTGATTCAGCAGTGTTAATTATATCCCAAAGAGATTCTAAAGGAGGGAAAGAACCCCACATGTGCAAAAATGTTTGTGGCAGCCCACTTTGTAGTGGCAAAAAACTGGAAACTGAGGGGGTGGCCATCAATTGGAGAATGGATGGATAAATTATGGTATATGAATGCTATGGAATACTATTGTTCTGTAAGAAACGATCAGCATGATGATTTCAGAAAGGCTTAGAGAGACCTACATGAACTGATGCAAAGTGAAATGAGCAGAATTCTTATTTTTTTACAGAAGGTCACATGGCAACAACAAGACTATATGATAATCAATTCTGATGGACATAGCGCTCTTCAACATTGAGATGATTCAAACTATTTCCACTTGTGCAGTTATGAAGAGAGCCATCTACATTCCGAGAGAGAACCATGGGAACAGAGGGTAGAACAAAACATAGCATTCTCATTCTCTCTGTTGTTATTTGCTTGCATTGTTTTCTTTTTCAGTTTTTCTTTTTCTTCCTTCTTGTGCAATAAGATAACTGTATAAATATGTATACATATATTGGATCTAACATGTATTTCAATATATTTAACATGTATTGGACTACCTGCCAGCTAGGGGAGGAGGTGAGGAGAAAGGGGAAAATTTGGAACAAAAGGTTATGCAAGAGTCAATGTTGGAAAAATTACCCATGCATATGCTTTGTAAACATAAAGTTTTAATATTAAAAAAAGAAAAATTATCCTTGCATATGTTTTGAAAATGAAAAAAACTTCAATTAAAAAAAAAAAGAAATGAGACCTTTATCAGAAACACTGGCTATAAAGATTTTTTTTTCTATGTTATACTTCTTTTTTCATCTTTTTTCTATTGATTTTGTATGTGTAAAACCTTTTAAATTTAATGTAATCAAAGTTGTACATTTTGTCTTTATAATGTTCTCTAATTCTTTGGTCATAAAATCCTTCCTTCTCCAAAAATCTGATAGGTAAATTACCCCTTGCTCTCCTAATTTTTTTTAATAGTATCATTCGTTATGTCCAAATCATGTATCCATTATGACCTAATTTTGGTATGAGTGTGAGATATAGGTCTATGCCAAGTTTCTGACATATTATTTTCTAATTTTCCCAGCAATTTTTGTCAAATAGTGAATTCTTATTCCAGAACCTAGAGTTTGGGGGTTTATCAAATACTAGAGTACTATAGGTCTTGAATATTGTGTCATGTGTATCTAATCTAGTTCACTTATCTACCACTCTATTTCTTAGCCAGTACCAGTTTTAATGACAGTTATTTATAGTATAGTTTTAAGTTTGATACTGCTAAGCCACCATCATTTGTATTTTTTTTTTCATCAATTTCCTTGGTATTCTTGACTTTTTTTTCTTCCAGGTGAATTTTGTTGTTATTTTTTCTAGTTCTATAAAATAATTTTTGGCAGTTTGATTTATATGACACTGAACAAGTAAATTAATTTAGGTATCATTGTCATTTTTATTATATCAGCTCAGCCTGCACATGAGAAATTGATATTTTTCCAATTGTTTAGATCTGACTTTATTTGTATGAGAAGTGTTTTGTAATTTTGCTCATACAATTCTTGGGTTTGTCTTGATAGGTAGATCCCCAAGTATTTTATTTTTTTCTACAGTAATTTTAAATGGAATTTCTCTTTCTCTCTCTTGCTGATGGGCTTTGTCAATAATACATAGAAATGCTGATGATTTGTATGAGTTTATTTTATATCCTGCAAATGCTAAAGCTGTGAATTTTTTTTGAGAAGATTTTTGGATAGTTTTCTAAGATTCTCTAAGTATACCATCATATTATCTGCAAAGAGTGACAGTTTTATTTCCTCATTGCCTATTCTAATAGCATTAATTTCTTTTCTTATTACTAAAGCCAGCATTTCTATTATAATGTTGAATAATAGTGTTAATAATGTGCATCCTTGTTTCACCTTGATCTTATTGGAAATGCATCCAGCTTCTCTCCATTACAAATAATGCTTGCTGTTGATTTTAGATGTTTGGTGTGCTTTTCAGGATGACTTATAGTCCCAACCACACTAATGGAACAGTTTGGGTCATGAATTACTTTTTTCACAGTGAAAATCTCAAGAATTTAAAAAAAAAATCCTTCATGACCTCCTTGTAGTGCTTGACAATGTCCTTGTTGCTTTCTTCTTCTTTGGCTTCTTTGACATTACACTTTCAGAGTCCTTACCTTATCCTCCCTTTATTATTTATTCTACATACTTTTTCATTCCTCCCCTTGTGTTATTTTTTCCTTTTGTTCTGTCTTGTCTCACTATATGACTAATAAGGAACTATGTTTAACATTATTATACATGTATAACCTAAAAAAGAGAAAATGCTTTCACCTATCATATCCCTTCCTCACCTAATATATCTAATTAAATTCCAAGGTCAGTTATCATACCTTGAGATATCTTTTGAAAACTTATTCTCTTCTCTATTCACTATCAAAATACCAGCACCCTACTTCAGGAAGGAAAGTATAACATCTTTTAGTCTCATGTAGTCTGTACAAATAAGTCTTCCCACTTCACTACCCATCCCCCTTCTTTTTTTTTTTTTTCCTGGAAAGCAGGTATATATTAGGGCATGGGCAAGGAAAGTCATCAATGAAAAAAATGAGGTAGAAATTTAAATCAACAATCAATCATCAAGCATTTATTAGGTACTTACTATGTACAAAACACTGTTTAAAATCTAGGGATACAAAGACTAAAAAAAAGTCCTTCTCCTTAAAGAACATAAATTTTACTTTAAAAATTTCCCAAAGGCTGAAGCTGGCTTTGTTTCATTATAATTTAAATATTTTCAGACCTAGAGAGTACTGATCTCCTATAGAGAAGTTTGGAGTTCTCAAGCTGAGGTCCACAATCCCACAAAGAATTTGTGGACAAATTTCAGGGAGGTCTGTGAACTTGAACAGGAAAAAAACAATTTTTTTATTTCAATGTAATTACTTCCTTTTGTAAATCTAGGGGTTTTATTTTCTGCATTTTAGAAACATGATGCTGAAAAGGGGGCCTTAGGCTCCTCTAAACTGTCAATGGGTCTATCACACACACACACACATCTATGTTAGGCTTTTTTTTTTTTTCTGGAGGACTTCTTGATGAAGGATAGAGGGAAAAGAATAATAATCTTAAAAGATACAAAAGTAATAAAATAATAGTTGGAAGGCATTCCAAAAAGTAATGATGAAATAAGAAAAAAACTGACCTATGGCCTTAAATTCCATTGCTTTAACAGTGTTATATACTTAAGACTTGGAAAGCCATGAGTAAGATACAAAACACCCAAAAGAATTAATGGGGGGAAAATAACCCTTACCCTTTAATAGTCAATTGAAGAATCTAAAATAGATTCACAGGGGAAGGGCTTAGTTTCTGAAAGAAATTATAATTTGCAATGTGTATCTTTCCCTAGTATCTCATTTTCCATGATTTCTGATTTGATCAAGGTAGCTATTGAAGAGAATTTTCTGAGAAGTTCCTATATATCTTGTGAACTACCTAATTGCTTTATGCTTCTTTTGTGGAGTTAGGGATATAAAATGAATGGAAAAAATAATGCTTACAAAGTTATCACACCAAAAAAACCCCAGGATTATAATGAAAATATGCTTTATCATAGAGGAATTGGGGAAAAAGTGAATGTAGAGTTAGAAGATACTGTTGAGTGTTGCCTCTTACCAAATAGGTTAACTTTATTTCTCAGGGCCCCAGTTTCCTTATTTGTATAAAGAGTATAACCAAACCTGTCCTATCTATTTTATAGTCTTATTGTGAGGATAATGTAAAAGAATTCATATGAAAGTAATTCATGCAAACTGTATTCATAGCCCCACCAAAAAAAATAAATAAATTCTACCTTTAAGAAAGTCTCTGTAGGTATCTGCTATCTCCCATGAATTGAGAATGAGTTTCCTCTCCATGCAGCTCACATATTTATTTGTTTACCCTACCCAGATTCACATTGTTATAGTTTGTGTTATGTGTAGCCCATGAGAGAAAAGACTAATCTTGTTTAATTTTCCCAGGAATTAGCACAATACTCTGAATATACCAGATTATTTTAAATGAGATTTGAATTACTATCTTTTGTTCTTATATCATCTAGATTTCTCCTAGAAAATCCAACAGATTATCCTAGAGAATAATCCCTTAGCAAAGATTTTTTTTTTTAAATGAAAAGAAAAAGTTCAGTCATCTAATCAGCAAATAAAATAGTTGATTATATGTGCATTTCTAATGAACTATTCCAAATTCTGGAAAGGAGTCAGGTGAACTGTCTTCACAGATCTTTTTTTTGAAGTCAAATTTCAAATTAGTTCTTGGTAATTTCACCACCTTTTTTAATTGTTTTACATTGTTTCCCTTTGTTCCTATTTTCCTTTCAATTTTCATTGTTATAGTTGTTTTCCATATTTGGTTTACTTCATTTTGTATCAGTTCATATAATTTTGTCCTTGTTTCTCTGTATTCATCTTATTTTGTCAATCTGTATAGCAAAACTTCTTAAAACTGTGCGTTGTGACTCTATCATATAACTAAATGTGGGCTGTTGGAAAATTTTTTGGCAACAATAAAATATTTCTGAATGCAATGTCCAAAAATTAATTCAAAATCAAAGAGGTAATGAATTTCTGGTAATTTCTTGCCATTTTGCATGTCACAACTTCACTCGGTACTGAAAATACAATATGTGTATTTTGCATCTAGCAATGCATCAATATTAGCAGATTTGAGAAAGTATACTTAAAATTTTCTCAGTTGAAAGGGGGTCTTGAGGGGAAAAAGTTTAAGAACCTCTGCCTAACAGCATAGTAAAATTTCATTCATGTGCCACAGTTTAATTAGTCATTTTTAATGATATGTAGCTTTGATTTGTAACTTTGTTTCCAGGTTTTTGCTTTTAGAAAATATTTTGGAACATATGAGATTTCTTCTTTTCTTCCTTCCTTCCTTTCTCCTTCCCGTCCTTCCTTCCTTCCCTTCCTTCCATCCTTCCTTCCTATTTTCCTCCCTCCCTCTCTTCCTTCCTTTCTTTCCA
This sequence comes from Antechinus flavipes, assembly GCF_016432865.1. Taxonomy (NCBI): domain Eukaryota; kingdom Metazoa; phylum Chordata; class Mammalia; order Dasyuromorphia; family Dasyuridae; genus Antechinus; species Antechinus flavipes. The sequence continues at coordinate 309,228,585 of NC_067399.1, read as the reverse complement.
TCTTTCTTTCCCTTTCTCCCTCCCTTCCCATCCTTCCTTCTTCCTTCCTTTTTTCTTTCTTTCTTTTCTTTTTCTTCTCCTTGGGTTATGAGGCTAATAGTTTAATTTCTGGGGCAAAGGATTTAAATATTTCAATCAATTTATTTGCATAATCACAAATTGCTTTCCATAATTGTTGAATCAATTGATTATTCCACCAACAGCCTATAATATGGTTTGTCTTTCTACAACTCCTTCAACATCAACTATTTTACCATCTTTTGTGACATTTGATCAAGGATTTTTTGATTTGCATTTATCTTATTATTCTTTATTTGGACCAAAGACATCAAACTCCTGCCTGAATGCAACTGCAAAACTCCATTTAAAATAATGGAAAGGGAGCTAAGATTCTAAGCTCCTCTCCTACCCTCACTATTAATTACCAAATTCAGCCTCAGAAATAGTGCTTGACTGGTAAACAAATTACCAGCTGAAGATAATCTGCACAGGCTGGGAGGTAGAACACAGAGGCTAGCACACTGAGCAGACAGGGGCAGGGGCGGTCTCTGGGGTGGTGGAGTTTTTTTTTTTTTTTTTTTTCAAGGAGGATTCTACCACAGGTTAGCTGTTGTACTTTGATTGCAAAGCAATAGATCAGCAGAGAAGTTACAAAAAGGCCAAAGATAGAGTGTACTTCAAAAAAAATGCCAGAATCTAAAAGGATCTGGCTACACCCACCCAGCATTGGAAGTGAGTGGGTCAGCATAGACTACAGTACAGCTGGACAGCCACATTCTGCAGCACTGGGGCTTATGCCTGGAGCAGTCACACTTCTGATCACCAGGGGGGCTCTGCCCAAGGCAATAGAACTTCTGGCAACATGGCCATGCTTTCCAGAGCTGAGACACTTCCAGTGCAGGGCTCTTCCCCGGGCACTTCCACAGCTCTGTCACTCTTAGCAGCCCATTTGCAGGACAGCTATATATCTATCCCTGCTCTGCAAAGGAAGCTGGTAACCCCTTTGTCCTAAAGGCAATCACTAAGGGCTTTAAAAAAATACTAACCATCAATAGCTTCTATACAGAAATAGAGCAGGTTTTCAGCCCTGAGGAGACTAATAGCAGATAGTGTCCAGACAAAACCCCAAAGGGGGATGTAATCTGGACCCCATCACACAAGGCTCTCCTAGAAGAAATTATAAAAAATCTTGAAAGAGAGCTAGAAGAAAAATGGGGAAAGGAAAGAGAAGCTATGCAAAAAAAAGGCATATAACTCATTAAAAGAAAAAAATTATAAAATGGAAAAAGAAAACAACTTCCTGACATATGAATTGAAAAAGATAAAGAACTCCCAGGGGGACAAAATTTGTGAACTGGAAAAGATAGAGAACTCCCAGGAAAGTAGGATTTATGAATTGGAAAAAGAAATAACTCAATAAAAAAAAATTAGTGAAATGGGAAAAAGTTCCATAGAGCAAAACAACTCATTTTAAAACTCAATTGGGCATATACAAAAAAAAAAAGTAAAAAAAAAAAAAAGCTAATGAAGAAAATAAGTCATTAAAAATGAGAAATGAAGAATTAGAAATGAATGATTCATTGAGACATCAAGAATCAGTCAAGCAAAACCAAAAAAATGAAAAAAATAGAAAAAAAGATTAAATATTTACTTGGAAAAACAACAAACCTGGAAAATAGATCTGGGAGAGATAATCTGAGGATCATTGGACTTTCCAAAAATTATGATGAAAAAAAGAATCTAGATACTGTTTTACAGGAACTCATCAAAGAGAACTGCCCAGATGTAATAGAATCAGAAGGTAAATTAGGCATTGAAAGAATTCATTGAACACCTTCTGAAAAAGACTCTAAAATAAAAACTCCAAAGAATATTGTGGCTAAATTTCATAACTATCAGACTAAGGAAAATATATTACAAGCACCCAGATAAAACAATTCAAATACTGAGGAGCCACAATAAGGATCCCTCAGGATCTAGCTGCTTCAACATTAAAGGATTGAAGGGCCTAGAATCTAATATTCCAAAAGACAAAAGAATTTGGTAGGCAGCCAAGAATAAACTACCCAGATAAGCTGAGCATTTTTTTCCATGGAAGAAGATGGACATTTAATGAAACAGATAAATTCCATTTGTTTCTAATGAAAAAACCAGAGCTAAACAAAAAAATTTGACCTCCAACTATAGGACTCAAGAGAAGCAGAAAAAAGTAAAAATACTTCTTAAAAGAACTGTATTTCTGTTAGAGTCATTACATAAAGAGTGCATGTATAATTTGATTTTACTAATAAAATATAAAAAAGGGAAAGTAGAAATGGAAAGGCAATAGTATCAGAAAAAGGGAAAAGGGGAGATAAAAAGAGGGAAACCACATTCCACAAAGAGGCAAAGGAAACCTATCATATCTGAAGGAATTTAGAGAGGGGGAAGAACATTTTGTGAATCTTACTCTCATTAGATTTGGCTCAAAGAGAAAATAATTGACATATTTGGTTTACAGAGAAACTTCTCTCACCTCATTAAAAAGTGGGAGAGGAAAAGGGAAAAGCATAATAATGGAAAGGTATGAGAAAGGAGAAAGGATTCAAAGGGGGTAGAAGGGATTCTAAAGAGGGAGATTTGTGTGAGGCAGGTGGTGTTCATAAGTTTAATACTGGGGAGGAGGTAAAGGGGAAAAGAAAAAGAAAAGCATAATTTGGGCATAATAAGATGGCAGGAAATACAGAATTAGTAATTTTAACCATAAATGTGAATGGGATAAACTCTGCCATAAAGCAGAAGCAGATAGTAGACTGAATCAAAAGCCAGAACCCTACAATATGTTATTTACAGGAAACATATTTAAAACAGGGAGATACATACAGAGTAAAGGTAAAAGGATGGAGCAAAATCTATTATGTTTTAAGTGAAGTAAAAAAAGCAGGGGTAGCCATCCTTAGATCAAGGAAAAGCAAAAATTGATCTAATTAAAAGAGATAAAGAAGGAAACTATATCTTGCTAAAGTGTAGCATAGACAATGAAGCAATATCAATACTAAACATATATGCACCAAGTAGTATAACATCTAAATTCCTAAAGCAGAAGAGAGGTGCAAGAAGAAATAGATAGCAAAATTATAATTGTGGAAGATCTCAACCTTGCACTCTCAGAACTAGATAAATCAAACCACAAAATAAATAAGAAAGAAGTTAAAGAGATAAATAGAATGCTAGAAAAGTTAAGTATGATAGATCTTTGGAGAAAAATGAATAGAGGCAGAAAGGACTATACTTTCTTCTCAGCGGTTCATGGAACCTATACAAAAATTGACCATATATTAGGACATAAAGACCTCAAAATTAAATACAGAAAGGCAGAAATAGTAAATGCATTCTTTTCAGATCATGATGCAATAAAAACTACATTTAACAAAAACCTACAGATAAATAGATCAAAAAATAATTGGAAACTAAATAATCTCATCCTAAATAGTATTGGGTGAAACAGCAAATCATAGACACAATTAATAATTTCACCCAAGAAAATGATAACAATGAGACATCATACCAAAATTTGTGGGATGCAGCCAAAGCAGTAATAAGGGGAAATTTTATATTTTTAGAAGCTTACTTGAATAAAATAGAGAAAGAGAAGATCAATGAATTGGGCTTGCAACTTAAAAAGCTAGAGAAAGACCAAATTAAAATGCCCCAATCAAATATTAAACTTGACATTCTAAAATTAAAAGGAGAAATTAATAAAACTTAAAGTAAAAAAAAAACAACAAACTATTGAATTAATAAATAAAACTAAGAGGTGGTTTTGTGAAAAAAAAAACCAATAAAATAGATAAATATTGGTAAATCTGATTAGAAAAAGAAAAGAGGAAAATCAAATTGTTAGTCTTAAAAATGAAAAGGGAGAACTTTCCACTAATGAAGAGGAAATTAGAGCAATAATAAGGAGTTACTTTGACCATGTTTATGCCAATAAATTTGATAACCTAAATGAAATGGAGGACTACCTTCAAAAATATAGCCTTCCTAGATTAACAGAGGAGGTAGTAAATAGCTTAAATAGCCCATTTCAGAAAAAGAAATAGAACAAACTATTAATTCACTCTATAAGAAAAAATCCCCAGGACCAGATGGATTTACATGTGAATTCTACCAAACACTTGAAGAACAATTGACTCCAGTGCTATATAAGCTATTTGAAAACATAGGGAATGAAGGACTCCTACCAAATTCCTTTTATGACACAGACATGGTACTGATACCTAAACCAGGTAGGCTGAAAACAGAGAAAGAAAATTATAGACCAATCTCCCTAATGAATATTCATGCTAAAATCTTAAATAAAATATTAGCAAAAAGATTACAGAAAATCATCCCCAGGATAATACACTATGACCAAATAGGATTTATACCAGGAATGCAGGACTGGTTCAATATTAGGAAAACTATTAGCATAATTGACTATATCAATAACCAACCAAACAAAAACCATATGATCATCTCAATAGATGTAGAAAAAGCATTTGATAAAATCCAACATCCATTCCTAATAAAAATACTTGAGAGTATAGGAATAAATGGACTTTTCCTTAAAATAGTCAGGAGCATATATTTAAAACTGTCAATAAGCTTCATATGCAATGGGGAAAAACTTGAACCTTTCCCAGTAAGATCTGAAGTGAAGCAAAGTTGCCCACTAACACCATTATTATCCAAAGAGATTTTAAAGAAGGGAAAAGGACTTGTATGTGCAAGAATGTTTGTGGCAGCCCTCTTTGTAGTGGCTAGAAACTGGAAACTGAGTGGATGTCCATCAATTGGAGAATGGCTGAATAAATTGTGGTATATTAATGTTATGGAATATTATTGTTCTGTAAGAAATGACCAGCAGGATGAATACAGAGAGGCTTGGAGAGACTTACATGAACTGATGCTAAGTGAAATGAGCAGAACCAGGAGATCACTTTACACTTTGACAACGATATTGTATGAGGATGTATTCTGATGGAAGTGGATTACTTTGACAAAGACTCAGTTTCAATTGATAAATGATGGAAAGAAGCAGCTACACCCAAAGAAAGAACACTGGGAAACGAATGTGAACTATTTGCATTTTTGTTTTTCTTTCCAAGTTGTTTTTACCTTCTGAATCCAATTCTCCCTGTGCAACAAGAGAACTGCTCGGTTCTGCAAACATATATTGTATCTAGGATATACGGCAACATATCTAACATATATAGGACTGCTTGCCATCTAGGGGAGGAGGTGGAGGGAGGGAGGGGAAAAATCGGAACAGAAGCGAGTGCAAGGGATAATGTTGTAAAAAAAAAAAATTACCCTGGCATGGATTCTGTCAATATAAAGTTATTATAAAATAAAATAAAATATTAAAAAAAAAAGAGTAAAGAGAGAAAACAGAGCTTAACTGAAAAAAAAAAAAGAAAAAAAAAAGAAATGACCAGCAGGATGATTTCAGAAAAGCCTGGAGAGACTTACATGAACTGATGCTGAGTGAAATAAGCAGGACCAGGAGATCATTATAAACTGCAACAACAATACTATATGATGATCAATTCTGATGGACAGGGCTCTCTTCTACAATGAGATGAATCAAATCAGCTCCATTTGTAATAATGAATAGAACCAGCTACACCCAGCAAAAGAATGCTGGGAAATGAGTGTGTACCACTATATAGCATTCCTAATCCTTCTATTTTTGTCCACCTGCATTTTTGATTTCCTTCACAGGCTAATTGTACACTATTTCAAAGTCTGATTATTTTGGTACAGCAAATAACTGTTTGAACATGTATACATATATTGTATTTAACATATACTTTAATATATATAGCATGTATTGATCTACCTGCCTTCTGGGGGAAGGAGGGGAAAAATTGGAACAAAAGCTTTTTCAATTGTCAGGGCTGAAAAATTAGGCATGTGTATATCTTGTAAATAAAAAAATAAAATTAAAAAATAATGGAGAAATATTTAACAAAATTAAAAGAAATGTGATATAATATGGATAATGTTAATTTAAGTCAATGTGGCCCACAGGAGTTTATTTCTATTTGAGTTTGACACTACTAATTTGGAACATTATTCCACAAGGTAATTAATACCTTGGATTACTAACTGGATGGAGTACCAGCCCCGAAGTTAGGAGGATCTGAGTTGAAATCTGGCCTCAGATACTTAACAATTCCCAGCTATGTGACCTTGGGCAAGTCACAACCCCAAATGTGCCTCAACAACAACAACAACAACACAAAGTTTGCGATTCTTCTTTTGATAACTCTTTGTTCATATCCTTTGACCAATACTCTACAAAGAAATGACTTTTGGTCATTTGTTTATTCTTAACAAATGCTGAAAGCATTTTTGAAGTATAAAGTGATTTTAATTTGAAAAGTTACAAAAATTACTACAGAAACTAGGGCAGTAAGAAAAGAATTTAGTCAAATAATGAAGAAGAAGGCAGAGAGCTGGAAAAAATGTGTATTAGATTAATATTTGTCTAAATATTAGTTTGCATAGTTTATATTTTACCTTGGATACAATTAGGAAGCCACAAAATATTTTTTGAGTAAGAACTCAACATCAGTTAGGTGGCTATTAGTTACGATGTGATATGTACACCAAACATGTCATTTAACTTCTCTCTCTTTTTATTTCTTCCTTGTACCCCTTTGTAAAGGGATAATTGCATTTACCTCCAGACTTTTTCATAAGATTTTTTAAAAGGTGCAAGGAATTTTTTGGCTTCTCAGGAAGCAGTGCTTTTTTAAATATTAGAAATTTCCTACTCTCTAAATTATCCTAAATATTTCCCTTTAAATATTACTTTTACCATCAGCATAACAAAAACTAGTACTCAGAATCTAATTGGTTAATTTTGTCAACAGAATGTAGATAACACACACACACACACACACACACACACACACACACACACACACACACACATATATATATATATATATATATATATATATGGAAGAAAAATTAATACAGAATAAAAATTCTGGTTTTTAAACCTGATTCTGATGCTTGTTACTATTTTTCCTGTATTTATTTGTAAGCATTTTAAATATTTTCTAAGTTTTCTTTCTGCCCTAAAATGCTTATTTATAATTTATTGAAAATATTGTATGATTATTTTCCTCTCTAAATACTATGACTCATTTTTAAACTAGATAAATAGAAAAAAATTATAAACTGATCTGTATGGGGCAGCTAGGTGGCATAGTGGTTAGAATACTAGCCCTGAAGTTAGGAGGACCTGAGTTAAAATCGGTTACACTTAACTCTTTCTAACTGTGTGACTCTGGGCAAACCACTTAACCCCAATTGCCTCAGCCAAAAAAAAAAAAAAGAAAGAAAGAAAGAAAAAAAGAAAGAAAAGATGATCTGTAGATGCTACGCCATTAACTAGCAATACAAAAAAAAAAAACCTCAGGAAACCTCATTTTTAGTTTACATAATGATTTTAGGACTTATGATTCTCTATTAATTCAATAGGAAGGATCACAAGAGTTCTAAATGATCCTTGTTACTATTGATTTGAGCTCTTTAAAAGCCAGAAATTAGATTTAGCAACACTATAAAAACCATCCACAGGGCAATGTAAATTCATGTCTTCATAAGACACTGGCTCATGTTCAATTTCCTCTTTTCTCTGAGGTAAATAAGAAGTTAATATCTCCTTCTCCAAGTTACCTTCAGCCCATATTTCCCTTTGTGAGGGATGTAGAAGACCCTTACCCAAAATGACTACTCAGAGATCACTCAGTAGAAAGCAGAAAAGTTATTTATGAATAAATTCTCATGAAAATGAGCAATTCCACTGTGAGGAGGGAAAGAAAGAAAGCTCACAGTAGAAGGGCTAAAGATTTAGGAAAGATATACAGTTTTTATAAATTTGGTTACAAAGGATTACAACATAGGTTGGGGAACATTGAGAAATAGATGCCCTCTCCCCTTATTGAATATTAAGCATTGGTGCCAAAGGCAGATTAGAATGGAATGCTTTGTTTCCCTGTTCTGAGAGGAATCATCAGTTAGATCTTCAAACTTCAGATTACTGAGCTGACCACATTTAATAATCTAAATATTGATAACATTGCACAAGGATAAATGTCATCATTTCTGGTTAAGTAAATATATCTAAAGTTTTAAGTAAATATTGGCTTGCACACACCATACTTCTGCAGGTCACAGAGACATAGAAATGATAAAAAATACAGAAAAAGAATTGAAACATTCCTGTAAGTTCTTCACTTTATCTCTCCATTCCAAATACCTTCTAGTGCAAATGCAACTCACACAGGTACAGGGTCTGGGCTCTGGGAAGATCCGTTACGAGCGGACAACTTCTTCTCATATGCAGCCTATTTATGGTCTGCGGGAATATGCCTACTATCTCTTTCTCAGGGAGCTGTTCTGGGGTCAGGTTATCAAGTGAGATAACCATCTAACCTGAATTTTGAAGGACATGAGAGGATGATTCCTCACAGTTTGGAGGACTGAATACAGAGAAGAGTCCTTTTAGGCACTGCAGAGGACACCCCAAAAGTAAGAAATTGTCCAAAGCATTTTCACCAGAATACATTGAACTCCTAAAAGGACTGAGGAAATCAATTCTTAGTAGCTTTTTGACTAGATCCTGTTGCGAGATTCCTAAATTTGTAAGGCACCGGATGTTGTTTTGGTAGACTGGCAACCAGCTTCCTGTATTCTCAAATTGAGTAGACATCCAAGAAGTGATGGTTTTGTAGTCTATTGGTTTGACCGGCTCATGTCATGCTGGTTGTGAGGATCTGTAGGGCCGCCCTTCTCGGAATGCTAGTTTTTGTGATTTTTGAGACTAACTTTAGTGTTTCTTCCTAGAAAGCATCAATAATCCGGAAGGAAAAGAAATAGCCTCATGCTGCCTAAGGTAAGACTCTGGGGAAACAGTCAATGATGCTTACCTATGCACTAAATGGGTGCAGTGCCTTCAGTGAAGAAAGATCTGGAAAACTAGAGCAGGAAAAGAATAGATCTCAGAGAGAGGGATTCAGACACCTGGTGCTGCCTGTCCTTGTCCCTGCCCCTTCTTCCTGCTTGGGAAATCCTCCCAGCCCCCTCCTAGCTGCCTGGTTTAGCTCTGGCCAATCTCCTATCACATCTGTTCCCCTCTGCCCTCCTTTCTCACCTCTACTTGTTATCTTTTTGATGTTGACCTCGGATTTCTTTTTTGTAAAATGTGAGTATTATTGGGATAGATGCTTGGTAAGGTCTTTCCTATCTCCAGATGTTATGTTTTACTTTCTTTTAAGATCTTATCATACATTTCTGATCTGTATGTGCAAAAATGTTTGTGGCAGCCCTCTTTGTAGTGGCCAGAAACTGGAAACTGAGTGCATGCCCATCAATTGGAGAATGGCTGAATAAATTGTGGTATATGAACATTATGGAATATTATTGTTCTGTAAGAAATGACCAACAGGATGATTTCAGAAAGGTCTGGAGAGACTTACATGAACTGATACTGAGTGAAATGAGAAGGACCAGGAGATCATTATATACTTCAATAACGATACTGTGTGATGAATAATACTATGTGATGATCAATTCTGATGGACATGACTCTCTTCAACAATGAGATGAACCAAATAATGTTCAATAATGAATAGAACCAGCTATACCCAGCAAAAGAATTCTGGGAAATGAGTATGAATCATTACATAGCATTTCCAATCCCTTTATTTTTGTCCACTTGCATTTTTGATTTCCTTCAGGTTAAGCGTACATTATTTCAAAGTCTGATTCTTCTTGTGCAGCAAAATAACTGTATGGACATGTATACATATATTGTATTTGACTTATACTTTAATATATTTAACAGGTATTGGTCAACCTGCCATCTGGAGGAGAGGGTGGGGGAAAGGAGGGGAAAAATTGAAACAAAAAGTTTCACAACTGTCAATGCTGAAAAATTACCTATGCGTATATCTTGTAAATAAAAAGCTAGAATTGAAAAAAAGATCGAGTTCTGCTTTTTTTCATATCTATTAGGGAAAAAAATATCCTATAACTATATATGTCAATTTCCACTTGTCACTAACTTAAAATTTTCACCACAATGAAACAAATAATGAATTTTAGTTGATGTGCTGATGAGAGAAATCAAAAGCAATGCATCAGTAATTAGCATAAACAAAATAATTGTTTTTCTTTGTACTATAAAAAACCTCAGAAATATGAGACCCACCTGCAGCCCATCCATTAAAAATCTTTGCTAACTTTCTCTGCATTTTCCCGTCCCCCAAAAATATTAGTAAAAGTAGAAGTTTCTTCCCTTTAGACCCAAACTAAACCAAAACTCTAGTGTGGTGTAATATTAGAAATTTCTTGGGCTATTGAATGGAGAAATATTTTTGACTGTTTGATGGAGTGAATTTTGAAGTCACATATATATGGCTAGGAAATCATTTACATCCTGTTTTAAACATCTTAAATGTTAAAATCTTCTAGTATATCACATTGTTTTTAAAATAAAATCTAGGTGTTGTTTTATCCTTTTCAATATGTGCACAGTGGCATAATTTGGAGGAAAATTTATTTTGTTATCTAGAAAAGCTGCTTATTAGCTAGGGGCATCAATTAAATTCAACAAACATTTAATAAATGCTTTCTATTCACAAGTCATTGATCTAGGTGATGACAATGAAAAAAATAAGCTAAGAAGTCCTTTGCCTTAAGCAATTTATCTTCTACCAATAGGATACTGAAATTTAGAAAACTAAAAACCTATGTTTGTAGGAGATAGCATTAAAATGTAATGGTGGGGATGGAAGACTTAATAGAAGAAATGGTACTAGAGGGGAACCTTGAAGTGAAATAGGTATTCTGAAACATTACATGAGGTGAAAGTTCATTTTAGGGATGGGGAATGATTTTTAGGAGGAGTAAGAGGTAGAATGCTGACTTCAGAATTCAATGAGGCTACTAAGTCAGGTTAGTTGGCAATAAACAATTATTCAGCATTATGAAAGGCTATCTTTAGTATATAGTGTTCATGAAATGGGAAAAGAACATTGGAGCCATTTTAATGGAAACTCTTCAATACCATTTGGGAAATTTATATTTCCTACAAGTAACTAGGTTCACAAAATATTTGTAAACAAGAGTGTGATGTACTTAGATCTTTTGCATCTATATTGTTGTGATATGGGAGCCACCTGCCAGTGGCTGCTGCAGATGCAGTGGCATCTAACTCAGATGTGTAGAATGGATCTCTTCATATGAGAGGATAATGATGATATAAGGAGACTGAGAGGCAGTTGAGTTCTCTGACCTCTCCACTCCTCTTTCCTCTGCCTCTGGTTTATTTCATTCCCAATCCACAAGGAATATTTGTGAAGGCTGCTTTGCAATTACTTCAAGTGTTATGATTCACAGCTGTGGAGGCTCTTGGAGAATTGACCTGCCCCTTCACTTAGGAGTGGTCCTTAACACAATATGATGTTTTTGACAACTATAATAAGAATTAGAGAGAAGAAAGCAAATGGAGGAAATATGATAAGTTAGGAGGTTATTAGTCTATGTGAGTGATGATGAATATCTGACTTGTAATGGTGATTATGTCACCGGAGAGGAGAGAATGGATCTCAGAAATGTTACATAAATTGTTTTGACAATTGACTAGATACTGGATGTAAAAAAGAGAAGAAAGAGTTATGAATGATTCTAAGGTTGTGAACCTAGATGGCAATTCTGAGACAGGTTTCTCATCCATAAAAGGGAGGTGTTAATACTTGTACTTTCCACCTTAAAGGATTGTTTCAAGGCTCTTATGAAATAATCTATGTGCTTTGCAAGCATTAATGAACTATAAATGTCAATAATTATTATTGTTTTCTTTCATTGTAGTAGTAACTTCATTTTGAATTCTGATTTGACTTATAGCAAGGATATGAATATTGACATAATTCATTTCCTATAGTATTATGTCCACTAGTTGATCATTGGAAGAGAATTTAACATTCATTATACCAATTAAGCCAATCTCCTAAACAGTTTTAAAACTATGACTCTTAGCAACCTTCACTATCTTTTTTTTTTTTTTTTTTTTTTTTTTTTTGCTTTTTTGCCTGTCATAGTCACTGAAGGCTGATGATATTGTTACTAAATGTTAGTAAATGAACTACTTTAATGCCTCATTTTGTTATGGAATTAACTAACCATGACCTCTCAAAGGCTATGCCAGAAAAGTGAAAGGCTTCAAGCACCGTCAAGATTAATTAGTTAATTAACAAATGCTTATTAAGCATATACATATATACATATATACATACATACATGGAGGTAGGTAGATAATTCGGGGACATTTTCTTTAGCAATCCAGGGAACAGAGAAAAATACAAAATGGTCCTTAGTTCTGTGGGGTCCCCTTTCATGTTTTTAGTAAAAAGGCTTTAGATACTTTATGTTTTCACCTGTATTTTAGCAAACCCAAAGTATTTTCAGTAGATAAGCTGAGAAACACTAATTTTGTAATTAGAAAGGACTTTAGAGATATTTAGCATAATTGTCATTTTATAAATGAAGAATTTGAGGCCCTAGAATTTAAGTGATTTTTTCTTCAAATCACATAGTGAGCTGGTGGTCACATGATTCTCAATTTAATGTTCCATTCATGTAGATATGTCTCTTGAATGTATATATTGGGGCAAAATGTGACCAAACTGGGAAAAAAAGCTCTTCAAAACATTTATGATACCACTGAGATTAGTTTAAGTGGAAACTAGCCAAAGGATACAAAACATAGAAAGTAGTACCATTTACAAGTTATGAATGATCCTCTGAAATCATATGGGCAATATTTGAGTTGGCCTGCAGGAGAAAAAAGCAAACAAAGGTCCCAGAATGTAGCTTTAAGAATGAAGTATCTTAACAGACATTGTGTATGTTATGCATCCAGAGACTTCATTCATAATACCACAAGCTATTTTGGTCAGTCTATTAGAAAAAAGCTAATAAAAATAAATAAATAAAAAGGTTCCATAACAATTTAGCACATGTAGTTCTTTGTACTTGATCAATTAACCCTAAGAGGAGAGATTCTTTAGTGATGTATTTAATATTTTTAGATGATTGAAGAATCCTTTCAGTCAAAGACTATAAAAAAGAAGACAAGCAAATAAACAATTTAAACAAACATTTTGACTCTGAAAAATAGGATCTGATTCCCCAACTGATTATTGAACCAAGGGCTTAGCACGGTGACTTGCACACAGAAGGTAATTAATAATTGCATCTTGACTTTCGTGAACTACTCAAGCTTTTTTCTACTTTTTCTGACTAGGTTGTTTGTATTTTGTCCTTCATTCTTGAAGAGGGCCATGACATTATGTTGGTGATGCCATGACACCCAAGTGAGTTGGATTTAAGTGAGTGGACCATGCAGTTACCACTTCACTTTTTTCCTTCAGAGCCATCTGGATCCAAACAGACATAGTTCAGGACAATTGAAGATGGCCCTGGATGTAGTGGAAAAATTTGGCCTTGTTAAGCTAAAGTCTTTAACAGATTTCAGTCTGATGGTGGCAATGCCCATTCAGTGATTAAAGCTAGATAAGATTTCAGGCACATCTCTTTTACCTAGTCCAAAAAAAAAAAATCAATTTGGGAGAGGAAATCCCTTAAGGTTTCTGACCAAAACAGAAACAATTACTATTTACATGCAACCTTGACTTTCACAAGGTTATTCTCTCAACTTTTCCAAGTATAGACATCCACCTCTGGCAGTACTCAGGCTACATATGGCATTTACTTTGAATGATGAAACAGCAATCTTATGCAAGTTCAAGACACTTATACCTGGACCCAAGACTTAAAATAGCAGCAAATTGAAGTCCCAGGAAACTGTTCTTTAAACAGTAAAATTTCACTTTATGGGTCGATATTTCTGGCTAGGAGCACATGAAACAATAGCTATATGAAAGGACGTCTTTATTGGGAACCCATTAATAGACTTCTATCTCTAAAAGATTCATCTGATTATAGAATTACATGAATGTGCCTAAACTATTTTATTGTCACTTTTCAACTTTGCTGGGAACCTTTGTTATCAAAGTTTGATACTTTCAAGAATGTATAAACTCAACAAGGTTATTGTTTCTTGTATATTTTCTTAGTCTGTGAATTTTTACTATGCCCACCTATTGATTTCCTATAGATCAATGATAGAACAACATGGAGGGCCAACTCTAATTCTGTTATGATTTTGTGGATACCAGTGCTATACTTGGATGATTTATTTTATGCTACACTTTGTATAGTCGTGATTGGTAACATGCCATAGCTTGCTTATATCATAAATATTTGCAAGTTCCTTTGGGTCACTTTTAATTTTAATTCTTTAGAGATCAGAGTTCTTCAAAAGTTACAGTTTGTAACATCAACAGGAGGATAATTTGTGTTAAAGAGATGGGGTTTATGTCAGGAAACAGCTTTGGATCATTAAATATTCTGCACAATTTCTCATATGAAAAAATGGCATTACTCTTGGGTTATTAGTATTCTTGCATTTTGGTGTTCTCTGATAGATAAATGTAAATTTATATCTCAATCAGAAACACTGTATATTCACTAGAGTACTGGGAGCTAAATCAAGGAATGATTATTATTATTATTATTTATTTCCTTTGGCTCAGAAGGTATAAAAGTGTTTTGGGCTCTTTCCCTAGAAGATTATCTATCTTCTAGATCAAATTATGTAACAACTTGATCATGCATTTCACTCGTATGGATTAAACCCTACAGATGAGTAACTTGATAAAGTGGCTTGCTTTTTGTCAATTTCCTTTTTGTTCATAAAGATATCCTGAAGTTTTACAAAAGGTGTTCCTCATTACTGTTTTGGGGATTAGGAACCTCATGAAGCCTCATGCAGGTTACTTCATTGAGTAAAGATTCTGTGTGTGCTGTTTTGTCAAAGTTGTTGGACTTGAGCATTTGTAAGGGAGCCTGGAGATTGTTGAATTCAACTTACTCATTTTACATGTGAGAAAACTAAAAGCCAGAAAAGTTTATACAACTTTACTAAGGTCAAATGCCTGGTTAGAAGGGTGAGGACTTAGGTCTCATGATTTGCAGGCCAGTGGTCTTTCTATGATATTAGTTTAGCTTTTTCAAGAATTATTGTTAGCCTAATATAAATACAGAACTAATGTCTGAACAATTTCTTTAAAAATTGTACTCAAGAACTTAATTATTTTTTGTATCTATGCTTTCAGAGTGAGCACAGCACAGATATTAGTATTTAAAGCAGTCTTAAGGCAAAATCAAGCAAAACTCTGAAGATATAAACAATAAAAAATGCATCTGGGTGATTTCAATTCTCTTTTCCCATATAGTGCAGAGATAGTATTTCATTCAGGTTTTTATAGGGTGCCAAAAATACATATTGGCATTGTGCAAATTCATGTATTTTATGATATAAAAAACTTTTGACAAAATTAATGCATGTCCAGTAGTTCATTGGGGAGAACTATACTATTTTTGGAAATTGAAATGATTTCTTAATAGCTTTATCTAGCTTAGCACCAGGTGCATGAGTGCTCTTACTAATGTCTTGTAGTGAGCCTCTCTCCATTTGAACAACCCTCCAACTGATTTCTAAATCCCAACTTGGGAGCCCTTTTTAGAAATTCTTGTCTATTTGCCAAAGGAAAAAAAAAAGCTGCCAATAAAGTGAAAGAGTAATTTTAAGGAAAGACAGAGAGCTAACTTAGCATACAGGTTTCTCTTATGCCACATTAGGATAGTAAAAGTTAATAGTTATTTTACCCAATTGAAATGTCAGTGCAGCTGAGCATTACTGAATTGATTGACTTTTGACCCAAAGTGCCATACCTGAAATCAAGATGACCTGGGTTCAAATCTTCCCTTTGACATTTACAGCTGTACTTCATGTTAAATTCTATAACTCTCAATTTCTTTATTTGTGTGTCTTGGGGAATTGAATTCGGTGATCTATAAAGTCCCAGTTCTAAATCTATGAACCTATGATCCTTTCCCAAAGTAAGGTCCATCTTCAGAAAGCAAAAATGAGACTTTCTCCCCTGTTCTATCAGGCTAGCCTAGTAAGCAGGATTGAATGATGATCATGATTAGGTAAACTTTGAATTTCTTGGTGATTTTCTCAGGCAGACTTGCTAAACTATATTTTTCACCTTTATCTTTTTAGATTCTTTATCTATCAGGTCATAACTCTTTCCCTTGATATAGCAATAAAGAGCTTACAGAAATATCCTTGTCTGCACAATAGCTGGAGAAAAGACATATTTTGTGTGGATATCTTCTTTAAAACTGAATATTGATCTTAAAAGGCTATGTTTTCTTTGTTTATGATTTCAGAGCTATGGGAATGAGCACTTTCTAGTATAAATCATGAATGTTAATAATTTTGATAGTGTGCAATAATGCTAATCATGCAAATTATAATTAAAATAAAGAAAATAACATTTGGTCTATCCAAAGGTTATATTCTTAACTAATTTTATGTGTGTAATATGATTTTAGACTTTTGATCTCTCACAGATGCTTACTATTTTCCTTATGTATTTATTATATAACTATATTATTGTTTATCACTTCATGTTCATTTGATTTGGTTATACTTAAATATTCTAATTATATTTTAGAAGAAACTAACGCTTATTTTAAAAGCCAGTGAGAGGTGTTTGAATGAGAGTATTTTCAACTTAATGGAGGTTACCTCATCCACTATTTTTATAATTTTAGAATTACCACAGCATCTGGAATCTGCAAGTGGTGGTGGGGAACATAGCTAGTTTGGTGATCACTTAATTTCTCTTTACCTTTACAATTCTATTCTATATAATTGCAAGAATTATTACAGTTTTTGCAAAATTTTTCACCAGGACTTGGAAGTAGATGGAAGCTTCTTTTGATCAGATCCTGCTTGTTGGTTTCCAACTCCCTCTACAGAGAATATTCAACTAAGTGGATGGGGAACCGATTTATACCGTCATTTCACACCAAATAGTTCAATGAATTCTAAGTGGATGACAGACAAACATTTTTAAAACTCTATAAATGTGGAGGATGGAATAATGGATTCATAACAATTGTGAGAAAAAATAGCTTCCAAGAAAATAACAGAAGAAATAATTAAGGAAATGAGAGATGTACTTAAAATCTGGGCCCTTCTTCCTTGATAAGGCCAATTCCTCTACTTGTGTTCTTAAAAACATTCATTACTATGTACACTAGCAACTTGCCAGAAATGTTAGCTTTATAGAAATGTTGCTATCATCATTAATATTTCCCTAATATTTCATGCCTTTCAATTGACTGGCTCTTTCCTCACTGCCTACAGATGATCCTTTGTCTTTCCATCCTCAATTAATATTCATCTGAATTTGCCATCTGCTAAAGCATTCATCTATATTTCTTTCACATCCAAGCTTCTATTAGAAAGTCTCTAAAACTATTGTCTTCATTTCCTGTCTTCCAACTTTTAAATCTTTTACAATTGACTTTCAAGTTTATTATCCAATTGAAACTTTTATCTCTGATGTTACTAATGACTCTAAAACTAGCATCTTAATCTGTTTTCATCCTTTTTGATATCTTTATCACATTTAACATTATTAATAACCATGCTTTCCTCCTAGGTAGTCTCTTCCCCTTGGGTTTTTGTGACATCTTTCTTTCTTGGTTCTCTACCGAGAAAGATTTTCCCATTACTTTGAATTCTTCTTATTTATATTATCATCTATTTCCTTCTACCCATTAAGAATAGGTGTCCTACAAGGCACTGTCTTATATCTATGGTTTCAGAGCTGTGGGAATGGGCAGTTTCTAGTATAAATTATGAATATAAAATTTTTGACTGTGTGCAATACTAATAATAATACAAAATATAGTTAAAATACAGAAAAAAACATTTGGTCTACTCAAAGGCCATATTTCTGACTAATTTTATGTGTGTGTTCTATTTGATCTTATTGATCTTACTAGGTCCCATTAATTCAATTATTATATGATTTCACAAGGGTATACTCATACTCACACACACCACCACCACCCAAATTTCTCTGAGGGATAAGTGCTAGTTGGATATCTGCACTTAAAAGGTCAGATATATCTAAAAGTTTACTTCTCCAAAATAGAACTCATTAATTTCTCCCTGGACTCCCTCTCTATCCTAAAGTTTCTCATTTTTATTTAGAATACCATTCTCTTTCCAGTCATTCAGACCGAAAACTCCAGTATCATCCTTGACTTCTGTCTACTCACCTCTACCATGTATTTGAATTGTCAAAAATTCTTAATGTTATCTCTGCAATATCTCTTATTTTTCCACTCCAATATCCTTCATCTTAGTTTAGACTGCCTAACTTTTCATATAGACTATTGTACTATTTTCCTAATTGAACTCTTAGGTTTCAGGCTCTATTCTATTCTTTCTCTTGTCTATTCTGTACACAGCAACCAATGTCACCTTTTTAATATATAAGACTGACAACACCACTGCTCTTCTCCAAAACTTTGATTGCCCCCAATTGCCTGTAAGATAAATTATACATTATTTAACTTGATATTAAAATTTCTTAGTAATTTTGCTTCAGTCTTCTTTTTTGTTTCGTTATATTACATCTTGTAGTCAAGTGAACTCCTTGATATTTCCTATATGTGATGCTTCATCTCCCAGATTTCTGTTTTGCAGATTCTTCCCTTCATCAGGCTCTCCTGATAGATATTCATCTATGCTTGTTAAAATCACTATCTTTAAAATTCAGTTCATGTGGTATTTTTAACAGGAAGTCTTTTCTGGTCTGTTAGTTGTTAATGTGTTCTTTCTCCATGATTATCATGCATATGCTTATTTTTTTACATGCTATATTCCCTTTCATCAGATTTAGGCAAACTCTTTGAAAGCAGGGATTATTTTTATATTTTCTTTGGATTCCCTGCACCCAGCATAGTTCAACAGGTTATTTTTTAGATTTAACTGGGCTAGAAAAAAAATCTACCAAAAAGTTAAATATCTAGAAGTAGCAAAAATCACCAGATGTTTTATCATGTGTGTGTATGTATATATATATATATATATATATATATATATATATAATGATATAACATGGAATTTAAGGAATTGTTACAATTTTAAAGAGCTAATTGCTCATCCAAAGTATATAAATAGCACAGGAACATGAATAGACAAATTTGAAGAGAGAAAATATGAATTTCTAATAATTGCTTGAAAAAATCAAAACTTAATAATGACAAAAGAGATGCAGATTAGAACAACCTTGAGGTACCATCTTGCATTCATAAAATAGATGAAGATAATTAAAAATATTATTGACATCCACATGTAGTAGTCATTGCTAGTGTAATTAAAAAAAAATAACTACTAGAATCTTTGTGGAATGAAATGCATTGGAATACACTAGAAGCTACAAAAGTAATCTTACTCCTTGACCCAATAATAATATTTTGCATCATATACAACAAAGAGGTACAATGAAAATAAACAAGATTTTTCTGTTTAAAGATTTTCATAATATAATTTAGTAGAAATGGAAAAAAAAAAGAACCACTTGAATGTCAACAATTGAGGAAATAAATTGTGATACATTGATTTTATAGAGTACTGTAATACAATTAACATCAACAAATATGAGGAATATAAATACATCTAAAAATCCTTATAAAATAATTCAAAGTAAAAAAAAAATCAGAATCAAAAGAAAAGAGGAGAAAATAGTATTGCTCTATTAGGAAAAATGGAAATGAATGAATACATAAAGAATTTTGTTGGAGTCCCTGAAAATAACTGAAAATCTGTAACACTTTATGTGCTAAAAGGCTACAATACACATATAAACAGCTGTATTGAATTTTAAGTCCAAAATAAAATACTAAAAAATTACTTAACTGAGAGGAAGTATCCTATAATGGAAGGAAGAGTCAGGGTTGGATGCAGGAAGAAAGGAGTTTAATGCTTCTTCTTACTCATTCATTCTGGCTGCATAACCCTAGGCATAACTTACCTAAACTCTCAGTGCTTTAGATAACTTTCTAAGACCACAAATTTCAAAGAAGTCAACATCCTTCATTGACAAAGGCAATTTCCTCACTGTTACCAATGAAATTCTAGTTTCAGTTTCCAACTCAATCTCTCCCCTCTCCTCCCTTTATCCATATAGTTGTTTGCCCTTTGTTTTCAAAGAGAACCAAAAACATCACAGAGTACTGTCTTGGCTTGCATGTAAATTGGATTTAAGTGAGTCAAGGTTGCATAAAGCCAACAGTTTCATTCTCTCTTCTGGTCATTGAAGTCCAGTGGCAAAAGAAAAGTTAAGCTGACCAGTGATGGTCCAGTATGCAGTGGATGACCTTGGGGTCTTCAGTGTCTGACCAAGCCCTAAGATTTCCACAAGGATATCAGGACAAATTATTCTCATCTACCCATTCTGCCAAAAGTCTTAATATGCTTGGGGTAGACATCACCTGTGTGCCAATGGATTTGAGGTTTGTGGATTATTCTCAATCTAATTAGCTTGTCTGCCAAAATGGTTTACTGGGGTATGATTGCTATGTGTGTTAATATAAAGTTTTAAATCTAGAAATATGGTGGGGAAATGAGCAAACAACAAAAGGGTTGGAGAGGTTTATTTCTCAAGCTTTAGGCTTTTTCACATGGTTTTCTTTTTTTCAGAGCTAATTCAGGGGATTTGGAAGTTTTCTGTGCTTCCAAGCGTGATCAGAGGACAAATGTAGTTACTGTTCTTTGGTTTGCAATCTGATCTTTAACCAGCAAGGGCTTCTCTAGCTTTGGGATTAGATATGATACTGCCATTCATGACTTCCAATCCTTCTTGATGAAAAAAGTTCCACTCTGCCTAGAGGTGAAACTTGGGTGACAGATGGACTTGGGAGATAAATGAGCAGCTCTGAAAAGGGCTTGAAATGTCCTCTTACCAAAGATGCTATTTCTCCCTGAATACCTCATGCACCTCATATACCTAATAATAAGCAAAGGTGTCAAGGCATCAAGATTATTTTTGTGTATTTTTGAGAAAGAATCCCTAAATTCCCAATACTTACATCTATGCGCTGGTAAAACATTCCTTAACAGTTGTAGAAAGGCAAAAAAAAAAAAAAAAGTCAAGGAACTAAACTCACAGTAAAAAAGATTACTCTCAAATCTTAAATAGAACACATTTTATAGAGGGAAGTGCAAAGAGTACTTAAGACTCTAAGTGGGGTGGATAGATTGGAAAAAGATACAGCAAGGAATTCTGGGAATCAAGGGTCAAGGATATCTTCCTTCCATTTGGCCAAATCTGATTTTAAGGAGTTATTTTCATCAATGAATTCTTGTACCTCTTTTTCCATTTGTCCAATTTTGGTTTTTAAGCTATTATTTTCTTTTGTATTATTTTTGCCTCTTGTACCAGACTGTTGATAGTCTTTTCATAATTTTCTTCCTTTGTTTTCATTTCTTTATCTATTTTTCCTCTACCATTCTTATTTGATTTTAAAAATAATTTTGAACTCTCTCAGGAATTCTTATTGGGCTTGTGTTTAATTTATGGGTACCCTCCAACTTTAAGGTTTTGCTTATAGCTGTTTTAACTTCATTATCTTCTTATAAATTTGTGTCTGGATCTTTCCTGTTCATAGTAGCTTTTTTATGGTGATGTTCTCTTTTATTGTTTGCTCATTTCCCAACGTTATCTCTAGATTTGAAACTTTATATTAATGTTGGGCTCTGTGTTGGCATGGGTTGGGGAAGCTCACTATCTCAAGCTTGAGACTTTTTTGCACTGTTGCTTTCAGACCTAGTTCTGGAGATTTGAAAGTTTGCACTACTTCCAAATGTGATCTGGGGGCAGGTATGATCACTGTTCTTTTGGTTTGTTCTCTGGTTCTTAACCAGGTAGGACCCTTCTTCCTCTGGGACTAGAAGTGATATTGCCTTTCACAACTTTGATTTCTTCTTTTTGGAAAATTTTCTTCTCTGCCTTGAACTATGATCCAGAAGAAGGCATAGGCAATGGAAATACCAAACAAGACCTTATTCTGAATCCAGTGGTAGCATAAGTGGTATCCTGAAATCTCTTTCTGTACAGTTGTCAGATCTCCTCACTATTTCTGGATTAAGAACTTCCAAAGCTGCTGCTGCTTCTGTCAGTACCATTTAGTCCCATTACTGGGTATTTCAACCACGTGAGCTCTGATCCAGCTCTTTCCCCATGTCACAAATCTCTCTGATCTTTTATACTGTCTTGGACTGGAAGGATGTTTCACTCTAATCTTTTGTTGACTCTGCCACTGCAGAATTCAACTTAAGTTGTTATTTTAAAGTTGTTTTGAGGGGAATGTTAGATGAACTCAATTTAGTGCTTTTTCTACCATATTGGCTTTGACCTCAGAAATTTTTCAATAGTAAAGTCTCAATAACAAATTTATTTCTTTATTTCTCAATTCAGTTTAAGCAAAAGGTTCTATTAGATTTAGGAAATGGTTCATGATCCTCTGGGAAGAAAAGATTGAATCATTTCTGTTCTGGCATCAAAGATTCTTATTGAAACTAATTTAGGATACAAACTTGATTGTGAACTTCTTGAAGATATCATACACAGTAGGTGTTTAGTAAATGTTTAGTTGGATAAACCATTATAAAGTATGTGAGTCTGCTGTTATTATTTTATTATGGTTTTATTTTTTGGTTTTCTTTCCCTCAACCACCACATAGTTAATTTTGATGTCCCAAATTACCTACTTCTGATGTCCACTGAATGCTTGGGAGCAACAGGCAGATATAAATGGGCACTATCTTAAAAAGATCAGTCATATGTAGGATAACAGTACAAGAAACTGTGCTACAATTGTATGTGAAGCAATAAATAGAAACTCAGAAAAGAGAAAAATTTGAGAATGTTAAATAAACATGTATTCCTCAATATTGATTCCTTAAGGTCAGTATTTGGTCTGAATATAATTTTATGAGGTAAGATATGCAATTGCAAAGCTGTTGATTATTAGGAGAAAAATCATGCATAATACATCTTTGATAAAACTAAGATTTCTTGGATAAATCTGAACTTGGCATAAGTACAAGAGTCATTCACTTACTGATAAATGCCTAAAACATTAAAGGATTTTGCAATCATAGTATCATAGATCAAATGCTGTAGGGGACCTCAGGGACTATCTAGTCCAATTCCCTCATTACAGATGAGGAAAGACATGAATAGTTGTCAAATTAAAGACCAATTTGTAAAATCTTTTAAATCAGACATGTCAAACTCCCAGCCAGCTGGTAAAACACCAAAGTTGAGGTCAAAGCAACTTAAAAACTAATTGTGAAATGTTTAACAAAATAAATAAAATATGATACAACATAGATAATGTCGATCTATGGTTTTCTGTGTCAAAATATGACCCATAGGAATTTGTTTCTATTTGAGTTTGACATTATTGCCATCCATTATTGAAAATTATTATCAGTAATGATGAGAGATTTCTCATCAGTAATGAGAAATGAAAATTAAAATAACACTGAGGTTTTACCTCACATCTAGCAAATTTTTCAAAGATTAAAAAGGAGGGAAATAGTGTTGTTGTAACTGCGAAAAGGTAGCTTCTGGTTTGGCTGTGAATTGGTTTATTGTTTATTCCTACTGTACTTTTGCCATAGTCCCTGTTTAGTAAAGGAACCCCTAACCAATAGACCACTGCTTATCTTTGCTCTCATCTTTAGGGTTACCTGGTTTCCTGCTGGACATAGATTGATCCCCGAAGGAATCTTTTTACCATATGGTTATAGTGAACTGAATGAAAATGAATGATTTATGTGTGAATTAACATAATCTTTCAAAATACAGACCCTCTCCATAGTATCTCATGCCTCACTCTCTCATCACCAATTTCTTCTCTTCCATTAGTTTGTATGGCCTGGAAACAAGGGGCAAAACCACTTGCTGACACTACTATACTGTCTGGAATAGTATATAAGAAGCCCAAAGAGTCTATACAGCTAGTCTCAAGTAGAATTACACCCAGCTTTCCTGAAATTTATTTCTGTTTATTCTCCATCAAAATCTGCTTTTTTGAGTCATGTTAATTTAAGCCAATGTATTCCTTCCCTTAAGAACTTTTCTTTTGAGTTTTCGTCTGACTGTCCAGATTTTCTCTATATGTCACAATAGTCTCTTCACCTGGAAATTAATTGCCACCAAGTCTCCTTCCTCTGATTAGTCTGCCTTTCTCCAAAATTCCATTTTTAGAAAAATTATGAGGCCAGTCATGTTTTCTTCCTCAACTCTTGACTTTCTACATTATATACTCAAAATAGTACCTTTTCATTTATGCCCTTTCTTTTTTGAAGCATCTATTTAGGATTTTTTTTTCTCCCATTAGAATGTAAACTTCTTGAAGATGGGGGTAGTTTTTCTGCTTTTATTTGAATTCTTAGATTTTAGTTCAGTTCCTAACATAAGTAAGTGTAAAATTATTACATTACTTATACTGCACAGCACATAGAAGATATTTAAAACATCCATTGGTTAATTGATTGATCATATAATTGAAGTTTAGAAATATGTATTTCAAGCCTTGTTTTACAAACTCACCTTATGTACAGACTGTTTACATAGATTATTTTAGATTCAGAACCAGAACTCCCAATTCTTTCTCTGTAGTCTATGTTGACTCACTATTTAATTATTCATATTGAGGGAGGGAAACAAAAGTATAGATGTCATGCAGTTATAACAAAAATCACAAATATTGAGCTTTCAAATGCATTTATTACATTTAAATATAGTTGCATCTGATTTTTGGATTTTGAAGAACTTCAAACAAATAATGAAATTATTCCATGAATTCTAAATGCAGAAGGAGCTGGGAAATTGTCCAGGTTTTCCACACTGAAAACACCTCACTTGTCCTCACCTTGTGCTAGAGAGAGTCAGCATTATTCCTTTTTATTGTTACAAAACATTTCACTAATATTAATCTCCTTTTCTATCTTGATGTTTTTCTAGTTCACACTTTCCCTCTAGTAAGGGAATGGAAATTTAATGTTTTGGTTTGAAAAAGCTGCTGATGGGCTTTACACTTCATAGGAAAGTAAAAGTAAATAAAGAATAGTGAAAACTTTAAAGAACATTTTCTTGCAGTGTACAGGGATCAGTTTAAGGAACAGGGAAGGTTTAGTTCAGAAAATAAGAAAAGTTACTAAGGACATAATAGCTCTTCTCATGCATTTGAAGGACTGTCTTGTGGAAGAGCTTTTGATTTGTGCTGCTTGTTCAGAGACAGCAGAACTGAGTAATAAAGAGATAATGCAAACAGGAAGATTTTATCTTGATATAAATAAAATTTGCTTGTAATTAATTGTAAGTAACAATTATAGCTATTTACTACTTTACTTTTGTGCTTTCTGTGAATAGAAGTCTCCAAGTAAAGAAAGATCTAGAGAAGAGACCATCACCTCTTGCACCTATTTAGGGACAGTGTATTATGACACTGGAAGCTGTGAAGAAATGGCAGCAGAACAAATTGACTCATATGCTGTCTTCCTTAAGTATATCAGATATAGTGCAATGTGTGAATTCACTACCTGATGTTTCCCCTTGGGGCACCAATCCAATAATCACCTCAATTTCTTTCTGGCCATTTCCTGGGATCACCTCAAAAATATCTACAGTATCTCCTATGTCCACCATATAGCATAGTCTGCAAATACCTACATTTTTGCTCAATTGCCACTGTACATGGATCTACAAGTGTCAGTACATTGTCTGGGTTCAAGATGATCTAAATAAGTGATTACATGGTAAATTGCTCAAAATTTACATACACACATGCATTTTCATATTTTCATGAAAGTCTGATTCAATTACTTCCTACTTCTCACTTATTGCATGGCAACCCAGAAGACCAACTTTCGAAGTTAGCTACTTATGCCCGTCAGCAAATCTGGTTCAAATGACAAATGAATTCATAGGATCATTCCAGGTCTGGAAAGAACTGTAGGGGACCTTTTATAGATGAGAATATTGAAGTCCATTGAGGTAAATGATTTACCCATAGCTAGAAAATTTGAATTCTAGGTCTGGCATTCTATTCATTATGACATATTATCTCTCAAATTTCCTGAAGATGGAACATGAAATCCAGATCTCAAAGGCCCTGTGATTGATGAAATCCTGTGTGCTGGTGGGCTCATTTCATATTGTAACCCTATAGTCTACTATGTGGCTTTTTTTTTTTTATCTTTACTTATGTACACTTTCCAAGAATCCTTATGAGAAAAAAATGGTGGCCATCATAAATAACTTTTAATCTCTTTTTTACTCCAAATCATTATCATCACATTGCAAATAATTCAAATAGATCAGAAGATAACATTTGACCACATTTTACACAGATCAAGAAAGGTATGAAATAAGATCATTTTTATTCAATGATACCAACACCTCATTTTTCTATAGTTATTTGTTTTTTTTTTAGATAATTTCCTACACAATAACTCTGTGTGATAATAAATTAAAATAGCCCATTTTGTTTATATTTTGCTGATGAAGAAACTGAGGTTCATTGTGATTAAATTACTTTCCTAGAGTGCCATAGCCAAGACAAAAATGTAAAATCCCCTAATTTTTGTCTAGTACTCTTGACACTATACTATGATTATTTTCCAAAGAGTTTTAGTTCCAGAGGTAGTTTATTATGGGAATCCTTGTTAGCAAAATTAGAACATAGCAGTCAAAGAAATAATTATTAAACATATTCTGTCCAAGTGCATTTTAGTTTCTTTTCTTACATTCTTGGCTTTCTGACGCTCTCTGACTGTATTGGAACTGGTACTTATGCCTGGTGAGCCCGGGTCCCCTTTTGGTGATTCAGAAGCTTCATCCAGCTGTGGTTAACTTCTCCCCCATGCACAACCTATCTAACAAATGGTCATCTAGTCTTGCTCAGAGATTTCTGGTGAGGAAAGCTCCAGCTAACTTCTCAAACTAGAAAAGATCTAACTGTTAGGAATATATCTGGCCAAAATGTATCTCTTGGTAATTTCTTTTTCTCTAAGTGTGATCAGGGGATCCAAGAAGATAAGGCTAAACTTTTTATCATATGATAACCTTTTAAGTGATTGAAGACAAAAATTATGTCCTCATCCCCCCTCAATTTTTTCTAGGATAAAATTTCTCCATTTCTCTTAAATGATCTTCATATGATCTAAAGACTTTTTTTTTTTTTTTTGCCATCTTGGTTATCCTCAAACTTATCAATATTTTCATTTCTGTTGTTTTGTTTTAAGATGTGACATTTAAAAATATTTATTTATTTAAAGTTAAATATAAAATAAGTAAAAAACAAGATAAAAAAGAAACACATTGCCTTGGGCCAGCAGAACATCAGGGTGGATTCAATATATGCAGCAATAAACTTTCATTTCAAGAAAGCATATATAATAATAGAAAACATTACTTTCATGACTGGCCATCTATTCTTTGCTTCCTTATAGGTTATTCTTTTGTTCTCTGCTGTGCACATTTTACTTTATTATTCTTTTCCTTTTTCATCTCCCCTACTTTACTCAAGTAGGCCACAGTCAAGCACAAATATATTTACACACTCTCACACACACATAAATACATACACATTTACACATACATAGATATGTGTCCAAATCAATATTCATATAGCTGACATATAACAGATTTTTCTCTTGAATGAATCTTAAGGCTTGACTTTGTCTGAGATCAATGATAACTAACCCTACTTGTTTTATCAAATAAGTTCTACTCCCGATCTTTGTTGTGTTTGTATTTATCTCATTTCCTATCCCTGCCAACTCTTCTACTTTAGTTCTACTCCTTAACTTGCCTTGCTATTATTTGCTCCCCCACATATCCATGGATCTCTCTCATCTTTTCCCCCACTTTCTCCCCCACCTTCTCCATTCCTCTTGATCCTATTAATAAACACAACTTATCCCATTCTCATCCTTCGGTATCTCACCCTTTCCTGTGGTAACTTTTCCCTCTGAGTTTAAACTTTCCCTACATATCTTTTCCCATTACTGTAATGCTATATCCCCTTCTATACCCTACCTTATCTTATTCCCTCCCACCTTAATTTTTTTTATTCATTTTGGAGAGTATTATACCCTCCATGGTATATGTAGTATTTCCTACTCCTTCTTTAAATCAACTAATGCCCCAATTTTTCTTTTGAACTACCCAGTTCCTTTTCTCAGTCTTAGATGTATAGTCTGTTTCAATGTATAAAACATAAATAGTTTCCAGACTTAGATCCCCCCACCTTCCCACATTGTCAGGAGGTGAAAGTTCATATGGTTTTGGCTATCTCCAGACCCAGCTAGCCATAGAGCTTCTATCCAGACATAATTTTTATATTCATGAAGTTGACAGAAACAAAAAAAAATCCTTTATGATCACCTCTCTAGTTATGTTCCTATCTTCTCCCTTTCTCTTCATCATATTCTTTGGGAGAATGTTGCAAAATCTCATATATAGTGAAATATAATTTTTTGAAACCTCATTCATGTTATGTAGTGACTATCACACCATTCTGAACATAAAAGATGCTTAATAAATGCTCATTGAATTGGATTTCACACATACAGCTGGAGTTGCATAAATGTTAGTGATGATTTATTAAAATTTCCATTTAAAAGTTGGGCAATATGCTTTTGTATAAATAATTTAAAATACTGTACAGCAGAGCAGTAGTAAAGTAAAAAAATATGTCAGGAGAGATTCTTAAAACTTAAAAAAAATTGTCAACTAAAGAAAGTGGGTAATGTTTATTGCCTATGAAGATGCTATTGCAACATTTCATTTAACAACAGTATACAGCCACCTGACAGAAGGAAGTATTGTGGGTAATGGTTTCTGATTCTGGCCCAAAGCCAGGAAATAACTCCTAACAGTTCCAGAGATCCAAAAGTGGAATTGATTGCCTGAGAAGGTAGTTTGTTTCTCATCACTGGAACTAGAAATGGCACCAAAAATGACTACCTAGCAGTGATTGTGCATGCACAGTGTAATGTGTGAATTTTGTGTCTTCAGAACCAAGGCTTCAGTGAAGTTTGGTCATGCAACATGGGCAAGCACTGCCAGAAATATCTTGGATTCATCATGCATTTGATTTTGAATTATTTTTTGGACATTGTGTTCAAAACCTTTTACAGTTGCCAATTTTTTGTGAGCCCCAAATTCAGTTATGTGGAGTCAAGACTCACAGTTTAAGAAGCTTTGCCTTATATCACATTATGAATTAAAAACTAATAGTGTAATGCTGGAGAAACTGAGCAAGATAGAGATTAGAGAACAATTTAATAATTTATTAAATGGGAGAGATTTACTGGGACCAAATGGATCCATGGTTTGGTCCCTAGGCTGAATGAGTCTATCATCTCAAAGAATCCAGTAATGAATGTCAGATATAAGATTCTTTTGTAGGGTATTAAGAACAATGACTTAATGGGGGAGGCACCTAGGATGAGGATGACATAAGAAGGCAGGCATCTAGAATGACATAATGGAAGGAGGTACTGGAGAGGCTTCTGATATTTTAATGATGTCTAAAATGGATAAAGACCTTTATCTCATCAAACATTAAGAGAATCATTATAGCCTAAAGTCTAAGATATAAGACCTTTATCCTAACATTAAGAGGGAATGGTTATAACCTGAGCCAGAGTAACTGAATAGAACAATTAGGGAAACTGGGTCAGGACATTGAGAGAACTGTGGCACAACAATAGAAATTCAAGACTGAATGTCTATTTTTTGGTATCATTTTCTTTTTTCTCTCTTTTAAGGTGAAGTCAGATTGTAAAATGACTGGTAAAGCAAGACAAATTAGAAAGTAGATCAAAAGATTTTTGCTTTTATTCTTTCTTATTTCTTCAATTAATAATATTTGTTTTCTTTCCCTTCCACTACCGTTTCCACTTCGTCGTGTAAAAGAGGAAAAATTTTAAAATCTTGTAACAACTATTCCTAGCTAAACAAAAGAAATTACTATGTTATCCATGCACAAAAACATATTTTTCATTCTATTTTATTCCGAAATTCATTACCTCTCTAATAGGATATAGTTAGCATCATTCATCAAGGCTTCTTTGAAATCATAGTTGGACATCTGAAGTCTTGTAAAATTGTTTGTCTTTATGGTATTATTTTATAAATTATTCTATTTATATTCTTTTTATTCTGAATCAGTCAGCTCATGTAAATCTTCCCAGGTTCTTTGAAATTATCCTTTTATGATTTCTTTTAAAAAAATTATTTTCTTGTTTATTTATGAATTAAAAAGCATTTCTATAACATTGGAGAATTAAAAACAAGATATTTGCACATGAAACTTCAAATCTATTAACTCCAATATGCTATTTGTTTTAAATACATAATAAAGTTATCATGTAACTTTCTTTTTATCATTTTTTTTCTTTTCCCTTCCTCACTGTAGAGATGACTTCCTTAAGGCACAAATATGTATATGTGTAAAATCATTAAATACATACTTCTATTTATCAGTTCTTTCTTTCTTTGAATGCAGATTGTGTTTTACTTTATAGATAATGTAGTTACTTGGTATTTATAATAGTCAAAATAACTTTGCCTCTCAAAGTTGTTTTGAAAAACAATATTGTTATTACTATACGCAATATCCTCTTCCTTCTGCTCCTTTTACTCTTCATTTTTTATGCAAGTCTATTCATTTTTTTTACAGTCAATAAGCTCATCATTTCTTATAGCACAAGTATTCCATCATAATAATTTACATAGAATATAATAATATTCTATTATAATAAGATACCATTAGGTATTCTCCAGTTTCAGGGTAGTCTCTTATTTTCCAGTTCTTTGATACAACAAAAAAATGTTGTGAATTTTTTTTCACTATAGGTATTTTCCCTCTTTCTTTGATCTTTGTAGGATATACAGGGATTCTTGGTCAAAGGATAAGCACAGTTTAGTGATTTGGGGGATGATTTGGGGAGATGAAATTATTTAGATGTGAAAATAACAAAAATTATTTTTAGTCTCATTTATAGATTAGAAAACAGCTTCAGGGAGATAAAATTACTTCTCTAAGTTCATATTCAGGTCCTTTGACTCTAGATTCAGTATTCTTTTAATCACTCCAAATATAATTCTATACTTAACGATTCCATGATAATAAGGATTTGATTATAGTTAAAAGCATGGTCTTATTGTAATATTATTCAAACACCTTTCTTTCACACAAAATTTACATTTTGAAAGAAATTTTGTCATATTTCATTTTATTTTAGAGTTAAATGCATTAGCCACAACCAGCCATGAACTGGTAAATGTTTAACAACTGACTTTCTGAGGGAGGAGGGGAGACATACAATCCATTTTAAAGTTTGATCAGCACAATTAACATTTTTCTTTATCATTTTCCTAAGTCTAGATAATTAGCAAGATAATAAATCAAGCCCTGATTTATGGCATTTGCTGATTACTCCCAATGGAAATTTGATAATTGGCTTTCCTGAGCTAATATGAATTGCTTCCAGTGCATCCTGAGTGATAGTGTGAAGTGAAGTTTCCCCTCATTTCGTGGGGTTGCGGGGAGGGCTTTAGGTCTCCCTTTTGTTGCCTAAACTTTATAAAATATAATCTAGTGCATTCTTCTCATTTTTCAGATGAGGTAACTGTGGCCCAAGAAAATTAAGTGAAACGCTTAAGGTCACATTTCTAATAAGTCATGGAGTCAATATACAAACTTAGATTCTCAGATTTCAAATCCAGTGCTAGTGCAGTGGAGAGAGTTCTGAGCTTAGACTCAGGAATACCTGAATTCAAATGTGGTCTCAGACAGTTGATAGCTATGTGATTCTGCACAAGTCACTTAAGACTGTTTACCTCAGTTTCCTCATCAACAAAATGAGCTGTAGAAGGAAATGGCAAACCTTTCCATATTTGCCAAAACAAAACAAAAAGCCAAATGGGGCCACAAAGAACTGGACACAATTAAAACAACTGAAGAACAACAAATAAAATCAGTAAATTAATGATGATTTAATAAGTTCCTGTGTTATATCAAGCATTTGAGAGACACAGAGGGTACAGAGATAAAAATGAAAATAGTCCTTGCCCTTAAGGATTCATGTCTTTTTAAAATTTAATTTAATTTTTGTAAAAAGCAAGGTAATAAATCCTATCTTATCTGCTTTTACCCAGTTGTGAAAATCTAATCAGACAACCTATGCAAAATACATTGTAATTCCAAAGTACCATATATATTTACTCTATTAATATCTGGATTTTTTCTACTAAAAATTTTTTTTTTATTCCTTCTCTACCATCTATTGGATGGTTTCATACTCCATGGTGGGGATCAAAGTTGTGGAAATAGCCACATAGTCCAATTTCTGTTCCTTTATCCTTAACTCAAAGAATCATCGAAGGTAGAAAAATTACCCATCTTTTTTCCAAATGTGATGTGCACATATTCCCTGGTTCAAGAACTCTTGTAGAATTTGCACATCGATGAAGTTGAGTTTCTATTTGAATGCTGTAGGGTTACCAGACTAGGGTCGATTCTTAATATAATTCATTAGAGCATGAAACCAAAGTGTCACAATAATTATTTCCAATTGGTTAAATATCATGCAGATAGCTAAAGAAATAGGTATTAGGTTAAAGATCATAGCTTCAGCTAAGTTCAGTTTGACAAATGAGTTAGCATGATATCCTGGAAAGCTCACTTGATCTGGTTCAGAGGATCTGTTTTGAAGTCTAGTTCTGTTGCTTATTATCATTGTAATTGTAATCAAACAAGCCTCCTAAACTTTCTGGGTCATAGTTTCTTCCTCTGTTAAAAAAAAAACAAACAAACAAAGACTAGGTTATTTGTTAGTCCCTTTTAACTCTAGACTTTATGATCTGCTCCTTTGGAAGAGGCAGGGTGGCAAAGGGAGACAGACTAATTAGAAGTTATCAAAATAGTACAGACCAGAAGTAAACTGTATAAATTGCATGCTTAAGTTAGGTAATTGGTGACTTTGCTATGCAGACCCTGACATGCATCCTCGTTTTAAAAGCAAAGTAAAGCTTTGGCTTCCTTGAACCAAAGCCTATACCTTGTTTTCTAACTTGGAAATTTCTACTGAATATTTTGTCATACCTGCCATTTTTTTTTTTTTTTTGCCAGATGGTGTCTTTAAAAAAACACCCAGATTTATACTCTGTAATGCCCAGAGTTGTGCCAACTGGCACACAGAACCAGATGTGTCTTAGGAGACCCTCAGGTAGTGTCTGATAATTGATTTGCATACTCTTGCACCATTGTCTATTTTAAAATCAAACCTAAAGATAGGACAAAGAATCCTGGGCAAAAAAAAAAAAATTGGGAGGTCCAAGTTCTACTGTATACTCTCTTGCTGCCTTCTTTAATTTTTACCTTTTTTGGAGGGGAATATAATTTTAAAACTTCTCTATATCAGAAATGTCAAACTGAAGCCATAACATTGAAAAGAGGGACCAGAAGCATAGTAAAAAATAATCTGGAAATATTTAACATACTAAAAAAATACTATTGATAATTGTAATATAACTGATAATGTTATTACTTGATTTTCTAAGTGAATCTACAGTCAGCAGGGATTCTTATGTATACTTTACGTATGGCTTTCTACTTGATTTAACACCACTGCTTTAGAACACTGTCATTCTTCACCCCTTGAATTTCATTTATGATGATATGGTGAGTATATGTTTTCCCTTTTACAGAGATATGAAGAGATTCTCCCTAACACCTCCATATAGAACATATTCCTAGTGCTTAATATGATGTCTGGCACATAGTAGTGTTGTGCCACAGTTCCCTTTTAATGTCCTGACCTAGTTTCCCCATTGTCCTATTTACTCTGCCTCAGGTTATAACCTTTCCCTTTTAATGTTTGATGAGATAAAGGTTTTATATCTTTAGGCTATAATCATTCCTTCTTAATGTTTGACAGGATAAAGGTCTATTCATTTTAGGCATCATTAGAATATCAGTAACCTCTCTCCATTGTGTCATCTTAGGTGCCTTCCCCCATTAGGTTATCCTTATCCAGGTACCTCCCCCATTATGTTATTGTTCTTGTTATCCTATAAAAATCTTTCTGTCCCAATACTCAATGCTGGTTTCTTTGAGATGATAGTCTCGTTCAGCCCTGAGACTAACCATGGATTCATTTGGTCCCAGTATATCTCTCCATTTAATAAACTATTAAATTGTTCTCTAATTTCTGTCTTGCTCAGTTTCTCCAGCATTACATTTGGAGCTCCCTACTGAGATAACAGAAACTGAGAACAGGACTAGGGATTAGAGACATTTCAAGTCTCCACTTTGGGCCTGGAAACAGTTGGGCATCAGGGTACTAGCTGGGGCCACACCCGACAGTGGATACTTTCGATTCGGTCAGGGGAGAGTAAGACACAATCTTAGCACCTGGATTATAAGAATAATAGAATGCTGATGGAATGGTGGGCATTGAATTCTGAGAAGGTTATTATTCAGGACACTGGATAATACCCTCTGGTTTTGTGTCTCCTAGATCTGTTTTTGTCTGTCTGTCTGTCTGTCTGTGTTTTGGCTTTGGTTTTGATTAGTGTCAAACTGGACGTAGTTGTCACTACTGGGTGTCTTTTTAAGACACCTTTTGGCTTTGGTTTTGATTAGTATCAAACTGGATGCAGTCGACACTACCTGAGGGTCTCCTAAGACACATCTGTTTCTGTGTGCCACTTGGCACAACTCTGGGCATTACAGAGGATACATCTGGGTGTTTTTTTTTAAGACACCATCTGGCAAAAAAAATGGCAGTCTCTGTTTGGATTGTGGGAAGGAAGGGCAGACTGCTTCTGCCTTTGCTGGACAGTCTATGTGTGCTCTGTGTTCTGTGTGATGTTTTTTGTCTATGTGCCCCTGGTCTGTGTTAAATGACTGTGGACAGTCTATGTGTGTTCTGTGTTCTGTGTAATTCGTTTGTCTGTTTTGTTAATTTTAAGAGCTCTGTTAAATTTAAGAGCAATGATCAAATTTGGGAATTGGTTATTTCAATACTGAACTCCAGCTGGAGAAAACATTTGATTAGGAATTTTAAGATGATTCTAAATTTGGGAAATAAATTTTACTGTTGCCTATGCAGGCTAGAATTAGTTATCTTTAAGTATAAGATCTTAAAAGAACAAAAGCTTGTTTTTTTTTTTTTAAATTTAAATTTTATTTTATTTAATAATAACTTTGTATTGACAGAATCCATGCCAGGATAATTTTTTTTACAACATTATCCCTTGCACTCGCTTATGTTTCGTTTCCCCCCCCCCTTCCCTCCACCCTCCCCAAGATGGCAAGCAGTCCTATATATGTTAAATATGTTGCAGTATATCCTAGATACAATACATATTTGCAGAACCAAACAGTTATCCCGCTGCACAGGGAGAATTGGATTCAGAAGGTAAAAATAACTCGGGAAGAAAATCAAAAATACAAATAGTTCACATTCATTTCCCAGTGTTCCTTCTTTGGGTGTAGCTGTTTCTGTCCATCATTTATCCTTTGAAACTCAGTTAAGTCTCTTTGTCATAGAAATCCACTTCCATCAGAATACATCCTCATACAATAGCGTTGTCGAAGTGTATAATGATCTCCTGGTTCTGCTCATCTCACTTAGCATCAGTTCATGTAGGTCTCTCCAAGCCTCTCTGTATTCATCCTGCTGGTCATTCCTTACAGAGCAATAATATTCCATAACATTCATATACCACAATTTACCCAGCCATTCTCCAATTGATGGGCATCCATTCATTTTCCAGTTTCTAGCCACTACAAACAGGGTTGCTACAAACATTTTGGCACATACAGGTCCCTTTCCCTTTTTTAGTATCTCTTTGGGGTATAAGCCCAATAGAAACACTGCTGGATCAAAGGGTATGCACAGTTTGATAACTTTTTGGGCATAATTCCAGATTGTTCTCCAGAATGGCTGGATTCGTTCACAACTCCACCAACAATGCATCAGTGTCCCCGTTTTCCCGCATCCCCTCCAACATTCATCATTATTTTTTCCTGTCATCTTAGCCAATCTGACAGGTGTGTAGTGATATCTCAGAGTTGTCTTAATTTGCATTTCTCTGATCAATAGTGATTTGGAACACTCTTTCATGTGAGTGGTAATAGTTTCAATTTCTTCATCTGAAAACTGTCTGTTCATATCCTTTGACCATTTATCAATTGGAGAATGGCTTGATTTTTTATAAATTTGAGTCAGTTCTCTATATATTTTGGAAATGAGGCCTTTATCAGAACCTTTAATTGTAAAGATGTTTTCGCAGTTTGTTGCTTCCCTACTAATCTTGTTTGCATTCGTTCTGTTTGTACAAAGGCTTTTTAATTTGATATAATCAAAATTTTCTATTTTGTGATTGGTAATGGTCTCTAGTTCATCTTTGGTCACAAATTTCTTTCTCCTCCACAAGTCTGAGAGATAAACTATCCTATGTTCCTCTAATTTATTTATAATCTCGTTCTTTATGCCTAGGTCATGGACCCATTTTGATCTTAACTTGGTATGTGGTGTTAAGTGTGGGTCCTTGCCTAATTTCTGCCATACTAATTTCCAATTATCCCAGCAGTTTTTATCAAATAATGAAATCTTATCCCAGAAGTTAGAATCTTTGGGTTTGTCAAACACTAGATTGCTATAGTTGACTATTCTGTCTTGTGAACCTAACCTTTTCCACTGATCAACTAATCTATTTCTTAACCAATACCAAATGGTTTTGGTGACTGCTGCTTTATAATATAATTTTAGATCAGGTATAGCTAGACCACCTTCATTTGATTTTTTTTTTCATTAATTCCCTTGAGATTCTAGACTTTTTATTGTTCCATATGAATTTTGTTGTTATTTTTTCTAAATCATTAAAATATTTTCTTGGAAGTCTGATTGGTATAGCACTAAATAAATAGATTAGTTTAGGGAGTATTGTCATCTTTATTATATTCGCTCGGCCTATCCAAGAGCACTTAATATTTTTCCAATTATTTAAGTCTGACTTTATTTGTGTGAAAACTTTTTTGTAATTTTGCTCATATAATTCCTGACTTTCCTTTGGTAGGTAGATTCCCAAATATTTTATGCTATCAACAGTTATTTTGAAAGGAATTTCTCTTTGTATCTCTTGCTCTTGGATTTTGTTGGTGGTGTATAAAAATGCTGAGGATTTATGGGGATTTATTTTGTATCCTGCTACTTTGCTAAAATTATGAATTATTTCTAATAGCTTTTTAGTAGAATCTCTGGGGTTTTCTAGGTATACCATCATATCATCTGCAAAGAGTGATAGTTTGGTTTCCTCATTGCCTACTCTAATTCCTTTAATCTCTTTCTCGACTCTTATTGCAGAGGCTAGTGTTTCTAATACAATATTGAATAATAATGGTGATAGTGGGCAACCTTGCTTCACTCCAGATCTTACTGGGAAAGGTTCCAGTTTTTCCTCATTGCATATGATGCTTACTGAAGGTTTTAAATATATTCTCCTAACTATTTTAAGGAAAAGTCCTTTTATTCCTATGCTCTCAAGTGTTTTTATTAGGAATGGCTGTTGGATTTTATCAAATGCTTTTTCTGCATCTATTGAGATGATCATATGGTTTTTGTTTGGTTGGTTGTTGATATAGTCAATTATGTTAATAGTTTTCCTAATATTGAACCAGCCCTGCATTCCTGGTATAAATCCTACTTGGTCATAGTGTATTATCCTGGGGATGATTTTCTGTAATCTTTTGCTAATATTTTATTTAAGATTTTAGCATCAATATTCATTAGGGAGATTGGTCTATAATTTTCTTTCTCTGTTTTCAGCCTATCTGGTTTAGGTATCAGTACCATATCTGTGTCATAAAAGGAGTTTGGTAGGACTCCTTCAATCCCTACTTTTTCAAATAGTTTATTTAGCATTGGAGTTAATTGATCTTTAAATGTTTGATAGAATTCAGATGTAAATCCATCTGGTCCTGGGGATTTTTTTCTTAGGGAGTTGATTGATAGTTTGTTCTATTTCTTTTTCTGAGATAGGAGTGTTTAGGATATTTACTTCTTCCTCTGTTAGTTTAGGCAAGCTATATTTTTGGAGGTATTCTTCTATTTCATTTAAGTTGTCGAATTTATTGGCATAAAGTTGGGCAAAGTAACTCCTAATTATTGCTCTAATTTCCTCTTCGTTAGTGGTGAGTTCTCCCTTTTCATTTTTAAGACTAACAATTTGATTTTCCTCCTTCCTTTTTTAAATCAGATTTACTAAGGGTTTGTCTATTTTGTTGGTTTTTTCATAGAACCAACTCTTAGTTTTATTAATTAATTCAATAGTTTTTTTACTTTCAATTTTATTGATCTCTCCTTTTATTTTTTGAATTTCAAGTTTAATGTTTGACTGGGGGTTTTTAATTTGTTCCTTTTCTAGCATTTTTAGTTGCAAGCCCAATTCATTGACCTTCTCTTTCTCTATTTTATACAAATAGGCCTCTAGAGATATGAGATTTCCCCTTATTACTGCTTTGGCTGCATCCCATACATTTTGGTATGGTGTCTCATTATTATCGTTTTCTTGGATGAAGTTATTAATTATGTCTATGATTTGCTGTTTCACCCAATCATTCTTTAGTATGAGATTATTTAGTTTCCAATTATTTTTTGGTCTACTTTCCCGTGGCTTTTTATTGAATGTAATTTTCAATGCATCGTGGTCTGAAAAGGATGCATTCACTATTTCTGCCTTACTGCATTTGAGGTTGAGGTTTTTATGTCCTAATATATGGTCAATTTTTGTATAAGTTCCATGAACTGCTGAAAAGAAGGTGTACTCCTTTCTGTCCCCATTACATTTTCTCCAGAGATCTATCATATCTAATTTTTCTAGTATTCTATTTATCTCTTTGACTTCTTTCTTATTTATTTTGTGGTTTGATTTATCTAATTCTGAGAGTGCAAGGTTGAGATCTCCCACTATTATAGTTTTACTGTCTATTTCTTCTTGCAGCTCTCTTAATTTCTCTTTTAAGAATTTAGATGCTACACTACTTGGTGCATATATGTTTAATATAGATACTGCTTCATTATTCATTCTACCCTTTAGCAAGATATAGTGCCCTTCCTTATCTCTTTTAATTAGATCAATTTTTGCTTTAGCTTGATCTGAGATAAGGATGGCTACCCCCGCTTTTTTGACTTCACCTGAAGCATAGTAGATTTTGCTCCAACCTTTTACCTTTAACCTGCATGTATCACCCCGCTTTAGGTATGTTTCCTGTAAACAACATATTGTAGGATTCTGGCTTTTAATCCATTCTGCTAACTGCTTCCTCTTTATAGAGGAGTTTATCCCGTTCACATTTATGGTTAAAATGACCAATTCTGTATTACTTGCCATCTTGTTAACCCCAGTTTATGTTTTCTCCCTTCTTACTCCCTTACCCCCCTTCCCAGTATTAAGCTTGTGAGCACCACTTGCTTCTCACAGCCCTCCCTTTTTTAGTATCCCCCCCGCCTTAGAGTTCCTCCCCCTGACTTACCCCTTTCCCTCCCAGTTACCATATTCCCTTCCACTTAGCTTATTCCTTCCCTTTTCACTTTTCCCTTCTCACTTTTCAATGAGGTGGGAGAAGTTTCACCATAGATTGAATAGGTCTAAAATTTTTCTCTTAATGCCAATTCTGAAAGCAGTAAAATACTCACTATATTCATCCCCCTCCATTCTTTCTCTCAGATATAATAGGTTTCCTTTGCCTCTTCATGAGATGTACTACCCCCACTTTCCCCTTTTTCTGGTACAATGTTCTTTCCACATCTAGTTTCTAGAACAAGGTATACATGTATTCTTTATACATCTATATAGTCAAAATATAGTTCCCAAGATTAATCTTTACCTTTTTAGATTTCTCTTGAGTTCTGTACTTGTAGATCAAATTTTTTGTTAAGTTCTGGCTTTTTCATCAAAAATAGGTGAAATTCGCTTACTTCGTTGAATGTCCATCTTCTTCCCTGGAAAAAGATGCTCATTCTCACTGGATAAGTTATTTTTGGTTGCATCCCAAGTTCCTTAGCCTTTCGGAATATCATATTCCAGGACCTTCGATCTTTTAGTGTGGATGCTGCCAGATCCTGGGTGATCCTTATTGTGGCTCCTTGATACTTGAATTGGGTTTTTCTAGCCGCTTGCAGTATTTTTTCCTTTGTCTGAGGGTTCTGGCATTTGGCCACTATATTCCTTGGTGTTTTGATCTTAGGATCCCTTTCAGTGGCTGATCGTTGAATCCTTTCAATGTTTATTTTTTTCCTCTGTTTCTATGACTTCTGGGCAGTTCTCTTTGATAATTTCCTGGAAAATAGTGTCCAGGCTCTTTTTTTCATCATACTTTTCTGGGAGTCCGATGATTCTCAGGTTGTCTCTCCTGGATCTGTTTTTCAGGTCTGTTGTCTTCCCCAGAAGGTATTTCACATCCTTTTCCATTGTTTGATTTTTTTGGATTTGCTTGACTGATTCTTCTTGTCTCCTCGAGTCATTCAATTCCAATTGTTCGACCCTGATTTTCAGTGAAGTATTTTCTTCACTCACTTTTTTAAAGATCTTTTTCTAATTGTCCAATTGAGTTCTTTTGTTCTGTGGAATTTTTTTCCATTTCGCCAATTTTGTTTTTTAGAGAGCTATTTTCTGTTTCCAGTTCACCAATCCTATTTTTCAAGGATTTGGTTTCTTTATCCACTCTCTCTTTAACTGACTTCTCCAGGCTCTTTTGCCAAGCCTCACTCTGCTTTTCCCATTTTTCTTCTAGCTCCCTTGTGAGAGCCTTTTTAATTTCCTCCATGAGATTCATCTGTGCTGAGGAACAGATGATCTCCTCCTTTGGGGATTCACCTGGACTGTTTGTTTTTAGTCTCCTCAGGATTTGGAGTCTGCTCTTTATCTGTATAGAAGCTGTCAAGGGTTAAAGTCTTTTTCAGTTTCTTGCTCATTCTGTCTAATAATCAAAGACAAACTATCAAAGAAACAGAAGAAAAAAAAAACCCTTGAATGGAGGCTGCTTTCTTTGGGGGAGGGGCAGGGTATTCGTGAGGCACGGGTCCTACTGTGCTATGGCGCCTGCGCTCTGAGACACTGTGGGGGAGGGGTGACCAGGTCCTGAGAGACTCCAGCTGTTTGGGGTTGTATTCTTCACCCTCGGTGTTTTTAGCTTCTCTGCTGGGCTGCTGACTTGCTGCCGGAGCAAAGTATCTAATCCTGTAGCAAAGCTCTCCCCTCAGAGACAGCTGCAATCACGTCCCACCCCCTCTCCACTCTGCTCGGCTCTGAGCTGTTTTCCGTGTTCTCGCTTCAGCTGCTGCCCGCAGGCTGCTTCCGATCTAATAACCGTCCCCGCCCTCTTGCAAAAACAGACCTTTCTTGACGTGTCTCAAGGATGGTTTCTCTTGGTAACTAGTTGTATGTTTTTTTTCAGTCGAGCATTAATTCAGAGGCATGAAATGAAATGGATAGTGAGAGAAAAACGCGGAGGTTACACAGCAGTGTGCCTCCTCTCCGCCATCTTCAGGAAGATCTGTCTGTGGGTCTTTAAATAAAGTGAGCAAAAGCTTGTTAAAGAAGTTCTGTTAACTTGCCTGAAAGGCAAGTGCCTCTAATTAGGTAAAGTATGTAGCAAAAAGGAGCTGACTTTTCTGAAAGCTTCAACTCTGGCCAAGTTGGAGCTTAGGAGGAGTCCATTGGGAATAGTGGCCACATGGGGCCAGAGGAAGAGAAAGAAAAACTATGCTGTTTCATTATTTGAAATAAGATAGAAAAAGCAGTTTTATATTATTGGGAATTTAAAGCTGTATTTTGGTTCAGAGTTTGTTACCTATATTATAACACTGTAAGTTATGCTTTAAATCCAGCTCCCTTCCCCCCACCCCCACTGATTTCTGCTACTTTAAATATTGGGTGGGATAGAGATCTTTTGTCTTCAAAGGTAAAGATTTAAGCTCATCCCCAATTGCTGTTACTTCAGCTATTGGAGCAGCTAGTTAGTCTGGAGTGAAGTTTAGTTTCACTTCCCTCCCCCCATGTCTCTTGGGAGGTGGAGTGTGGGGAAGGGTAGTCATATGGAATCCTCTCCTCTCTCCTCTCTCTAAACTGTTCCAGACTTTT
The DNA here is from genome assembly GCF_016432865.1 of Antechinus flavipes. Taxonomy (NCBI): domain Eukaryota; kingdom Metazoa; phylum Chordata; class Mammalia; order Dasyuromorphia; family Dasyuridae; genus Antechinus; species Antechinus flavipes. The sequence goes on along the minus strand of NC_067399.1, from coordinate 309,186,307 downwards.
TTTTTTTTTTAATCAAGTTGTAGCTACATGGTATTTGGCTAAAAGCAGCAAACTGATTTGTATAAATATAAAGTTGTGATAAATATCTGTTTAGGATTTGTTATTGGAAATATATTGACTTGCTTTTGGGACCTAGATCAAGCTTTGATTGTTAGCATGCCACCCATACTTTGATGTTAGCGTGTCCTCCTCCCTGGACTGAGCATCTTCACCCATCTTCAGCAGAAAGCAGCTTTTGAGAAAACCATCGCCCCTTCTCCTGATGTTATTTGGACTGCTATGGGGGAGTGGGAAAGTGGTTCTAGAGGTCTAGAGACATTAACTGTATTACTGTGTGTTTAAGACTTGGGATGGAAATTGTTAAATTTGTACTGTTATGTTTGAGGGATTTTTAGTCTGTTATGTGCATATGTATATGATTTATATGTGGGCTGGTTATTTGATAATTCCTTTCCGAAAAAAAAAGGGGAGGAAGAAATAAGAAATTGGTGTATTTTCTTTGGCACTTCTGCCCTACACCCTATTTTACTAGTTTAGATTTAATTGGAAGTCCTTTGAACAGTCCTTTTCATTTTTACTCCTTGCTTAAATTTATTGGACTGTGAATTGCTGGTTATGCTTTAATTTTGAAATCTCTTATTCTGTTGGAATTGTCCTGGCAGACTCAGTTTTGGGGATTACTTTTTAGAAACAACCCAGAAATCAGATACCTGTTTTGGGACTGGCAGTCTCTCTGACCTGTTTTTCCACTCCTGTTACCCCAGGTCCTTAATTAGTATTTCAGTGTATTTTAAAGGACCTTGTAGTTGATATCAAGCCTCTAAAAGTTTGGGGTTTGCCTGCCTTGGTCTAACTGTGCATAATCTGCTCAGAAATCGGATCCTTTCTGAAGCCCTGTCTGTTCCTCTGGGCAGGGACAGGTGGAGCTACTCCAAGCCTCACCCTTCTATCCTGGAGCAGGTTGCTCCTCTGAATGGGCAGCACAACTGTCTTGAGCCCTGCTGCTCTGTAAGGAGAGGCCAAGTCATGCACAAATAACCACAGACCTAACTCATAGTGATGCTCTCCAACTGCAGAGGATCTGACATGATTGAAATAAGGAACTTTGTGTATTGCTGATTAACTCTGGGGTTATCAAGGAGAGGCTTGACCTTGCCATAAGTCCTTGCATTGTTTTAACTTTATTTTGATTTTTATTTGGTCTATTTACTTCACATAGGGTTGGTCAAAATTATGGTGCTAAGACCTTCTAGAGGAAGGCAATTCAAAGATTTGAATAGTTAGAAGAGAAAAAGTGTGGAATGTTGTGCCACAGTTTCCTTTTAATGTCCTGACCTACTTTCCCCATTGTCCTATCTGCCTCAGGTTATAACCTTTCCCTCTTAATGTTTGATGAGATAAAGATTTTATAACTTGAGGCTATAACCATTCCTTCTTAGTGTTTGACAGAATAAAGGTCTATCCATTTTAGACATCATTAGAATATCAGTAACGTCTCCAGTACCTCCCTCCATTGTGTCATTCTAGGTGCCTCTCCCCATTAGGTTATCCCCATCCAGGTACCTCTCCAGTTATGTCATTATTCTTGTTATCTATAAAAGAGTCTTATTGTCCAATATTCAGGGCTGGATTCTTTAAGAGAATAGTCTCACTCAGCCCTGGGACCAACCATGGATCCATTTGGTCCCAGTATATCTCTCCATTTAATAAACTATTAAATTGTTTTCTAATCTCTGTCTTGCTCAGTTTCTCCATTACAGTAGGTATTTAATAAATGTATATTGACTGAATGACTTGCCCTAGGATCCAGCTTAGTGCATTCAATAAATCCTAGGTGATAATTTAATTCAATTCAACAAGAATTTGATAAGCTTCTATATTTTGTAAGGAATTTTGCTAATCATATATTCAATGAATTTAAATTCTGCTGGGCATGGTATAACATGCAACTTGAAAATTAAAAAGTAGGGAATGAAAAAGATAGGAATAAAATTAAAGTACTTTAGGAATGCTTGAGGAAGAAGACAACACATAGTTCACATAGGGTTTAGGGAACAAGTAAAATCTTAATGGCAAGGTGATACTTGAGTTGAATCTTGAAGGAAGATGAAGATTCTAAAAGGTGGAGATAAGGAGAGATCACATAAAATGGATGACTTGTGTGAATGTAAGGATGTTTGATGAAATTTTGAGTATAGGAAACAACTAACCATCTGGTTTCACTAGAATGTAAAATATTTGAAGAGGAGTAATATGAAATAAAGTTGTTTGAAGCCAAACAATTGAAGGCTTTAAATTCTAGGCTATGAAATTTGTGTTTATTGTACTACCTTCAGAAAGTTACTGAAGATTTTTGAAGAGGAAAATTCATGTATATATTAAGAAGATTATTGGGGGAGCTCTGTGGAAGATTAAAGGAAGCCAGAGAGGGAGACCATTTAGGAGACTATTGCAGTAATGCAGGAAAAAGTTTAATTAAAATGGTGGCAATCTGAGAGAAATAGATACTCACAATTTGTGGGATATAAAACTCATAGGATTTGACATCTAATCAGATGTCAAGGGTGAGGAAAGAAGAGAATCAAAAATGGTCATGGTTTTGATGATATATGACTGGAAACATGATGATGTTTATGACAATATTTGGAAAGTTATTTTTAAGGGAGAAGAAAGAAGTAAGCATAAGGAAAGAAGGAATTATGTTCTGTTTTTGAGTTCCAAATTCTTTCCCTCCCCTTTTTTCTCAAGCAATTTGATATTATTCATACACATAAAGTCGTGCAAAACATATTTCCATATTGCCCATGTTGCAAAATAAAACAGGAATAAAAAGAAAAATGAAGGCAGTAGAAAAAGTATGTTTTAATCTGTATTCAGATTTCATTTGTTCTCTCTGGGCAGGTGGATAGAATTTTTCATCATATATCATTTGGAATTGTCTAAGATCATTGTCTTGATCAGAGTAGCTTAATTCTTTCACAGTTGATTATCCTTACAATATTGCTATTATTGTGCACAATGTTCTCCTGATTCTGCTTACTTCACTTTTCATGAGTTCATTTAAGTTTTCCTGGGTTTTTCTGAAATGATTCTGCTTATAATTTCTCATAACCCAATAATATTCCATTACAATCATTTACTTCAACGTGTTTAGTCATTCTCCAATTAATAGATATCCCCTAGATTTCCAATTTTTTGCTACCAGAAAAAAGAGCTGCTATAAATATTTTTATACAAATAGGTTATTTCCTTTTTATTTCTTCCTTTTTCTTTGAGAGTATAGACCCAGTAGCAGTATTGGTAGGTCATAATTTGCACAATTTTATAACTCTTTGGGTATAGTTTCAAATTATTCTCTGGAATGTTTGGACTAGTTTACAATTCCACCAACAGTTCAGTACTGTCCCAATTTTCTCATACCCTCTCCAGCATTGTATTTTTTTTTCTTTTCTGTTATGTTAGCCAATTTGATAAATATGAAATGGTACCTCAGAGTTGTATTAATTTGAAATAAAGATTTTGGAGTGGTATTCAGAAGAAAAAAGAGACTGGACATATACATCAGAGTGTTATCTGTTTAAAGGTCATACTTAGACCTATGGAATTGGAGAAGGTCACCAAAGGAAAGAGTATAGGCAAATAGAAGAGAGCTCAGGGAAAAGTATTTGAAGGCACCTATATTTGGCATACAGGCAATAGATTCAGCATAAGATTTTTTTCCTTAAATTACAGTCATGTCCATCTTGTTTAGTAAAAGTTTATTGATTTGAAATTAGTTATCTCAAAGCTTACTGAAAATCTACAACTACTTAGCATTATATTAGATCAAATTATCCCTAATGTACATTGAATAATGAATGTATTCTGAATCCAGGTTTTTTGGACCTGGGTAGTGACTAAAGGAGATAGCCAAGAAGGGAAGAAATGAATTCTTTAGTTTGTTTAAAACAAGAAAAATGAAAGAAAAATCTGATGCCCATATGAATAATTTAGCTTATAATCACAACCCTCCATTTTCCTATATTGCTTCTTCATTCCACTAGGTCATTTATCTGTCACAAAGGTAAAAGAGTTGGCATCACTACTTCTGTAAAGGAAAACTTCCTTTGTTTTTGAAGGTTATTTTTGATGTTCCTTTAAATATATTTTTATTAGTATAATAAAAGAGTAAGGATTATATAATATGATTTGCCTTCCCTAGTACTATCACTCATAAGTGATATATAGTGCAGACATGCATATACATACACATATTTATATCAGATTAATATGTAATTAAATTCATGTCTTCATGGAACTTAAAATCTTCCTGGGAAGATGTTGCTGCTACTGATTATTAACATTTATATATAATTTTAAGATTTACAGATCACTTTACAAATATTATCCCATTTTCATCTTCACTACAGCTTTGGGAAAGAGGTACAATGATTATTCTTATTTTGTAGATGGGGAAACTGAGGCATACAGAGATCAAGTGACTTGCTCAGTGTCATAAAGTTAGTCAGTACATGAGATCAGATCATTATGTTTTCATAAGTGCTCTATCCATTGTGCTACAGTTAAAATAACATACAAGAAATAATTAAAGAGCTGCTACATATGGCAGTATAAAAAAATCCAAAAAGCATGGCAAAAATAATTAAATGCTATAGTACATGCAAGAAAAAATTTGGGAATAGTTTGGACTTAAATTGAGCCATAGTAAATGAGTAGATTTTGGAGAGCTGGCAAAGAGACCAGGTAGCAGAGAGATTAAAAAAAGAAAGAAAGAAAGAATGGTAGAAGAAAAAGAACCTGGTGGGAATTAAGTACAGTCTAGGGGGAAAAAAAAGAACATCATATTAGAAAAGCCATTAAGAACTGGAGGAAAGGTCAAAGATGGCAGATGGTAGGAATGAAAGTAAGTAGGGAATGTGCAACAAATTTAAGTGTCTGGACACCTAAGTGTCTGAGTCCCTGTTCCTGTCTTGTTCACAGTTTTTATTAGTAACCTGGATCATACTCTATCAAATTTAAACATGACATAAAGCTTGGGAGGTTAAGTAATATTTCTAGTGATAGAATCACGATTCAGAAATATTCCAACAGGCTCAAAAGAGAAGATGAATATGATAGGATAGAAATGTAATAGTAATACATGTTAATTATTGTTCTTAAGTTTAAAAAAAAGTATTTGCTGAACACGTTCAAGATGAAGCAGTTATGGCTTAGCTCTTTACATTCATATGATTTGAGGAGTATAGTTATCTTCTCACACAAAATAATTCAACGATGTAATGTATCTATTAAAAAAAAAGTTATGATAAATTTAGTGCAGAGGTGAGAGAGAGAGAGAAAGAGAGAGAGAGAGAGAGAAAGAGAGAGAGAGAGAGAGAGTGTGTGTGTGTGTGTGTGTGTGTGTTTATGTCCTAGGTGATTTTCCCAGAGAAACTTTTAAGTTCTCTAGTAGTAACAGTAGATAAATTGTTTTGCCCCTAAGAATTAAGAAACAAGGTTGTTGATTGCTTTGCTAGTCAGAACTGTTATAATCCGTCCATCGAGTGGCACTCTTCTTCAATCTCCATCATTTGAGTTTCTGCATATTTATAGCATATTTTACAGACCTCTCTGGGGCAGATTGATATTCTTCCTAAAGCCTCAGTATTCCTTCTGCTCACCAGAGGTCATTCAATTCACAAATTCCTAAGTTACTTGCTTATGCTCTAGTTCAGTGAAGCTACTAGTACTGTGTTTCCCCGATAATAAGACACTGTCTTATTATTTTTTTGGACAGAAAAACACCAGAGGGCTTATTTTCAGGGGAGGGCTTATTTTAATGAACATTGACAGCAATTTTAGTAAACAGGTAAATGTGAACAAAAAAAGTACCTTTTTTCAATAATGATCATGTCATCTTCTTCAACAACATCATCATAAGTGTCCATACCCTGAATTCCGTCCTGGATGTCTTGCGCCTCTATTTCCTTCAGAAGAAGTGGACCCAATCTGTCATGTCCAGCAATATAGCTCTCTTTAAATGAACATGTCTTGTCCAGGTAACCTGCTCGTAGTGTCTTGGCGACACAGCTGTCAGTAATTTTATCCCATGACTTCTTCACCCAAGTCACGACTTCTTGCAGACAGGGCTTCACAAAGTTTCCACGCTGATTTCTTTCCATTCTATTTTCAATGTAGTCATTGACTTCCATGTGCAAATGGTCCTTGAATGGCTTGTTTATTGCAATATCAAGGGTGTGGAGATAGGCAGTCATTCCTGCAGGAATCATTACTTGATCTATTCTTCTCTCTGCAAGGAAGTTCTTCATTTCTTTAGCATGGTGAGTGCTGGCTGAGTTCTTCTTTTATCCTCCATCATGGCCCCTGAGTTCTTCTTTTATTCTCCATCATGCCCCCTCACTCCCGCTTACATACCGGGTTTTTATGTTGTCCTGCCTCAGCTCTCCTCCACGGCACTGCTCTCAATGGCACCAGCAAGCAAATCACTGGGGAAGAACAGGATGATGCGCTCACTGCTGCAGCTCTGATTGGATGCAGCTCGGAGCATGGCGTGTGTTTCACTGGGAAGGAGGGTGGAAGGGCGGTGCATACAGAGGGTACCGTAATGTAGCGTGTAGTGCAGGGGATCACCTTCACTACAGTAGCAATCTCAATAGGGCTTATTTTTGGGAGTGGGCTTATTTTAGAAGACTCTTACACAGTAAGGGGAGGGCTTATTTTCAAGATAGGTCTTCTTATCGGGGAAACATGGTAAATTGTGGATTTTGCCCTGACTCAACATTTAACTGAGAAATATGATGAGAACAGCTAGGTGGCACAAGGGTAGAGAGCACTGAGCCAGAAGTTAAGAACACTTAAGTTCCAATTTGACCTCAGACTCATACTAGCTTGTGACCCTAGGCAAGTCACTTAATCCTGTTTGCCCCAGTTTACCTATCTGGAAAATGAGCTGGAGAAGGAAATGGCAAGCACTCTAGTTTCTTTGCTAAGAAAATCATTATTGGTGTCATAAAGCCTCAGACCAGACTAAACTGACTGAGTAGTCCCAGCAGCAGCAGCAGCATTACCACTACCACCACAATGGGGAATATGATAATAACAACCTATTCCATCTACCTGAAAGCCAGAGTATCTTCAGGAGGGACTATGGAACAGTAGATATGGCATGATGACAATTCCAGGAAAAATTCCAGGAGCAGAACAGAGGTCTGTATTCAACATTTATAGGTCTAACCAAAGCTTTTGATAACTGTCAGTTGTGAGAACTTATATCAAAATATGGGGACAGCTAGATGGCATTGTGGATAGAGCACCAGCTTTGAAGTCAGGAGGACCTGAATTCAAATTTGGCCTTAGACACTAAATGCTTCCTGGCTGTGTGACCCTGGGTAAGTCACTTAACCCCAATTGCCTCAGGGGGAAAAACTGGTTGCCCAGAGAAGTTCATCAGTATTGTACATCAATTTAATGATGGAATATTTGCCTGGGTTCTGGATAATGCTGAATGCTCTTGAATTTTCCCAGTCACCAATGGAGTGAAACAAGGCTGTGTGCTTGTTCCCATGCTTTGTAGCATGATGTTTTCATCCATGTTGTCAAATGTCTTCAATGAGGACAAACATGGAATCAATGTCATCTACCACATTGATGGTAAATTCTTCAACTTGAAAAGGCTATAAGCCAAAAATTAAGTGGAGGGAGTATTGGTGCATAGTTTTTTGTTTGTAAATGATTGTGCACTCAATGCAGCCTCCAAAGCTAAGATGCAACAAAGTGTGGGGTACCCTCATCAGAGAAGATGCTGTGCTCTATGAGCAAAGCAAAATGTGAGATGCAGAAAATTAGAGAAACTAATCCAAATGTTCATGATAATTATTTATGTCTGATCTGTGGCAGAGTATTCTGAGCTATATTGGTCTGATCAGCCACAGCTGGACATATTGCAGCTTGACTCTGACATGGTAATGTCATTTTGGTTCTCTTTGAAAAGAAAGAATGATAGCCAACCAACTATCCCAAATTATTGGAAAAACTCCATAAGATTCCATCCACTTTTCAAATATAAATTTTTTTTTTAGGATTCTGGGTCATTCAGCCACTCATTCTACTGTTTTTGCGTAATATTCCTGAAGCACCTGAGGGAAAATTCACAATATCATTGACAATGCTGGAAGAGACCTTAGATTGTCTACTCCAACACTCTCATTGTACAGTTAAAACTTAGAGCACTTAAGTTTAATTTCCTCAAGGTCACACAGGAACTGGATTCCAAGCTAGGTCCTTGAGTTTTTACCAAGGTTTTTTACACTGCACTATCCAAATCCACTCATATATAGATTATAGAAGGACTCAAGACAAAGATTACACTTCATTGGGCTCATATGACACCTCTACTCCCAGAAAAGGATTGGGGAAAATATAGAAAATTCTCATTCTCCATCATATTCTCCAGTGACAGTTTCCTAAGCTGCCAAGTCAGTCTCATTCCAGTCTGAACTGGAATTCCAGCCTTGGAATTCTCTTTCATAATGCTGCTCCAAATCCTAGGGTAATGGCTCAGGCCATGTTGCTACTAATGGAGGTCATTTTGATGTGATTTACTCTCTTCCCCAGCAAGAAGAAGCTCTTATCAGATAATTTTATTATTAGATAATTCCCAGACTATCTAGGTATCTTTAAACAACTTAAGAAATTGATTAGCATATCTTTAAACAGGTCTGGTACCAGGTCTGCCAGGTCCATTCCATCTAATGCCTAACCCCAATGCTGAGATCTTGCCTAGATCTCTAGTGTATCTAATATATATATATATATATATATTATCTATATCTATCCATAAGCTGCTTCTGTGAAGTCAAGAAGACTTGAGTTCAAATCCAGCCTCATATACTTATTAGCTGTGTGATCCTGGACAAATCACTTGACCTCTGTTTGCCTTAATTCACTGAAAAAGGAAATGACAAAACACTCTGGTACTTTTGCCAAAAAATATTCTATGGACAGCATTAGTATGTTATGCTCCATGGAACTATGAAGAATTAGATTCAATTGAACAACAACAAAACTAATAATCATCTGATTTGCACTGTCCTCAGCCCATATCTAGCACTTCATCTATTGTGCCATCTAGGTACCTTAGGGATACAATCTCAGGCTTCATTAATTGAAGCCTAATATCTAAAATTAGAATAGTACTTCTAATCCTTTTGTAATCTGCACTGCCCAGATGCCATATAAAATAGTATTCATTTTCCATTTCAACAAACATTCAATAAGTTATTCTATGTTGAAGATATTTATTGGGACTTGGAATATGCAGAAAAAATAAAATAATCTCTGCCTCTAAGGAGCTTGCATTCTATCGGATGGTGAGGATAAGGGGTGGAGGGTGGACAATAATTCTAGTCCATTTTAAGGACATTTGTGATTTAATGAAGTATATCTCATAAAAAGTACGGCTTAGCTTGTGACGAGATGTCATGCCATAGGAGGATAACTTGAGAGACTCGGAAAAACAAAGGATGGAAAAATATTATATCTATCTTCAAATACTGGGATATGGAAGTTCTAGGTTAATTTTTTATGATTCCAGAGGACAAAACTCAGAAATAAAAGTTAGAGAGGCACATTACAGCTCTTTAGTTCTATCAGAACTGTCCAAAAGCAATGGATTGTGATGTGAGGTTGTGAATTTTCTATCATTGAAGATATTTATATTAAAGTTAGCTGGCCACATGTCAGAATTTTTATAATGGAAATTTTTGTTTCAGGTGGGAATCAGATTAAATGGCATCTAAGGTCTATTCTTACTCTCTAATTCTCTGTAAAATGAAATTTTAAGCTCCATTTTCCTAAGAGTCCAAGAAGAGGTTCTCCTTATATCTGCTTGTTTCCCAACAAATCATTTTGCTACCAATGGAAGTGTGATAGGGAACACCATACAGTATATCAGCATCACTTTTATACTTTGCTAGACCTGTTCTGTCTGCACTATTTTTATGTACTCTTGAAGTACAGATTTAGGAACTTTCCTGAATAGGACTATTCAACTAAGTTTGGAAAATCCAAAGAAACAAAGTTAAACATTGTCCCCTGTTCCCGTTATCAGAATGCATACCTCTCTCTCCTCCTGTGCTTTGTAGCTCTGCCATGGAAAATCTCTTAGTCCTCATTCACACTGCAAGAACTGAGGAAGTGAAGGGAGATTGTGAGAATTCATCTCCGCATACCATTTAGATCATTGACTACCTAATGGGATATGTAATATGATGAAATTGCCACCTGGTGGCTGAGATATGGGACAATTCTCAAAGGTATAATTATATAGACTGTTACTTAATATTTTAACTGTATCTACTCCAAAGACATGTGTCTGAAGTTAGTTAATATTATGACAAGTTATAGAATGCAAATAAGTTATTTTTTTAATCATTCTTAGAAAAGGAAAACTTGATTGACTAAATCTGGGGGGAAAGTATCAAAAGTTAGATCCATTTAGATCCATAATTAGCCATAAATATGAGCTCTTGACACAAGCTTAAAAGTAGGCATAGGGTTGTAATTGAAAGACAATGAAAAACAAGAATAAATTGAGCTTGAGTAAGTTTTGAGGAAAGTCACAGGCATCAGTACTAGATTCAGTCTCATTTAGCTTCCCATGTTGAAAAGCATAAAAGCAAAGTTAATGGCACAAACAAGTCGATGTTTCCAGATAAAAAATATTTTAGAAATGAATTATTCAGTACCCCTTCCTAATGCAATAATCATTTCAGTATGAAATCATATAGCCTCTTCAGAAATACATCAAGTGATGGAGAACTCACTAATATGATTGCCCATGTCATAGGATTTAGAATAATGAAGGTCTCAGAGTTTAAAACCATGCATTCATGGGAGAACAAATATTTGTCATGTGAGAACACTATGTGAAAGAAGATGTAAAATGTGATAATATAATGAAGACATTTCCAAAGAAAACCCAGGTTGAATTGAGCTTATTAATGCAGGCTTACTTTGCCAGTGAACAGAAGTAGAGAAGTTCATTTTCTAGGGACAATGGCCCCAATATTGCATTTCTTTAGGGTGGCTTTAAATAGGGATTTCCAAAATAATTACTAGTCTGTAACCTCTTTACTGACCCTATCCCCAGTTACTAATTCTTATTAGAAGTGGCAGATATTTAAACTCGAACTTCTCAAAGAGAATATGCAATCTTCTTTACATCTTCTGCTCCTGCTTTATTTCTTGGATTTGGGGGACTTATTTTTTGTCTTGTGTTATCTCTTAAAAAAAAGATAAGTATCTAGTGAGTAGGCCTTTTTGAATTCTTCCCCTTGGTTTTTGCATTTAGCAAGAACTCAAACATTTGTTGCACAGAATAGAAGAAAACTACAAATATGCTAGCAATATTACAGCATAGTTAATTTTAAAATGTATTTGATATAGTGTAGACATTAACACACTATCAGAAATACAACTATTTCTGGAAAATCCTGGCCATAATATTGTTGGCTTGTAACATGGACACTAGCTCACCTCTCCATATCATTGTTAAGGGATTCTATTGAATAGGATTTGTGTTGTAGTTTATTAAACAGCCATTTAGAATATTCTGGAGTAGGGAAAATACTACCAATAAGATTAAGCTAAACTAGATTGAATGACTTGAATGTGCTTTGAAGAAATTCCTTATAATTTAAACTATTCAAAAGTGAAATGAGCTGTCTCATTAACTAGTAAGCTCCTTGTCATTACAGTGTTCAAGCAGAGGTTAGGTGATCACTGGCTCAAGATTCTAGAAAAATGTTCCTATTATTGAATAGGAATTTGGATTAGTGGTTTTTAGACATCCCTAACATTTTATGGTGTTTTTGAAGCATGTCCTGTAGCTAGATGAAATAACCTAATGAGGATTTTCTGTTTTTAGTTACTGATTCCATGACTCTGCTCCATTATAAACTGCTATCCTCCAAGTTTCTCCTCCACAATTGATTTCAAAACCTGAATTCTTAGTAAATAATCATCTGTCAACAATTTTTTAAAAGCTCTCTGCAGATCTGAGTACCACTTTTCTCCTTTAAGTATTCTCCTTTCTGTGCAGAGAATGAAAGCAGTAAAGTGAGGACTAGAGGCTGGTTAGCATGCATTGTGGATAGACAAATGAATCAGTCTTGTGTTGGTGTCTTAATCAGAGGCATGTGGTTCAGTGCAGTGGTTAAGTGTGATCGCTCTGACAATGGTATTTCCTGTATAAAGCCACTATTGATTGCTTCTCTTCCCTACTCTTGTGAAGAGAATTTCTGGCTTCATGGACAGTGTCAGGAAAAGGGCAGGAAAAGAGGTGTTCTGTTATAGCCCCTTGGGATTTGGATCAAGGATCTAATTTCTTAAGCAGTAGGCATAATGATACTTCATGAAGATTTCTTAGGTGGAAGAAAATAAGGAAAACTAGAGAGGAGAAAATGAATGAAAAGATGCCAGTCTGAAAAGGAAAGTATTAATCTAACTAAACCAGTAGGTGTTCAAAAGTGAGCACGATTCATGCATTATGGTATAGCAATGGCTTAAATTAATCAAATAATAAATATTTATACACCTATTATATGCTAGGCACTGAGGATACAAAGAAAACATTAAGACAGTTCATGTTTTAAAAAACCTTACATTTTTTATGGAGAGACAAAAATGCACTAAAAGAATAAACTAAACATATAAAATAAGTGCAAAGCAATTGAGGAGGAGAGATTAACAGCTGGGACAGTCAAAGAAGATCTCTTGCAGAAAATAGTGCTTGAGCTAAATCTTAAATTTGTGACATGTAAAAAGTTTGAGAGATGTAATTACTGAATAATTCACACAGATAAGCTAAAATAAGAGACTAATACCTAACACAATAGAGAAATGAACCATTTTACAGACAGGTAAAATTGGCTAATTAAAGAGAAACTATCAACCTTAAATATTCATATTTATATATCTTGCATTTTTGATTTTCTGAGATTAATGAGAGGCTGAATAATTGAAGATAATCAAGTACTTGTTTAAGTGCTAAAAGTAACTTTAGGGAGTGGCTGTGGGAGACCCAAACCAAATTTGTATTATAAATGAGCCGATAATAAAAGTAACTTGATATAGGAAATGAAGTGATTGTAAGACTGAAAGAAATCAGGCTTTTGATGATCCATTTGACAATTTTTAAAGAAATTGGAGGTGGGTACAGGTGAGTGGATAAAGAAACCTTGACTATATATATATATAATGTGGTATGAAGCAGTTTCATGCTGGGAGAAGAAAGTTTAGAGATAATATATCATTATAATCTGTCATTCTCAGACACAGCCTAAGAGTTTTAGAAAAGCAAAAATTCAATCTTTAAAGCTCTGTTTTGTAATTCTTTTGATGAATCATTTGCAGTTCATGAAATAAATATTTTTGTCCTATTTCACTCTGATCTAACGATAGAAAAACCTATAGATACTGTTGCATAATTAGATTATTCAAGACACTTAAGTAATTTGCAGTGGGAAAAAAAATTCTCAGATAATAACTCCTCATTGTAGTGTGTTGTAAGATTGTTTTAAAAATTCTAAGATTAATGGATAAATTTGATTCTATTCAATAGATATATTCCTGGAAATGTATATATATATCAAAACTGTATCCATAAAATTCATATTTTCCACTAACTTCACAATTTCAGAAATGCATTCCCATTGTTCTTCTCTTTTAGGACATGATTAAAAAATAATCCCTGAGAATCTGGCAGAACCTTTAAAATAACAAAACAATAGAGAAAACTAGAAAGCAGATCATAAAATAAATTATTAGCACTAATTTTTAATTATATATTATAGTGCAAATCCATCACCACCCAGATTAAAAATTAATGATTTCCATTAGTAAATAGGAGAAAAAAAGTTCATCTTATTGGTGGATCATTTTGTCCATTTAAAAAATTATCTTATATATACTGATTTGACAAAATTTTCTTTCTATTGACTATCTTTGTCAGGCATCTAAAGTACAAATAGTGAATCCCTGACAAAATAGAAGATTTTTGAGGACCAGAATTATTTCTTTTTTTTGTCTTTGAAGCCTAGATGTTAGCACATTTCTAAGCATGTGATAGGCAACAGATAGAAGATTGCTTTATCAAATTGAATTGCATTAGAACATATATTCCAGAAGTGTCTTTCAGAACGGGAACTGTGTGATTTTTACCAAATCTAATATTGTGCTCAAAATAAAAATGATATGACTCCTGTCATACTGGGAAAAAGAAATATTGACAAATAGGCTACCATCTATGTAATCTTGTGTTCTAAATAAATATGAAACACTTCTAACAGAAAAAAAATATAAAAGCCTTGACTACCTATCTTGAAAGTCATTTGGGATAGTTATCTTATATGGGATATAAAAGAACTCATTGTTAAAGTTTTCATTGTGAATATACAGTTATAGAAACCAAAAAATCATAGTTTTATTGTTTTGTCAATTTTCTAAACCCAATAAAGTGATGAGAAAATATTAAGAATACAGATTAAACTAAATGTGTATCCTGCTTAATTTTTTTTTGGGGGGGCAGGGGGAAATCCCATTATTAAACTTTGCTGTCATATCCTGTATTTAGCCATCTCTCCATTAGTTGTACCCAAAATTTCCAGGCAAGTGCCAAAGGTTAATCTGATATTTGAAAAGCATGGAAAGACTGGGCATCTTGTGGAGTTATTTTATGATTCATGATCCTTAATTATATGTTTTATGCTTAGAGACTTCTTCAAAAATTACAGCAATCATAAAATTAAAGTTTGAGTTCTTCACCTATTTTTTAAATTTATGTATATATGGTAGTATTTAATCAGTACTTAAGAAAGTATTGACTTTAGAAAGTGCTCTTTTCGTTTCATCCATATCTTGATAGGAACTATATTTTTTACAGCAACAGAACTTGGTTAAACACCACTGCTGGATAGAACTTAAGATACATATTTTCTCTTATCAATTTTTTAAATATCCATTCCTATTTGACTTCTCCCTAAATTATATTTATTTAATAGTGTTCATCCATTGCATGGGAGTCTTAATGATTAGAATATGTGTTAATTTTTTTAAAAATTCCATTGTTAAATTAATGAGATTTTATAATTCTGATGTTTTTAAAATATCTTAGAAACTATTTTTTATGCAAAGAAAAACAATGCAGATGAAATAACTGAAAAAATCTCTCTCTCTCTCTCTCTTTATTTCTTCCTCTCATATATGACCCTCTCATATGAAAAGGAGAGTCACAGTTGCTGTGGGATTCATGAAGAATTAAAAATTATATGATAAGTGAAATCATGAATCAAATAGAGAAGAATAAAAGAATCAGCTTGTCACAGTGGGGGCCCAGTTCTATTTAATTAACATTAATGTGTAGTGGATGAAATCAGTAGGGATTCATGATTTTCTTCAGTTTCTTTTAACAGTACATGAATAAGAGTGAAGGGGGTATATAGTAATGATAACTCAAGGCTGGGATTTAATAATTCATGATCAGTGAAAATAGAAAGGGGCAAGAGATTTGAGTACAGGACAGAGTGAGAATGATTCATCAAATGACTGAAATAGATGGCCTGGGTAAGAACTGAATGGGGAGGAACTGGAGGTCACAGTGAGGATAAAGAATATAAGAAAGTGTCATAAAACATAGGGAAAGATGGAATCCCAAGATAATATGCTCAGATAAATGAATTTTAGAGTTCACAAACATATAATTAGAATACTTATGGATAATGGCAATATTGAAGTTATCATCATTTCTGGATGTAGCTGAAGTGGAGTATAGGAAAAAGTTATGGTGAATGTAGAGGTTGAGATACTGAGAAATTTAAATAGTTGAGAGGTTAAGAATATATTTCCAGTAATTCCCTCGTGTATGGGCAGAATAGTGAGTACTAAACCCCATTAAGAAAAGAATGAGTATGTCTTGCAGATCAATAGATAATGACAATAAAATCTGATTTGTGTGATTATCTTGATCATATGAACATCAAAATGATAGAAGTTACTGAGTGATGAGTATACTGATTATAAAGAGAATCATGAAGTATTAATGTGGAGAAAGGAATAATTTGATTCATCTAGCTTGATCAGAGAGTATCAGGGTATGAAAAAAGTAGTTAGTATTAGTAAGGATGCTGTGTGGTCAAGAAGAAATTAAATCTCAGTGAAGATCAGAAGTTACAAGTTTGAGAAAGGAAAAATCTTATGATTAAAGAAAAATTGTTAATTATGGATCAGGAGTCAATAGAACACAGTGAAAGGACGCATCTAAAGTGTGACATTGCCAAGTTTGGTTTAAGAGAGATGGAATTAAGGGAGTATGAATTTGGGGAGTGTTGGAATCCTTACAAAGTGTTAAGTCATTAGAGTTGATAGAAACAAGAATTATCTAATTTAGCATGGTTCAGTATCATTGATCTGATCCTATGAACAGATGTTATGGGCCAGAACTTGAAACAAGGTACTAAGTAGAACTGATAGAAACAATGCTTGTGTTCATATCTTTAGAGAGCTCATATAAGCAAGAAGCTCTTAGGGCCAGAGAGCACTCTGGGACAGACACAAAGCACTCTGGGAGAGCCAGAAGCCTTCTGTCGAAGCCAAGACAGAGCCATTCCAACTTTCACCTTGGTGCTGACTGGAGACATTTGGAGTTGAGCTAGAGGAGTCAGATCCATTCCATTTTCCATCTTTGTGCTGGCTGGAGGCTGAAGGACAAACCTTTGGATTTGGAGACATTTGGAGGGAGCTCTTGGAACCAAGCAGAGAGATAGGCCACCAAGAAAATTAAACGGGCTATTTTGGAGGAAGCAATAAAAGATCTGAACTTTTAACACCTGGCTGCATTTGGGGTAATTATTGATCTGAACTAATACTAAGGCTGCCTCCAGAAAACCTCCCTAAGAAACCTGGTCCCAGAGAGAACCATTATATTAAAGAAGAGAACACCACATTTTGGTGCCCAACGTGGGGCAAAATCCTGATTCCAGTGGAAAAGTCTCTGATCCTGATCCAGTGGAAAAGTCTCCTCAACTCAGAAATTAGGGTGAGTAAAACAAAGAAATTTTGTTAAAAGAGTTGAAGTAGAATTTCAAGTTAAGATGGGACAGATATTTAGAAAACAGCCTTCTGTTTCTTTTCAAGGAAAATGTTTAGAGAGCATTCAAGGAAATTGTTCAGAGACCATTGCCAGATTTATAAAAAATCAAGGTTTAATTATAACCTGGGAGCATGTCGTTGATCTTTTAAAAACAGTACAGTACCATCTCCTTGGTTCTCTACAGAAAAAAAAAATTGGATCCAAATGAGTGGAAATTAGTAGGAGAGCAGCTAGGTGAATACTACAATTCTCATTCAAACTCAATTTCCAAAAATATACTTTATACATACAATTTAATACAACTGACTATAAGAAATTATTTAAGTGTTAAAATGAAGAAAAAGAAGAAAGAGCAAGAAAGGGAGATGCCAACTATACTAGGTGAAAAGCAGGAAGAATCAGATAAGAATGGAGTTAATTACAATTATGTGTGTGATACTTCACAGCAGGAGAAATTAGATCATTCCACATCTCATGACCCTCCCCCCTCAATTAACCCTTCATGGGTGGAGGAAGAAGGGGGAAGGAGAGAGGCAAAAACACAATCAGCTTCTCCTGTGAAGCAGAATATGACAAGATGAGAAGAGGCATTAATTAAGGCAAAAAATAAAGGAGAAAATATATCTGATTTTATAAATGCATATCCTGTGATTGAAAAGCTTGACTCCTCAGGTCAAAAAGAGAGAAAATATACTCCTTTCAATTTGGAAAAAAATTAAGGATTTGAAAAAGGGTTGCACTCTTTTTGGGCTACATCATCTTATGTTAAGATGTTACTAGATAATTTGTCTTATGAAATCCTAACCCTGAATGATTGGAAATCCATAGCTAAGACAGGTTAGAACTTGGACAAAATTTGTTGTGGCTTTCGGAGTTTCATGAATTATGTAGTATTCAAGCCCAACGCAATAGGCAAACAGGAACTATTGGACAAATCACTTTTGACCAACTAGCTGGTGAAGTCAGTATGGAGAGAATTCAGAACAGATTTATTATCCCATAATAGTGTATGAACAAATTTTTAAGGCTGCAATAAAAGCTTGGAGTTCTCTCCCTGGACAGAAAGATGTAAAGTCTTTTACAAAAATAGAGCAAGGTTCCAATGAACCTTTTGCAGATTTTGTAGGACATTTGCAAACAGCTATCATAAGAACCATTGGAGATAATGCTGACACAGAAATAATGATCACTGGGCCTCAGACTGTAGATTGACCCAGAGGAATGAGAGGCAGGGCCCAGCTCCAAGGTATCAATCAAAAGATAGGTGGGGCATGATGGCAGCTGAGATTACACCCAGACAGACTTTAGAAGTTCAGGACTCTGATATGATCAACCAACAGAAAAGCAATCAGGATTACAGCTGGGGAGAATACAGACTTTTTAATCCAACAGGACAGTGTCTACTGCAAACAACTCCAATGTAAATTGCCAGATGATGAGGAGAAAGCCCAAAAGTGGTATATAGAAGGGAATTAGATAGATTAATTGTTTGGGGAAGAGGTTTGCTTGTATATCTACAGATAGAGAAGGAAACAGATGGAGAAGGAATCAGATGGGTACCAATGAGCTGTATTTGCCTTGTCCATCAGAGACAGAAAAAGAGAAAAACCTCAAAACAAAGGAGAATATTTAAGAAACATCTGACATTGAAGGAGCATGGATGATAATGAAACTGTTAAAAGAACTTTAAAATCTTCAAGAATCATTGGATTCCCTGACACAAGATGAGGTTGTTTCTAGGACTTGAAAACCAGTTGAAATCATTGGATTCCTTGAGATGAAAAATTGTTTATGAGACTATTACAGTACTTCAGAGTTTACAGGAATTATTGGATTCCTGGCACATGAAGTAATGGACAATGGATTCCTTTTGGACTATTTCTAGGACTTATGGACATGTATAAATTCTCATGTTGATTCATGGTATTTGTTACATTCCTACTAGCCTGTGTTATATTGCTATGTGCTTATGTAATTATGTGTAATGCCTCCCATATTGATGGATTTATGTACACCTTGTTTCATACCTGTTTCAAGTGAGCCCCTTTAGAAACCCACTAATCTGATTTGATTTTCTATTTCCTTTGGTGTTTTCATCTCCTTTCCTGAGATGTCAGGGAGGGTGTGACCACCTTCTTTTTATGGTGTTTTCACTTCTTTTTTGGGCAGTCAGGGAAGACATGATCACTTTCTTTTTGGGGTTCTCACCTTGAGAAGTCAGGGATGTCGTGACCACCTATGTTCTAAATCAAAAGAAAAGGGGAGAAGATCCAATTCCTTTTCCATAGAGAAACAAGGAGATATGTGTTTTACAGTTTTTAAAAGTTCAGTGATCTGCTGCAAAATTATAATCACACCTTGACTTTCCATAACCTTGACAATGCTCTCTTTAATTTTTTCCAAATTAAAAGGAGAATTTATATATGATCACCAAGGGATTGAGATCAAGAGAGGATAAGGGATATGATAATCATTGAGGACTGAATTTAGTATAGGGATCAGTGATCAGAGAAAATTCTTTTGAGGAAAGACAGTGATTAGGCTGTTCATGTTTCTCCCTTAATATATAACCACTTGGTAACTGGTGGTATTGGGTGATGGGAAACCTTGCTTTACTGTAGGAAGAAATAAGTAGATGTAGGACTTCTAAGAGTCTAGTGGTGAGGAGGCAAGTTTTCTCAGTACATGATGAATTACCTTAAAGAGTTTGAAATGTGGGGATGGGGATTGAGTCCAATCATGGTGATGACCTCTAGAGTATTGGAGAAGGCCTTGGGGTAAAGATATAGACAAATCTGAAATGGGATTTTGAGCTGACAAAAGAAGCTAGGAGGATACTAGGATAAAAATAGAGGTATAGCAGACAAGAAGGATCCTAATACTCAGAGATTTGGAACTAATCTGCATGTGCCTCATCCTCTGACATTTTGGAATAACTCTATGGATCTTGAACCAAATATAAATCAATCTATTCCTCAGGTACCCAGTTATCATTGTAGTCATCTGCCCCTATTTGGGATCTTAGAATTTAATTGGGTTCTCAAGTCTCAGGAAACCAAAAACATTTGAAGGATTATATTTAAAGTTTGATCCTGAGCCACAGACAACCAAAAATATGAGTTTTTCTTTATTTCTCTATCTTCTAAGTAGGTTTTATTCTTCACCCTCTTGGTATGACATTGTGGCACTATGCATGACTTATGTAGTATGATTTCAATTTACCGCAGGGACTTTAATAATAGTTATTTGCTGACCCTCACAAAACTTTCTTCTGATTCTGCCTGCCACTTAGATGGCAAATTAACCTGTTTTTGAAGTGACTGGCTATGGAAGGAGATACCGTTACTATTGATTGATGCTATACTCAGTCATCATAGGATCCTGAAAATATAAGCTCCACAGAATATAGCTGTGTTTTCTGCTGTTCCTTGATACATAAAATCCCAGATTCTGCTTCCTTGTTTCTGTTTGATAATGTGAAAACCTACCCCATCACTCCTCTAACTCATTCCAAAATCATCTCTACCCCTGTCCCCTTCTTACTCATCACATATCATTCACTTCCATGTTAGCCCTATTTCTCCACAGCATATATTTTCCTCTGCCTTCCCATTCCATTGTTCCATATGGAACCTCTACTCTAATGTTAAAAACAAAAACAAAACCAAAACAAAACAAAAATCCTTCATAGTAGATTAAGGAACTGAGGCTAAGTTGATTATTGCTCAAAGCTGCAATGATCAATATCCAATGTATCTAGCAAATATAATACAAAATTTGAATTTGTATTGGAAAAAAATATTTCTGTTCTCTTTCTTTATTCAAGAGGTTTAAAACCTCACCTTTTTTTTTTTTTTTTTTTTTGGAGGAGGAAGGATCTCAACCCATGATTTCATTGGTGAAAGAAATTTGTAATGTGATAATGACCTCAAAAAAACATAGATTGGCAATTCATCTGTAAATTACATTTTTAATTTTTCAGGGTGCTATGACTTGAGTTATACATAATCACTATAGTCACATAGCTTGTCTGTGTCAGAAGTTGTCTAGTTTCTTGAACTTCAAAACTGACTCTTGATCTATTCATCATGCTACTCCTCTTCTTTCATTTGTAGGGAATAATTTCTAGAAACCTATGAGAATAGATAAACTCTAGAATGTGGCTCATTAATATCTACTCATTGTCAAGTAACAAAAAAAGTCTGAATAACACAAGTATAAATGGTGGAGAAACTAAGACTGAATTGTGATGATTTCTTGTCTATTATGATAAAAGGTCTTGTAGACAGTTATTTTATTTTATTTTATTTTTTTTGTTTTATGATCTTGTATTCTTGAATCTTATGTCATTTGTACTCCAGATCCTTAGGCCAATGCTAAATTTCATTGTAGTATCTCATGGTTAGAATAGAAGCACAGGTTTATCAATATTGAAATGTGCCTCCAGGGACTGATAGAGCAATATGATCTGGATGACCCTGGTTATATTGAAATAGCTTTGTAATGGGAGACATCTCTCTCTCTCTCTCTCTCTCTCTCTCTCTCTCTCTCCCTCTGATTGACTATGTGTGTGACCTCACAGACCCTACTTAAACTTGGTGCAGGAAGAGGTCAGCCTTTTTTTCTGGTGTAGCCTAGAGGATGGGTAGCTGAAGCAGGTAGAAGCATGTGGGTCTCTTGTTATGCCAAAGTTCCTTTTTGATGTCCTGACCTAGTTTCCCTAATTGTCCTATTTAGTTATTCTGCCTCAGATTATAACCTTTCCCTCTTAATGTTTGATGAGATAAAGGTCTACCAAAGTTGCTCTGCCCCAAAACCCCAGGCTATAATCATTCCCTCTTAAATGGTTGAGGAGATAAAGGTTTTATATCTTTAGATTATAGATATTCCTTCTTAATGTTTGACAGGATAAAGGTTTATCCATTTTAGATGTCATTAGAATATCAGTAGCCTCCATTGCTTCATCCCAGGTACCTCTCCCATTATGTCATTGTTCTTGTTATCCTATAAAAAAGCTTGCTCTGTGATACTTAGGGCTGGACTCTTTGAGATAATAGTCTCCTCCAGCCCTGGGACCAAACATGGATCCATTGGTCCCAGTAGATCTCTCTATTTAATAAACTATTGAATTGGTCTCTAATCTCTGTCTTGCTCAGTTTCTCCAGCCTTACACTCTCACAGACCTGGTGTCCATGTGGGAGTCAAGAATGGGTCAGGCAATATGTGAGCAAGTAAAATAAAAGACTTTAAGTTTGCACGTGGCTGTTCTTGAGCTCACTACCAGTTTTAAACTATGGTTTATGAAACTGTAGCCAGAGACCTCTGAAGATCTCAGAATCTGGGTTAAAGTTGGTTTACACTGCAAAAGTCAGTAGCCAGAGGATTCTCTGAAGCCCTGGGAATTAGGAAAGACTGGCAATGTAAGGGAATACAGATAGGACTAGGGCATTTGCAAATGAAGTGACTGCCCAGGGTTAAACATTTTTTTTTCCTTTACATGTGGCACCAACATAGATGTACAGTAGATTGTCAAAGCCTCACCAATTAATATTCGGAATTAATATTTGGGAAGAACTGGTAGAAACCCTGCCTAGGACGGAAGTCAGAGAAGCAATATGGATCTAGGTACTCCTATGATCAAGCTCAAGGATACAGCTATGCATGCGGCTTATATTAATAGGATAAAGAGCCAGATGAATGATTTCTTAACAAAGATCACCTCTGAAGAACAGCTGGAAGCTTGTAATCAAGCTCCAAGACAGCTACTCCCATGCTTATTAAGTATATCTCAGCAGGGGAAAAATCTAGAGATGATTGAGAGTATAAAGTATAAAATACAACAGTTAAAAATTGAGTTAGAGGTAGAAAGAAAAATCACATTACAAATAATAATATAATTGTTGAATTATAGGGTGAGATAGAGGAAGGAGAGAAAGTTAGGGCATAACAGTTAGAACATAAAGAATTCAGCCCAGGAGCTGAAGCTGAGGAGGGAAAAAACAAGAAAAAAGCTGATCAGCAAGTCAAGTGGAAATCAATTGGAGAAATTCTCTTAGCCTTCAGTTGGTTTACCTCATGTACTATTATCTTAGGGAATTTATTGGCTACCCTGCCATTGAGAAGAGCAAAACTCGGGTCTGGACCTTAATTTGTCTGAATGTACCAATTCCTGACATTCCTCCCACAATTCCACCTTGAGTGGAAAGGGATTGGAGGAGGAGGAGGAGGAATATGAGGGGCGATTATATCATCAACACTGCTCATTAGTCCCTTCCAATCCCCTATGTTATCATTTCAAAAGGCGGTTATAGGCTTCATGGCTCAAGGTAAAAGAGACTTCTGGTGTCCTGAGGACAGCAAATGCTATTGTGTTTAGAAAGTCTTTAAAAAATACAGCTCATTTAGTTTCTAAGCAACTTTATGAGGGTAGAAAGAGTGGAGTTCTATACTTATAAAACTGCAAGGATAGTCTCTGGAGAGTTGGAATTCCCCTTTGTTCACCTTGTGGACTTCCACAGATTGGCTTGCCCAACACCCTTCGAGTATTTATAAAACAGGGTCTATTTATAGAATGATTTGGGAAACTGAGAAATGTATAGCTACTGTCCCAATCACTATTTGGTTAGACAGTGTGTGATTTGTGACCCAGGAGAAGTAACATCAGATTTATTGATTCACATTCCTGAAATACAATTTAGTGAAAGTTAATCAAACTTTGATGTCTGGCAGCAGAATTCAGAGATATCATGGCCGGAAGCTTTCACAGCTGAGCATCCTTTGCTCATTATCTGTATGAATGGAAGACCATTGAAAAGGAAGGTTGGTGGACACAGATCTAGATAGTACAGTTATTAGAAGTGCCAGCTGGTTAAAGGTTATAGCAAATACCTATATGTCTGGCATAAAAGGATCTATAGTAGCTAAAATCAGTGCTACCTCTTTGAGATGGCAATTTAAATATAAGACAGAAATCTTTATTTATTTTACTGTTGCAAGGTTCCCCATTAATCAATGGGGAAGAGTCATCTTATAAAGTGAAAAAATTCAGACTTCATTAGGCATAGGACAGGAACAACTTTACCAAGGACATTTATAAGCTTTTCTAAGTCCTTGTAATTCCTCTGAATTTGGGGAATGGAGAATATTTATTGATTCGAGAAAAGTAAATAGACGGAGACAATGGAAGCTCTTCAGCTTGGGCTTCCATCTCCTCAATTGCCTAAGGAGTGGTCTTTTTGGATTAAGAATTCTATCCCTCTAGGTAAGGAGGATATGAAGGAATTTTTTTTTTTCAGTGCCCAGCATTAATCTAGCTAAGCCTTATAAAGGATTTGAATGGACAGCTTTGCCACAGGGTATAAAGAATAGTCCTACTTTGTATCAAAGGCACATGGCTGCTGACCTTGCTCCTGTGAGAAAAGAGTTATGGTGGTACCATCTTTAAGAGGAGACAGTGCTTTAGACTCGCCATGACCAATGACAAAAATTTCATGATCTCTATGCTAATTTATACTTTTAAACTTGAAAATTCAGCTTCAAATAATAAATATATGTTTCAACAAATTCCCACTTAATCTTTCAGGTAATCATTATCTAAAATTCTATTAGCAATGAGTTAGTATGCCACTAAAATCCTACTCTGATGACTTATAATGGAATGCTTCATTTTGCCTAGGAAATAACTTTGGTTTCTTCAAAACTATGTCAGTAGAATAGAAACACCAAAAAATCCTACCAAGCTAGAAAGATTTTGATAAAGGAGTTAATGATGTACTATCACCAGATCCAAATCTATCATGTGAGAAATGACCTACCTAAGATTGTGCATCTCATTCTTAATTCATTTGGAGAAGCCATTATTAACATGGGGGTCTTGAATGTATTTTTTAAAGAATTTTTTTGATAATTGTATTTCAACAAAATTGATTTCCTTCATAACTTCATATATTTTATTTTATGTAGTTAAAAAATAATATTCTGAAAAAGAGTCCATAGGCTTTGCCAGATTGCTAAAGGCATTTATGAAACAAAGTTAAGAACCTCTTGTTTATAATGAACACACACACACAAACACACACACACACACACACACACACACACACATTTGCTATTCTCTCCAAGATCCACTTATTAAGTCCTAAAGATGCTGAGATCTATAACAGCAAAGGAAATATTCTTATGAATGAAATAATGGAATTGTGAAATGAGCAGGTTCAAATCAATAAGCAGTAAAGTTCAATAATATTAGGATGTCCTTCATACTTAACATTATTTTATTTGTTTTATACTTCTAATTCAATGTAACCTATTATGAGTGATAAAATAATACAGATTGTCCTGTTTTCCTGGGCAATTGTAGTAACAAATAAATGTCTTTGCAAAACTGTCCATAGATATTTCTACATGTCTTTATTTCATTTCATTTATTTTTTTTTTTTACAATAAAATACTGACAAAAGTACTGCCATTTTTTTGGAAACAAAGTCTTTGCTATTGTTATTAATATTATTAATTAATTATAATTAACAAATGATATTCATTGTGCATAAGAAAGAAGGAAAAAGTAACCTAACATGGAATCAGATCATAAGGATTCTGATCATGGAAAATAAATGATCATTTTTTACTTGCTTTGATTTAATGTAAGGAGTCTTGTACTGAGTAACTTGGTGCAGTTGGAAGAATGCTGGTCTTGTAACAAGGAAGACTTGAGTTCAAATTCTATCTCAAATACTTCCTAGCAATGTGGATCTTGGGTAAATAACTTAAACTTTTCAATCTGTTTTCTGATCTATAAAATGAGGATAATAATAATAATAATGATGATGATGAATGATAACAATAATAATACCTCACATAGTTAGTGTTAGGAATATATCATATAGCATATATAAGTGTTTTGCAAATCTTAAAGCAGTGTATGAGTACTTAGGTTTATCATTATTGTTGTTGTTATTGTTATAATTATTGCCATCCAGTGACATATTTATATTTGGATTCTCAATGAATATTTTTTATATTCTCTCTTCCAGTCTCCTAATAAAGTTTTGTACTTCTCATCTACATAGCCTACCCATTGTCCATTGTTTCAACCCCTTTGAAATTCCCTTTTAAATGCAGTATGTTCTAAGTGAAGTATTAAGTTTCCTTTTCCAGTTTCACCAGTTCCTCTTTTAATAATTTCTACACTCATTCTATGCTCTCCTCCTGCCCCATTCCTCCTCACATCTACTATGGGCTTTTTGTGGTACTTAACATAGCAAAATATAAGTGTAAAGGGAAACCTAGAGACCTAGATAAGGGTGAAGGTGACCTCATTGATGATTCTATTCAATTTCTCTACATTTGCTATCCTTCCCCTAGAGATAACAACTAAGTTTATATCATGAATTTGTTTTGTATCATTAAGAATAAATGTCCCTAGAATTTTGACACAACACTATTTCTAATGACCTGTATTTTGTATATTCCTATGGGGTAGTAGCTATTTTTCTGAGCCTTCCTAGGTGTAAAGCTTCTATGAATATATGAATGGAAAAGTTTTCATTAAAAAGGGGGGGGGAATAGATGCAAAAAGGAAAAAAATCAGACTGCCTCAGGTAGAAAAGCAGAGTTCATTGTTAAAAAACTCAGCTATTTAAATTAGAGCTAATTATAACTCCAATTTATATAGTGGTTTGTATTCCATAAGTATTTCCATTATTACATTCCAATACAATTACTACTATTAACTCCTGAAGAGCAGATTATGGGTTGAAACCCGGGCCTTCTGACTCCTAGATCAGTGCTCTGTTCATTCCACCCCAATAGTCTAATCATTAACTTTTCTTATAAAATATTAAATCAAAAGAAGACCATAGAAAAAGGGAAACACTTAGTTTCTTGCAGTTTTCCCTACATTCTTAATACAGCAAGAAGGATTCCAAACATTTAAATCATTATAGAAAGATACTTGAAAAATTGGAATACATGATGCTTCTCTCTAAATCCAAAAGGACCGTCTAGAAAAATGTATCCTTTATAATCCAATAATTTGTAAGAATAATGTTAAAATGAAGTCCTTCCTATGGGGAAAGTAGAAACGACATTTATTACCTCTTACAAAAAAAATGCTGTTCTAATTTAGGTTGTTTTCAGTGTGACCTCTCCTTCTCCCTAATTATCTTCTCTTTACTAACCCTGATTATTGATAGTCCCATTATTCTACAATATTAGTGACCTTGACTTGGGTGATCAGAATCTTATTTCATGCTCAGAATATTCCTTGGAAGAAGAGTTAGAAAAAAGGAGAATAGAACTAGAAATAATCTCCTTAGCTCATGCTCCTTTCTGTCTAAGAAAATAAATACATTGTTTAGGACAGCCAAATTCAATTAGACAGAGGGCCACTAAACAGTATATAAGAATCTCAGTGCGCTATATATTGTCTTAGAAAACCACATACAACATTATTACTGTTCTAGTGTATTTTAATTTATTTTATTACATATTTCCCAATTACATTTTAATCTGGATGGGCTGCACTGCCTCAGGAATTCACATTTTTAAAATTTTCTTTTAAATTTTTTTTCCTCAACAATATTTTGTTTTTCTAAATACATGTTATTTGTTATGAGATGCAAGAAAAAATAGACCAAAAGAAAAAAAATGAGAAAGAAAATAAATAAAAAGGTGAAAATAGTATGCTTCAGCAATCATCAAAACCATTTGGTACTGGCTAAGAAATAGAATAGTGGATCAGTGGAATAGGTTAGGTTCACAGGACAAAATAGTCAATAACTGTAGTAATCTGATGTTTGATAAATCCAAAGCCCCAGTTTTGGGGATAAAACTCACTATTTGACAAAAACTGCTGGGAAAATTGGAAATTAGTGTGGCAGAAACTAGGCATTGACCCATACCTAACACTATATACCAAGATAAGATCGAAATGGTTTAGACAAAAAGAATAATATAAGCAAATTACAAGAATATAGGATAGTTTACTTCTCAGATTTGTGGAGAAGGAAGGAATTTGTGACCAAAGAAGAACTGGACCTCATAATTGAACACCAAATAGATAATTTTGATAACTCAGATAATTTAATATATTAAATTTAAAAGTTTTTGCATAGGGGGCAGAGCCAAGATGGTGGAGAAGGCACATGTGACTTTCTAAGCACCTCTCCTACCCTCACAACCAATATTATATTTAGCCTCAAAAATAGCGCTCGAGTTTTAAAACTCATGAAGACTAGAAATACAACAATTCACCAGCCAAAGAAATCTGGAATTTTGTCAGAAAAGGTTTGTCCTGAGGGGCCTGGGAGAAGATCAGCACAAGCAGGGAGAGAACCACGAGGGAATGTGTATATAATCAAAACCGGAAGTGAAAGCACAGATCGCAGCACAATCTTGCAGCCCCAACCCACAGTACAGGGCTTTTCCTTTGGGCACTTGCGAACCTGCATGACAGGGGAGCATAGCCCGGGATAGCCTCTAATCTGCACAGTGGAGAACTC
This sequence comes from Antechinus flavipes, assembly GCF_016432865.1. Classification (NCBI taxonomy): domain Eukaryota; kingdom Metazoa; phylum Chordata; class Mammalia; order Dasyuromorphia; family Dasyuridae; genus Antechinus; species Antechinus flavipes. The sequence goes on along the minus strand of NC_067399.1, from coordinate 309,157,660 downwards.
AGCCTGGGCAATAGACCTTTCTCAGTGCAATTTGCTTCTGGGCAGAGACTTCCGGTCTGAATGGCCCTTTGCTGGTCTGCCACTAATACCCACAGCCCTACAGGAGGCTTTGGCCTCAGGTAGTGACACTGTCACTGCATAGTCTCTAGACTTAGGGCTGTTGTAAAACCACACAGTGGAGTTCTCCACTGGGTACTTCCCTAGCTGGGCCTGTGCTAAATCACTTCTGGTTGGGGGGTAGGGAGGGGTGGGATTTTGCCCAGAGTGCTCTCATACCTGTTTACATCTCTCCCTGCTTTGCAGAGGAAGATGGTAACCCCTTGCCCTGAAGGCAGACCCTAAAGGCTTTAAAAAATGAGTAAAAAAATTAAAAGGACGATTGATAGCTTCTATACAGAAAAAGAGCAGGTTTGCAACCTCAAGGAGACTAATAGCAAACAGTCTCCAGATAATATCCCTAAGGGAAATGTTACCTGTCCCCTTTTACATAATGCTCTCCTAGAAGAGACCATTAAAAGTCTCAAAAGAGAGTTAGAAGAAAAATGGGGAAAGGAAAGAGAAGCTTTGCAAGAAAGCAACAACTTGCTGAAATATGAACTGGGAAAGGTAAAAAATTCCCAGGAAGTTCAGAGAAACAGAATTTGTGAATTGAAAAAAAATAAAAAAAAGTTCAGGAAAGTAAGAAGTATGAATTGGAAAAAATAAAGAATTCACTAGAAAGTAGGATTTATGAATTGGAAAAAATAAAGAATTCACAAGAAAGTAGAATTTGTGAATTGGGAAAAAAATAATTCACTAAAAAAAAAAATTAGTGAAATGGAAAAAAATTCCATAGAGCAAAATAACTCATTTAAAAACTCAATTGGACATATACAAAAAGAAGTAAAAAAAGCTAATGAAGAAAATAATTCATTAAAAATCAGAACTGAACAAATAGAAACTAATAATTCATTGTGACAGCAAGAATAAGTCAAGCAAAATCAAAAAAATGATAAATTGGAAAAAAAAAACATGAAATATTTACTTGGAAAAACAACAGACCTGGAATATAGATCTAGGAGAAATAATCTGAAGATTATTGGACTTTCCGAAAATTTTGATGAAAAAAAGAGCCTAGATACTATTTTATAGGAAATCATCAAAGAGAACTGTCCAGAGGTAATAGAACCAGACGGTAAAATAGGCATTGAAAGAATTCATTGAACACCTTCTGAAAAAGACCCTAAAATAAAAATACCAAGGAATATTGTGGCCAAAGTTCACACCTACCAAATTAAGAAAAAAATATTACAAACAGCCCGAAAAAAAAAAAAAACCAATTCAAATAGCGAGGTGCCACAATAAGGATCATCCAAGATCTGGCTGCCTACACATTAAAGGATCAAAGGGTCTCCAATCTGATATTCTGAAAGGCAAAAGAACTTGGAATGCAGCCAAGAATAAACTACCCAGCCAAGCTGAGCATTTTCTGCCAGGGAAGAACATCGACATTTAATGAAACAGATGAATTCCATTTGTTTCTAAGGAAAAAACCAGAACTAAACAAAAAAATTGATCTCCAATCATAGGACTCAAGAGAAGCAGAAAAGGTAAAAGTAACTCTTGAGAATTGTATTTCTGTTTTGGATATGCAAAAAAACTAGATATATATTCTGATTTTAATGATATAGCATAAAAAAGGGGAAGTAAAAATGGAAAAGGGATAAAGTTCAAAAAAGAGGGAAAAGAGGGATGAAAAGCAGGAAACTACATTCCATGGAGAGGCAAAGGAAACTTATCATATCCAAGGGAATTTAGAGAAGGGGAGGAACATTGTGTGAATCTTACTCTCATCAGAGTTGGCTCAAAGAAAAAATAATTGACATACTTGTTTTACAGAAAATCTTGTTTTACCTCATTAAAAACGGGGAGAGGAAAAGGGAAGAGGAAAAGAATAATAAGAGAAGGGTACAAGAAAGGGGAAGAGATTCAAAGGGGGAAGGAGGGGATCCTAAAGAGGATGAGCAGCGTGATACAAGTGGGACACACAAAATTAAAACTGGGAAATAGGGTTGGGGGTGACAAGTAAAAGAAAAGCATAATCTGGGGATAACAAGATGGCAGGAAACACAGAATTAGTCACTTTAACCGTAAATGTGAATAGGATGAACTCTCCATAAAGCAGAGGCAGATTGCAGACTGGATCAAAAGTCAGAACCCTACAATATGTTGTTTACAGGAAACACATTTAAAGCAGGGAGATACATACAGAGCAAAGGTAAAAGTCTGGAGCAGAATCTATTATGCTTCAGGTGAAGTAAAAAAATAGGGTTAGTCATCCTTATCTCAGATCAAGCAAATGCAAAAATTGACCTAATTAAAAGAAATAAGGAAGGAAACTATATCTTGCTAAAGTGTAGCATAGACAATGAAGCAATATCAATACTAAACATATATACACCACGTGGTATAGTATCTAAATTCTGAAAAGAGAAATTAAGAGAGCTGCAAGAAGAAATAGACAGCAAAACGAAAATAGATAATAGAATTAGATAAATCAAACCACAATATAAATAAGAAAGAAGTCAAAGAGGTAAATAGAATACTAGAAAAGTTACATATGATAGATCTCTGGAGAAAACTAAATGGAGACAGAAAGGAGTATACTTTCTTCTCAGCAGTTCATGGAACCTATACAAAAATTGACCATATATTAGGACATAAAGACCTCAAAATTAAATGCAGGAAGGCAGAAAGAGTAAATATTTTCTTTTCAGATCACAATGCAATAAAAACTACATTAAACAAAAAGTCAGGGGTAAATAGACCAAAAAGTAATTGGAAACTAAACAATCTCATCTTAAAGAATGATTGGGTGAAACAGCAAATTATAGACACAATTAATAATCTCACTAAAGATAATGACAATGATGAGACATCATACCAAAATTTGTGGGATGCAGCCAAAGCAGTAATAAGAGGAAATTTTATATCCTTAGAGGCTTACTGGAATAAAATAGAGAAAGAGAAGATCAATGAATTGGGCTTGCAACTAAAAAAGCTAGAAAAAGACCAAATTAAAACCCCCCAATCAAATACTAAATTTGAAATTCTAAAATTAAAAGGAGAAATTAATAATATTGAAAGTAAAAAAAAAAACTATTGAACTAATAAATAAAAGTAAGAGCTAGTTCTATGAAAAAAACCCAATAAAATAGATAAGTTTTTGGTAAATCTGATTAGAAAAAGGAGGGAGGAAGATCAAATTAGTAGTCTTAAAAATGAAAAGGGAGAACTTTCCACCACTGAGGAGGAAATTAGAGAATAATGAGTTACTTTTCCCAACTTTATGCTAATAAATTTGATAACCTAAGTGAAAGGGATGCCTACCTCCAAAAATATAGGCTTCCCAGATTAACAGAGGAGGAACTAAATTGCTTAAATAGTCCTATTTCAGAAAAAGAAATAGAACAAGCTATTAATCAATTCCCTAAGAAAAAAATCTCCAGGGCCAGTGCTAAATCACTTCTGGGTGGGGGGGGGAGGTGTGGGATTTTGCCCAGAGCGCTCTCACACCTGTTTACATCTCTCCCTGCTATATAAATTATTTGATTAATAAATTTAATGCTATATAAATTATTTGATAAAATAGGGAATGAAGGAGTCCTACCAAATTCCTTTTATGACACAGACATGGTACTGATACCTAAACCAGATAGGTTGAAAACAGAGAAAGAAAATTATAGACCAATCTCCCTAATGAATACTGATGCTAAAATCTTAAATAAGATATTAGCAAAAAGACTATAGAAAATCATCCCCAGGATAACACACTATGATCAAGTAGGATTTATACCAGGAATGCAGGGCTGGTTCAATATTAGGATAACTATCAGTATAATTGGCCATATTAGTAACCAAATCAACAAAAACCATATGATCATCTCAATAGATGCAGAAAAAGCATTTGATAAAATCCAACATCCATTCCTATTAAAAACACTTGAGAGTATAGGAATAAATGCACTTTTCCTTAAAATAATCAGTAGATCTTTTTAAAACCATCAGTAAGCATCATATGTAATGGGAACAAACTGCAACCATTCCTAATAAGATCAGGAGTGAAACAAGGTTGCCTACTATCACCGTTACTATTCAATATTGTATTAGAAATGCTAGCTTTGGCAATAAGAGTTGAGGAAGAGATTAAAGTAATTAGAGTAGGCAATGAGGAAACCAAATTATCACTCTTTGCTGATATGATGGTATACTTAGAGAACCCCAGAGATTCTACTAAAAAGTTATTAGAAATAATCCACAACTTTAGCACAGTTGCAGGATACAAAATAAACCCACATAAATCACCAGCATTTTTATATATCACTAACAGTCAGAGCTACAAAGAGAAATTCCATTTAAAATCACTATTAATAGTATAAAATACTTAGGAATCTATCTGCCAAGGGAAAATCAGAAACTTTATGAGCAAAACTACAAAACACTTTCCACACAAATTAAATCTGATCTAACCAATTTGAAAAATATTAAATGTTCTTGGATAGGGTGAACAAATATAATAAAGATGACAATACTATGTAAACTAACCTATTTATTTAGTGCTATATCAATGAGACTCCCAAAAAACAATTTTAATGATCTAGAAAAAATAACAACAAAGTTCATATGGAAAAATAAAAGGTCAAGAAATTCAAGGGAATTAATGAAAAAAAAATTCAAATGAAGGTGGCCAAGCTGTACCAGATCTAAAATTATATTATAAAGCAGCAGTTACCAAAACCATTTCGTATTGGCTAAGAAATAGAGTAGTTGATCAGTGGAATAGATTAGGTTCAAAGGACAAAACAGTCAATAACTATAGCAATCTAGTGTTTGACAAACCCACAGACCCCAGCTTCTGGGATAAGAACTTTGGGATAATGGTTTGACAAAAATTGCTGGGAAAATTGGAAACTAGTATGGCAGAAACTAGGCATTGACCCACACTTAATACCATACACCAAGATAAGGTCAAAATGGGTACATGACCTAGGCATAAAGAATGAGATTATAAATAAATTAGAAGAACACAGGATAGTTTACCTCTCAGACCTGTGGAAGAGGAAGGAATTTATGACCAAAAAAGAACTAGAGATCATTACTGATCACAAAATAGAAAATTTTGATTACATCAAATGGAAAAGTTTTTGTACAAACAAAACTTAATGCAGACAAGATTAGACGGGAAGCAATAAACTGGGAAAATATTTTTACAGTCAAAGGTTCTGATAAAGGACACATTTCCAAAATATATAGAGAATTGACTCTAATTTATAAGAAATCAAGACATTCTCCAATTGACAAATGGTCAAAGGATATGAACAGACAATTCTTAGATGAAGAAATTAAAACTATTTCTAGCCATATGAAAAGATCCTCCAACTCATTATTAATCAGAGAAATGCAAATTAAGACAACTCTGAGATACCACTACACACCTGTCAGAATGGTTAGAATGACAGGGAAAGATAATGTGGAATGTTGGAGAGAATGTGGGAAAACAGGGACACTAATACTTTGTTGGTGGAATTGTGAATATATCCAACCATTCTGGAGAGCAATTTGGAACTATGCTCAAAAAGTTATCAAACTTTACATACACTTTGATACAGCAGTGTTACTTTTGGGCTTGTACCCCAAAGAGATCATAAAGAAGGGAAAGGGACCTTTGATGAATGTTTGTGGCAGCCCTCTTTGTAGTGGCCAGAAACTGGAAACTGAGTGGATGCCCATCAATTGGAGAATGGCTGAATAAATTGTGGCATATGAATATTATGGAATATTATTGTTTGGTAAGAAATGACCAACAGGATGATTTCAGAAAGGTCTGGAGGGACTGATGCTGAGTGAAACGAGCAGGGCCAGGAGATCATTATATACTTCAACAACAATACTATATGATGATCAATTCTGATGGACCTGCCCATCTTCAGGAATGAGATGAACCAAATCAGTTCCAATGGAGTAGCAATGAATTGAACTAGCTACACCCAGAGAAAGAACTCTGGGAGATGACTAAGAACCATTACATTGAATTCCCAATCCCTATATTTTTGCCTGCTGGCATTTTGGATTTCCTACACAGGCTAATTGTACAATATTTCAGAGTCTGATTCTTTTTATACAACAAAATAATGGTTTGGTTATGTATATTTATTTTGTATTTAATTTATACTTTAATATATTTAACACCTACTGTTCATCCTGCCATCTAGGGGAAGGGGTGGGGGGGAAGGAGGGGAAAAATTGGAACAAAAGTTTTGGCAATTGTCAATGCTGTAAAATTACCCATGCATATAACTTGTAAATAAAAAGCTATTAAAAAAAGTTTTTGTACAAACAAAACTGATGGAAACAATATTAGAAAAGATGCAATAAATTGGGAAAATATTTTTACATTTAAGTTTTCTGATAAAGGCCTTATTTCTAAAATATATAAAGAATTGAGTCTCTATATATTTATATAGAATTTATAAGATTTATCAGAATTCAAGCCATTCTCCAATTGATAAGTTGGTCAAAGGATACGAATAGGCATTTTTCAGTTGGAAAAAATTAGAACCATTTTCTGTCATATGAAAAAGTGCTCTAAATCACTACTGATCAGAGAAATGCACATTAAGACAACTGAGTTACTATTATACCCCTCTCAGATCAGCTAAGATGACAGGAAAAGATAATGAAAAATATTGGAGAGAATGTGGGAAAACTGGGACACTAATACATTGTTGGTGGAATTGTGAACAGATCCAACCATTCTGGAGAGCAATTTGGAACTATGTCCAAAGGACTATCAAAATGAGCATACCCTTTGATATATATATATATATATATATATATATATATATATATATATATATATATATATATATATATATATATATATATATATATATATATATATATATATATATATATATATATATATATATATATATATATATATATATATATATATATATATATATATATATATATATATATATATATATATATATATATATATATATATATATATATATATATATATATATATATATATATATATATATATATATATATATATATATATATATATATATATATATATATATATATATATATATATATATATATATATATATATATATATATATATATATATATATATATATATATATATATATATATATATATATATATATATATATATATATATATATATATATATATATATATATATATATATATATATATATATATATATATATATATATATATATATATATATATATATATATATATATATATATATATATATATATATATATATATATATATATATATATATATATATATATATATATATATATATATATATATATATATATATATATATATATATATATATATATATATATATATATATATATATATATATATATATATATATATATATATATATATATATATATATATATATATATATATATATATATATATATATATATATATATATATATATATATATATATATATATATATATATATATATATATATATATATATATATATATATATATATATATATATATATATATATATATATATATATATATATATATATATATATATATATATATATATATATATATATATATATATATATATATATATATATATATATATATATATATATATATATATATATATATATATATATATATATATATATATATATATATATATATATATATATATATATATATATATATATATATATATATATATATATATATATATATATATATATATATATATATATATATATATATATATATATATATATATATATATATATATATATATATATATATATATATATATATATATATATATATATATATATATATATATATATATATATATATATATATATATATATATATATATATATATATATATATATATATATATATATATATATATATATATATATATATATATATATATATATATATATATATATATATATATATATATATATATATATATATATATATATATATATATATATATATATATATATATATATATATATATATATATATATATATATATATATATATATATATATATATATATATATATATATATATATATATATATATATATATATATATATATATATATATATATATATATATATATATATATATATATATATATATATATATATATATATATATATATATATATATATATATATATATATATATATATATATATATATATATATATATATATATATATATATATATATATATATATATATATATATATATATATATATATATATATATATATATATATATATATATATATATATATATATATATATATATATATATATATATATATATATATATATATATATATATATATATATATATATATATATATATATATATATATATATATATATATATATATATATATATATATATATATATATATATATATATATATATATATATATATATATATATATATATATATATATATATATATATATATATATATATAAATATATATTTTAACATGCATAACACATATTGGATTGATTGCTTGCTATTTGGGGAAGGGGCAGGGGTGAAGCAGGTTGTGGTCCCTTTAAGAAACTGTATTTCCTTTTGATCTGTGACCCCTTTCAGATTCTCAGCTCCTCTTGGGGGAAGGCATATTCCCCCTAGATAAATTATCTTTCCAGGATGCCAGAGCCTTTGATTCAATTAAAAATCCTGGTCAAACAGCACCCCTTTGAAGTGTTGTTAATTATAGGAGATCCTGGCTGTCCCAGCCTCTCCCCCTCCCTGCCCCCCTCCCCCCTGCATTCCTTCTCCTCCTTCCCACCCCGCCACACACACACACCTGGTCTGACTAGCTCGGGCTGTCCCAGCCTCCACTGGGTCTGACCTGCTTGGGCTGTCCCAGCCCCCACTAAAGATACCCAATATAATAGCTTCCCTACACTAAGGTGGAGATAAACCTAGACAGCTCACTCAGTGGTCAAGATCCTTCTGCCTACTGAGAAAGCATTCTCTCAGCGCCAAAACTCCATTTTCCAAAAGATCTGTCACTATAGAAGTCAGTCTCTTGATAAACTGGTTTCTGTCCAACAATAAACTTTCATTTTGCAACTAATAATTCCAGGATGAGTGAATTCTTTCACTCCTAAAACTTGTGACCGATTTAAAGGGGATTCTTAACAACTCTTTTATTGCCACTAACCTCTAGGAATCTAGACCACTCAAACAGCATCAGGGGGAATGAGGGGAAAATTTGGAACACAAGTCTATGCAAGGGTCAATATTGAAAAATTATCCATCCATATATTTTGAAAATGAAAAGCTTTAATAATAATAATTTTTAAAAATCCCTTAACATCTTTTTTTTTTTTTTGTTTTTTTTTTTTTGTTTTTTTTTTTTTTTTTTTGTTTTTTTTTTTTTTTATATATATATCATCACATCAGAGGCCATTCACAACTATTCCCTCCATCTATGTGATACCCCTCTCTGTCTGTTCTATAACAGATACAGTTCTCAAGAATTACAGATATCATTTTTACAGCTATGGATATAAGCAGTTTAACCTCTAAATAATATATTTTCCCCTGTTTACTTTTCTATATTTCTCTTGAGTCCTGTATTTAAAAATTAAATTTTCTCTTTACTTTTGGATCTTTTGATTAAAAATGTCTGAAAATCTCTTTCTTCATTGAAGATATATCTCCCTTGATAGATAATGCTGAGTCTTGCTGAACAGTTAATTCTTGGTTGTAACCCCAGGTCCATTGCCTTCTGAAATATGGTGTTCCAGACTCTCCAATTCTTGATTGTAGAAGCTGCCATATTTTGCATAGTCCTGACTTGTTCCTTGATATTTGTTTTTATCTGGAAGCTTGCAGTATTTTTTCCTTGAAATTGTAGTTCAGGAGTTTTACAACTATATTTGTTGTAGTCTTCCTTGTGGGATATCTTTCCAATGGTGATTTATGAATTCTTTGGGATATAGACGCAGTAGCAGGATTACTGAGTCAAAGGATATGCATGGGAGGCAAAGGGAAAAAGAGAGGGGTCAGACAACACAACAGCCTCTCAGTGGGGAGGTCAGAGAATAGCAACTGCCTCTCAATCTCCTTGTATCATCATCATCCATTCACAAGAAGAGATAACAAGTCCAGGTCCTGGTGTTTGGATTCTGGAAACCACAAAAGTAGCAGACAACACTACCCCTTCTTTTATCTTTTTATCTCAGTGTTTCTGTCCTCCCTTCTATCCTGTCTCTTTCTTTTCTTTCCCCTGCCTTGTCCTATTTTTTATAGAGTTAGATAAATTTCTATACTCAACTCATTGATGAAGTTATTCCATCTTAGAGGCAAAATTGAGAAGATCAACGTTTAGACAATGCTCATTCCCCGTTCTTCTTTATCTCTATTGTAATAGGTTTTTTAAACCTCTTCATGTGATCTCATTTGTTACATTATACCTCTCTTTTTTAAAAATCCCTTAACATCTTTTTTTTTTTTATATATATATCATCACATCAGAGGCCATTCACAACTATTCCCTCCATCTATGTGATACCCCTCTCTGTCTGTTCTATAACAGATACAGTTCTCAAGAATTATTGATATCATTTTTACAGCTATGGATATAAGCAGTTTAACCTCTAAATAATATATTTTCCCCTGTTTACTTTTCTATATTTCTCTTGAGTCCTGTATTTAAAAATTAAATTTTCTCTTTACTTTTGGATCTTTTGATTAAAAATGTCTGAAAATCTCTTTCTTCATTGAAGATATATCTCCCTTGATAGATAATGCTGAGTCTTGCTGAACAGTTAATTCTTGGTTGTAACCCCAGGTCCATTGCCTTCTGAAATATGGTGTTCCAGACTCTCCAATTCTTGATTGTAGAAGCTGCCATATTTTGCATAGTCCTGACTTGTTCCTTGATATTTGTTTTTATCTGGAAGCTTGCAGTATTTTTTCCTTGAAATTGTAGTTCAGGAGTTTTACAACTATATTTGTTGTAGTCTTCCTTGTGGGATATCTTTCCAATGGTGATTTATGAATTCTTTCAATGAGTATTTTCCCGTGTCCCCATTTTTGGAATATCAGGGCAGTTTTCCTTGATGGTCTCTTGAAGAATGCTATCAGGACTCCATTTTTGGTTATGATCTTCAGGTAGACCAATAATTTTGAAATTGTCTATCTTGGCTCTATTTTCCATGTCAGCTGTTTTTCTAATGAGGTATTTCACATTCTGTCTCCCTCTTCCCTGAATTTTTCCCCTTTTTAAGTTTGTTTGACTGATTCTTGATGTCTCATAGAGGCATGTGTTTCCATTTCCCCAATTCTAGTTTTTAAGGTGTGATTTTTGTCAGTTAATTTTTGTATCTCTTTTCCATTTGATTAATTTTACTTTTCAAGGATTTTTTTCTTCAGTAGATTTATATTTTTTTAACTTGGTCAATTGTAATTTTAAGGAATTGCCTTCCTTTTCTAAATTTTGACTGTCTTTTGCATACCTCTCCTTTCTTTTCTAATTTTTTTCTTCAACTTCTCTTATTTGTCTTTTCAAGTCTTTTATGAGCACTTCCAAGCACTGAACTACTGAGAATAATTAAGTCTTTCATAGTTGATCATTGCACATCATGGCTGTTACTATGTACAATGTATTCCTGGTTCTGCTTGTTTTTGGTTATGATCAGTTCATGTAAATTTTTCTAAGCCTTTCTAAAATCAACTTGTTCATCATTTTTTTTATAGATCAATAATATTCTAGTACCTTCATATACAACAACTTGTTTAGCCATTCCCCAGTTGATAGGCACCTACTTTGCTACCACAAAAAAGCTGCTACAAGCATTTTTATACATGTGGGTTCTTTTGTCTCTTTTATGATTTGCTTGCCACACAGAACCAGTAAAGGCACTGATAGATTAAAGGAGATGCACAGTTTTATAGTCCTTTGAGCATAGTTCTAAATTACTCTCCAGAATAATTAGATCATTTCACTATTCCACTGACAATGCATTAGTTTCCCAGTTTTCCCACATCCCCTCCAACATTTATCATTATCTTTTCCTATCATCTTAGCCAATCTGAGAGGTATAAGGTTTTTTAATCTTATTAGGAATCAGAGGATGTTATTAGGAATGAAATTAGGCTCTATAATAGAGCTGTTCACACAGTATTTAAACACATTTCTCCTCTCTCCCCTCATGTCTAACACACACACACACACACACACACACACACACACACAGAGAGAGAGAGAGAGAGAGAGAGAGAGAGAGAGAGACATCAGGAAATTACAAAATGCAATTGTTATTCTATCCAAAAGAATCAAAGGCTCTGAAAGAAAAAATGATGGACTTAGGGCACAAAATTCTAGAAATGAACAAGGAGGAGAAAATCAAGGAATAGTTCATATTGGTTGCACTAAAAACTAATTTTGTTACATAGTCTTAATTGGGCTTTTGCTGATGCTAGGCAATTACTCTACAGCTCTTTTATTACTTCACTCTTCACAGAGGATTTTTCAAAACTTTTCATTGCTCTTCAAATATTCCATGCTTCCCCTTCATATCATCCTCTCAGCTAAAAATACTATCTCACATTTTACTTTAAAAATTCACCTTAAAGTTTGTTCAAAGTGTTAAAAGATCTTACTGTATCTTTCCAAAATATTTAAAAATAATTCAGAAATATTTTCTGAGCCACTATAAAAATTGATATTCTTCTCCTTCAGGGAGCCCCCCTCTTCTTTTCCCTACTCATCTCTTCCGTTTTCATATTGTTATAAATTAATTTATAAAAAGGTAGTTCTCCTACCTGGGGAAGATATGAAGATATGATTGCAATTCAGAATGTTTGGAATATGACTGTAAGAGATCAGAGGTAGACATGACACCAGACTAATCTGTAAGGTATTGAAGCTGCACTGAATAACAGTAAGACTGCTAGGCAGTAGGAAATTCTGATTGTTCCCTTTTCTTGGGAAAATGGGTTTTCCTTGCCTTCTCACCGTGGCCTACCACTCATTGTCCTGAAGGAAACCATGAGCTGACAGAGATCGGTTTAGTCCACACCATGAGCCTTGTCATTCACCTGACTATATCTTCCTTGACCTGTCCATTCTAGAGGCATTGGGACTGAGGTACCTGATTGAGGTTCTGAGGATTAACCTTATTCCAATTCTTTTCTTTTGGATAAACATTATCCTTGACTGAAAGTCTTAGCTATGTGGAGCAGGTACCAGTGAGATATCTTTTTTTGTACAGACATAGGAATGGAGGGTTGGAGAAGGTGAGGAGTGGGAAAACAAATACAGTAATTCCTTGAAAGTTCTAATGATTTTAAATAATGTGAACTGGACATCCCAGAAGAGAAATATTTGGTCTTTTGCTGGTGGTATTATAAGAGAGGCAATGTGAGAGAGGATCTGTTGTGGCTTCAACCATGTTCTTCCAATGAACATTAATTCAAAATCAGAGGGAAGGCAGGATAAGGGATCCAAAACAAGAAGAGAATCAGACAATTAAGCAGTACCCCAGAGGTACTGTCTGTTTATCCATTACTTGCATATATCAATGTAATTCCTTCATTCTGAAGTTCCCCACAGGGGACAAGATTCAATCTCTGCTGCTGGAGGGAACAGGTAGAAGTTTATAGATGAAATTGTTTTGCTGACAACTGAAAGAGTCATAGTTTTCTCATGGAGGGCAGAAGTAGGAGAGTAAACAGTTTCATTAAGGGTTTCATCAACTCCTGTTTGTGACTAACAATGCATAGGACATGTGATGTTGACAGAACTAGCACATTCTCCAGCTGTTTGCCCTATATCACCATTGTGCTCTAGATACTGTCATCATCTCCCATGTCCATCTTGAAATCAGTGCCCATTCTCTTGGCCAATGCCTACCCTTTTTTGGTGATAGCATAATAAAGCCTCTTCAAGCAATGATGAAATGACATGCAGCTTTGGGATGACTGTGATTCTTCTCTTCTTATTGGCTTCTACCCTAAGTGCCAGGTGCTGATACTCACCTTTGTCCAAACAAATTGTAATTCTACCCCCAAACCTCCCAGAGAATACCATCTAGTATGAGGCAGTGTTCTTGAATTATGTCAGATCAGGGGTGGAGTGCAACAAAGCAAGATTTCATTCTTGCAGTACCAAGTTGGTAGTAGTTGGGAAGGTCAAAGTCATAAATATGGCCCTTATAAAGGTAAAATAGGCCCCCAGATGAAGTCCTGTGTGATGATGGCATATTTTAAAATCAGCTGGAGTCAGGAATTCAGGTTAAGGGAAAATCCTCGATATTTATTTGTGGAAGTGAAGGGGGATGGCGATAGGAATGTGTATAGCTGCAACACGAACCTGGCCAGCAGTCTCTGCCTCTCTCTCTGCCCCTCTCTCTCCACTCACCAAAATTGTCTCTATGTCATTTCCTATATAACACATCAAAACTTGCACAAAGAGTGGGTGGGGGCCATTCTTTCTCCAAGCATATATTAATAGAGTATGGTCCAATTACTATTTATCCTCACGTGCTTGGGACCTCAGTGCATCAACTCGAGCTTCAGCCCATTACAGTCCTGGAGTAGGATGAAGTTTCAGGAACACATATTGGTGAATAAGTGCCTACTAAAACTCTTTCTGACTCCCATTGTTGGCAAAGAACTCAATCACCTCACCTAGCTGGCTCTATTCCCTACAATCTAAAGTACACAAGTTGCCACTTCCTGTTAGCATCACTAGATGGTCATTTATTGATGTAACTTTTATAACAGGTTTCTCAAGCTGAACCTGTACAAGGACTATGCTTTTTTTTCATGGGTTCCAGGAAGCCATTATTTCCATTATTGCCTCAGAAGGATCCCCAAAGGAAAACATGCTTGTCCTTGATTAGTGATGCAATGTGATTGTTTACAAATGAAATTTGTGTCATTTTCTTAGCTCCACTCTCCCTGGAACAGTTTCTTAGCTATGTATACTGGTGTTTCTCCCAAAGACACCTTCATCATTGCTGGCAAAAAAGTATATACTTGGCTACTCTTTTACAGTTTCTATGTCCTTCAGAGTTGACCATCATTTAATTTTGTTGTGGCTATGTACAATGTTTTCTTAGTTCTACTCACTTCACTTAGCAAATTCATACAAATATCTCCAGGCCTATAAAATAAACTTAAATTTCCTTTCCTTTCCTTTCCTGATAGAGAGGTTAAGTGATTTCCTTAAGGTTACACAGCTTGTAAATGTAAAATCTTTTTGTCTTTAAAATTTCAGTCTCTAAGTATTTTACCTGATTCCCTCTTTTAGTATTGATTAATCCTATCTATGCACAAAGCTGAACATATCATTCTCTGCTGATAATCTCTTCATGACTACTTATTGGCCAGCACATGAATATTAACTTTCCCATCTTCATCTTTAGGATCTCCTACAACTGGCATATTTCTACCTGCCCATTCTTAGCTCATATTAACTCTTTTTTTTTTTTTTTTCGCTGAGCAATTGGAGTTAAGTGGCTTGCCCAGGGTCACACAGCTAGGAAGTGTTAAATGTCTAAGGTTTAAGATTTTAAACTCAGGTTCTCCTGAATTTAGGGCTGGTGCTCTATCCACCGTGCCACCGAGCTGCCCCTTTTTTCTGATTTTTAAAAACTCCTACAAACACTTTTTCATCCTAATTAACCCCTGTAATAGCTTGTGCAATCTGATCTGAATTTCATTGATCTCATCATTTCCTATATTCAAAATGCATAGCATCCTTCTTTGCCTTTTGAAATAATATTCAAACTATTATTTTTTAAAATTTAATTTAAATTGCATTTCTGCCAAGAAGTCCTTCCTGTCTCCTAAGATGAAAATTTATATTTTCTTTTAGGAAAATATGACAATTTTTAGTTATCCTTTCCTTTTTTATTTTGTATTATTTTATATTTATTGAATATTTCATTTATATTTGTGGTATTTCCCTCATTGCTATTCTAGAAGCTGATGAGAGCAATGGCTTTCTTTCTTTTTTTTTTTTTAAAGTATAATTCCCAATGAAAAGATTTTTAGATATAATTTTATTTATCTTATTTTGTTTTGTTTTTAAATAATAATTTTTTATTTTCAAAACATATGCAAAGATAATTTTTTTTTAACATTCACCCTTGCAAAACCTTTTGTTCCAATTTTTTGCTCTTTTTTCTCCACCTCTTTCCCTAGACAGCAAGTAATGCAATATATATTAAACATGTGCAATTCTTCTGTACATATTTTCATAATTATAATCCTGCACAAGAAAAATCAGATGAAAAAGGGAAAAAATTGGAAAAGGGGAAAAAAGGCAAATCAACAACAACAAAGGTGAAAAGACTGTTGTGATCCACATTCAGTCCCCATAAGCCTCTTTCTGGAGGCAGATGGCTGTCTCTATCACAATTGAAAAAGAAAATCATTAGCTACCATTTGCTCAATTCTAATTTTTAAGAAATTCTTTTCCTCAATCAATTTTTGTACCTCCTTTACAATTTGGCCAATTTTGCTTTTTAAGACATTCTTCTCCTCATTAGTTTTTTTATATTTCCTTTTGTATTACTCTCAATTATTTCCTTACTTTTCCTCTACATCTTTTACTTGATTTCCAAAGTCCTTTTTGAACTCATCTATGGCCTGAGTTGAATTCTTATTTTTCTTGGAGACATTGGATGTAGCAGTTTTGACTTTGTTATCATTTTTTTGAGTATGTTTTGATCTTCCTTCTCACCACAATAACTTTCAATGGTTAGCAACTTTTTCTGTTGTCTATCGTTTTCTTGTCCTATTATTTGACTTTTAGCTCTATGTTAAAATAGGGCTCTGTTTCCAGGGTGAAAAATGCACTGTTCCAAGCTTCAGGGGTTTTGTGCAATTGTTTTTAGAGATCCTTCTAGGAATCTGAGCACTAGTACTCTTTTCTGCTCTGGAACTGTTAGGTGTGTCCCTGTGCCAGAGTAGCTGTAAGATCTAGTGCGCTAAAATAACATTAGGACTAGGGCTGGGCCTGGGACTGTCTTGACAGGACCTGCACTAGAACTGTTCACCAGACCTCCACCCCCTTGCCAGAGACCCTTCTTGCAGACCTGAATTTTCCCTGATGTCCTCTGGCTGAGAAGTCCAGAAATCTCCAGCACTGCTGCTAATTCAAAGGCCCCATTTCACTGATATTGAGGTCTATGCTGGGGCTGGAACTGGGGTCCTTACCGGGGTCTGGGTCTGAGTTTGGGGTCAGGGCTAGGGCTGTGCTAGGAGGCCAGCTCTGTGATTGCTCACTGGGCCTTCACTCTGGTTCCTCAGATCTTTTTATGCTGACCTTCCAGATCCTCTTTGAAATCAATTCTTAATAGAATACATTAGATTAAGAAGCTGCTCTTGAAAAGGAAAGATGTAAGCTTGTATTTGGCATGAAAATAGCTTCAAAGTGACAGAATATTGGGCGTGCACATTAGCTATTATTGGCAAGTCCAGAGTCTTTTTTTTTTTTCTTCAATATTCCATTTTAAGCCATTACTATTATTTCATATGTGGACTTATCTCATGTTTTCTCCCTCTTAAGGATTAAAAAAAAAATTGATTTTTATACCCTCTTGCCTGATTCTTGCTGTAAATGATTCTTTTAAAATAAATTGTCTTGAACTCTGACCCAGTCATATCCTCACAAATATTCCATTAAGAAATGTTATAGAAAGGAAACCTTTTCTTTCCAAAAAGGTGGATTTGCATATGTTATGTTTATTCTGGGAGTACATGTTATATTCTCTACTACCATCCACTGGATTTTAATTAAGCCAAAAATGTGTTCAAATTGGGGCAAGGGGCAAAAGGAAAGGAACTTTTATTAAGCATCTACTAATCACCTAATATTTTAATTGCTACTGTCTTATGAACTTTAGAAATATATCATTTGATCCTCATAATAAGTCTATGAGCTGGATGCTATTACTATCTCCCCTTTTCACTTGAGGAAATAGCGGCAAAAAGAAATTTGGGCAACTTGTTTAGAGTCCCACAACTGGACTTCCTACTGGTATAAGACAGGATTTAAACTCAGGTCTTCTTGATTCTAGGTGTAGCATTCAATCTAGTGCACCAAGAAGGTGCCATAGATGAGTGCCTCTTGCAGAGTAACTGTTAAATATAAATAATAGTTGTTTGATTTTGAATTCCTATTTTCAGCATCTATTAAAGAACCTGGTAAATAAAAGGTAATTAATAGATATTTGTTAATGAATTGAATTTATTAGGTATCATTAATTACCTGGAAGAATGGAGGTATCTCAAAAATTAAGGTTCCTTTTATGGAGTGATTAGAACAGTGGCAGTATCTAAGGCCCCAAGAATGGAGAAGCATCTAATGAACTGCAAAAGGCTGAATTACATTAATGGAATAAATTAAACCCAACCAAAAGTGAATAAAAGCACTCATCCTCAATTAAAGACAAGCTAATGCACTTGCAAAGAGATATTTGTGAGCTGACACCTCTGACTACTTAATAAAAAGTCATCTTGTAATATAGTTGATATACATAGAGAACACTGAATTTGGTATCAAAAACCTGGATTTAAAATTTTTTATTACCTGTATTTCCTGAAGCAAATTATTTCATTTTTATTTATTTTAATAAAGTTGTAAGGTAAGGTTTCACATCTCAGGTGAGGATAGAAATGGAAGATTTAATATAGAATGATACAAGAAGCAAGTGAGTGAAGCAAGTGAGTTTTATTGAGGGGAATGACCCAATAAAGAGAGAATAAGAGAGGGATATCTGATGGAATGAGGTGCCAAAATCAATAAAGTCTGGTAAATTTTTATAGGGTTCTTTTCTAGGTGAAGGACCAAATACTGGGGCAAGGGAGCACTATTCAAGTCTCTGCTCTCACACCACTACCTATGTGACTCTAGGCAAGTCATTTGACCTCTCAATGATGTAGGGCCTAGGCAACTTTTTAAGACTATAAGTTGCAGAAAGGGACCTACCTTAGAAGTCTTTTTCATATATCCCAAACTTCCATGTACCAATGAACTTCTCTATCCAATCGCTCTGTTTACATTTGCATATTCTTAAATTTGTTTTGTTATCTCCCTCAATTGAATGTAGTCTCCATGCAGATAAAGAGTTTCATTATTATCTTTGTATTCTCCAGGTCTTATGCAACAATCTAAAACATAGTAGGTACAATGTGGGTGCAAATAATAACTTCTGAGTAATTGTATCTTGATGTCTCTTTTCTTTTCTTCTTTACTTTCATCCATTGTCCCAGAGGTTGAACACGTTGGCTCCTTTTTTATATATAGTCTCCTAGAACTCCAATAGGAGAGAACTTTCTTGATTTTGTAGGAATCTGATACTCCCAAGAAACTTTGTTTAATAGAGCTCCTAGTTCACTCATTTCCCCTGATGGTAGAAATCAATTACACTATCATGGCTTACCTGATTCTACGGACTGGGAACCTCCTGAAAATGACTTCCTGGAGTTACAAAACAAGATTACTTCTTCTTCTAAGCCCTATGATCTCTTTACAATAACATTAATGATAACCTTCACCACATCTCCTTGACCTGAACTTAGTGCCTTTGTGAGCATTGAAATAAATGAAAGATTTGTGATTCCTGTGGTTTAAAGTGTTAAGGGGATAAATGCTCATCCTGTGTACATAGAGAAGGCTGCCTCCTTAGTCAGACTTGGTGAGAACACCTGGAGGCAGTGGTGGCTTCATTTGCATCAACTGTACTAAGCTCTGGTCCCATTAGCTGGCTAGTATCTCTCTGATGATTACCTTGGGGAGAAGATGGAGGTTGTGAACTTTCAAGTGGATTATTAATTATTCATAGATACTTTGCCTGGATGGAGGTAACCTGTATCTCAAGAGCCAGCCCCAGAATTCATTATCTTCCTGTCGATGTTTGCAATAAAAATAAAGCTGAATATTAATCCCTTCACCTTTTTAACTCACTCTCTCTCCTCCACCCTCTCCAGTGGTTATGCAAAACTGCGCCTCTCAACTTAATTCTCCAGGATCTTCAGAACTCTAGCATCACTCAATTGTTTATTCAATTACTTTAGAGGCCCATTAAACTGAGAATTAAGTTCAAGGCCCAGTTGCTGACTCAGAAGCTCCCCAGGATGAAGCATTTCCTATTAGAATATTCAGCTTATTTTTGAATTGTGTTTGTTATAATCATGTCATGATTAGAGGCATATCACCTGTTTTTTTCATTTTCGTATTTCAGAATTTATAGGGGCTTCAGACTTATAATTCCTCTTAAGCAAAATGCTTGGCCAATAAAAATGTAATAGTCAGATTTAAACAAGATCCTATCATCAAAAGAATATTATTTCTCATTTGAAAAAAAGGGGGGGGTGCTTTAAAAAAAAGAAATCACAGGAATCAATTATTATTACTAACTACTTGGTAAATAGAAACTGAAAAACCATCATTTCTTATTTCCTTATCACAACCCAGACATAAGCATCCTTATTTAAATGTAGGGAACATAAAGACAGTATAATTCCTACTAAAACAGGGAGAAGATTGAGAATAGAATTCTAAATACTTAATATCAGTTTATATCCAGAGTTTTTCCCTATCCTAGCAAAGCTAACTCAGATATAGGCATACATGGACTACTCAAAAGATTGTAAGAAATTAAAAGATAGGTATTCTAGTTTTATTGTGCCACAGTCTCCTCTAATTGTCCTGTCTCAATTTCCCTAAATTGTTCTGTCTCAGTTTTCCTGAATTGTTCTGCCTTAATACCCGGCCTGATCATTAAGACTGACATAATTTAGGGCTAGTTACTCTAAGGTTACAAATTATAAATGTGTAAACTCAAGATAAGAGGGAGTTCAGACTTTCTGGCTCCCAACTCTTCCTAAATCATCAAGAATTTATGGTCCTACCCCCCCAACCTGTCAAAACTGGATTGATTGTCCCTGCCTGGAGATTCCCATTCATCAGAGTTTGGACTCCCCTCCTCCCCCCTTCCTTGTGTACATGAGTTTGGAACTTGTATATATGTCATTGAGAACTCACATTAGTTGCTGGATGCTTTGGACATCAGCCCTGGTGGCAACATGCCTCCAGCACAATCTCTCCCTTTCAGAAATCCAAAAAAAATCTTTAAAACTCTTTAATCTTTATCTTGTCTCAGTTTCTCTAGCATTACAATTGCAGTTATGACTTTATTTTGGTCAAGTTGATATTGGTCAAGTTGCCTTCTACTTGAGGCCTCCATGTGTCTTACAAAATTGGATTTTCAAAAATTATTGAAAGATTACATCAGATACATCTCCTACAGAAAACATTTCTTAATTGTGTCCAACCTTCAAGGATCTATTCATACTCATTAAAAAAAAATACATAATTATCCTATCCTCTCAGTAAATAAAATATAAGCTCTTTGGAGACAGGGACATTTTTTTCTTTCCTTAGCACTAAATACAGTGTCTTTATATATAGTAGGGATTCAATATATCTTTGTAGCTAGGAACATAGTAAGTTAATAAATACTTGTTGATTAATTGTTGCTTTTGAGTTGTATCACTAAAAGCATAAGGTAATAAAGAACAGAATAAAAAAAAAGATCAATAACAAATCAAATTCTTGTTAAATTAGTCCCTGAGTTTTTGCTAAGGGTTTTCATTTGGTGATCTGGATTGGAGTTAGTTGGGTATTTCAGCCAATGAAATATGACATGTCTGTTTCTGTATGCCAGGAGGAATAGTAATGTAAATGACTTTAGATTATCCAGTCTTCTTTTTTTAATTTTGTGGCACTACATAAATTATAATATACTCATAAAAAGCCAGTTTCTTTGAATGAATACCTGCCTACATTGGGAAGAGAGATATTCTATGACATTTTCAAAACCAGTGGCTAAATCAGTTAAAAAGTACTCAATCAGGGTGGTAAAGTCAAACTGACAGAGGACAGGAAGTAACCCAGCTAAATTCTCCAAATATTCCCCTACAAGCAACTTTTAAAAATAATTCATTGAATTAAGCCTTGGGCCAGCAGAGACAAAAATAGGTTTGGATGAGACATTTTTCAAACATAAGAAAACATGAGTTTTGCTGGAGAAATCTGTGATGTCTGGGGATATATATATATATATATATATATATATATATATATATATATATATATATATATATATATATATATATATATATATATATATATATATATATATATATATATATATATATATATATATATATATATATATATATATATATATATATATATATATATATATATATATATATATATATATATATATATATATATATATATATATATATATATATATATATATATATATATATATATATATATATATATATATATATATATATATATATATATATATATATATATATATATATATATATATATATATATATATATATATATATATATATATATATATATATATATATATATATATATATATATATATATATATATATATATATATATATATATATATATATATATATATATATATATATATATATATATATATATATATATATATATATATATATATATATATATATATATATATATATATATATATATATATATATATATATATATATATATATATATATATATATATATATATATATATATATATATATATATATATATATATATATATATATATATATATATATATATATATATATATATATATATATATATATATATATATATATATATATATATATATATATATATATATATATATATATATATATATATATATATATATATATATATATATATATATATATATATATATATATATATATATATATATATATATATATATATATATATATATATATATATATATATATATATATATATATATATATATATATATATATATATATATATATATATATATATATATATATATATATATATATATATATATATATATATATATATATATATATATATATATATATATATATATATATATATATATATATATATATATATATATATATATATATATATATATATATATATATATATATATATATATATATATATATATATATATATATATATATATATATATATATATATATATATATATATATATATATATATATATATATATATATATATATATATATATATATATATATATATATATATATATATATATATATATATATATATATATATATATATATATATATATATATATATATATATATATATATATATATATATATATATATATATATATATATATATATATATATATATATATATATATATATATATATATATATATATATATATATATATATATATATATATATATATATATATATATATATATATATATATATATATATATATATATATATATATATATATATATATATATATATATATATATATATATATATATATATATATATATATATATATATATATATATATATATATATATATATATATATATATATATATATATATATATATATATATATATATATATATATATATATATATATATATATATATATATATATATATATATATATATATATATATATATATATATATATATATATATATATATATATATATATATATATATATATATATATATATATATATATATATATATATATATATATATATATATATATATATATATATATATATATATATATATATATATATATATATATATATATATATATATATATATATATATATATATATATATATATATATATATATATATATATATATATATATATATATATATATATATATATATATATATATATATATATATATATATATATATATATATATATATATATATATATATATATATATATATATATATATATATATATATATATATATATATATATATATATATATATATATATATATATATATGTTAGAAATCTGACAGAATCAATAAGAAAATAGGAACAGAAGATGATAAGAAATATGGTGGGAGCATAAAATAAAAAAAGAGGGTGGTTTAAAAAAGGCAATAGTCAGAAGCAAAACAGACTTTTGAGGAGGGGCCTGGTAAAAAGGGAGAAAAAAATAGACAAAATAACAAAAGAAAAGAAAACAAATAATCAGTGATTAACAATAATAGTTGAGCATAAATATAGTTAAACATAAGCAGGAAATATATAATTAATAATCATAACTATTATTGTGAATTGAAAGAAGTCATCCATAAATGGAACTAGATAACAAAATAGTTTAGAAACCAAAAACTAATAAGTTATTTACAATTGAGATACTTGAAACAGAAAGATAGCACACAGAATTTAAATAAAGAGCTGGAACAAAATCTATTAGGTTTCAACTGAAATAAAAGAAGCAGGGATAGTAATCATCATCCCAAACAAAGAAAAAGCAAAAGTAGACCTAATTAAAAGACATTTAGGGAAACTTATTATTAAAGCTTTTCTATTTTCACAACATTTGCATAGATAATTTTCAATATTCGCCCTTGCAAAACCTTGTGGCTTGAATTCTTATAAATTTGAGTCCATTCTTTATATATTTTAGAAATGAGACCTTTGTCAGAATTCTTAGATATAAAATGTTTTCCTCAGTTTTTAGTTGATTCTCTAGGATTCTCTAAGTATGCCATCATTTCATCTGCAAAGAATGATAATTCAGTTTCCTCATTACCTACTCTAATTCCTTTAATTTCTTTTTCTTCTCTTATTGCTAAGGGTAACATTTCTAATACAATATTGACTACTAATAGTGATAGAGAACAGCCTTGTTTCACCTCTGACCTAATTGGGAATACTTCTAGTTTATACTCATTACATATGATGCTTGCTGATAGTTTTAAATAGATGCTACTGATTATTTTAAGGAAAGCTTCATTTATTCCTATGTTTTCTAGTGTTTTTTAAATAGCAATGAATGTTGGATTTTGTCAAATGTTTTTTCTGCATATTGAGATAATCATATGATTTTTGTTAGTTTGGTTATTTATATACTCAATTATGTTAATAGTTTTCCTAATATTGAACTAACCCTGCATTCCTGGTATAAATCCTACCCATGTTTTGCTTCTGACCACCATGTCTCTCAAACAACCCTCCCCTTCTATAGTTCTTCCCCCTTTCTTATCTATTTTCCTTTCTACTTTTATTCTCTCTTCTATTTGCCATATAGGGTAAGACAAGTTTCTTTGTGAAGCTAAATATGTCTGATATTCTCTCTTTGAGCCAAATCCAATGAGAGTTTTTTTTTTTTTTTTTTTTTTTTTTTTTTTTTTTTTTTTTTTTTTTTTTTTTTTTTTTTTTTTTTTTTTTTTTTTTTTTTTTTTTTTTTTTTTTTTTTTTTTTTTTTTTTTTTTTTTTTTTTTTTTTTTTTTTTTTTTTTTTTTTTTTTTTTTTTTTTTTTTTTTTTTTTTTTTTTTTTTTTTTTTTTTTTTTTTTTTTTTTTTTTTTTTTTTTTTTTTTTTTTTTTTTTTTTTTTTTTTTTTTTTTTTTTTTTTTTTTTTTTTTTTTTTTTTTTTTTTTTTTTTTTTTTTTTTTTTTTTTTTTTTTTTTTTTTTTTTTTTTTTTTTTTTTTTTTTTTTTTTTTTTTTTTTTTTTTTTTTTTTTTTTTTTTTTTTTTTTTTTTTTTTTTTTTTTTTTTTTTTTTTTTTTTTTTTTTTTTTTTTTTTTTTTTTTTTTTTTTTTTTTTTTTTTTTTTTTTTTTTTTTTTTTTTTTTTTTTTTTTTTTTTTTTTTTTTTTTTTTTTTTTTTTTTTTTTTTTTTTTTTTTTTTTTTTTTTTTTTTTTTTTTTTTTTTTTTTTTTTTTTTTTTTTTTTTTTTTTTTTTTTTTTTTTTTTTTTTTTTTTTTTTTTTTTTTTTTTTTTTTTTTTTTTTTTTTTTTTTTTTTTTTTTTTTTTTTTTTTTTTTTTTTTTTTTTTTTTTTTTTTTTTTTTTTTTTTTTTTTTTTTTTTTTTTTTTTTTTTTTTTTTTTTTTTTTTTTTTTTTTTTTTTTTTTTTTTTTTTTTTTTTTTTTTTTTTTTTTTTTTTTTTTTTTTTTTTTTTTTTTTTTTTTTTTTTTTTTTTTTTTTTTTTTTTTTTTTTTTTTTTTTTTTTTTTTTTTTTTTTTTTTTTTTTTTTTTTTTTTTTTTTTTTTTTTTTTTTTTTTTTTTTTTTTTTTTTTTTTTTTTTTTTTTTTTTTTTTTTTTTTTTTTTTTTTTTTTTTTTTTTTTTTTTTTTTTTTTTTTTTTTTTTTTTTTTTTTTTTTTTTTTTTTTTTTTTTTTTTTTTTTTTTTTTTTTTTTTTTTTTTTTTTTTTTTTTTTTTTTTTTTTTTTTTTTTTTTTTTTTTTTTTTTTTTTTTTTTTTTTTTTTTTTTTTTTTTTTTTTTTTTTTTTTTTTTTTTTTTTTTTTTTTTTTTTTTTTTTTTTTTTTTTTTTTTTTTTTTTTTTTTTTTTTTTTTTTTTTTTTTTTTTTTTTTTTTTTTTTTTTTTTTTTTTTTTTTTTTTTTTTTTTTTTTTTTTTTTTTTTTTTTTTTTTTTTTTTTTTTTTTTTTTTTTTTTTTTTTTTTTTTTTTTTTTTTTTTTTTTTTTTTTTTTTTTTTTTTTTTTTTTTTTTTTTTTTTTTTTTTTTTTTTTTTTTTTTTTTTTTTTTTTTTTTTTTTTTTTTTTTTTTTTTTTTTTTTTTTTTTTTTTTTTTTTTTTTTTTTTTTTTTTTTTTTTTTTTTTTTTTTTTTTTTTTTTTTTTTTTTTTTTTTTTTTTTTTTTTTTTTTTTTTTTTTTTTTTTTTTTTTTTTTTTTTTTTTTTTTTTTTTTTTTTTTTTTTTTTTTTTTTTTTTTTTTTTTTTTTTTTTTTTTTTTTTTTTTTTTTTTTTTTTTTTTTTTTTTTTTTTTTTTTTTTTTTTTTTTTTTTTTTTTTTTTTTTTTTTTTTTTTTTTTTTTTTTTTTTTTTTTTTTTTTTTTTTTTTTTTTTTTTTTTTTTTTTTTTTTTTTTTTTTTTTTTTTTTTTTTTTTTTTTTTTTTTTTTTTTTTTTTTTTTTTTTTTTTTTTTTTTTTTTTTTTTTTTTTTTTTTTTTTTTTTTTTTTTTTTTTTTTTTTTTTTTTTTTTTTTTTTTTTTTTTTTTTTTTTTTTTTTTTTTTTTTTTTTTTTTTTTTTTTTTTTTTTTTTTTTTTTTTTTTTTTTTTTTTTTTTTTTTTTTTTTTTTTTTTTTTTTTTTTTTTTTTTTTTTTTTTTTTTTTTTTTTTTTTTTTTTTTTTTTTTTTTTTTTTTTTTTTTTTTTTTTTTTTTTTTTTTTTTTTTTTTTTTTTTTTTTTTTTTTTTTTTTTTTTTTTTTTTTTTTTTTTTTTTTTTTTTTTTTTTTTTTTTTTTTTTTTTTTTTTTTTTTTTTTTTTTTTTTTTTTTTTTTTTTTTTTTTTTTTTTTTTTTTTTTTTTTTTTTTTTTTTTTTTTTTTTTTTTTTTTTTTTTTTTTTTTTTTTTTTTTTTTTTTTTTTTTTTTTTTTTTTTTTTTTTTTTTTTTTTTTTTTTTTTTTTTTTTTTTTTTTTTTTTTTTTTTTTTTTTTTTTTTTTTTTTTTTTTTTTTTTTTTTTTTTTTTTTTTTTTTTTTTTTTTTTTTTTTTTTTTTTTTTTTTTTTTTTTTTTTTTTTTTTTTTTTTTTTTTTTTTTTTTTTTTTTTTTTTTTTTTTTTTTTTTTTTTTTTTTTTTTTTTTTTTTTTTTTTTTTTTTTTTTTTTTTTTTTTTTTTTTTTTTTTTTTTTTTTTTTTTTTTTTTTTTTTTTTTTTTTTTTTTTTTTTTTTTTTTTTTTTTTTTTTTTTTTTTTTTTTTTTTTTTTTTTTTTTTTTTTTTTTTTTTTTTTTTTTTTTTTTTTTTTTTTTTTTTTTTTTTTTTTTTTTTTTTTTTTTTTTTTTTTTTTTTTTTTTTTTTTTTTTTTTTTTTTTTTTTTTTTTTTTTTTTTTTTTTTTTTTTTTTTTTTTTTTTTTTTTTTTTTTTTTTTTTTTTTTTTTTTTTTTTTTTTTTTTTTTTTTTTTTTTTTTTTTTTTTTTTTTTTTTTTTTTTTTTTTTTTTTTTTTTTTTTTTTTTTTTTTTTTTTTTTTTTTTTTTTTTTTTTTTTTTTTTTTTTTTTTTTTTTTTTTTTTTTTTTTTTTTTTTTTTTTTTTTTTTTTTTTTTTTTTTTTTTTTTTTTTTTTTTTTTTTTTTTTTTTTTTTTTTTTTTTTTTTTTTTTTTTTTTTTTTTTTTTTTTTTTTTTTTTTTTTTTTTTTTTTTTTTTTTTTTTTTTTTTTTTTTTTTTTTTTTTTTTTTTTTTTTTTTTTTTTTTTTTTTTTTTTTTTTTTTTTTTTTTTTTTTTTTTTTTTTTTTTTTTTTTTTTTTTTTTTTTTTTTTTTTTTTTTTTTTTTTTTTTTTTTTTTTTTTTTTTTTTTTTTTTTTTTTTTAATAATTTTTTATTGATAGAACGCATGCCAGGGTAATTTTTTACAGCATTATCCCTTGCATTCATTTCTGTTCCGATTTTTCCCCTCCCTCCCTCCACCCCTTCCCCCCAGATGGCAAGAGTCCTTTACATGTTGAATGGGTTGCAGTATATCCTAGATACAATATATGTGTGCAGAACCAAACAGTTTTCTTGTTGCACAGGGAGAATTGAATTCAGAAGGTATAAATAACCCGGGAGGAAAAACATAAATGCAAGCAGTTTATATTCATTTCCAGTGTTCTTTCTCTGGGTGTAGCTGCTTCTGTCCATCTTTGATCAATTAAGGCTCTCTTTATCAAAGAGGTCCACTTCCATCAGAATACATCCTCAAACAGTATCATTGTTGAGGTATATAATGATCTCCTGGTTCTGCTCATTTCACTCAGCATCAGTTCATGTAAGTCTCGCCAGTCCTCTCTGTATTCATCCTGCTGGTCGTTCCTTACAGAACAATAATATTCCATAACGTTCATATACCACAATTTACTCAACCATTCTCCAATTGATGGACATCCTTTCATTTTCCAGCTTCTAGCCACTACAAACAGGGCTGCCACAAACATTTTGGCACATACAGGTCCCTTTCCTTTCTTTAGTATCTCTTTGGGGTATAAGCCCAGTAGAAACACTGCTGGATCAAAGGGTATGCACAGCTTGATAACTTTTTGAGCATAGTTCCAAATTGCTCTCCAGAATGGCTGGATGTGTTCACAATTCCACCAACAATGTATCAGTGTCCCTGTTTTCCCACATCCCCTCCAACATTCCCCATTATCTTTCCCTGTCATTCTAGCCAATCTGACAGGTGTGTAGTGGTATCTCAGAGTTGTCTTAATTTGCATTTCTCTGATTAATAATGATTTGGAGCATATTTTCATATGTCTATAAATAGTTTCAATTTCTTCGTCTGAGAATTGTCTGTTCATATCCTTTGACCATTTATCAATTGGAGAATGGTTTGATTTCTTATAGATTAGGGTCAGTTCTCTATATATTTTGGAAATGAGGCCTTTATCAGAACCTTTGATTGTAAAAATGTTTTCCCAGTTTATTGTTTCCCTTCTAATCTTGTTTGCATTTGTTTTGTTTGTACAAAAACTTTTCAATTTGATATAATCAAAATTTTCTATGTTGTGGTCAATAGTGATCTCTAGTTCTTCTTTGGTCATAAATTCCTCCCTCTTCCACAGGTCTGACAGGTAAACTATCCTATGCTCTTCCAATTTATTTATAATCTCATTCTTTATGCCTAGGTCATGAACCCATTTTGACCTTATCTTGGTGTACGGTGTTAAGTGTGGGTCAATGCCTAGTTTCTGCCATACTGATTTCCAATTTTCCCAGCAATTTTTGTCAAATAATGCATTCTTATCCCAGAAACTGGTGTCTTTGGGTTTGTCAAACACTAGATTATTAAAGTTATTGGCTGTTTTGTCCTTTGAACCTAACTTATTCCATTGATCAACTAGTCTATTTCTTAGCCAATACCAGATGGTTTTAGTAACTGCTGCTTTATAATATAATTTTAGATCTGGTACAGCTAGGCCACCTTCATTTGATTTTTTTTTTCATTAATTCCCTTGAAATTCTTGACCTTTTGTTTTTCCATATGAACTTTGTTGTTATTTTTTCTAATTCATCAAAGTAGTTTTTTGGGAGTCTGATTGGTATAGCACTAAATAAGTAGATTAATTTAGGTAGTATTGTCATCTTTATTATATTTGCTCGCCCAATCCAAGAGCATTTAATATTTTTCCAGTTGGTTAGATCAGACTTAATTTGTGTGGAAAGTGTTTTGTAGTTTTGCTCATAAAGTTTCTGATTTTCCCTTGGCAGATAGATTCCTAAATATTTTATACAATCAGTAGTTACTTTAAATGGAATTTCTTTTTGTATCTCTAACTGTTGGGTTTTGTTAGTGATATATAAGAATGCTGATGACTTATGTGGGTTTATTTTATATCCTGCAACTTTGCTGAAGGTGTAGATTGTTTCTAATAACTTTTTGGTAGAATCTCTGGGGTTTTCTAAGTATACCATCATATCATCAGCAAAGAGTGATAATTTGGTTTCCTCATTGCCTATTCTTATTCCTTTAATCTCTTTCTCAACTCTTATTGCCAAAGCTAGCATTTCTAATACAATATTAAATAGTAACGGTGATAGTGGGCAACCTTGTTTTA
Organism: Antechinus flavipes; assembly: GCF_016432865.1. NCBI lineage: Eukaryota > Metazoa > Chordata > Mammalia > Dasyuromorphia > Dasyuridae > Antechinus > Antechinus flavipes. Next base: position 309,126,884 of record NC_067399.1, on the reverse strand, counting down.
CTCCTGATCTTATTGGGAATGGTTGCAGTTTGTCCCCGTTACATATAATGCTTACTGCTGGTTTTAAATAGATGCTACTGATTATTTTAAGGAAAAGTCCATTTATTCCTATACTCTCAAGAGTTTTTAATAGGAATGGATGTTGGATTTTATCAAATGCTTTTTCTGCATCTATTGAGATGATCATATGGTTTTTGTTAATTTGATTATTAATATGGCCAATTATATTGACAGTTTTCCTAATATTGAACCAGCCCTGCATTCCTGGTATAAATCCTACTTGATCATGATGTATTATCCTGGGGATGATTTTCTGTAGTCTTTTTGCTAATATCTTATTTAAGATTTTAGCATCAATATTCATTAGGGAGATTGGTCTATAATTTTCTTTCTCTGTTTTCAACCTACCTGGTTTAGGTATCAGTACCATGTCTGTGTCATAAAAGGAGTTTGGTAGGACTCCTTCATTCCCTATTTTTTCAAATAGTTTATAAAGCATTGGGGCTAATTGTTCTTTGAATGTTTGGTAGAATTCACATGTAAATCCATCTGGTCCTGGGGATTTTTTTTTAGGGAGTTGATTAATAGCTTGTTCTATTTCTTTTTCTGAAATGGGACTATTTAAGCAATTTACTTCCTCCTCTGATAATCTGGGAAGCCTATATTTTTGGAAGTAGTCATCCATTTCACTTAGGTTATCAAATTTATTGGCATAAAGTTGGGCAAAGTAACCCCTTATTATTTCTTTAATTTCCTCTTCATCAGTGGTAAGTTCTCCTTTTTCATTTTTAAGACTGCCAATTTGATTTCCCTCTCTCCTTTTTCTAATCAGATTTACCAAAGGTTTATCAATTTTATTGGTTTTTTCATAAAACCAACTCTTAGTTTTATTTATTAGTTCAATAGTTTTTTTACTTTCTATATTATTAATTTCTCCTTTTAATTTTAGAATTTCAAGTTTAGTAATTGATTGGGGGTTTTTAATTTGGTCTTTTTCTAACTTTTTAAGTTCCAGGCCCAATTCATTGATCTTCTCTTTTTCTATTTTATTCAAGTAAGCCTCTAAGGATATAAAATTTCCCCTTATTACTGCTTTGGCTGCATCCCATAAATTTTGATATGATGTCTCATTGTTGTCATTATCTTGAGTGAAATTATTAATTGTGTCTATAATTTGCTGTTTCACCCAATCATTCTTTAAGATGAGATTATTTAGTTTCCAATTACTTTTTGGTCTATTTACACCTAACTTTTTGTTAAATGTAGTTTTTATTGCGTTGTGATCTGAAAAAAAAGCATTTACTATTTCTGCCTTCCTGCATTTAATTTTGAGGTCTTTATGTCCTAATATATGGTCAATTTTTGTGTAGGTTCCATGAACTGCTGAGAAGAAAGTATACTCCTTTCTGTCACCATTCAGTTTTCTCCAGAGATCTATCATACCTAATTTTTCTAATATTCTATTTACCTCTTTAATTTCTTTCTTATTTGTTTTGTGATTTGATTTATCTAAATCTGAGAGTGCAAGATTGAGATCTCCCACTATTATAGTTTTGCTGTCTATTTCTTCTCGCAACTCTCTTAGCTTCTCTTTAAGGAAGTTAGATGCAATACCACTTGGTGCATATATGTTTAATACTGATATTGCTTCATTCTCTATAGTACCCTTAAGCAAGATATAGTTTCCTTCCTTATCTCTTTTAATTAGATCAATCTTTGCTTTTGCTTGATCTGAGATAAGGATGGCTACCCCTGCTTTTTTGACTTCACCTGAAGCATAATAGATTCTGCTCCAGCCTTTTACCTTTAGTCTATATGTATCTCCCTGTTTTAAATGTGTTTCCTGTAAACAACAGATTGTAGGGTTCTGACTTTTGATCCAGTCTGCTATCTGCCTCCTCTTTATGGGAGAGTTCATCCCATTCACATTTGCGGTTAAAATAACCAATTCTGCATTTCCTGCCATCCTAATATCCCCAGATTATACTTTTCTTTTTCTTGCCCTCCTTCCCTTCTTCCCTATTGATCCCACTAACGTCGCACAGCTCTCCCTCTTTAGTATCCCTCCCTCCTCCCTTGGAATCCCTTCCCCTTTCTTGTACCCTTCCCTTATTACTCTTTTTCCTTCTCCCTTTTCCTCTCCCACTTTTTAATGAAGTGAGAGAAGAATCTGTGTAAAACAAATATGTCAATTGTTTCCTCTTTGAGCCAACTCTGATGAGAGTAGGATTCACACAATGTTCCTCCCCCTCTCTAAGTTCCCTCATATATGATAGGTTTCCTCTGCCTCATTGTCACATGTAGTTTCCCTCTTTTTATCTCCCTTCTTCCCTTTTTCTGGCACTATCCCCTTTCCATTTCTACTTCCCTTTTTTATGTTATATTGGTAAAATCAAATTATACATATGATTTTTATGTATATTCACAACAGAAATACAGTTCTCAAGAGTTCCTTTTACCTTTTTCTACTTCTCTTGATTCCTGTTGTTGAAGATCAAATTTTTTGTTTAAGTCTGGTTTTTTCCTTAGAAACAGATGGAATTCCTCTATTTCATTAAATATCCATCTTCTTCCGTGGAAAAAAATACTCAGCTTAGCTGGATAGTTTATTCTTGGCTGCATTCCAAGTTCTTTTGCCTTTCGGAATATCTGATTCCAGGCCCTTCGATCCTTTAATGTTGAGGCAGCCAGATCTTGCGTGACCCTTATTGTGGCATCTCGGTATTTGAACTGTTTTTTCCTGGCTGCTTGTAAAATTTTTTCTTTAGTCTGGAAATTCTGAAGTTTGGCCACAATATTCCTTGGAGTCTTTATTTTAGGGTCTTTTTCAGAAGGTGTTCGATGAATTCTTTCAACGCCTATTTTCCCTTCTGGTTCTATTACTTCTGGGCAGTTCTCTTTGATGATTTCCTGTAAAATAGTATCTAGGCTCTTTTTTTCATCATAATTTTCGGGTAGTCCGATGATCCTCAGGTTATCTCTCCTAGATCTATTTTCCAGATCTGTTGTTTTTCCCAGTAAATATTTGACATTTTTTTCCAATCTTTCATTTTTTTGGTTTTGCTTGACTGATTCTTGATGTCTCAATGAATCAGTCATTTCTATTTGTTCAGTTCTAATTTTTAGTGAGTTATTTTCTTCATTAGCTTTTTTTACTTCTTTTTGTATATGTCCAATTGAGTTGTTTTGCTCTATGGAATTTTTTTCCATTTCACTAATTTTTTTTTTTTTTTTTAGTGAGTCATTTTCTTTTTCCAATTCGCAAACTCTGTTTTTTACCTTTTCCAATTCACATTTCAGGAAGTTGTTTTCTTTTTCCACTTTATCAAATTTTTCTTTTAATGAGTTATGTGCCTTTTCTGTACTCTTTTGCATAGCTTCTCTTTCCTTTCCCCATTTTTCTTCTAGCTCTCTTTTAAGGTTTTGAATAGTCTCTTCTAGGAGAGCCTTTTGTATTGGAGACCAACAATCGTCTGGAGACTGTCTGCTATTAGTCTCTTCAGGGTTGAAAAGCTGTTCTCTTTCTGGGTAGAAACTATCAATCGTTCTTTTGATTTTTTTACTCATTTTGTTAAAGCCTGTAAGGTCTGCCTTCAGAGCCAGGAGGTTACCAGCTTCCTCTGCAGAGCAGTGAAAGGTATATGGACGGGGTAGCTGTCCTGTTGACCGGCTACAAAAAGCAGCGAGGTACTGGAGTGCTCTGGGAAAGAGTTCCCCACCAGAAAGTAACTCAGGCCTGCAGGGCCGGGCTGGGAAAGTGCCTTTCAAAGAACCTCAGCTGTGTGAGATAATGACTGCCCTGGGGCTAGACACTTAGCAGTGAGAGTTTCACTTCCCAAGCCAAACCCTGCCCTGGGGCTGTGGGTATTAGCAGCTGAGCAGTGAATGGATTTGCAGGGACAGGAAGTGTCTGCCCGGGGAAGCACAGTCTGCTGGGGAAGTTCTATTGCCCCAGGCTGAGCCCCCCACTCTGCCGATTAGAGACTGCCCAGGCTGTGCCCCACTGTCGTGCAGATTAGTAACTGCCCCCGCAAAAGCCCCGAACTGCCGGATGTGGCCACAGGCCTGCGGTAAAGTCTGCCTGAGTCACTTCCGGGTTTGAGGGGTTACAGCCAGATCTCATTAGGTTCTGGTGTTTTTTAGAGGACCCTCTGTTTTAGGCTTTAACTTCTCTGCCAGTTTACTGCTTTGTAATCAAGGTAGAGCAGTTAGCCTATAGCAGAGTGGTCCCTATAACTTCTCTAGCCACAGAGATCACCCCCAGCCCTGGTCTGCTCAGGACGCTAGCCTCTCACTGCCTGTGCTAGTCTGTTCCTGGCCCCTCAGGACAAACCTTTCCTGGCGAGCTTCCGGATCGGCTGGTAAGTTGTAGTGCTTCTTATCTTCATGAATTTAAGCAGTGAAGAGTTATTTTTGAGGCTGGATTAAATATTTGGTTATGAGGGTAATGAGAGGAGCTTAGAGAGTCGTGTGTGCCTGCTCCGCCATCTTGGCTCCGCCCCGGAAGTCCCGTCCCCTTTTTTTTTAAATTAGTTTTTTATTTACAAGATATTTACGTGGGTAATTTTTCAGTATTGATGATTGCAAAACCTTTTGTTCCAACTTTTCCCCTCCTTTTCCCCACCCCCTCCCCCAGATGGCAGGTTGACCAATACATGTTAAATATGTTAAAGTACAAATCAAATACAATATATGTATACATGTCCATAGAGTTATTTTGCTGTACAAAAAGAATCAGATTTTGAAATAGTGTATAATTAACAGTAACAATTAAGAAGGAAATAAAAAATGCAGGCACATAAAAATAGAGGGCTTCGGAATTCTATGTAGTGGTTCATAGTCATCTTTTGCTGGGTGTAGCTGGTTCAATTCATTACTGCTTCATTGGAACTGATTTGGTTTATCTCATCACCAAACAAGGCTATGTCTGTCAGAATTGATCATCATATAGTATTGTTGTTGAAATATATAATGATCTCCTGGTCCTGCCCATTTCACTCAACATCAGTTCATGTAAGTCACTTCAGGCCTTTCTGAAATCATCCTGCTGGTCATTTCTTACAAAGCAATAATATTCCATAATATTCATATACTACAATTTATTCAGCCATTCTCCAATTGATGGGCATCCACTCAGTTTCCAGTTTCTAGCCACTACAAAGAGGGCTCCCACAAACATTCTTGCACATACAGGTCCCTTTCCCTTCTTTAAAATCTCTTTGGGATACAAGCTCAGTAGTAACACTGCTGGATCAAAGGGTATGCACAGTTTGACAACTTTTCAGGCATAGTTCCAAATTGCTCTCCAGAATGGCTTGGATGTATTCACAATTCCACCAAAAATGAATCAGTGTCCCATTTTCCCACGTCCCCTCTAACATTCCACATTATCTTTCTCTGTTATTCTAGCCAATCTGACAGGTGTGTAGTGGTATCTCAGAATTCTCTTAATTTGCATTTCTCTGATTAATAATGACTTGGAGCATTTTTGCCTATGGCTAGAAATAGTTTCAATTTCTTTGAGAATTGTTTGTTCATATCCTTTGACCATTTATCAATTGGGGAATGGCTTGATTTCTTATAAATTAGAGTCAATTCTCTATATATTTTGGAAATGAGGCCTTTATCAGAACTTTTAACTGTAAAAATGTTTTCCCAGTTTATTGCTTCCCTTCTAATCTTGTCTGCATTAGTATTGTTTGTACAAAAACTTTTCAATGTGATATAATCAAAATTTTCTATTTTGTGATCAATAATGAACACTAGTTCTTCTTTGGTCATAAATTGCTTCCTCTTCTACAGGTCTGAGAGGTAAACTATCCTATATTCTTCTAATTTATATAATCTCATTCTTTATGCCTAGGTTATAAACCCATTTTGCCCTTATCTCAGTGGATGGTATTAAGTATGGGTCAATGCCTAGTTTCTGCCATACTAATTTCCAATTTTCCCAGCAGTTTTTGCCAAATAGTGAGTTCTTATCCCAAAAGCTGGGGTCTTTGGGTTTGTCAAATGCTAGGTTATTATTGGCTGTTTTGTCCTTTGAAGTTAACCTATTCCACTCATCAACTAGTCTATTTCTTAGCCAGTACCGAATGGTTTTGGTAACCGCTGCTTTATAATGTAATTTTACATCTGGTACAGCTAGATCACCTTCATTTGAATTTTTTTTTTCATTAATTCCCTTGAATTTCTTGACCTTTTGTTTTTCAATATGAACTTTGTTGTTATTTTTTCTAGTTTATTAAAATAGTTTTTCGGGAGTCTGATTGGTATAGCACTAAATAAATAGATTAATTTAGGTAGTATTGTAATCTTTTATTGCATTTGCTCACCCTATCTCAGAGCATTTAATATTTTTCGAATTGGTTAGATCTGACTTTATTTGTGTGGAAAGTGTTTTGTAGTTTTGCTCATATAGTTCCTGATTTTCCCTTGGCAGATAGATTCCTGAATATTTTATACTATTGGTAGTTACTTTAAATGGAATTTCTCTTTGTTATTCAAACTGTTGGATTTTGTTAGTGGTATATAAGAATGCTGATGACTTATGTGGGTTTATTTTGTATCCTGCAACTTTGCTAAAGGTGTGGATTATTTCTAATAGCGTTTCAGTAGAATCTCTGGGGTTCTCTAAGTATACCATCATACCATCAGCAAAGAGTGATAATTTGGTTTCCTCATTGTTTACTCTAATTACTTTAATCTCTTTCTCAACTTTATTGCCAAAGCTAGCATTTCTAATACAATATTGAATAGTAATGGTGATAGTGGGCCATCTTGTTTCACTCCTGATCTTATTGGGAATGGTTGCAGTTTATCCCCATTACATATGATGCTTACTGATGGTTTTAAATAGATACTATTGATTATTTTAAGGAAAAGTCCATTTATTCCTATACTCTCAAGTGTTTTTTTTTAATAGGAATGGATGTTGGATGTTATCAAATACTTTTTCTGCATCTATTAAGATGATCATATGGTTTTTGTTGATTTGGTTACTAATATGGCCAATTATATTGATAGTTATCCTAATATTGAACCAGCCCTGCATTCCTGGTATAAATCCTCCTTGATCACAGTGTATTATCCTGGGGATGATTTTCTATAGTCTTTTTCCTATTATTTTATTTAAGATTTTAATATCAATATTCATTAGGGAGATTAGTTTATATTTTTCTTTTTCTGTTTTCAACCTACCTGGTGTAGGTATCAGTACCATGTTGGTGTCATAAAAGGTAGGACTCCTCATTCCCTATTTTTTCAAATAGTTTATATAGCATTGGGACTAATTGTTCTTTAAATGTTTGGTAGAATTCAAATGTAAATCCATCTTATCCTGGGGATTTTTTCTTAGGGATTTGATTAATAGCTTGTTCTATTTCTTTTTATGAAATGGGACTATTTAAATAATTACTTCCTCCTCTGTTAATCTGGGAAGCCTATATTTTTGGTGGTAGTCATCCATTTCACTTAGGTTATTAAATTTATTGGCATAAAGTTGGGCAAAGTAACTCCTCATTATTGCTCTAATTTCCTATTCATTGGTTTGGAAAGGTCTTCCTTTTCATTTTTAAGACTAACAATTTGATTTTCCTCTTTCCTTTTTCTAATCAGATTTACCAAAGGGTTATCTATTTTATTGGTTTTTTCATAAAACCAACTCTTAATTTTATTTATTAATTCAATATATTTTTTACTTTCAATATTATTAATTTCTCATTTTAAATTTTAAATTTCATGTTTAGTATTTGATTAGGGGGTTTTAATTTAATCTTTTTCTAGCTTTTTAAGTTGCAAGCCCCATTCATTGAACTTTTCTTTCTCTATTTTATTCAAGTAAGCCTCTAAAGATATAAAAACTCCCCTTATTACTGCTTTGGCTGCATCTCACAAATTTTGGAATGATGTCTCATCATTGTCATTATTTTGAGTCAAATTATTAATGTTGTCTATAATTTGCTGTTTCACCCAATCATTCTTTAAGATGAGATTATTTAGTTTCCAATTATTTTTTGGACTATTTACCCCTAACTTTTTGTTGAATGTAGTTTTTATTGCATTGTGATCTGAAAAGAAAGCATTTACTATTTATGCTTTCCTGCATTTAATTTTGAAGTCTTTATGTCCTAATATATGGTCAATTTTTGAATAGGTTCCATGAACTGCTGAGGAGAAAGTATACTCCTTTCTGTCACCATTCAGTTTTCTCCAAAGCTCTATCATACCTAGTTTTTTTTTTTTTTAATATTCTATTTACCTCTTTAATTTCTTTCTTTCTTTCTTTTTTTTTTTTTTTGTGATTTGATTCATCTAATTCTGAGAGTGCAAGGTTGAGATCTCCCACTATTATCATTTTGCCATCTATTTCTTCTTGCAACTCTCTTAAATTCTCCTATAGGATGTTACATGCTATACCACTTGGTGCATATATGTTTAGTATTGATATTGCTTCATTGTCTATGCTACACTTTAGCAAGATATAGTTTCCTTCTGTATCTCTTTTAATTAAATCATTTTTTTTGCTTTTGCTTGATCTGAGAGAAGGCTGGCTATCCCTGGTTTTTTGACTTCACCTGAAGCGTAACAAATTCGGCTCCAGCCTTTTACCTTTACTCTGTATTTATCTCCCTGCTTTAAATTTGTTTCCTGTAAACAACATATTGTAGGGTTCTGACTTTTGATCTAGTCTGCTAGCTGTTTTTACTTTATGGGAGAGTTCATCCCATTTACATTTATGATTAAAATGACTAATTCTGTATTTCCTGCCATCTTATTATCCCCAGATTATGCTTTTCTTTTTCTTGCCCCCTCTCACTCCTTTACCCAGTATTAAATTTATGGGCACCACTTGCATCATGTAGCTCTCCCTCTTTAGGTTTCCTCCTCCCCCTTTGAATTGCTTTCCTTTTCTTGTACCCTTTCCTTATTACTCTTTTCCTTTTCCCTTTTCCTCTCCTACTTTTTAATGAGGCGAGAGAAGTTTCTCTGTAAAACAAATATGTCAATTATTTTCTCTTTGAGCCAACTCTGATTAGAGTAAGATTCACACAGTATTCCTCCCCCTCTCTAAATTCCGTCAGATATGATAGGTTTCCTATACCTCTTTGTGGGATGTAGTTTCCCTCTTTTTATCTCCCCTTTTCCCTTTTTCTGACACAATCCCCTTTCCATTTCTACTTCCCTTTTTTATGTTATATCAGTAAAATCAAATTATACATGTACTCTTTATGTATATCCACAACAAAAATACAGTTCTCAAGAGTTCTTTTTACTTTTTTTTTGCTTCTCTTGAGTCCTATGGTTGGAGATAAATTTTTTTTTTGTTTAGATCTGGTTTTTTCCTTAGAAACAAATGGAATTCGTCTGTTTCATTAAATATCCATTTTCTTCCATGGAAGAAAATCCTCAGCTTATCTGGGTAGTTTATTCTTGGCTGCATTTCAAGTTCTCTTGCCTTTTGGAATATCAGATTCCAGGCACTTTGATCTTTTAATTTCAAAGCAGCCAGATGTTGAATGATCCTTATTGTGGCACCTTGGTATTTGAATTGCTTTTTTCTGTCTGCTTGTAATATTTTTTCCTTGGTCTGATAGTTCTGAAATTTAGCCACAATATTCCTCTTTTACCCTCTGATTTTATTATATCTGGGCTGTTCTCTTTGATGATTTCCTATAAAATAGTATCTAGGCTCTTTTTTCATCATACTTTTTGGGATGTCCAATGATCCTCAGATTATCTCTCCTAAATCTATTTTCCAGGTCTATCATTTTTCCAAGTAGATATTTAACTTTTTTTCCCTAATTTTTCATTTTTTTTGGTTTTGTTTGACTGATAATTGGTGTCTCAATGAATCATTCATTTCTATTTGTTCAGTTCTGATTTTTAATGTTTTATTTTCTGCATTAACTTTTTTATTTCTTTTTATATATGTTTAATTGAGTTTTTAAATGAGTTGTTTTGCTCTATTGAAATTTTTTCCATTTCACTAATTTTTTTTTTTTTTTTTACTGAGGTATTTTCTTTTTCCAATGTACAAATCCTACTTTTCTGGGAGTTCTTTATCCTTTCCAATTCATAAATTCTCTTTCCTGGGAGTTTTTTACCTTTTCCAATTCACATTTCAGGAAGTTGTTACTCTTTTCCATAGCTTCTCTTTCCTTTCCCCATTTTTCTTCTAGCTCTTTTTAAAGATTTTTTATAGTGTCTTCTAGGAGGCCTTGTATGATGGGGACCAGGTTACATCCCCCTTTGTGGTTTTTGTCTGAATAGTTTCCTCGGGATTGAAAACATGCTCTTTTTCTGTATAGAAGCTATTGATCATCCTTTTGATTTTTTTCCTCATTTTTAAGGTATACCTTCAGGGCAAGGAGGTTACCCGCTTCCTCTGCAGAGCAGCGGATATATATGGATAGTAGCTATCCTGCCAATGGGCTACAAAGAGCGGCCGAACTGTGGGGGTGCTCTTGCAAAAAGCTCCACACCATAAGTCACTCAGGCCTGGATCAAAGGGGCCAAGCTGGGGAAGTACCCTGTGAGGAGCCTGCTGTGTAGATTAGTGACTGCCTTAGGGCTAGATGTTGAGCAGTGAAAGTGTCACTGCTCCCTGCAAAAGCCTGATTTAGATATTAGCAGTTGCCCTACCCTTTATGGCACCCAGAATTGTCTCTGCTTGGGGAGCATAGTCATTCTATGGAAATTCCATTGCCCCAGCCTGAGCCTCCCACTGTGCAAATTAGAGGCTGCCCTGGGCTGTGCCCCTCTGCCATGCTGATTTGTGACTGCCCCCACAAAAGCCCCTTGCTACAGAATGCTGCTATAGAGCTGTGTTATGATCTGTGGTGAGTCACTTCTGGTCCTAGGTGGGCACAGCCAGATTCTGTTTGGCTCTGGTATTCTTCAGAGTACTCTCTACCCCAGGCTCTAATTTCTCTGCTGGTCCACTACTCCACAACCAAAGCAGAGCAGTCAGCCTATGGCAGAGTCCTCTCTGTAAATTTCCCAACCACGGAGACTGCCCCCCTCCTGGTTTGCTCCAAACCCTAGCCTCTGGTTCTATCCCTGCCTACACTGGTCTGGTTCCACTGCTCAGGACAAACCTTTTATGGTGATATTCCAGATTATCTTTGACTGATAAGTTGTTGTACTTCCAATCTTCGTGAATTTTACTAGTCAAGCGCTATTTTTGAGGCTGAATTTAATAAATAATAGGGAGGGTATGAGAGAGGCTCAGAAAGTCACTGTGCCTTCTCTGCCATCTTGGCTCCACTCTCCACCTGCTTTTTTCTCTTAAAATCTGCTAGTTTGTAGCTGATAGAATCACAAACATCTTGTCATTCTTTAATCTCACTTTGTAAAATATTTTTACATACACAATACTAATATATACTTCTGCCCCATTACCTCATGCATATCTTTGAGAAAAAAAAGGTTGTTGTTCTCTTACCTATTAAATTTAATTTAATAAATATGTATATGTCTTTTGTGGGAGAGCACTAGGTTCTTGGAAGAATCACTGTTTAGTTAGGACAGATGTTGCTCCCTTCAAATTTATATAAAGGTGAAAGTATAGCACCTGTGAACAGCAAACTAGATATGACTGGAAGACAGAACACTCAATTAGCTGCCAGAGGTCCGGGTTTAAAATTTTTCCTCTGTTGTTTTATCTATGATGTTAAATAAATTACTTAAATTATCTGGTTCTCAATTTCCTTATGGATTAAAAAGAGAGGTTTGGAGTAGATGACCTTTAACGTCCCTTTACCTGATTTCTAAGAGTACATATAAATAGCAAAATCCTGAAGATTTTTTCTTTGGAATGTCTCATCCATGAATTCCATTTCCTCTTGTTCCCCTCTAGCCAAACCATTCTATGTCATCCCATGCTTGGATTGCTACAGCAACCTTCTACTTTTCTTTTTCATCTCTAATCTCTAAACCCTTCAATTGTATAATGCTAGTGCCTTCTCTTTGTTGATTATATCTTACTTGTCACATATATATCTTGTTTGTACATGGTTGTTTTCATGATGTCTCTTTCATTAGATTTTAAACTCCTTGAGAGCAGGGATTGTCATTTGCCTTTCTTTATAGCCCCCGAGTTTAGCATGGAGCCTGACATATAATGAACACTTAATAAATGCTTACTGACTTATTGAAACCACAACTTGCTTCTATTTGACATTCACTTATTGATCCTACCTGTTTCCTGTTGGGCAAATTGGGACAAATCTAATTTTTCTTCTATATGATAATCCTTAAAGTAAATATTAGGAGGGAGTTGTTTCCATCCTAAGTGTAAATATTAAAAATTCTTTTAATTGCCTATCATATGGTATAATTTTATGTTCTATTGTCATCTTGTCTAGATATACTTGTTTGTTTTATCTAAAGTATAGTGCCCAAAACTGGACATGATATTCCAGATTTGGTCTGACCATTACATAATGCGGTAGAATTATCTCCTCATTCATTTTGGATACTATGCTTCTGTTAACACAGAAGTTATTATTAGTGTTCTTAGATGACATATAACATTGTTTACTTATATTGATCTAAGGTCCATGTAATTTTTTCACATAATTATTTTCTATCTATTTCCCCTCCCTCATACTATATATGCATAGTTTTGATTTGAACCTAAGCATAGAGCTTGATATTTATCTGTTATGTGAATCATTTATTCTATTTTGTATTGAAGTAGTCATTCTATTAATAGTTCTGTGATTTAAAAGATGTAGTTTGTCATCATTGATCTTTTTTGCCTCCATAATTAGCAATGGAAACCCCCTTTCTCTTCCTTTTCATTTTGAGCTGCTGGGAGCAGCTTCATTCTCAAATGGGATTTTTTTTTTTAACATTTCTAGCACATAGAAGTTTGTGATTTCCCAAAGAAGAGCACTTATTTGGTCTTATATACTTACATAGAATATCACCTTGTTGGGTTGGGGAAGCAAGAACTTAGAGAAATATCAAATATAATTCAAAAACCTATCTAGAGAAATTAAAATTCATTATAAGAAAAAGAGAAACATGTTCATAGTTATCTCTAAATATTTCTGTAATCTTTATGCTAGATCACTTATATATGAAGTATAAGATCAACATAAAATCTTTGAATTTTCAGTCTTCTAATTGTTACATTAGTTTTTAATGAGACAAATACTATAAAAACTCAATTTTATTTTCCCATGAACTAACATGTGAAATAAAAATAACTAATTCACTTTCAGCCAGAGATTAAGAAATAAGCAGATTTAGTTGGTTATTTGTCAATCAATCAAATGGTAAACACTTATCAAGTATGTGTTGGGCACTCGAACTGCAAATGCAAAAACTGGACATTCCCTTTTCTCAAAAAAATTGCATTCTCAAGTTTGGTTCAATATTAAGGAAAACTGTTAGCATAACCGACTATATCAATAACCAAACTAACAAAACAGATGCAGAAAAAAAGTATTTGACAAAATCCAATGCCAATTCCTTTTAAAAACACTAGAAAGTATAGGAATAAATGGAGTTTTCCTTAATGATCAATAGCATCCATTTGCTATCATCAGCAAGCCTCATATGTAAGGGGGATAAACTAGAAGCATTCCCAATAAGATCAGGAGTGAAACAAGGTTGCCCACTATCACTAATGCTATTCCAAATTGTATTAGAAATGTTAGCTTTAGCAGCAAGAGAAAAAAAAAAGAAATTAAAGGAATTAGAGTAGGTAATGAGGAAACCAAATTATCATTATTTGCAGATGATATGATGGTACACTTAGAGAATCCTAGAAAATAAACAAAAAAACTACTAGAAACAATTAACAACTTTGATAAAGTTGCAGGATACATAATCCTGAGTATTTTTAAATCATCAGTATTTTTATAAGTTTAGCAGCAAGTGATACAAAGAGAAATTCCATTTAAAATAATTGTAGATAATATAAACTATTTGGGAGTCTACCTTTCAAGGCAAAGTCATGAACTATATGAACACAATCACACACACACACAAAAAAAAACTTTCCACAGAAATGAAGTCAGATCTAATCAATTGGAAAAATATCAAGTGCTCATGGGTAGGCCAAGCCAATATTTTAAAAAAAATGACAATATTACCTAAATTAATTTACTTATTCAATGCCATATCAATCAAACACTCAAGACATTTTACAAAGCTAGAAAAAAAATAATAACAAAGTTCATTTGGAAAAATAAAAGGTCAAGAATTTCTAGGGAATTAATGTGGCGACTTATGCTGAAAGTTACAGTCATTAAAGCCATTTTGTACTGGCTAAGAAATAGAGTAGTGGATCAGTGGCATAGATTAAGTACACAAGACACAATAGTTATTGACTACAATAATCTAGTGTTTGATAAACCCAAAGATTCAGGCTTTTGGGATAAGAACTCACTATTTGACAAAAATTTGTTGGGTAAATTGGAAATTAGTATGGAGAAACTAAACACTGACACACACTTATACCAAGATATGGTATTTTTGGTATGAGTATGATTTAGACATAAAGAGTTATGCTATAAGTAAATTAGAAGAACTAAGGATAGTCTACCTTTCAGGTCTGTGGAGGAGGAAAGAATTTGTGGTCAAAGAAGAAATAGAATACATTATGTATGCAAAATTAACAATTTTGATTATGTTAATTTTTTTTTTTTTTTTTTTGTAAAAACGAAACCAAATGCAGGCAAGATTAGAAGAGAAGCAATAAAATGGGAGGTTTTTTTTTTTTTTTTTAATATCCAAGAGTTCTGATAAAGACCTCCTTTCTAAAATATATAGAGAACTGACACAAATTTATAAGAATTTAAACCATTCTCCAATCAACAAATAGTCAAAGGATATGAACAGACAAATTTCAGATGAAGACATTAAAACAGTTTATAGCTATGTGAAAAATGCTCTATATGATTATTGATCAGAGAAATGCAAATTAAAATAACTATGAGGTACCACTATCTATCTCTCAGATTGACTAAGATGACAGGAAAAGTTAATGATGAATGTTGGAGAAATGTGGGAAAACTGGGACACTAATATATTGTTGGTGGAATTGTGAGCCGATCCAATCATTCTGGAGAGCAATTTGGAAGCCCAATGGACTATCCAACTATGCATACCCTTTGATCCAGAAGTATCTCTACTGGGTCTGTATCCCAAAGAGATCTTAAAGAAGGGAAAGGGACCCTCATATGCAAAAATGTTTGTAGTGGCCCTTTTTGTAGTGGCAAGAAACTGGAAACAGAGTGGATATCAATTAGTTGGAGAATGATTGAATAAGTTATGGTATATGAATATTATGAAATATTATTGTTCTATAAGAAATGGTTAGCAGGATGATTTCAGGAGGCTTGGAGAGATTTAGATGAACTGATGCTAAATGAAGTGAGTAGAAGCAGGAGAACATTGTATATGGCAACAATAAAATTACATGATGATCAGTTCTAATGGATATGGCTCTTTTCAACAACGAGGTGATTAAGACAAGTTCCGATGTCCTTAGGATGAAGAGAACCTGCACCTTGAGAGAGAACTGTGGAGACTGAGTGTGGATCACAACATAGTATTTTTTGTTGTTGTTGTTGTTGTTATTGTTTGCTTACATTTTGTTTTCTTTCTCATTTTCTCCCTTTTGATCTGATTTTTCTCATGCAGCATGATAATTGTGGAAATATGTATAGAAGAATTGCACATGTTTCACATATATTGGATTACTTGCCTTCTAGAAGAGGGTTTTGGGAAGAGGGGAGGCAAAAATATTCAGAACAAAAGCTTTTTCAAGGATGATTGTTGAAAATTATCCATGCATATGTTTTGAAAATAATAAGTTTTTATAAAAAGAAACTTGCATTCTTCTAGGCAGAATCAATGTTCATAGAATATTCATACAAGAAACAAATATAAATTTGTTTAAAACATTTGTTTGTTAACAAAACATTGGTAAGCAAGAAAATGCTAACAACTGGGTAAATCTAAAAGAACTTTTGAAGAAAGAGACATTTGAGTTGAGCCTTGAAGATTATTAGAGATAACAAGAAGTAGCTTTGAGGAGGTAGAACTTTTAATCTGTCCTTTGGGGAGAGGGAAAGTTGGCAGGATGTGCAAAGACATGGAAGTATAAGACAAAGTATTGTGTGTAGGAACAGTAAATAGGCCAGTTTGCCTGCTACCATGTTTCGCCGATAATAAGACCTATCCCGAAAATAAGCCCTCCCCTTATTGTGTAAGATTTCTCTAAAATAAGCCCTCTCCTAAAAATAAGCCCTATTGAGATTGCTACTGTAGTGAAGGTGATCCCCTGCACTACACGCTACATTACGGTATCCTCTGTATGCACCATTCTTCCCCTCCCCCCCCCCCGGGTGAAATGCACGCCGCACTCTGAGCTACATCCAATCAGAGCTGCAGCAGTGAGCGCATCATCCTGTTCTTCCCCAGTGATTTGCTTGCTGGCGCCATTGAGAGCAGTGCCGTGGAGGAGAGCTGAGGCAGGACAATATAAAAACCCGGTATATAAGCGGGAGTGAGGGGGCATGATGGAGGATAAAAGAAGAACTCAGGGGGCATGATGGAGGATAAAAGAAGAACTCAGCCAGCACTCACCATGCTAAAGAAATGAAGAACTTCCTTGCAGAGAGAAGAATAGATCAAGTAATGATTCCTGCAGGAATGACTGTCTATCTCCACACCCTTGATATTGCAATAAACAAGCCATTCAAGGACCATTTGTGCATGGAAATCAATGACTACATTGAAAATAGAATGGAAAGAAATCAGCGTGGAAACTTTGTGAAGCCCTGTCTGCAAGAAGTCGTGACTTGGGTGAAGAAGTCATGGGATAAAATTACTGACAGCTGTGTCGCCAAGGCAGTACGAGCAGGTTACCTGGACAAGACATGTTCATTTAAAGAGAGCTAGATTGCTGGACATGACAGATTGGGTCCACTTCTTCTGAAGGAAATAGAGGCGCAAGACATCCAGGACAGAATTCAGGGTATGGACACTTATGACGATGTTGTTGAAGAAGATGACATGATCATTATTGAATAAAGGTACTTTTTTTTTTTTTTTGTTCACATTTACCTGTTTATTAAAATTGCTGTCAATGTTCATTAAAATAAGCCCTCCCCTGAAAATAAGTCCTCTGGTGTTTTTCTGTTCAAAAAAATAATGACAGTGTCTTATTATTGGGGAAACACAGTATATTGTATGAAAAAGTGAGGGCAGTGGTAATGTGGATTTGACATAGAAAGATAGGCTGGAGTCATATTGTGAGGGGTGTTAAATGTAAAATGTCAATATAAAATGAAGCTTCTTAAGTGTAAGAATAGTATGGTCATCCTTGAGCTTTAAGAATATAAATTTGGCAGCTATGTGGAGGATAGTTTGGATAGGAGAATGACTGTCCTTAAGGATCTCAATTAGGGTGAAAATTATTCAAGATAGAGGCAATGAGCACCTAGACTAAGGTTTTGTAGTATGAGTAGTGAGAAGGAAATAGATAAGACAAATTCGGGAAAAGTTGGCAAAATTGGTAAAGTGCCAGGGGGAGACAGGAAGATATTTTTGATGAAGAATGAAGTGATCTAGATGGTTTTAGAAAATGAATGTTAAAAAAGGAAAAGATTTAGGCAATTTCATAAGAAATAAATCAAAATCATTCTAGTTAAATCCCTTTAAAATTAATGTGGTTTTAAGCTTTGCAGTGGAAAAATTACAAAGGGAAATGAAAGTCGATTTTTGGCTTAATCAGCCTTCAGACACTTGAAATGCTATTTAAGCATTTTGAAAAACATAGCAGGATTGGTCTGTCCTTACTCATTAAACAAGTGTTTGTAAAGCACTCTGAAGATGAAAAGCTCTATATAAATACTATATATGCTTGTTATTTGTCGAATTAAACATGCATTAATGTATACTTATAAACCTGAGAGATCTTCCTTAATCTTAATGGATTAGATTTTCCCATTGCATAGCTCCCTAGTGTTTACAGAATTCCCATTGACTTCCCAGTGTATATATTTTTAATGATCTCTATGAATATGAGTGCATTTCATCTCAGTTGTGAGACATATTATTGAGTGTTCTGGGAGATAATGTGTGTTTTTTAATGAAGCATAAAATAAAAAAAAATTGCTCTATTTTACATTTTAAATTTTTTTTACCCTTTTCAATATACTTTCCCCAGATTATTGCTTAAAATGTTCCTTGAAAAAAAATAGAAACTACTTTTTGTATTACCAAGTTATTGATTATCAATTTAATTTGTTGAAAATATTCATATTCGCTAAAGGAGTCTTATCTTTAGTAAAGTAATTGCTATTCATTATGTTATAAGTAAATTTCATATAAAGTTACCCAGTATTTATATATATATACACATATATGCATTGATAATTGTGTATATGTTATATGTACTTAACATAAAGAGGCATATAAGTATACACATGGTACTATTAAAATGTAAAATTATCTTAGCCTCAGGTCTTCTAAGTTTCATAAATATCATCAACACTTTACTTGAATTTTATGCCTTTAGCCCTGCCCAAAATGGATAATAGTAAAACCAAATCATGTTGATTCAAAAAACCTTTATTAAGTGTCTACTATGTGCCAGACATTATTCTAAGCACTGTAAGGGGCTGAAAATTTGAGTAGTAGGTGCACTGGATTCAGACAACTAAGCACTTAAAGCTAATTACCCATACAATACTCTACTAGTTTATGTTCATGACCCTTCCCACTATTCTGTGCTGGCTCGATCTTTTGGTGTATACAGATAATTGTAGATGGGATTAGGGGATGGAGTAAGACAAGTCATTTTTGTGGCGGACGAGGAGAAGGGAGGTCATGGAGAGCTTGCATCCATCCAATTCACTTCTACCCCTAAAGACCAAGAATAAAGACCAAGGAATTTTGCTTAAGCTGACTCTGGCTGATTCTAAAGCATCCAGGGTGCTAACTCAGTCTTCACATTTGGTGCCCAACATGTGGACCAAGGACCCTAATTTCACTGAAGAAGTCCCCAGTGACCAGGAAATAGGGTCAGTATTTTAATAGACAGAGAACTTACTTTGTTAAGGGCTAAACTAGTAACCTTTTCTAGCTGAAATAGGGTAGATATTAGGAAAAGATTTTCCCCCATCCCCAATCCCACTCCCACCCCCACCCCGAGGGAGTGCTATAGAAAGCATACTCAAGTTGATCAAGGGACAAGGCTTAATTGTAACTTGGGAGCAGATCGCTAGACTCTTGGGTACATTAGAACGCACGTCCCCTTGGTTATTAAAGGAAGAAGATATAAGGGCAGATAGTTAGAAGCTAGTAGGAGATCAACTATGTAAATACTACAATGATAAAGGCCCTGATTCAGTTTCCAAGGAAACATTTTATATATTCAACATAATACAATTGGCTTTAAAGAATCTTTCAAGTTATAGAAAAAAGAAAAGTCTTAATAACAGCCAAATGAGGAAGTGTGAGGAAAAAGAGGAAGACAAAGGACAGATTAATGGCAATATTAGATAGCATGAAGAATTAAGTGTGATTGAAGGGCATGGTGGTTCTCACTCTCACAAGGCAGCTTCAAACTGCCTAAAGTGAAGCAAGTTATTGACATGCCCCCATCAACTCCACCTTTCAAGATAGAGGGAGGAGGAGTAGTGGGAGGGGCACATCACCCCTGCAATCACCCCTTCCTATGACTAGATTGCAAAAGGCACTACTTAAAGCCACAGAAGAAGGGCAGGATATAGTTGATTTCAGAATAGGAATGTATCGTATGATTCAACAGTTTAACTCTTCATGTCAAGAAAGTAGAAGATACACTCTTTTGATCTAGAAATCCTCAAAGACCTGAAAAAGGCTTGCACTCTTTATGGGCTATATCAGCTTATGTTAAGATGTTATTACAGAATTTGGCTTATGAAGGCTTAACCCTTAGGGACTGGAAATCTATAGCAGGGACATGCTTAGAACCTGGACAAAACTTGTTGTGGCTTTCTGAATATACTGAACTCTGTAGGATACAAGCCCAACAAAATAGTCAAAATGGAGTTAATACTCCAGTCACCTGTGACCGACTAACAGATGTAGATTCTTATGCAAACATTTCAGTACAGATTAATTACCCCATAGTAGCATATGAACAAATTGCTGCTATTGCTATCAAAGCATGGGGTTTTCTCTCTAGTGAAAACAACAAAGGTGAAGCCTTCACAAAAAACAGTACAAGGGCCAAATGAACCCTTTGCTGATTTTGTGGGACATTTGCAGACAGCTGTCATACGACTAACTGGTGAAAAGACAGTAACAGACATTATGATAAGGAAACTTGCTAAAGAAAATGTTAATGAGGTTTGTAAAAGAATTATACTAGGACTACACAAGGATGCTCCTTTAGAGGAGATTATAAGATGCTGTGCCACAATGGGCACAAATACCTTTTATAGCCAGGCTATGATGCAGACTTCCCAAGATCCAAACATGGGAAGACAGGGTCCTTTTTGGCAAGGAACTTCCAGAGAGATTCGTCAATGCTTTCAATGTGGTAAAGTAAGGCACCTGAAAGCTCAATGTTGGCATAAAGACAGAATGACAAAACAGGGTGGGAGAACAAGACCCAATACCCCATGTCCAAAATGCAACAGAGGCTTCCATTGGGCTTCAGAATGTAGACAGATTCAGAGAAACAGGATGAGGGGCCCAAGGCAAAAAATACTTGGGGCATGATGGCAGCCATTGTTAAACCCAGAAAGCCTTTACAAGTTCAATACCCAGATATGACCAATCAGCCAGGAAGCAATCTGATGGGAAAAAGGGATTACACAATCAATCATCCAGGAAGCAATCTGCTGGGAGAAAGGGATTACAACTGGGGAGAATAGGGTTGTATGTAGCTGGGACAACTGAGATACCCCCTGGAGAGGTGAAATCTGTTCCTCTCCAACCTATGGATCCCTTGCCTCCAGGCATAATAGGTTTCACCATTTCACCTCCTGAAAGTGCTTACAAAACAATGTTCATCCATACACTGATGTGGGAAACTGGGGAATGTGTAGATAATATCCCTGTCACTAATACAGGTAGATAATGTGTGACTTATCAACCAGGAGAAGTAGTAGCATCAGGTTTACTGATACAGACTCCTAATAAGCAATCTGGTAATGGTCGTCCAGATTCTGACTCCAAGCAACAAAATCCAGGAATATACTAGATAGCAGCTGTGACAGCTGATCGACCTATGCTCACTATCTATAAAAATGCCATACCATTAGAAGGATTGGTAGATGCGGGGGCGGATTGTACAATCATTAGAGGTGCCAACTGGCCTAGTTACTGGACAAAAATTAAGGCAGACACCTACATGTCTGGCATAGGAGGATCAATAGTTGCTACAGTTAGTGCTACCCCTTTGAGATGGACTTTTGAAGGCAAAACAGGAGTTTTTATTCCTTTTATAGTTGAAAAATTCTCACCAATCTGTGGGGAAGAGACATTTTACAATCATTAGGATTACAAATGAGAACTTTGGATTTTTAGGCAGGACTGCTGTTGAAGGCCTGCCAACACTCTCATCTGTTCCTATTCAATGGAAAACTTATACACCAGTGTGGATAGAACAGTGGCCCTTAGCTAGTGATAAAATTCAGGCCTTATTAGATATAGTACAAGAGCAACTTGTCCAAAGACACTTACAACCTTCTCTATATCCTTGGAATTCCTCTGTATTTGCTGTAAGAAAGAAATCTGGAAAATTTCCTGACTGATTTAAGAAAAGTAATGAACATATGGAAACTATGGGAACTCTTCATCCTGGACTTCCATTTCCTACTCAGTTGTCTAGAGAATGGCCTCTTTGGGTTATAGACATTAAGGATTGTTTCTATTCTATCCCCCTAGATAAGGAGGATATGAAAAGACTTGCATTTTCAGTGCCCAGCGTTAAGTTAGCTGAGCCTTATAAAAAATGTGAATGGACAGTTTTGCCACAGGGAATGAAAAACAGCCCTACTATGTGCCAAATGTATGTTGCTGCTGCTCTTACTCCAGTAAGAAAAAACATTTCCAAAAGTAATGTTATTACACTACATGGGTGATATATTGGAATGTGCACCCGAGGAACAAATGTTAGAAGCATGTCTACAAAAGATCATAGAAACACTAAGGAACTACAAATTGAACATAGCTCCAGAAAAAATTCAAAGACATGCTCCTTTTCAATATTTAGGATATGAAGTGTACCTTAAGGTGCTTATAGTACAAAAACTTTCCTTAAGAACAGAGAAGCTAAACACCTTAAATGACTTTCAGAAATTGATAGGAAATATCCAATGGCTGTGTGCAGTGTTAGGCTTGACTACCTATCAATTGCAACCATTATATGACATTTTAAGGTGAGACAGTGCTTTAAACTCATAATGCCAGCTTACAAAAGAAGCTCAAGAGGTTTTGAGAGAAATTGAATTGGCTTTATCCAATGTGGTTGAAAGAGTCATTCAAAA
This sequence comes from Antechinus flavipes, assembly GCF_016432865.1. Taxonomy (NCBI): domain Eukaryota; kingdom Metazoa; phylum Chordata; class Mammalia; order Dasyuromorphia; family Dasyuridae; genus Antechinus; species Antechinus flavipes. Next base: position 309,104,376 of record NC_067399.1, on the reverse strand, counting down.
ACCCTTGGAAAGATCAATTTTTGCTACACAAGAGGCACCCACAGCAATCCTTTATCAAGGACACAGTGTGATAGAGTGGGTGAACCTCCCAGCACAACCAGAATAAAGCCTTACTCCTTACCCAGTATTTGTGGCTAGAATTTTATTAAAGGCCATTAAGTAAGCACTACAATTATCTGGGATAAGACCTGATAAGATATACACCTTTTATACTAATACACAAATTAATGTATGCTGTGAAACCATCCCAGAATGGCAAATTTTATTAGCCATGGCTCCAAATTTTATATATGGGTTTCCATTAAAGATAATCAGACTGTTACATAATTGGCAATGGATTCTTGAAGAAAAGGTTTCTAAAGTTCCTCTTAAAGTACTAAATATCTTTACAGATGCATCCAAACATAATATTTGTGCTGTATACTCTTGTGACTTAACTATAAAGAAAGCAGTCAGAACTCCTTTTCAGTCCACTCAGCAGAATGAATTGTATGCAATCATTCTAGCTCTTACTTATTATCCAGGAGATATAAATATAATATCTGATTCGGCCTATTCAGTAGGTGTGGTACAAAGAATTCCCACAGCCCAAATAAAATTTGTAGCCTCTAATATATATATCAGCTCTTTAAGGAACTTCAAGAGCATCCAGGTAAGATTTATGTCTTGCATGTCCACTTTCATAGTGGACTTCCAGGTCCTACTTTTGATGGTTATTTAAAGGCAGATAGCCTTCTCACTATGTTGGCCAATACTCCTTTATTTCAAGAAGCCCAAGCATCTCATTTTAAATATCATCAGGCTGTTTAAACTTTATGTTTGCAATTTGGAGTAACAAAAGAGGAAGCTAGGGGCATAGTAAAAGCCTATACAGCTTGCCTTCTTTTCCATGCTCCTATACTTCCTCCAGGGAAGAATCCTTGTGATTTGAGACCCAATGAAATTTGGCAAATGAATGTTATCCATTATAAATCTTTTGGTCATCTGTCTTTTATCCATGTTGTGGTAGACAACTTTTCAGGATTCACTTTTTCAATACCAGCAGCAAGATAGAGAGCCCGAGTGGTCATTGAATTCCTTATACAGACATTTGCAATTATGAGTGTGCCACAAGCAATAAAAACAGATAATGGACCTGCATATACTTCTAAACATTTTGCACAATTTTGTGCATAGTGTAAGATTTTATACACTACTGGCATACCCTTTAATCCTCAAGGACAGGCAATAGTACAGAGGAGAAACAGAGACATCAAGATGCTCCTCCAAAAACAAAAAAGCGGAGCCATAGGTAACCATAGAGAACTTCTAAATCTAGTTCTTTATACTATTAACGTCTTGATTTTTGACAAAGATGCACTGGCTCTGGCAGACAGATTTTATAACCCACCTGAAGGGCAGTGTCCAGAGCGAGCAGCAACACTATATATAATTGCCAGGTGATTTGGAGAGGCCCAGAAAGTGGTCAATGGAAGGGACCAGATAGTTTAACTTCTTGGGGTAGAGGATTTGCTTGTATTTCTACAGATGGAAAGGAATCAGATGGGTGCCAATGAGCCATATTTGCCTTGTCCATCAGAGAGAGATGGAGCAGACCCTTGAAATGAAGGCGAAGACCCAAGAAACATCAGGTGATTTCATCACTGACTGTGCTCACCACTGAAAGAGCATGGCAGTTATAGCATTTGGCTCATGGACATAAAAAATTGTTAACTTCAAAACACTCAGGAATCATTGGAATCCCTGAGACATGAAAAGATTGTTGCAGGATTTCAAAACCTTCAGGAATCATTGGATTCTCTGAGACATGATAAGACTGTTTTAGGACTTCAAAACCCTCAGGAATCTTTGGATTCTCTGAGACATGATAAGACTGTTGTATGACTTGAAAATCCTCAGGAATCATTGGATTCTCTGAGACATGATAAGACTATTGTAGGAGTTAAAAATCCTCAGGAATCATTGGATTTTCTGAGAAATGATAAGACTATCGCAGGACTTCAAAATCTGTAGGAATCATTGGATTCCCTAACATATAAAAAGACTGCTGCAGGACTTCAAAAACTTGTGAGGATTGTTGGATTCCTGACACATGAAGCAATGCACAATAGATTGGTTTTGAACTATCTCTTGGCTGCTGAAGAAGGCATATGTGTGATTGTTATTTACATACCCTCCTTCTAGGACTTTAGGAAATCTTTTACAACACCATGTTTATTCATATTGTTGATTACATCAACTTGCATGTACAATTCATGTTTGTACACTACATTGAGCCTGCACTGGCTGTGGGGAGAGTCATTACTAATAGCCTGTGAGTTATTGCTATTTGCTTGTGTAATACCACCCATGCTGATGGATTTGTGCATATCTATTTCTAGTAAAGACCCTTCAGCCCAGAAATCTGCTAACAATATCTGGCTTCACTCTCCACTTCCCTTTGGTGTTTTTCCTCTCCCTTCCTGAGAATTCAGGACAGGCGTGATCACCTTATTTTCAGTATTTTCACCTTCTTTCCTGAGAAGTCAGGGAAGGCATGATCACCTCCTTTTTGTGGTTCTCACCTCCCTGAGAAGTCAGGGATGGCGGGACCACCTGTGTTTTAAAACAAAAGAAAGCGGAAGATGTAAAGGACTGAAACTTTGAGTAGATACACTAGATTCAGACAACTGAGCCTTTAAGGCTGATTACCCAATGGACAATACTCTATTAGCTTATGCTCGGAAAATGGCCTTTCCCACTATTCTGTGCTGGCTCAATCTTTTGGTATGTACAGATAATTGTAGGAGGGATTGGGGGTGGAATAAGACAAGCCAGGGTCACTTTTGTGGTGGACAAGGAGAAGGAAGGTCATGGAGAGCTTGCATCCATCCAGTTCACTTCTACCCTTAAAGACCAAGAATAAAGACCAAGGACTTTTGCTTATCCTGACTCTGGCTGATTCTAAGGCATCCAGGGTGCCAATAGGGTGCTTCACAAAGCACTAGGAATATAAAAAAGGAAAACACAATCTCAAGTAACTTGTAGTGGAAGAAATCACATGCAAAAAACTGCATGCAAACAACATATCTATAGTATATATTGAAGATACTCAACAGAATAAAGGCACTAGCATTAAAGGGGCTTAGGAAGTCTGTTTTGCAGAAGATAAAATTTTAGTTGGAACTTGAAGGAAGTCAGGGAAGCTAGGAGTCAGATGTGAAGTGAAAAAATTACAGGTATGGGATTAGATAGTGAAATGCAGAGTAAGGAGATGGAAGGTCATGTGCCAGCAACAGTAAAGAATCCATGCCACTGGATTATAGAGTATGTGGAGGCAAGAAAAAAATATAAGAAGACTGGAAAGGTAGGATGAAGCCAAATTATGAAAGGTTTTAAAAGCTTACAAGAGCTTTAATAACTTTACATTTAATTTTCAAGATAATGAGAAGAAGAGCATGACAGACCTATACTTTCTCCAAGTGAAATGATATTAAAGGGAAAAAAAAGAAGTCCAAAAAGAGACTTGGAGAGCTTCCACCTTTAAAATGTTTTGCTTGTATGAAGATCTAGCAAAGAAGACTGAGGAGTACAGAAAAAGGTAGGAAGAGAACTAGAAGATAGCAGTGTCTTGAAAATTTTGAGAGAATAAATTATCAAGGAGAGGATTGCAACTTATAGTATCAAAGGTTGAAGAAGTATGAGGATTCTGAAATAAGCCTTTACAGGGAAAATGTATCTTGCTAAAAAGCTTTATAGACAATGAAGCAAAATCAATATTAAAATATATATTTAACAAATGTCATAGCATTCAAATTCTTAAAGGAAATGTTAAATGGATTATGGGAGAAAATAAACAATGAAGCTATACTAATGAGGGACCTTAGCCTTTCCCTTTCAGTGTTAAATAAATAAATAAGAAAATAAATAAGATAAGAAGAACATAAAATAAATAAGAAAAAAATTAAAGCTATGGAAGAAACTTTAGGGAAAAAACAGATAAGATAGACCTCTGAAGAAAACTGAATGGGCATCAAAAAGAGTATACCTTTTTCTCAGTTATATGTGGCATATTCACAAAATTTATCCTGGGTATAAAAACCTCATAACCAAATGTGGAAAAGCAGAAATATTAAATGTACCCTTTTAAAACCATAATGTTAATATATATATATATATATATATATATACATATATATTCAGTAAATGCCTATGACATATTAAAATTCATTAACTTTCATAAATAATCTATGCTAAATAATTATTAAATCAAACAACAAATCATTGAAATAATTGATAGTTTCATTAAAGTGAATTAAAGTGAGATAACATAGCAAAATTTATGGGATCCAGCTGTTCGGGGCTGAATAGGGGTACAAATGACAAAAGCAGGTCTCCTTTCTCCACAATCTAAGCCCGCCCACCTCGGACTCAGCTTCTGGAGTCCCCGGATCCCTTAAAAGGGAAATGACTAGACAGGGAGCCGGAATTTACTGCAACTATTTATTTAAGCAAATGGAGGGGAAAAGAAAAGTCTGTTCCGTCTGCAAGTCCATGCTTCTTCCTTTTATCTCTCTAGGCTTCTCTTCCTGGTATTTTCGATGGCCCCTCCTAGATCCTCCCCGAAGGTGGAACTATGCTCCTCCTGTGCCCTCCCACCGCCCTTGGCTTAGCCACGTAAGCCTTAGCCAATGTGGCAATTCCGGTAGGCGGGGTCAGACACAGAACCTCTCACTTCCGGTTCAGGAGGTCTATTCTGGAGCTCCTCACATCCAGCTAGTGAAATGAACCTTTAGATTTGGAAATTAAGATATTTTTGATAATTTTTAAAGAATAGTTTCGGTTGAATTATGTCCAGTATTGAGTAAATAATTTAATTTTACATACATTTTAAAGACTAAATTGATTTTTCAATCAAGGTATTTTCATTTATAGATTCTTCTCCTTTTCAAGCAGTTGAGGAAGATTTATAGTGGCAAAAGCATTAGGTATATATATATATATACTTGCCTATTTGGACTAAGAGGGAAGATTTTAAGAGCAAACTTTCCTCTTTTAATCTGGTGTATCTCTTGAAGAAGCACATGTCAGAATTAAACATGCATATTCATTCAGCCTAAAAGTTTAGTTAATGGATGCTATTGACAAACCCAAATATTATAAATGAAAGGATTTTAAATTCTTTAGGCAATATAACAAAATATTATCTTTCAGTTAGAAAAGACCTTTGTTGAGCAGCACATTGTGAGTAAAATTAAGTTCTAGAGTCATCAATTTTAAGACTTCATAAATTAGACTTTACATTGAAGATAATTGTCTAATTATCCTTGGAGAGAAAAGAAAACCCATATACTTTCTGTGAAGCATCATATTTGGAGAAAAAAGTTATTGAATTACTTAAGCATTACAGAATCAATGTGAAGGACTTTGTTTTTTTTTTTTTAGTAACACCCCTCCCCCCCAATTTTTTAACCTTTCAAGGGGAATGCAAATCACAGGCCAGGGCAATGAATTTGGGAGGGACAGTGTAGGATCTTGTGAAAGTGGGGAGTTTCATCTGAATATTAGAGTCTTATACCATTGGCAACTATAAATTTAGTTGATGATTATTTGAGTGTGTTATCTGTCTTCAGCATCTGTTCATGAGCTCTTGTGATTTTCAGAATCTTTAGTGTTTTCTTCAAGGTTAAATCAATTCTGTATATTTATTTTTATGTTACCTCATTTGATCCTTATAACAACTTGGGAGGTAGATATTATTATCATTGTCCCATATTATAAATGAGAAAAAAAAAACCTGAGGTAGACAATTAAGTATAAAGTATTTGAAATGAGATCTTACTAACTCCAGGTTCAATGCTCTGTCAGTTGTTTTTCTAATAAACACTTGTATGAGACACAGCAAGTTAGGGAATATTTTGAACCATATTTGGGGAAGCCTAGACACAAATCATAGCATGAATACACTAGGATTTTTTTTTTTTTGATGCTTTCCTAAATGGGAACTATTATATAAATCAACATATTTGATTTATATAATAGCAGGCCCTCCTGAGTTATTTCAATCATCAAACCTGCCTTATATGAGCCCAGAGAATTTGAATCTGTGGACAAACTGGTTATATTCCTATGTATCATCTCTCTAGCATGTTTTCATAAGCAGTACTGAACTTAAAAAAAAGAAATTCTTTAGAAATCGATGGTGAAGAAATATGTCTACATAAAGATTATATGGAATATTCTATTATAATTTTTTATTTTTAGTTATTTAATTCAGGTGAAACAAGGGCACTTATATAAGATGCATCTTAGTTTGTGATTTCATTTTTGCCTTTGTGCATCCTGGTAACTAAGCCAAAGAACAAATTTCCTACAAGAAAATAATTCCCCTCAAAAGCAGCTTAATTTTACTTTTGTTCTCTTTCATTTCATTTTTTTCTTCAGCTTTTGCTTGGATAACCAAGAACAATATCAATCATTAACATTTTTATCCCTTTAAGCATCATTCTGTTAGATTGATGATAATATTTTTTTGTTTCTGAAGTGCCTTTCATCAAAGAAGTTGTACATATTTACAAAAAAGTAATTAAATCTCACAAATCTCAACAGAGGCAGGAAAATGTTATCTCTGTATTAGAGAATATGAATCTTGAATACTTTTTTTATAGAATGTGGGTCAGTAATTCATAATATTCATTCAGATGTTCAAATAGTTGTTGTCATATATTTTCATTCCCAAGTTCCTCTTTTTAAAAATTTGCCATCATAAATGTAGAAAAGTGTTGGAATCTTTACAAACTATTAAGTCATTAGAGTTGATAGAGACAATAATAATCTAATTTAGCATGGTTCCGTATCACTGATCTGATCTTACAAGGAGATGTTTTGGTCCAGAACCTGAAACAAGGTACTAAATAGAACTAATGGATACAATGCTTGTGTTCACACCAGTACTCATTGGAGTTCACAAGTATAGGAGATTCACAAAGTAAATTTTGTAACTTTGTGAATTCACACCTCCCTTAGGTGTTCCTCCAGAAGGAGGAGTCAACCTTTGGGAGATCATATATAAAGAGGCTCTTAACTTCGGGTTAGTTAGTTACTTCGGATTAGAGAGAGTTACTTCGGAACATTGACTGGGGTCAGAGAGGAGCACTCTGGGAGGAAGCTCACAACCCCTTATCTCTGTAATTGGAATCAATGTCTATACTACTAATTTTTTTGAAAAAAAATTTATGCAAAACTTACAAACAAAGCTAACAGAGGCTTTAGAATTTTAAGATCTTGTAGGAATAAAATTGGGCTCAGTGTTTCCATCAAATTATATAGTATACAAGATAGAAGGAGATTCCCTTTGGTAGGGTAGAGTTAAGAACAAAGCTCATCTCCCTAAACCCTATCAGTGAACAATTCATTTCATAATATTTTACTTTTCTTCTAGTTCCATCCATTTTTTTTTTTTGATTCTAAGCTTTTTTGACTTTCAAAAATTTACTACTCTCCATAAATTTTGGCCCCATTCAAGTCAATAACAGACTGAAATCTAATGACCTTCAGTTTAACTATTCTTTCTTAGCTTAACCATTTCCTCTTCTATCTCTACTATATAAGTGGAAGTACATTGTATATAAATTAAATTGATGTATCCATTTTCTCCCCTTTTTATAAATGAGTTACACAAAATAACCAGAGCTTATTATATGAAGCTCAAATGAGACAGTAGAGAAAATTAATTCAATAAGCTTATTTTTGGTTAGTTTGTGTTTTTTATTTTATTTTGAAATTATGTTTTATGCATTTTCTTTTTGTTCTACAGGGACTTCTTGATATACCTACATCTTGGGTAGACAAGAAGTAGTCTTGCATTATTCATTTTCTAGAACCAGGATTTTTATGGCAATATTTTGGGTTCAGAAATGATCACATTAGTGATATTTTTCCATAAGTTATTATAGTCATCTTTATATGTTTCTCTGAATTCTTCTCTGTCATTTGTACAATACACTAGTATCCCATTGTATTCATGTATGCCCATTTTCTATTCATTGGGGTACACACTTTTTCCAAGAAATTATTGTTTTTCAGGACAAAAAGTATATAAGATTTTCCTTTCATTCTATGTCTAGTGGTAGTGCTGCTGGATTAAAGTATATCAATGGTTAATAACTTTTTTTACATAATTTCAAATTTTCTAGAATCATTAGAGTATTTTATTCTCTATAAATATTTTGAATGACTTTCTTTTACAAGCAAATGGATGAAGTGACTTAGTTTTTTTCTAAGATGAATTGGAGTGAAAGCATATTAAAAGTGTGTCTGTGTGTGGGGGAGGGGTTGGATCACATAGATATAAGAAGTGATCATTTTTTAAACAAATTAAGTATTTTCCTTTTTATCAAAAATATTCTAGACTGTAATGAAAAATAAATTGCTGACAATGATGAGAGTCCAAGATTAAAGAATCTATATTTTCTTTTATTTTTTAAGAGGGGAGGAAACTGTTGAATATGGGATTCCATGGTAGATTGCATGAGAAACTTGGGTAACAATGATTCCTTGACTTGGGGCTTGTACCTTTAAAAGAAGCAATAGCTACATTAATACTATAGTAAAGAGGAACATATGAGCAATTAAAAGGAAAAATAAAAGAATTTGAAGGATGTAGCATAGATTGATTTGCCACTATTTTATATCAATTGATTTACAAAGTACACTCAAATTTTAATTTCTACTTACATGTTAAATACTCAGTATTAAATAAAAAAAATTCATTAAAATATTTATCTTATCATTTCATTAATAGCAGTTGCTTTAATTTAAATTAATTTCAATTCAACAAACATTCATTGTGCAAGGCAGTGGATTCTCAAGTGAGTTTCAGAAAATGGTCCCAAGGATAGGTTGGTGGGACAGTGAATAAAATGCTGTACCTGGAGTCAGAAAGACCTGTAAAAAGGACAAAATAATAGCAGCTATTTTAAAGAGTTATTATGAAAATCACATGAGATAATATTTATAGTGTTTAGCATAGTGTTGCATATAGGAGACACTATATACATGCTTATTCCCTTCCTTTCCTTCCCCACTATCTTCCCATCTCTCACCTTTCTCACACAGTAAGTGGGGTAGATGGTTCTTTGTTCTGGACTCACATGGTTGCAAATTAATTTCAGTGCAGATTTAACTTTAACATGTGAGTGGAAGGGGAAGGTGCTCTTTCTCTTTCATGGGGAAATCACAAAAATAACAGTTTCTAAATCATGTTTAAGTTCTCTCAAAAAGAGATGAACAATATGCTTTCTATAAAAGATACACAATGTACAGAATGAATATGAGGTATTTATTTCCTTCACTACAGAAAATACTCAAAACATTAAAGACTCAAAAATACATATAAACATATAAAGGAAAACAGAAAACAACGATCTATCAAGTTTATTATTCTCTATTAAAGATAAAGGCAACTTTCAATAGTGGTTGATCAGATCCAGTCCTATACTATCTCAACAACTCACATTCTATATAACTCCAGATCAGCACATTCAGACCTCACATTTCTTTAATTTAGCTTTTACTGTACCCTAAAGATAGCAGCCATATTTTCCTTCAAAAAACTTGCTGCCTCCCATTGGACAGATAGCATCTAGAACTTCTGAACTTTCAACTTTACAATCTCACTGGATTCTTCAATTGGAAATACCAGTTTTTCAATGTTTCTGATCATTAGCTTATGATTAGATAATAGAATACTGTATGAGGATATATTCTGATGGAAATGGATATCTTCGACAAAGAGAAGATCTAATTCAGTTCCAATTGATCAATGATGGACAGAATCATCCACACCCAGAGAAGGAACACTGGGAAATGAATGTGGACTACGTGCATTTTGTTTTTCTTCCCAGGTTATTTTTACTTTCTGAATCTAATTTTTCTTGTGCAACAAGAGAACTGTACAGATCTGCACACATATATTGTATCTAGGATATATTTAACATGTTTAACATGTATAAGACTGCCTACCATCTAGAGGAGTCCGTGGGGGGAGGGAAGAGAAAAGTTGGAAGAGAGGTGAGTGCAAGGGACAATGTTGTAAAAATTACCCATGCATATGTTCTGTCAATAAAATCTATAATTTTAAAAAAAAGTGCAAATTCAGAAAGAAAAAAAAAAAACTTGTTTTCCATTTCCTCTTTCATTTGGCTCATGGGAATTATAACCCGGAAAGGAGATAGGGGTTAATACATTACAGAAATAGACAGTATTTTGTCTAATGGGAAAAAAAGATAATTTCAAACAGAGAGATCAGGGAAAGATTTGCTGAAAACATGACATTTGAATTGGTTTTAATGGATAGTCAGATATTTAACATACAATGAGGAAAAAATAGAACATGACTGGCCTAGGGAATAGCATTTGCTGAGAGATAGATAAAGGATAAAGCTCAGAGGATGCTTAGATACAGAAACTATTTTAATTTTCCTAGAGCTTACATAACATATTCAGTAATATTATATGAGAGACTAGAAATGTAGTTCAGAATATCAAGGACTTTGATTGTCAAGTAAATGATCTTGCACTTTATTTGCCAGACACTGAAGATATTTTAAATAGAGGGTTTGAGCAAGATTAAAGAAGTTTAAGAAATATTTTGCTTAAGGGAGATTAATCTGGAGATGTCACAAAGGATAGGTAGGAGAAAGAAAACTTGATAATGAGAGTTATGCTATGATAGAAATATTCATAGAAATGATAGGGATGATTAGACACATGAGAGAAATACAAAATATAAAATTGATTGATTCTTGACAACAGATAAAACACATCTAACAAAAGTCAGCAAAAAAGAGACTTGCATATAATCTTACAAATGTAATTAGGGAAGGTGGAAAGTGAAAATCAGTGGCATAGTTTGCTAAGCCTACTTAGTGTTACAGAGTACCCAGGTAGAAGTACACCTGTGTACTATGTGTGCTAATAATTACGATAGTATAAAATTGACATAAACATAAAATCTAAAAGGATGTGATGAAGAAGAAATTATATTTGACTCTAGAATCAATAGGGAGGTATTGGTGCTTATTGAGTAACTGAATGATCTAGTTAGTAGTATAATCACTTTGGCAGCTATGTGGAGTCAGGAAGACCAATTAAGAGCCTATGACTGTGGTCTAGGTCTGATAAAAGTTTGAACTAAGGTGGTGTCTATATGAATATAGAAAAGAGAACAGATACGTGAAATATAGAGAACTAATTGGGAACTGATTGACTATTTGGGATGAAAGATGATGAGAATCATTATGAGCTTGAGGTCTTAATGTGAGATTTGGAGAATTAAAATGTAATGAGATCTGAGATGTATATTATATTCCATCCATGGCTACTCATCCTGTTTCCCTCCCCCCCAAAAGTTGTGGTGTATGTGGAGAGTATTAGTCAATTGTCACTGGTCCTGATCATAGAGAGTTCTCCCAGGAGCACTTGCCATACTCATGACATTATCTAAATGTCACATGTTGAATATTCTTGGGTAGAAGTCTAGTATTTGCTGTAAGTACTCAGGCAGTGGTTAGGTTATCACTGTCTTTAGGGAATGGTATGACTGAACAAGTATAGCTGGGGGCTTGCAAAGGAGAGAGAGTAGAAAGCATTAGGGGATATGACTCCGGTTGTCTTGGAGGTAAGCACTATGATTGTTACCCAACTTGCTACTCTTTGCTAAATTGATCACATATCATATTATTTCTATCTTCTGACATTCATAGACTCCTGACGTTCTTTGGGAGACACTTTTCATGTTATGAACAATACCATTATCCCTTTTCCTTGTGTCAGCACACCTGACCTATGGATTATTTAAGCTGATGTTATATTGTCTTCCCCTGACTCAATGATATTGCCTATTACCGTACTGAGAAAATCTATGTTATCCATTATAGCTCTTTAGTCTTCACTTCTCTATGCTTCAAAACATCTCTGCCATTATTTATTCTTTCCTCATTTGACTCAAAATTTGAGGAAGAAGGAGCACTTCACCTTGTCAAAGCAAACCCCATAAATATGGTCTTTAATCTATTTACACAGAATGCTTGCTTTAGTCCTATAATTGTTGATATTTCCTCATCTTTAGTACAATCAAGATGCTATCTTCAAATAAGAGCATCTGAAGAACTTTATCACAATAAACAAATTGTTATTCCATTTGAACCTGATTTTGGATAATTTCTAAAGTGGTAGCAAATATTTGCCAAATATGTCTACCCCAAACATATATGTATATGTATATATATATATATATACATACATGTAGATGTGTGTATATCTATGAATATATATATATATATATATATATATATATATACATACACAGACACACATATAGGTATATATGTGTGTAAAATTGTTCTAATTTTTTCCTCAACACTATAGTCCAATCAAATTAGTCTACTTACTATTCTATAATACAATATTTCATTTTTCATAACTGTTCTATTGCATGAGATATCTCTTGTGTCTGGAATGTATTCTCTCCTTGACTCTACTACTTAGAATTCTATTTTTTTCAAAGCTAATTCAAATATCATTCTCCTTTTTCCTGGGGACCTTTTGTGATTTTCCTATGATGCTAATATTTGCTTTCTCAGAAATGACTATTTATTTCTTTAATATATTTTGTAAGTGCCTATATTCATGCCATCTTCTATTATAAAATGAAATCCATGAAATCATGAAGATTACTTCATTTTTGCTTTTTTATCTCCAGTGGCTAACACAACATCTGTAGAACTGTAGATATTTAACAAATGTTTATTGATTTCTTTGTTGTTATCTATCAATAAAAGCAAACAACAACAACAATAACACAAATAACCTCCTCCCCCCTCCAAATCAATCAACCAACTAACCAACCAAACAAACAGCAAAATCCATTTGGCTCTTTTATGGTAGTTTTGTAAATGTTAACTACAATTTGGATACCCCTTTAATCTTCAATTATATTTCTATGATAAAAAAAGAGAAAGTGACCAAAAGGTCCAGTTGTGTGATGTTGAACATTGAGACTGTCTAAATTAACTCCAGAAAATCAAAATGACTGTTTTCCCCCTCCTATTCTATTCCACCCTGCTCCTAGCAACTCTGCAGTTCTAATAATGTGATGCACATTTCAAGTTTTAGGGTCAGATTTCTAATTTGCAAGCAGTGCCTGTGCTAACAACTGAATTGCTATGCATACAATACTGCAACGATTGGAAAGATTTTTTTGTGAGGAAAGAAAATTAAACTAGATGAAGGCACAGTTGATAGAATTCCATAGAAATAGGACATGTATATAATATTCTATATAGTTTAGGTTAGCATTATATTCCTATATAAATAATATTAGATCCTGCTATAAGATAGACTGTTTTTTTTGGGGGGGGGGGGTAAGGGGAGAAATTACAAGGCACTTACAAGAGAATAGAAATAAAGTATTTATAGGTTCCATGCTGTGAAACAGTGATTATTGCTATTCTTTTTCCAGTTCCAGTGGTGAAGGATATTATCTTAAGGACATTAGGAGATTTCAGCTGAGAAGAAATAGCTACCCTGGGAATGATAAGCATCTCAGGGAAGTTGTACTGAACCACTTAGAAAACTTTCAGGTAAAGAGTAGGAAGGAAGGATGATTCCATCAGGTGAATGAGGCTGAATAAGAGTGGAGAAATAAAATGTGATGAGAAATGGCTGTCTTAAAATAAATGTAAGTGCTAAGTTCACTAGATGTTAGAATAAGGAAAAGACAGTGCTAGGACTCAATATACAAAACTCTCATTCATTTACCCACAATTGTGTTGTTTTCAGCAAAAAGTGTATGAATTATTCCTGAGAATACAGCCATATTTATAAGAGTAGTACAATCACCTGATTTCTACTGTTCAAGTAGATTAGCAATGCTCCTCAGTACAACTGCTTATTGTATTTTAACTACTACATTAAATAGCAAGTCATAAAATGAGATGTTAAATTGTATTTTGCACACAGTTCTCACTTTGTGACATAAACTTTGTAAAACATTCATGTTATTTGTAGCATACTGTTAGGCATAGTGTGGGGCTGAACAAAATGTGGATTTTATAGAGATTTTAAGTCTGATTAAAAAGGTTCTCTCCTTAGTTTTGGATGTCATTTGTTTGTGAGGGAAAAAATGAAATGCCCAATAAAAGGGGGTTATTGTCATCACTTGAATAGACATTTTTAATACTATGAAACTAAAGAGGCACTGGGTTATAGTGCACAGAGTGCTGAACTTTGAGTTGGGAAACCCTATGTTCAAATCTTGACTCTGACACCTTAGTAGCTATGTGACCATGGGGTTAAGCTTCTTAACTATGCTCTCTGCAATTAAGGCAACTCTGCTAATATTATAATTTTAGTTATTATTTGGATTGAATATTAGTTACTACACAAAAAAGCACCTTAATTCATCCAAATAATACAAGATGCTTGTAGTCATTTCATTTTTTTTACTTTAAGATTTTCTTGGTTGAACAGCCAAATATTTTTATTTATTTATCTATTCATTTATTTATTTACTATATAGACACATACACATGAATAAATACTATGTATGCTTCTCTTTATGAATTCTTTCTCTGCAGGCAAATAGCATCTTCTTTCATAAATCCAAGTCTTTCTATCATCACAATCTTTCCATCACAATAATATAGCACGATTTGGCCATTTCCCAATTGAAGAGAATCTAATCTGTCAGTTACAAGATGATATCTCAAAGATATTTTTTAAAGAAATGTGCATTTCTCTCATTGATAATGATTTGGAATATTTTGAAAACATAACTATCTATAGTTTTGATTTCTTCACCAATCCTTTGGCCATTTATCAATTGAGGAATTAACAAAGATTATTTATTAATGTTTCTTAGAAATAATTGAAGTAGATGTTATGGGAGAGAGAAGGATAAGACATCCAATATCTAAAAGATCTTATTGTCTAGTTGAGGAACAGGAGACTTGAAGCTGTAGATTGAGAGACTATAACATTTTTCTTCTGTAGAGAACTCTCTAAATTGGAGATTTCTTTTTAACAATACAATTGAACATTTATTCTGCTGTTAGAATCCTTACAAGGTACTAAGATAGTGGAATTGATAGAGACAATAATTATCTAATTTAGCATGGTGCAGTATGATTGATCTGATCCTACAAGGAGATGTTATGAGCCAGAACATGAAACAAGGTGCTGTCACTGGAATTGATAGAGATAATGATTATGTACTTAGTACTTACTAGAATTCTACAAGATTCACACCTTTAAAAGAGCATATATAAGCTAGAATCCTCAACCAGGATTCACTCCAGGAAATTCAGAAACCAGGATTCAGTACAGGAGATTCACAAGCCAAACAAAGCAGTTGGGCAGAACGAAGGTAGACAGAGAAGTGGTGGCAGGCTGTCTTGGGGAGAGCACTGAAACCAAGATCTGGAAGGCCTCCAGAAAACTAGCTGAGCCCCAGGTGAAGGAGATACGATTTTGAAGAAGACAATAAAGGATTTGGACTTTAATCTCTGCCTGCACTTGTGAATACGGAACTGAAATGAAGGGAACCTCAAAAAGCCCCCCAAAAATCTGCTCCCAGAGAACATTGTATTTTAGAGAAGAACATTACATTTTGGTGCCCAATATGGAGCAGACACCATCCTGATTTCAGAGGAAAAGCCTCTAATCCTGATTTCAGTGGAAAAGTCTCTTCGACCCAGAAATTAGGGTGAGTACAACAAGGAAACTTTGTTAAAGGACTAAAATAGTATTTTATCTAAAATGGGACAGATGTTTAGAAAACAGCCTTCTTTTCTTCAAGAAAAATGTGTAGAGAGCATTGTCAGACTTATGAAAAGCCAAGGTTTGATTATAATTTGGGAGCAGATCACTGAACTTTTAGAAACTGTATAGTACACATCTCTTTGGTTCTCTATGGAAAAAGAATTGGATCTAGAGGAGTAGAAATTAGTAGGAGAGCAACTATGTCAATTCTACAATGAAAATGGACCTGACCCAATTTCCGAAGAGACACTTAATACATATAATTCAATATAACTGGCTTTAGGAAATTATATAAATTATAGAATAAAGAAAAGAAGAAAGAGCAGGAGGGGGAGGAGCCAAATAAACTAGGTGAGAAGGATGAAGAATCAGATAAGAATGGAGTTAAGTACAATTCTGAGTGTAGCACTTCACAGCAGGAGCATTCCCCATCTCCTGCCCTATTTCCCTCAATTAACCCTTCATGGGTGAAGGAAGAAGGAGGAGGGGGAGAGGCAGTAATGCAAGCAGCACCACAATTTATGACAAGATTATAAAAGCACTAGTTAAGACAAAAAATGAAGGACAGGATATATCTGATTTAAAAATAAATGCATACCCTGTGATTGAAGAGCTCGACTTTTCAGGTAAAAATGGAGAAGATACACTCCTTTTGATCTGGGAAAAATTAAGGATTTGAAAAAGGGTTGAACTCTTTTTGGGGCTACATTGTCTTATGTTAAAATGTTACAATATAATTTGACTTATGAAGTCCTAACCCCCAGTGATTGGAAATCCATAGCAAGGACATGTTTAGAATCTAGACAAAACTTGTTGTGGCTTTTGGAGTATAATGTATTATGTAGGATTCAAGCCCAATGCAATAAGCAAACTGGAGTTAACATACACATCACTTTTGACCAACTAGCAGGTGAAGGTCATTATGCAGAGAATTCAGCACAGATTAATTACCCCATAGGAGCATATAAACAAATTGCTACTGTTGCTATAAAAGCTTGGGGTACTCTCCCAGGGAAAGATCAGGGGGAAACCTTCACAGAAATAGAGCAAGGTCCCAATGAACCCTTTGCGGATTTTGTGGGACGTTTGCAAACAGCTGTCACAAGAACTATTGGAGAAAATGCAGTTACAGGAATAATGATCAGACAACTGTCTAAGGAAAATGCTAATGAGATTTGCAAAAGAATTATATGGGGAGTACACAAAAATGCTCCTTTAGAGGAGATCATAAATTGCTGTGCCACTTTGGGCACAAATGCTTATTATACCCAGACTCTGATGAACACAGAAAGACAGGGTCCCTCTTGGCAAGAGACTTCTAGAGAAACTCGTAGATGTTTTCAGTGTGGAAAAATAGGACATCTAAGAGCTTAGAGTAGATATAGAGATAGAGTAAGAGGACAGGGTGAGAGAATAAAACCCAAAACCCTATATCCAAAATGCCATAAGGGCTTCCACTGGACCTTAGAATGTAGATTGACCCAGGGAAATGAAAGGCAGAGCCCAGCCCCAAGATAGCAATCAAAAGACAGATGGGGCATGATGGCAGTTGAGTTTACACCCAGAGAGTCTTTAGAAGTTCAGGACTCTAATGTGATCAATCATCAAAAAAAAGAAATCAGATGGTAAAAAGGGATTACATGATCAATCAGCAGAAAAGCAATCAAATAGCAGAAAGGGATTACAATTGGAGAGAATACAGGCTTTTTTAAATCAACAGAAGGGCAATCTCCAGTGCAAGCAGTTTCAATGTAATTGCCAGATGATGAGGAGAGATTTAGAAAGTGGTAAATAGAAGATAAATAGGTTATCTGTTTTTGTAGAAAGCGTTTGCTTGTATTTCTATAGATGGAGAAGGAATCAGATGGGTGCCAACAAACTGCATTCGCCTTGTCCATCAGAGAGAGACAGAAAACAGAGAAAAATCTGGAAACAAAGGAGAGGACCTAAAAAACATCTGACATTGAAAGAGCATGGCAGATAATGAGACAGTTGCAGGACTCGAAAACCAGCAGGAATCATTGGATTCCTTGGGATGAAAAATTGTTGATGAGACTATTGCAGGACTTCAAAACTTGCAGGAATTATTGGATTCCTGGCACATGAACTAATGGAAAATAGATTGGTTTTTGGACAATTTCTAGGAATTATGGACATATATAATTTCCTCATGTTGATTCATGTTATTTGGTACATCACTACTAGACTGTGTTATATTGCTATGTGCTTATGTCATTTATGTAATTATGTGGAATACCTCCCCTATTGATGGATTTATCTATACCTGTTTTAAGAGTGAGTCCCTTCAGAAACCCACTAATCTGATTTGATTTCCCATTTCCTTTGGTGTTTTCATCTCCCTTCCTGAAATGTCAGGGAGGGCATGATCACCTCCTTTTTATGGTGTTTCACTCCTTTTTTGAGCAGCCAGGGAAGGTGTGATCACCTTTTTGGGGGTTCTTATCTCCTTGAGAAGTCAGGGAGGTCATGGCCACCTATGTTCTAAATCAAAAGAAAGCGGGAGATTTATAACTTTGGAGAATTTCTTAGAGTACTGAGAGGTTGTAGGACTTTTCATAGCAATAAACAGGTAGTATGTATCAGAAACAAAGATTTTCCTACTCTTCTGTAGTTGCTTCAGATATGACATGAAAAGATAATGAAAATGAATTCAATAAACCTTTACTATTTATTTATTATATGAAAATGTATGCTAAAAGCTGGGCATAATGAGACAAAAATGAAAATGGCTCTTACCTTCAAAAAGTTTACATGATATTGATAGTACTTAGAATTGATGATGCAATTCAATGTATAATATGTACAATGGGATTGAGGTAGATGATGCAAATAAGAAGGAGATGAAAGAGAAAACACTGTAGCTTGAGTTGATTAAGGTAGGCTTCCTAGAGGAAGTAAAATGAACTGGAAAAGATTAAAGATCAAGAACAGTTATCATTGTTTACCTCATAAGTAGTGAACAGTAGAAGGCAGGTTTCATATAGGAGAAAAAGAGTAAGCAGAGATACAGAGATAGATCAGTATATGCAAGATTAATCCATAAGGTGGGAACAGATGAAAACAATGTGGGAAAATATATGTTTAAGTAATTCATATATAGCATGGATTTTCAGAAATATTTCTAATTTGAAAATAGAAAATATGAATTTGATTTAATTTAAAATTATGTTCAGTATACATATAATTAATATTTGTATAATAATTCTTATAATTAACTCTGCATACCTGGGAGTTACAACAAAAATCTCACCTGTTACAGGAAACTTTCCCCAACTCACATTAAGTCTAGTGTCTTTCTTTTGTTAATTTATCTACAAAATATCATGTGTATATCTTTTAAAATACATAATTGTTTACATGTATAACCCATTAGACTGTGAGCTTCTTAAAAGAAGAGATTGTTTTTTTACCTTTCTTTGTATTCCAAGAGTTAAGCTCAGTGAATGAAAAATAGATGCTGCATAATAAATACTAATTGATTGATTGAATTAATTGATTAGGTCCCTTATACATGTAAAAATTTACATCCTAGACCAAGATAATATGAGTTAATGAAAATTTTTCACTCAGAGATAGGAAGAAACAAGTTAAGCAATTCACTTATCTTATCTTCTCTAAAATCTCACCGATCCAAAAAATTCTCAAACGCTCCAGCTTATGTCAAGTGAAGTGAGTGTAGGAGTGACCGATTCATTTTTTTTTTTTTTTTTTTTTAGGGACTGAATTTTATTTCAGTTAAAATCAATCTGAGAAAATAACATAAGTACAGCTGAAAGTTGTTATTTATTGTTATTTGGTTCTGATTTGGGTGTATCAATGCATATAACTTTATAGGATATTTTTCAAGTCATTACAAGTAGGACACATTTTTTTTTCCTTCTTTGAAAATAAAATCTATGCTTTTTGTTAATTTTACAGAGTTTTTTTTTTTTTTTTGGTTGTTTATTTTAGGAAATGGCTTTCTGGACAAGGAAGGAGAATTACATTTGCAAAAGAAAGTGATATAAAAATAAATATATCAATAATTTATTTTGAAGATCTATGTGAATAAGATATAGTAGAAAAACACACATATTTGGAAAAATTAATACACACACACATACATACACAGATTTTCTGCAAAAATATTTTTTCTAGGTTAGTAATTTTATTAATTCCTCAACATGTCATCTTGTTTGTCACATGGCATTAGGATGCCATGTCTGCATCCTATCTCTGATGTTTAATAATCAGATGAACTTGGCAGATCTAATCCTTTTTGACCTCAAGCAAGAAGAGAAAAGTGAAGGAAATAAAAAAAGAACTATATAATTCATATTATGTGCTGAGCACTGATGTAGCATATTTTTATGAATATTATTATCTCATTTGATTCCCTTAACCACCCTATGTTATTGTTGCTATTATTATTACTATTTTACAGGTGAGGAAGTTGAGACAACCAGAGGTAAAATGATTTGCCAGGGTCATTCAGCTACTAACTACCTGAGGCAGAATTGAACTCCAGGTTTTGCTGATTTCTGGACAAGAACTCTATCTATTGCATCATACCACCTGCCTCAAGAAATAAGCATTTACCTTCAAAGTGAAGAGTTCTTAACCCGTGGTCATAACCTTATTTTTTACAATATTTTGATAACTATATTTCAGGATAGTTGGTTTTCTTTATTATTTTATGCACTTAAAAATGTTATTCTGAAAGGTTTGCATTTTCTCCCAGATTGTCAAAGAATTCCATGACAGCAAAAATGTTAAGAACCTTTATTTAAATCATAGCCGGACTATAATCTACATTAGTGGAAAGTATTTTCCACGTGAAAATAATTGCAGATTCTTTGTGATTGTGTCTATTTATTTTTTCCAATAGTTACAATGTTTCAAAAAAAAAGAACAAGAAAGAATATAAGAAACATCTGAATTCAACAAATAAATGTTTGCAACTTAGAACTTTTTCTAATCATTTTCCTTTCTGATGTAACATTGTTAGTAGTTCTCTCCCCATTCCTCTATGCTTCATTATCATTGTTTACATGACTTAAGAAAAAAACATAGCTTTTATTATGGCATTCTCTTTCTCTTATTTTCACATTTTGAAACTGAGAACATTTCTTCTCATAACTAGCGGAATACAATCTTGGGATTTGAAATTAGAAATAGATGGTAGAGATTATGTAATCTAAGCCCAGCATTTCATTTTCCAATATAGACAGTTTGTCTCAGAGGGCTAAAGTGACTTGTGTTTGATGCAAGTACCAGAATCAGACTTTCAACCTAGCTTCTACGAAAAACAAACAAACCCCAAACAAAAAAGCACTCAAAATATGTTTAAATATTTTTTATAAGTAGAAGAAAATACATCCTTGAAGGTACCTCCATATCAAAGTGCCTATATTAAAATCATGCAAGATTTCTTGAGATACATGACAACCAGCTGAAGTCTGGCTGCTGCTATCACATCTATTTCTTGGATGTAGCACTCCCTCCTGTCACCTACCATGGTGCTTTGTCTCCCCAGCTATCTGATAATATGTTCTGCCACTATTCATTGCTTCTGAAACTGCCGTTTGTCAGTTTCTCTAAAGTTTTGGGGAATGAACACCAGAGACTCTACTAAAAAGTTATTAGAAACAATCCACACATTTAGCAAAGTTGCAGGATACAAAATAAACCCACATAAGTCATCAGCATTCTTATATATCACTAACAAAACCCAACAGTTAGAGTTACAAAGAGAAATTCCATTTAAAGTAACTACTGATTATATAAAATATTTAGGAATCTATCCGCCAAGGGAAAATCAGAAACTTTATGAGCAAAACTACAAAACACTTTCCACACAAATTAAGTCTGATCTAACCAACTGGAAAAATATCAAATGCTCTTGGATCGGGCGAGCAAATATAATAAAAATGACCATACTACCTTAACTAATCTATTTATTTAGCGCTATACCAATCGGACTCCCAAAAAACTACTTTGATGAACTAGAAAAAATAACAACAAAGTTCATATGGAAAAACAAAAGGTCAAGAATTTCAAGGGAATTAATGAAAAAAAATCAAATGAAGTTGGCCTAGCTGTACCAGATCTAAAATTATATTATAAAGCAGCAGTTACTAAAACCATCTGGTATTGGCTAAGAAATAGACTAGTTGATCAATGGAATAGGTTAGATTCAAAGGACAAAACAGCCAATAACTTGGGTATTTGACAAACCCAAAGACCCCAGTTTTTGGGATAAGAACACAATATTTGACAAAAATTGCTGGGAAAATTGGAAATAAGTATGGCAGAAACTAGGCATTGACCCACACTTAACACCATACACCAAGATAAGGTCAAAATGGGTTCATGACCTAGGCATAAAGAATGAGATTATAAATAAATTAGAAGAGCATAGGATAGTTTACCTCTCAGACCTGTGGAAGAGGGAGGAATTTATGATCAAAGTAGAACTAGAGATCACTACTGACCACAAAATAGAAAATTTTGATTATATCAAATTGAAAAGTTTCTGTACAAACAAAACAAATGCAGACAAGATTAAGAGGGAAACAATAAACTGAGAAAACATTTTTACAGTGAAAGGTTCTAATAAAGGCCTCATTTCCAAAATATATAGAGAACTGACTCTAATTTATGAAAAATCAAGCCATTCTCCAATTGATAAATGGTCAAAGGATATGAACAGACAATTCTCAGATGAAGAAATTAAAACTATTTATAGCCATATGAAAAGATGCTCCAAATCATTATTAATTAGAGAAATGCAAATTAAGACAACTCTGAGATATCACTACACACCTGTCAGATTGGCTAGAGTGACAGGGAAAGATAATGTGGAATGTGGGAGGGGATGTGGGAAAACAGGGACACTGATACATTGTTGGTGGAATTGTGAACACATCCAGCCATTCTGGAGAGCAATTTGGAACTATGCTCAAAAAGTTATCAAACTGTGCATACCCTTTGATCCAGCAGTGTTTCTACTGGGCTTATACCCTAAAGAGATACTAAAGAAGGGAAAGGGACCTGTATGTGCCAAAATGTTTGTGGCAGCCCTGTTTATAGTGGCTAGAAGCTGGAAAATGAATGGATGCCCATCAAGTGGAGAATGGTTGAGTAAATTGTGGTATATGAATGTTATGGAATATTATTGTTCTGTGAGAAATGACCAGCAGGATGAATACAGAGAGGACTGGCAAGACTTACATGAACTGATGCTAAGTGAAATGAGCAGAACCAGGAGATCGTTATATACCTCAACAATGATACTGTTTGAGGATATATTCTGATGGAAGTAGATCTCTTTGATAAAGAGAGCTAATTCAGTTTCAATTGATCAAGGATGGACAGAAGCATCTACACCCAAAGAAAGAACACTGGAAAATGAATATAAACTGCTTGCATTTCTGTTTTTATTCCCAGGTTATTTATACCTTCTGAATCCAATTCTCCCTGTGCAACAAGAGAACTGTTTGATTCTGCACACATATATATTGTATCTAGGATATGCTGTAACCTATTTAACATGTAAAGGACTGCTTGCCATCTGGGGGAGAGGGTGGAGGGAGGGAGGGGAAAAATCAGAACAGAAGTGAGTGCAAGAGATAATGCTGTAAAAAATTACCTGGCATGGGTTCTGTCAATAAAAAAAAAAAAAATTTAAAGAGTGAATCCAGGAGAATAGAAAAAAAAAGTTTTGGGGAATGACTAATGTGTCCTGAATCTAGTCAACATATGCTGAGGTTTATTGTAAGTCAGTCTTTGAACACTATCCTAGCTGATCCATAAAAGTGCCACTCAGGCAATTATTTGACTATTAATTTATTATTACCATTATTTGCTTGTTCCTTTTAACAGGTCATCAGATAATCCACAATCCCAGGTAAACTGTCACGTGAATTCCTTTGATGTTTTTCTTCCTTTGAGGGCAAGGAAAGTTTATTCCCCTTTCTCATTTTCCCTCTTATACTATCATCAATTCACAATGAAGCTGAGATAAAAATACATCCCCATTTCATTTGTTCTTTCATTTCCTTTTATGTCCCCTACTAAGGGTATAAGTTTTTAAACCTTTGGTAATCGTTAGTTGTCAAGGAAATAGAGTACTGGTTCTGGAGTTAGGAAGATCTGAATTTAAATATGGTCTCAGATATTATCTGTGTGATCTGGGCTACTAACTATACTTCTATCTGCTTCAGTTACTTAACTTCTATCTGCTTCAGCTTTCTCATCTGTAAAATGAAGTGAATAATAGTACTTATTTTCTAGAGTTGTTGCAGGGATCAAATAAAATAATCCCTTAACACAATGCCGGGGGAGCCAAGATGGCAGAGAAGACACATGTGACTTTCTGAGCCTCTCTTATATCCTCACTACTAATTATTAAATTCAGCCTCAAAAATAGTGCTTGACTGGTAAAATTAATGAAGATAGGAAGCAACAACTTTCCAGCTGAAGATAATCTAGAACATCACTAGAAAAGGTTTGCCCTGAGCAGCGGGAGCAGACCAGCACAAGCAGGGATAGAACCAGAGGCTAGGGTTTGGATTAGACCGGGGGAGGGAGTGGTCTCTGTAGTTGGAAAATTTACAGAGAGGAATTTACCATAGATTAGCTGCTCTGCTTTGGTTGCAAAACAGTAGACTAGCAGAGAAATTAAAGTCAAAGGTAGAGGGTACTCTAAAAAACACCAGAACCTAACAGGATCTGGCTATACCCACCCCAAAACAGAAGTGATTGAACCAGCATAGCTGTGTAGACACATTCTGCAGCATGGGACTTTCCCTTGGGGCAGTCACAAATCTGCATGGCAGGAGAGGGCACAACCAGGGGAAGCCTCTAATCTGCACAGTGCGGGGCTTGGCCTGGGGCAATAGAATTTCCACAGTGTAACTGTGCTCCCCTGGGCAGAGACACTTCCCAGTGTTGTATGGGGCAGGGCAATTATTAATACCCACAGCAGGCTTTTGGCTGCAGTAGTGACACTTTTGCTGCTCAGCTTTTAGCCCCTGGGCAGTCACTAATCTGCACAGCAGGACTGGGCTATCCAGGCCTCAGTCACTTCTGGTGTGGAGCTTTTCCCAGAGCACTCCTGCAGCTCAGCCACTCTTTGCAGCCCATTGGCAGGATATCTATTGTCTATATACCTATCCCTGCTCTGCAGAGGAAGCCAGTAATCTCCTTGCCCTGAAGGTAGATCGCAAAGGCTTTAAAAAAATGAGTAAAAAAATCCAAAGGACAATCGATAGCTTCCATACAGAAAGAGATTAGGTTTTCAAACCCAAGGAGACTAATAGCAGACAATCTTCAGACAAAAACCACAAAGGAAGATGTAACCTGGTCCCCACTACACAAGGCTCTCCTAGAAGAAAGTATAAAAAATCTTAAAGAAAGCTAGAAGAAAAATGGGGAAAGGAAAGAAAAGCTATGCAAGAAAGTAACAATTTCCTGAAATGTGAATTGGAAAAGATAAAGAACTCCCAGGAAAGTAGGATTTGTGAATAGGAAAAGATAAAGAACTCCCAAGAAAGTAGGATTTGTGAATTGGAAAAAGAAAATAACTCAGTAAAAAAAAATAGTGAAATGGAAAAAAAAGTTTCATAGAGCAAAACAACTCATTTAAAAACTCAATTGGACATATACAAAAAGAAGTAAAAAAAGCTAATAAAGATCACAACTCATTAAAAATCAGAACTGAACAAATAGAAATGAATGATTCATTGAGACATCAAGAATCAGTGAAGCAAAACCAGAAAAATGAAAAAAATAGAAAAAAAATGTTAAATATCTACTTGGAAAAATAACACAGCTGGAAAATAGATCTAGGAGAGATAATCTGAGGATCATTGGACTTCCCAAAACTTATGATGAAAAAAAGAGCCTAGATACTATTTTACAGGAAATCATCAAAGAGAACTGCCCAGATATAATAGAATCAGAAGATAAAATTGGGATTGAAAGAATTCATTGAACACCTTCTGAAAAAGACCCTAAAATAAAAACTCCAAGAAAGATTGTGGCTAAATTTCAGAACTATCAGACTGAGGAAAAAAATATTACAAGCAGGTATCCAAATACCACAGTGCTACAATAAGGATCACTCAAGATCTGGCTGGTTCCACATTAAAGGATCGAAGGGTCTGTAATCTGATATTCCATCAGGCAAAGAACTTGGAACACAGGCAAGAATAAACTACCCAGATAAGCTGAGCATTTTCTTCCATGGAAGAAGATGGACATTTAATGAAACACATGCATTCCACTTGTTTCTAAGGAAAAAACCAGATCTAAACAAAAAAAAATTGATCTCCAACAATAGGACTCAAGAGAAGCAGAAAAAGATAAAAAGAACTCTTGAGAATTGTATTTCTGTTGTGGATATACATAAAAACCACATGTATAATTTGATTTTACTGATATAACATAAAAAGGGAAGTAGAAATGGAAAGGGGATAGTGTCAGAAAAAGGGAAAAGGGGAGTTAAAAAGAGGGAAACTACATCCCACAAAGAGGGAATTTAGAGAGGGGGAGGAACACTATGTGAATCTTACTCTAATCAGAGTTGGCTCAAAGAGAAAATAATTGACACATTTGTTTTATAAAGAAACTTCTCTCACCTCATTAAAAAGTAGGAGAGGAAAAAGGAAAAGCAAAAGAGTAATAAAGGAAGAGTGCAAGAAAGGGGAAGGGATTCAAAGGATTTAGGGAGGGAACTTAAAGAGGGAGAGCTGCATGATGCAAGCCCATAAGCTTAATACTGGGAAAAGAGGTAAGGGGTGGTGGTGGGGGGGTGCAAGAAAAAGAAAAGCATAATCTGGGGATAATAAGATGGCAGGAAATACAGAATTAGTAGTTTTAACCATAAATGTGAATGGGATGAACTCTACCATAAAGTGAAAACAGATAGCAAACTGGATCAAAAGTCAGAACCCTATAATATGTTGTTTACAGGAAATACATGTAAAGCAGGAAGATACATACAGAGTAAAGATAAAAGGCTGGAGCAGAATTTATTACGCTTCAGGTGAAGTAAAAAAAGCAGGGGTAGCCATTCTTATCTCAGATCAAGCAAAAGCAAAAATTGATCTAATTAAAAGAGATAAGGAAAGAAACTATATTTTGCTAAAGTATTGCATAGATAATGAAGCAATATCAATACTAAACACATATGCACCAAGTGGTATAGCATGTAACATCCTAAAGGAGAATTTAAGAGAATTGCAAGAAGAAATAGACAGCAAAACTGTAATAGTGGGAGATCTCAACCTATAAAAGTCAACATATTCAAGGGAATTAATAAAAAAAAAAAATCAAATGAAGGTGGCCTAGCTGTACCAGATCTAAAATTATATTATAAAGAAGCAGTTACCAAAACCATTTGGCTAAGAAATAGACTAGTTGATCAATAGAATAGGTTAGGTTCAAAGAAGAAAACAGTCAATAACTAACAATCTAGCGTTTGAAAAACCCAAAGACCCCAGCTTTTGGGATAAGATTTCACTGTTTGCCAAAAACTGCTAGGAAAATTGGAGATTAGTATGGCAGAAACTAGGCATTGACCCACACTTAACATCGTTCACCAAGATAAGGTCAAAATGGGTTCATGACCTAGGCATAAAGAATGAGATTATAAATAAATTAGAAGAACATAGGATAGTTTACCTCTCATACCTGTGGAAGAGGAAGCAGTTTATGACCAAAGAAGAACTAGAGATTATTGATCACAAAATAGAAAATTTTGATTATATCATATTGAAACGTTTTTGTACAAACAAAACTAATGCAGACAAGATTAGAAGAGAAGCAATAAACTGGGAAAACATTTTTGTAATCAAAGGTTCTGATAAAGGCCTCATTTCCAAAATATATAGAGAATTGACTCTAACTTATAAGTCAAGCCATTCTCCAGTTGATCAATGGTCAAAGGATATGAACAGACAATTTTCAGATGAAGAAATTGAAACTATTTCTAGTCATATGAAAAGATGCTTCAAGTCATTATTAATCAGAGAAATTCAAATTAAGATAACTCTGGGATACCACTACACACCTGTCAGATTGGCTAGAATGACAGGAAAAGATAATGTGGAATGTTGGAGGGGATGTGGGAAAATGGGACATTGATTCATTTTTGGTGGAATTGTGAATACATCCAGTCATTTGGGAGAGTGATTTGGAACTGTACTCAAAAAGTTATCAAACTGTCCATACCTTTGATCCAGCAGTGTTACTACTGTGCTTATATCCCAAAGAGATTTTAAAGAAGGGAAAGGGACCTGTATGTGCAAAGAAAGGCCCCTCTTTGTAGTGGCCAGAAACTGGAAACAGAATGGATGTCCATCAATTGGAAAATGGCTGAATGAATTGTGATATATGACTATTATGGAATATTATTGTTTTTTTTAATAACTTTTTATTGATAGAACTCATGCCAGGATAATTTTTTACAGCATTATCCCTTGCATTCACTTCTGTTCCGATTGTTCCCCTCCCTCCTTCCACTCCCTCCCCCAGATAGCAAGCAATCCTTTACATGTTGAATAGGTTACAGTATATCCTGGATACAATATATGTATGCAGAACCGAACAGTTTTCTTGTTGCACAGGGAGAATTGAATTCAGAAGGTATAAATAATCCGGGAAGAAAAACAAAAATGCAAGCAGTTTATATTCATCTCCCAGTGTTCTTTCTTTGGGTGTAGCTGCTTCTGCCCCTCTTTGATCAATTGAAACTGAATTAGCTCTCTTTATCGAAGAGATCCACTTCCATCAGAATACATCCTCAAACAGTATCATTGTTGAGGTATATAATGATCTCCTGGTTCTGCTCATTTCACTTAGCATCAATTCACGTAAGTCTCACCAGTCCTCTCTGTATTCATCCTGCTGGTCATTCCTTACAGAACAATAATATTCCATAACATTCATATACCACAATTTACTCAACCATTCTCCACTTGATGGGCATCTATTCATTTTCCAGATTCTAGCCACTACAAACAGGGCTGCCACAAACATTTTGGCACATACAGGTCCCTTTCCCTTCTTTAGTATCTCTTTGGGATATAAGCCCAGTAGAAACACTGCTGGATCAAAGGGTATGCACAGTTTGATAACTTTTTGAGCATAGTTCCAAATTGCTCTCCAGAATGGCTGGATGTGTTCACAATTCCACCAACAATGTATCAGTGTCCCTGTTTTCCCACATCCCCTCCCACATTCCACATTATCTTTCCCTGTCACTCTAGCCAATCTGACAGGTGTGTAGTGGTATCTCAGAGCTGTATTAATTTGCATCTCTCTGTTTAATAATGATACCTAAACCAGGTAGGTTGAAAACAGAGAAAGAAAATTATAGACCAATCTCCCTAATGAATATTGATGCTAAAATCTTAATTAAGGTATTAGGAAAAAGACTACAGAAAATCATCCCCAGGATAATACACCACGATCAAGTAGGATTTATACCAGGAATGCAGGGCTGGTTCAATATTAGGAAAACTATCAGTATAATTGGCCATATTAATAATCAAATTAACAAAAACCATATGATCATCTCAATAGATGCAGAAAAAGCATTTGATAAAATCCAACATCCATTCCTATTAAAAACTCTTGAGAGTATAGGAATAAATGGACTTTTCTTTAAAATAATCAGTAGCATCTATTTAAAACCAACAGTAAGCATCATATGTAACGGGGACAAACTACAACCATTCCCAATAAGATCAGGAATGAAACAAGGTTGCCCACTATCACCGTTACTATTTAATGTTGTATTAGAAATGCTAGCTTTGGCAATAAGAGTTGAGAAAGAGATTAAAGGAATAAGAATAGGCAATGAGGAAACCAAATTATCACTCTTTGCTGATGATATGATGGTATACTTAGAGAACCCCATAGACTCTATTAAAAAGTTATTAGAAACAATCCAGATCTTCAGCAAAGTTGCAGGGCATAAAATAAACCCACATAAGTCATCAGCATTCTTATATATCACTAACAAAACCCAACAGAGTTACAAAAAGAAATTCCATTTAAAGTAATTACTGATTGTATAAAATATTTAGGAATCTATCTGCCAAGGGAAAATCAGAAACTTTATGAGCAAAACTACAAAACACTTTCCACACAAATTAAGTCTGATCTAACCAACTGGAAAAATATTAAATGCTCTTGGACTGGGCAAGCAAATATAATAAAGATGACAATACTACCTAAATTAATCTATTTATTTAGCGCTATACCAATTGGACTCCCAAAAAACTACTTTGATGAACTAGAAAAAATAACAACAAAGTTCATATGGAAAAACAAAAGGTCAAGAATTTCAAGGGAATTAATGAAAAAAAATCAAATGAAGTTGGCCTAGCTGTACCAGATCTAAAAATTATATTATAAAGCAGCAGTTACTAAAACCATCTGGTATTGGCTAAGAAATAGACTAGTTGATCAATGGAGCAGGTTAGGTTCAAAGGACAAAACAGCCAATAACTTGGGTATTTGACAAACCCAAAGACCCCAGTTTTTGGGATAAGAACACAATATTTGACAAAAATTGCTGGGAAAATTGGAAATTAGTATGGCAGAAACTAGGCATTGACCCACACTTAACACCATACACCAAGATAAGGTCAAAATGGGTTCATGACCTAGGCATAAAGAATGAGATTATAAATAAATTGGAAGAGCATAGGATAGTTTACCTCTCAGACCTGTGGAAGAAGGAGGAATTTATGACCAAAGAAGAACTAGAGATCACTATTGACCACAAAATAGAAAATTTTGATTATATCATTTTAAAAGTTTTTGTACAAACAAAACAAATGCAGACAAGATTAGAAGGGAAACAATAAACTGGGAAAACATTTTTACAATCAAAGGTTCTGATAAAGGCCTCATTTCCAAAATAGATAGAGAATTGATTCTAATTTATAAGAAATCAAACCATTCTCCAATTGATAAATGGTCAAAGGATATGAACAGACAATTCTCAGATGAAGAAATTGAAACTATTTATAGACATATGAAAATATGTTCCAAATATTGTTTTTTAAGAAATGACTAGTGGGATGATTTCAGAAAGGCCTGGAGAGACTTACATGAATTGATGCTGAATGAAATGTGCAGGACCAGGAGATCCTTGTATACTTCAAAAACAATATTATATGATGATTGATTCTGATGGAAGTGGCCTTTTTTGGCAATGAGATGAACCAAATCAGTTCCAAAAGAGCAGTAATGAACAGAACCAGCCATATCCAGCGAAAGAACTCTTGAGAGATGACTATGAACCGCTACATTGAATTCCCAATTTCTCTATTTTTGTCCATCTGCATTTTTGATTTCCTTCACAGGTTAATTGTACACTATTTCAAAGTTTGATTCTTTTTATATAGCAAAATAACTGGACATGCATACTATATAGTATTTACCTTATGCTTTAACATGTTTAACATGTATTGGTCAACTTGCCATCTAGGGGAGAGAGGGGGAGGTAGGAAGGGAAAAATTGGCACAAAGGGTCTTGCAATTGTCAATGATGAAATATTACCCCTGCATATATCTTGTAATTAAAAAGCTATCATAAAAAAATGAGAAAAAAGAAAAAAAAAACACAATGCCGCCAACCATGTGGGTGCAGTGGATAAAACCATAGACTTTGCATCAGGAAAAATCATCTTCATTAGTTCAAATTGGTCTCACACACTTACTAGCTGTGTGACCCTGGGTAAGTCATTTAACCCTGTTTGCCTTAGCTCTTCATCTCTAAAATGAGCTGTAGAAGGAAATAACAAATAATTCTAGTGTCTTTGCCAAGAAAATCCCAAGTAAGGTCACAGAGAATTAGATACTAAAAAATAACTGAATGACAATGATAACTTGGTGCTTAGCACATTATAAGCTCTTATAGCTACTTTTAGATATTAAGAAGCTACTAGAAACAGATGGACAAAGCACATTAGACATTTCTGGAAGAGCTCTGCCCCTTAATATGATCATATATAAAAGACAGTAGGGATAATTAGTTCTTTTTAAGAACAACTTTACTATTTCCCAGGAAATTTTAGAGTATTTATGTGCTAAAAATATCATGAATACCCACAAAATATAGTGGACTCACAGAACTCTTTGGCTTCAGTTTCCTTGTTTCATATCCATGCCTTCTTGAAGAGTTTTAAAGAAAAAAAAAATCAAGTCAGACTTTTGTGGAAACAGACACCAAATTCTCTTGAACATTTAAAGGGCACTTATTTCTTTACCAAAGTTAGGTTTTCTTTATGGGACAGGAGAGAGGGGAACAGTGGAAGTTGTAGAGGAGCAAATCAATCAACTTGTAAAGTATATGATTTAGGTAATTTTTGTTTGTTTTTTTAAGTGGGATGGTGAGAGTTAGAAAATTAGAAGTTTCTTGGGCCTGAAAGCTGAAGAGGAGATATCTTTTGGAGGAAGAGGACAGGGAAAGTAAAAGGCATAATTGGAAAGACCTAATAAAGACTTTGAAGACTTCATAAATTTATTTTGAATTATGTCTTATCTTCATTTAGAATGCATGATATGTAAAAGAATGTTAAATCTTCTTTGTTCCATCCTAAAGAATTATAAGCTAAAAATGTAATGTATGTTTAATTATAATTCTGAATGTGAGCTGAACATAAATAAACTTTAGGCCCTACTCTAATTGGGGACAATTTTTGTTTTAAGAAATTGAAGAACTGATTGGTTCCTAGATCTTAAATAACAACTTTTCTTTATTCATACTGTGTACACACACACATCACTTTATAAAAAGTATGGTAAAGGTCAATAGTAGGGCATTGTTCCCCTCAGGTCTATAATTTCATCTGCCCATTAAAATATCATTTTAAATGATAAAAAGGAAAAAAAAAACATCTTCCAGCCTAAAGAAATTTATCATTATGATGGAAAGGTCTCTAGGTATTTCTCAGTATTTAACAACATATTGTGCACAGAGATGTTTATATATTCAGTCTATTTAAGGAAAGATTGAATGCCCTTTAGGGCTAAATACTAACCTTGAACTTACTCTTTACTTATATTTCTGGTCCAGGTTAATAATTTGTAGCGTATGCTTATAAAATCACATCTATAGAATTTGGGATTGTGCTATAGTTTGGATAAAAAGATAACTAACGGCATTTTTAAAGCAATTTATTTCTCAGTATGTTTATCAAACAGAGACTTTTCTTTGTTATTCCATGATAGAATGATTAAATAAATGTAGAGAAAGGAATGAAGACTGAGGATAAAAATGGAGACATACCTTCTTACTTTCTTCTTTTGGCAAACATAAATTCATTAGTTGACTATGGTTACTGTCCCTTCCCTCCAATAAAAATCAAAATAAAACCCTTAAATCCAAAATAAAAACAAGCAAACAAGCAATATTAGCGAGAAGGAGTCCTTTGTCCTAAGGCTAGGCTTGAAGTGATTTCAGAGTTGAAAGGAAGAACCTACATTCTTTCTAAAAAATTTATCTTTGAGTGAAACGAATTCTTTAAAGATAATGAGTTTGAATTTTGGGGTGTGTGTATATATAAATGTGTGTGTGTGTGAGAGAGATATGGGAGGGTGGAGAAAGAGAGAGAGAGAGAGAGAGAGAGACAGAGACAGACAGAGAGACAGACAGACAGACAGAAACGGGGGAATTAGGGTAAATATTTTGCATGGTGGCAGGTGAATAGGGCAATTTTTAAGGATCATTCATGGGATGGATCTGCAGAACATACAATGAAAAAAGTAACCCTAAAAATGGACAAATCTTTATTTGCTATCTGACTTCTGCTATCAGAATGTGCATTTATTGAAAGTAAAGAATATTTCATTTCTTATTTTGGTATTTCCAGCATCTAGCGCACCGTAAATACTTAATAAAAACCTATTAATAGGAAGGTTTGTCTTTTCTCCCTTCCTTCTGTTTCAAAGATAGGTAAATACAACAGGTGAAATTATTAACTCTCTCTATCCCCTTTCCATTAAGCCTTGCCTGAAATACAAAGTCTCACCACTGATATAAAGTATCTTGGGTTCAAATTAATTAGTTTCAAATAACTTTGGCTCAAATTTTCTGTTGGAGAGAGAGGCATTGATTAAGCTCTGGGTATTCTACATAATAGAAAATTGGAGGAGAATTTGAAGACCCAGGATCTGAATTCAAATCTCAACTCTGCGAGGTATTCTGTAAGTGAATTTATACAATTCAATTTGTGTTTTTTGACTTCAGTCTCCTCATCTTTAAAATAAAGGATCATTCTGCTCTAAATGTATAGTTCTATGACCCACCAATCTATGTTACTATGAAAATCCATATAGCTCATATATCAGTACATATCTCCCTATCTGCCTGCCTATCTATCTCTGGATTTCAGTATCTCAGTATCTCTGTATCTATCTCTTTATCAACCAGGTGAAGATTTTATGAGATGACAGATTCACTAATATTACTATTTCATTAGAATTTTTCATACTCTGGAATTAACTATGTGACCTTGGGCAAGTCATCTAACCTTTTTGAGGCTGTTTCATCATTGTTAAATGGTTGAATTAAATAGTTTCTCATATCTCTCTAGCAAGGAAATTCTCTGATTTTTTTTACTATTATTTCAAAGTAAACAGATATGCAATGGAGAGAAATCTCTCTTTTCTTACTTATCCTGTAATACAATGATATTTGTGGCTGATATTTATACCCATGATGGCAGGTATTGGATTGATCAATTTCTTGACTGGTAGTTCATTTTATATAGCAATATCATTAGTCATTGACTTGTAATGTCTAGATAATAACATAAATCCATATAGTTAATAATTTTTGTCCTAAATATCCATTATTACTCATTCCCTGGATAGTTAAGGTACTTAACAACCCATACATACTTGCACTTTAGCTCAGAAGAGGTTTCTGAAGTGTTTAGATATGAGAGATAATCACATTTCTATTTATGCTATTGTAGTAAATCACAATTAGATTTAACATAAAAGTTTTTAAGGCATAGATATTTAATTTCCAAGCAAATGATGGTTCTTAAAAAGTCATTTAGTCTATAAAATAATTTCTCTATAAGTTAGGTTTACCTTCCAATAGATCAAGAAATCTAATTGTAATTTTTCTTTTACTTACTCATCATATCTTTGCTAGAAATGAAGACATTTGTCATTACTATTAGAATATATTCATGCATAAGGAAAAATCTGGAAGTCATTCTAGAATAGAATGCACATTTTAATTCAGAACAATTAAAACCTAGGATGTTAGATCTAGAAGGTTTTATTGTTGCTTTATTTTGTTTTGGAGTACATGAAAACTGGATCTGTGGTTTCATCTCTGTAAGGGAATTCCCAGTGTTTTATTATCCTTCACTGATGTAGATTAATAATTTTTTTGTAATTTATAGTCTAAGGGAGTAACTAGGGATACTAAGAGGTTAAATGACTTGTTCAGGGTTGTAAGCTAATATTTTTAAAAGGCATGACTTGACAGAACAGAGATTTTGGAGATTGTCTCTAAGAACAGATTTCATTTAACTGTGTCACATACCTTCTCTGTAATAGAGTTTGAACACATTGTATGATTTAGGATTTTGTTGGCATTAACTCTTACCAGATCTTCCAGAGAGCCTATTGTAAAATTTCTGTGTGAGAATTTATATCTCAGAAAGTGGCAACCACTATATATCAGGACTTGATTTTTAAGTTTTAATTATCTAGATTCACTTAACTGATGGAGAAAATGATAATAATGTGAATTAACTTTTAATGTGTTGTGCATACTTTGTTTTATTGAAAGATGGTTCATTCTTTTATTCTGAAACATTTAGTATATTACTATTCAATTCAACAATGTTTACTAATTACATACTATATTTGAGCATAATGGGAGGCAGTAGCTAAATACATATACAAAATGACAAAAGTTCCTTCCCTCAAGAAGATTACAATCTAATAGTAAGGAAGATAGTTGTAAATAAATATAATACAGTTTAGAAATATGATTTGTTCATAGAAAAGGTTGGAGGAATATGAGAGGTTCAAAGAAAGAGTACTCACTTTTAGATATGAGTCCAAGTTGACTGAGGGCAAGTTGAATAGGGCAAATTACCTAAGCTGTGCCTTGAAAATATTTCAGCTATCCTCTGTATGAGAAAAGACATTCAAAAAGACAGAGAGACAACGGGGAGCGGGCGGCAGATAAGATCAAGGAAGAATGAAATTGTATTTCTTTCTGTGATATCCTTTACCTATAGACATTTTGTGAGATCCAGCTCAGATACCACCTCCTCTTTGACCACTCTCACTGAAAGAATTATCTCCTTTATTCATTTTCCTAGACTGCTTTTCTTTCTTCCTTTCTTTGTCTTGTTGCTCTGTACCTTACATCAGACTTACATATGTATTTGTTTATATCAGATTTATTAGATTGTAAATTATTTGAAGGCAAGTATTAAGGTATTTTATATTCTTATTTCTGAAGTATCTAACAGTGACTTAGTATACTATAGATGTTTAATAAATATTTGTTGAAATGAACAAAATTGCATTTAAGAGTTCATCAGTGGAATAATCTGTACACTTATAACTTGGTTCTATGTGAAAAATATAGAATGTAGAATAAATATGTTTAACATAATTATCAAAGACTTTGAAAAATGTACAGGTGATGAGCACATCAAATTTGAAGAAGATAAAAGTCAGGAGAGAAAAGCTAAACTACTTTACAGAATCAGAATTCCAAATGATCTTGAGTATTTTTGTCTTTTCAATAAAAACATCCAGGACTTCTTGGGTGGAGCCAAGGGACTTCCAGGGTTGAGCCACAATGGTAGAGTAAAGCCAGGAATTTGAGCAGTAAAATAACCAAATGGGAAAAGAGATAAAAAGCTAATTGAACAAAATCCAGTTTTAAATACTGGAATGGGGCAACTGGAAGATAATGACTCTGAGACAGCAAGAATAGGTCAAACAAGCTAAAAAGAATTAAAAAATGGAAGAAAAAGTGAATACATCATTGGCAAAATAACAAACCTAAAAATTGATCCAGAAGAGAAAATTCAAATATTATTGGCCTACTTGAAGGCCATGACCAAAAAAAAGAGCCTGGATAGCATTTTTCAAGAGGTCATTAAGGAAAAGTGTCCCAATATTCAAGAAATAGAGGAGGAAATACTCATTGAAAAAAATCCATCAATCACCTTTGGAAAGATTCCTACAAGGAAAACTCCAAGGAACATTGTTGTTAAACTCCAGAACTACAATCTCAAGGAAAAAGTACTGCAGGCTGCCAGACACAAACAATTCAAATATTGAGGAATGTTAGTCAGGATCACACAGATCTGCCAGTTTCTACAATAAAGGTTTGGAGGGCCTGGAATACCATATTCCAGAAGGCAAAGGACCTATGATTAGAACCAAGAAATAGCTATTCAGCTAGAATCAGCATCATCTTTCAGGGAAGGCAATGGAGCTTTAATGAAATAGTAGACTTTCAATCATTTCTATTAAAAAAAAAAGAACTAAAAAGAAAATTTAATCTTCAAACACAGGACTCAAGAGAAACATAGAAAGGTAAACAGGGGGAAAATATATATTATTTAAAAGTT
This sequence comes from Antechinus flavipes, assembly GCF_016432865.1. Taxonomy (NCBI): domain Eukaryota; kingdom Metazoa; phylum Chordata; class Mammalia; order Dasyuromorphia; family Dasyuridae; genus Antechinus; species Antechinus flavipes. The sequence goes on along the minus strand of NC_067399.1, from coordinate 309,066,931 downwards.
AAACTGTTTCCCTAGTGGGAAAACCATATTTGTAACTCTTGAGAATTGTATTTGTTACTGGAGCAGAAAGAGGGGGGAGATAACACAAATCTAGGATGTGGTTATCAATGCTTTCTGATGTGATGATAACAAAGAAAAAGACATTGTTGGGGATACTGGATAAAGAGGAAAGGGAAGTTTAATGGAAAATTAAATCACATGAAAAAGAACAAAAGACCTATCGCAATCAAAGGAAAGGGAGAGGGATGAGCATTGTTTGAAGCTTGATATCATCACCAATTTTAGCTCAAAGAGGGAATAACTTAATCATTCAATTGGGTATAGAAATTTATCTAACCCTATAAAGAAGCAGGAGGAAAAATAAGAAAGAGGAACAGGATAGAAAGGAAAGCAGAAATACTAGGAGAAAAGGTAAGATAAAAGAGGAAGGGGTGATAGCAGATAAGGTAGTGGATAGGGTTTGTTAAAAAAAAAAAACACTACTAAGAAGGGGAGTGGTGATAAGAGATAAGGTAGTGTGTGGGATGAATAAAAAAACAAAACAAAACAAAACACTACTAAGGACAGGGTGAAGAGAGAGAATAAAAATATATCCAGGGAGAAAATAGGATGGAAGGAAATATAGAGCTGGTAATCATAACTTCAAATGTGAATGGGATGAACTCTCCCATAAAAAGGAAGCAAATAGCAAAACTTGATTAAAATAACAGAATCCTACAAATATGTTGTCCACAAGAAACACATTTGATTCAAAGAAACACATATTGCATAAAGGTAAAAGGCTGGAACAGAATTTATTATGCTTTAGTTAAAGTAAAAAAAACCAAAGATAGTAGCAATTCAAATCTCAGATAATGCAAAAGTAAAAATAGACCTTATTAAAAGAGATAAGGAAGGAAAGCACATCTTGATAAAGAGTATCATAAACAATGAAGTAGTAATGATACTAAATGTGTCTGTACCAAGTGGTAGAATAATCAAATTACTGGAGAAGATTTTAAGTCAGTTACAGGAAGAAATCAATACCAAATGGGAGATCTCAACTTTCCCCTCTCAGAATCAGACAAATCTAACCACAAAAAAAACAAAAAAAACAAAACAAAACAAAACAAAAAAAAAAAAACAGGGAGGATAGTAGACTCCTAGAAAACCTAAATATGATAGACCACTGGAGACAACTGAATTTGGGCAGAAAGGCATATACCTTTTTCTTGGCAGTACATGGCACATAAACACAAATTGACCATGTATTAGGGCATTAAAACCTCACAATCAAATGCAGAAAGGCAGAAATTGCAAATGCTTCCTTTTCAGACTACAATGCAATAAAATTATGTTCAATAAAGGGGCAGGGAAAGATAAACTAAAAACCAATTGGAAATTAAATAATATAATTTTAAAGAATGAGTGAGTTAAGAAACAAATCACAGAAACCAACCATAATTTCATCTAAGAGAATGACAATAATGAGACAACATACCAAAACCTATGGGATACAGCCAAAGCAGGTCTTAGGGGAAAATTTATAGCTGTAAAATAGCTGCATAAATAAAATAGAGAAAGAGGAGATTAATGAATTAAGTATGCATGCAACAACAAAAAAAAAGCTAGAAAAAGAACAAATTAAAAACCTCCAATTAAATACCAAATTAGAAATTCTGAAAGTCAAAGGACAAAATTGAAATTAAGAAAACTATTGAACTAATAAATAAAACTAAGAGTTAGTTTACAAAAAAATCTAACAAAATAGATAAACCTTTGGATAATTTCATTAGAAAAAGGAAAGAAAAAAATTACTACTATCAAAAATGAAAAGGATAAACTTACCACCAATGACAAAGAAATTAAAGGAATAATTAGGAACTATTTTTACCCAACTGTATGGCAGCCATTCTGAGAATCTAACTGAAATGGATGAATATTTACTAAATATAAATTGCCCAGATTAAAAGAAGACAAAATAAATTACTTAAATAGTCCCATTTGAGAAAAAAGAATTGAACATGACATAAATGTACTTTGTAAGAAAAAGTCTCCAAGGCCATATGGATTTACAAGTGAATTCTAACACACATTTAAAGAACAGTTACTTTAAAAACTACATAAACTATTTGGAAAAACAGGAAAAGAAGGAATCCTGTCAAATTCTTTCTATGACACAAATATAATATTGCTTCCTAAACCAGGAAAAGCCAAAAGAAAGAAAGAATATTGCACACCAAACTCTCTAATGAATATTGATGCAAAAATTATAAATGAAATATATGCAAAGAGATTAAAGCAATTTATTAGCAGGATAATATATTATGATGAAGTTGGAATGCAGAGCTGGTTTGATATTAGGAAAACTATTACCATAATTGACCATATTAATAACCAAAACAATAAAAATCCTGTGATAATTTCAATAGATGCAGAAAAATCATGAGAAAATTTAGTATCCATTCCTATTAAAAATGCCAGAGAGCATAGGGATAAAGGAAGCTTTGCTTAAAATTATAAGCAATATTAATCTAAACCCAATAGCAAATATTATTTGTAATGGAAAAAAGCTGAAAGAAATCCCAGTAAGATCAGGGGTGAAACAAGGATGTCCATTATCACTGCCATTATTTAGTGTTATATTAGAAATGTTAGTTTTACTAGTAAGAAAAAGAGATTAAAGGATTTAGACTAGGCAATGAGGAAATAAAACTATCACTTGTTGCAGTTGATATAATAATATACTTAGAGAATCCTAGAAAGTCATTCAAAATCTACTGGAGACAATTAACTTTAGCAAAGTTGCAGGATATAAAATAAACCTACACAAATCATAAGCATTTTTATATATTACTGACAAAGTGCAACAGCAAGAGCTAGAGAAATTCCTGTTAAAATAACTATAGACAAAATAAATTAATTGAGAGGATCTAGCTGCCAAAGAACTATATAAACACAATTACAAAATACTGTTCACACAGATAACGTTAGATCTAACCAACTGGAAAAATATCTGTTACTCATGGGTAGGTCGAGCTAATATAATAAATTTGACAATTCTGATTTACTTGCTTAGTGCCATACCAATAAAAATGCCAAAAAATCATTTTATAGACCTAGGAAAAGATGATATGAAAATTCATTTGGAAAAAAACAAAAGGTGAAGAATATCAAGAGCATTAATGGAAAAAAAAAGGATGGTGGTTTAGTAGTGCCAAGCCTAAAAATTACATATTTTTATATTATATTATATATTATAAAGCATCAGTCATCAAAAGCACTTCATACTGGTTAAGAAATAGGATGGTGGGTCATTGGAGTAGATTACATTGATATGACACAATAATCAGGGTCTATAGTAGTAGTTTAGTATTTGATAAACTCCCAAACTCCAGCTTCTGGTATAAGAATTCACTATTTGACAAAAATTGCTGAGAAAACAGTAAAATAATGTCAGAAACTTGGCATAGACCTAGGTTTCTTATCCCATACCAAAATAAATGGGTGCATGATTTGAACATAAAGATGATACCATGAACCAGTTAAGAGAGCAAATGATAATTTGCCTAGAGATTTTTGGAGAATGGAGAAATTTATGACAAAAAAGAACTAGAGAACATTATGAAAGACAAAATAGACAACTGATCACAGTCAATTGAAAAAGATTGTGCACAAACAAAATCAATAGAAACAAGATAAAAATGGAAGTTCAAAGGTGTTTGAAATTTTTTTTTTACAATGCTTCTGATAAAGGTTTGATTTCTAAAATATATAAGGAACTGTGTCAAATTTATAGGACTACAAGTCATTCCTCTATTGATAAATGGTCAAAGGATATGTAATGTTTTCAGATAATGAAATTAAACCATCTATAGTCACATGAAAAATGCTCTAAATCACTATTTATTAGAGAAATTCAAATTAAAATAATTTTAAGGTAACAGCTCATACCCCTCTCCTGGCTAAGATGACAGGAAAAGATAATGATAAATATTGGAGGGTATATGGGAAACCTGGGTCACTAATCCATTGCTGGTGGAGTTGTGAAATGATCCAACCATTCTGGAAAGCAATCTGGAACTATGCCCAAAGGTCCATAAAATTGTGTATATCCACTGGTTCATCAGTGCTATTACTTGGTCTGTATCCTAAGGAAATCATAAAGGAGGGAAAAGGACCCACATGTGCAAAAATGTTTGTAGCAGTTCTTTTTGTGGTAGCAAAGAATTGGAAAATGAATGGATGTCCATCATTTGGGGAATGGCTGGATAAGTTGTAGTACATAAAGACAATGATATGTTATTGTTCTATAAAAATGATGAACAAGCTAATTTTAGAAAGGTCTGGAAAGATTTACATGAATTGATGCTGAGTGAAACAAGCAGAACAAGGAAAATATTGTACACAATAACAGCAAGAATGTGTGTTGATCAACTATGAAAGACTTGTTTCTTCTCAGTGAGTCAGTGATACAAAGCAATCCTAATTGAGTAGACAGAAAATACCATCTGTATGGAGAAAAAGAACTATAGAGACTGAATGTAAATCAATACATACTATGTTCACTTCTTTTTTCTATTTCTTTGTTATTTCGCTTTTATGATTTTTCCCTTTTGCTCTGTATTTTTCTCCCCCAACATGATTTATAATCAATGTGAATAAATCTTCAAAATAAAATAAAAATAAATACTTTCTTCTCATTTCTACCTCCCCACAGGAAAAAAATAAACAAAAAAAGCAAAAAATAAAAACAACTCACTGTAACAAAAAAAATATAAGCAAGCAAAAAAAAATTCCATATTGACCATGTCTAAAAAAAGTATTACTCTACACCCACAAATCTATCCCTTCTTCACTGAGAGATGGGTGGCATGAAAAAGTAGCTTTATTGTTAAAAAAAAATCCTTGATGGCTAAAACATTGAGGCAGATCTAAAAAGATGTCATTTAATACAAATGTAACATCTTTTTAAAATGTAAAATGTTAACTCCACAAGTTCAATTGAGTGGCAAGAGAAAACTAACTAACTAGAAATTCGTGGGGATAAAAGATTTAGGAGGTTTTAGTGGATTAATAGACTGATAGTTCAATGTACATCAACTGTGATAATATGGTTATTTAAGCTATTGCAATTTTAGATTGTATTGGAAACCATATAGTTTTCAGAAATTAAGTTTGTAATAATTCAATTATTCAGACCATACCTGAAATATTTATTTCAACTGTTGGGACCACATTTTAAGAAGGACATTATTGAGCTAGAAAGTACTTACAAGAAGGAATCCAGGAAGTTGGAATGCTCTGAGACATTGCCTTATGAAGAACAAATGAAAAAAATAGATGTTTGACCTAAATAAAAAAAAAAGAGTTGTGTTCTGAAGTATGCAATATTCTAGTATTTCATGTATTTTGAAGACTGTCTTTTGGAACAGGAAATGCATTTGTTTTGTTAGGTCTAGAAACCATTGTGTTCTCCATTAATTCAGGCTATTACAAAATGGAATAAATTTGATCAGTTATTATTTCCTCCTTACTAGTGATCTTCAAGTAAAGACTAGATTTCCATTTAATATTATATTGCAGAAACATTTTCTAAAGCTAAATGATCAGACTAGAATGGTCTTTGTAGTTTCTTCTAATGTTGAGATTCTGTGATTTGTTTATTTTGATTCTCAGAGTTGAAAAGTTCATTTTGAAGAATTATCCTAAGATAACTTTTGGTTTTTGTGAAATTTTTCTTTTCTAACAAAGTCCTTTAAAGTAACTGAAATAAGATTCTGATGCTTTCTTTAAGCAGTAGAGTTAGAATTAAAAGAAAAAAACAAAGCTTTTCCCATAGGAAAAGTTAGACTGTTGGAAAAATAAGATTAAAAGGAGAGACAGTATATTGAGAAACCTTAGAAGCTGCCAGCAAATTAAGTCCAAAGCTTGCTATTAAATGAAAATTTTAGAGCATTTTGTGAATGAGTAAGTTGCAACTAGAATACACAACATCATGGGGGAATACTTATAACATTTGCATTTATAACATTTCAATACCACTGTTAAATTCAGATAGATTCAAATTAATTGTTAGAAAATTGGGTTGGTCCAGTTTTGATGACCCTAGCTCATACTTATAATCAAACTTTTTTTTTTAATTTTTATCACTAAATCCTTGGTATATACACACACATGTTTGTGTGTACATGTGTATGTATACATATACATTCATCATTTATATATTCCTTCATATATTCATCCATCCATCTATCTTTTATTCCAACTATTTCTACGCCAGACTTCTACTTCAAGTAAAGGATTTAATCCAATCACAAAAAATTAATTGTCAAAAGAACTATAATTAAATCTTTTTATTTAGGTCCAGTATTCTTTCCATATAAATTGAACCATACTTGATATTCAATGCCTATTTATTTTCTACCAAGAAAAGGGAAAATCCAGAATGCTGCTGCTTCTTATGTAAAGAAGCAACTATCTCATCTCCTAGGTTTCCCATAAAGGGAGTATTATTCCACTGGTCTCTGTTCAATTTGTCCTTGCTTACCCATCATCAAACAATAATGCTGCTTTGCATCATCAGTATTCAGGGGATGTTATTTTGCTAATAGGCAAAATCCTACAATGACAATTTAAATGGTTTGAAACATGCATGAGATAATTTGGATTCACAGCCCTGCCAATTGCTAAATAAGTTTAGCAGGAACTGGGGCTCTCTAACTATTATGAAGTGGTACTGAGGGAACAGCCTGTCTTTTCCTATCAGGCTTATAGCAGGGAAACTATGTCCACATTCACTCAGAAGCTTAAAGAGGATCAAAAATAATGATTTTTGCCTTCTAAAGTTTACACGGAGCAATGTGGGCTAAGGTTCTCTAGGAATCTTTGTTTCACCAAATTCATTCAATTTACACCACTGCTTTGTATAGAATAGATTCACAGGGTTTCAGAAGTTTAGCAACTACTCAATATATTTTAGGTTTCTTGACCTCAACTTCTCTATCAATTAATCAACATATATTTATCAAATATCTGGACACCATGATGTATTGAATATAAAAATGTAAAAGTATATAATATAATATAATCCTTTTATTCAAAGCATTTATACTCTATAAAATACAACCATATTTACAAATAAATCAATATTATATATACATATATACACACATTCACAAATAGATGTATACACACATATATTCACAAATATATACTTGTATATGTATGCCCATATATACATATACATCTATATATTATAATTACACACACACACAAACAGATGGGAGGAGAGGGAAGGGAGAGAAGGAGAAAGGGAAAGACAGACAAGAGTTAGAGTGGGCACAGAGAAAGAGGGAGAAAGAGAAAGAGATATTAGGTACAGAGGGTATTAATAGCTGGAGGAAGTAGGAAAAGTCTCATGAAGGAGATAACATTGAACTGAATCTTGAAAAGAGAAATAAGAATTTTTAGGAGGGACCTATTTAAAGGAACAGAGGTAGGAGAGATGAACTATTGTGGAAGGGAAGGGAAGGGCATAGAGTACTGGATTCAAATAAGAAGATTTAATTCTAGTTCTTTTGATGACTAGTTTTTTGTGATTTTGAGTAAGTCACTTATTTATTTGGAGTAGAATATTGATCAATTGCAAAATGGAGACAATAATGTTTGTATCACCAACTTGGGGTAGTGAACTAGGATTAAAGTCATAAAACTAGAATTCAAATCCTTCTTTGATGCTTATTTAACCTTCAACAAACCACTTATCCTGTTTGAACTTCAACTTATTTGTGTATAAAGTGAGGAGGATGAAGTGAATTATCCCTGAGGTTCTTTCCAACTTTACATCTATAATCCTACAGGATTTTTGCGAGGGAAGCACTTTGTAAATCATAAAATATGATAGAAATGTGGAATATTATTATTATGATTAATTCACTTTTGTGATTTCATCATTGTAGATATATGTCTTGTTGGTTTTTTGTCCTTTGTTCTCAAAAAGGCTCATGACATCAGGAAGATGATGCCATGACATGCAAGTGAATTGGATTTAAGTGAGAGAGGACTATGCAAAATCATGTATCTCACTTCTCCCCTGCTCCCCCATCTCTCAGCCAACTGGATTCTGTGGCAAAATATATAAGGATGACTGCTCATAGCTCTGGATGCCTTGACCTTAGAGCAAGTCAGTTGGAAAACTTCCTCCCTCCTTCCCTCTCTCCCTTTCTTCCTCTTTTCCTCCCTTCCTTCTTTCCTCCCTTTTTCATTCCCTCCCTCCCTCCCTCCTTCCTCTTTCTTTCTTTCTTTCTTTCTTTATTTCTTTCTTTCTTTCTTTCTTTCTTTCCTTCCATTCTGCCTTCCTTCCTTCCTCCCTCTCTTCTTCCCTCCCTTCTTTTCTTTCTTTTGTTCTTTTTTCCTAGTTAAAATTTGTTATTGAAAGTTTTACGTTCTTTAATCAAAACATGCTTTAAGTACTTATCCATTAGTCTTTACTTTGTGTGTAGGAAATAAATCTGTGGCTCATACTTGAGCTACATTCAGTTGAATACCTTGCTACTCTAAATGTGAGGTCAAATATAGACCTTAAATAATCTAATCAACAAGCAGTACAGTTGTGGTTTAAGTAAATGAAGAACATAAAAATATGAGGAATCTAATGCTCATCTAATTAAAGGTCAAATCCCCCCAAATCTGGGTCCAAACTGACTGAATGCATGGATTGAAATTTGAGGGGAAACTCTTTTAAAGAAAAGGGAGTGGTTTTAGTGTCCCAGGATATTAGGCTAAGTGGTAATTTCTTTTTATTAAATATATTTTATTTATGTAATTAAACATTTTCCCAATTACATTAAAATATTTATTGAAAATTAATTATGCATTTTCTTTCCCTCTCCCCTTCACCCCTTCAAAAAGCAAGCAATTTGATTATTATATATACAAAGTCATGCAAAATATATTTCCATATTATCAGTAGTAGTTTTTTAATGTTAGACAAAATCATTCTTAGTATTTTATATCTGCTCTCTCCTTTTTAGAGCACTTTAAATATTTTTATTTACCCCACTTCTCTAGTTTAAACAAAACACATTTTTACATTTGTTTTTTAAAATTTTGATTTCTAGATTGTCTTCCTTCTTCGCCCCCCTAAATGAGAAGACCCATGTGAAGTTATGTAAAACATTTCCATGCTAGAAAATAAAACAAAACAAAACATAGATTTCTCTCTCCCCTCCCTCCAAAAAACAAACAAACAAAAAAAAAAAACTCAAGAAAAAAAGAAAGTAGAAAATGTATGTTTCATTTTGTATTCACACACAATCAGTTCTTTCCCTGGGTATGGATAGCATTTTTCATTAATAGTTCTTTAGAGTAGTTTTTGGATCATTATATTGCTGAGGGTAGCAAAGTAATTCATAGCTGATCATCCCACAACTTTGCTATTCCTATGTACACAATATATTTCACTTTACTTGGGTTCTTGGAGGACTTTCAGGTCATATGATTTACAAAGTGCTTCCCTCTCAACAATCCTATAGGATTATAGATGTAAAGTTGGAAAGAACCTCAGGGATAATTCACTTCATCCTCCTCACTTTATACACAAATAAGAAAGAAAGAAAGGTTATTTCAAGTTGTTATTGTTATTGTTTTTAGAATCCTGAACATCACTTCTTATAAAACAATAATATTACTTTAAAATCTCATACTTCAACTTATATAGCCATTTTCTCAATTGATGAGCATCACTTCAACTTCAAATTCTTTACTCTGAGAAAAGAGCCGATATAAATATTTCTATAGATATAGGTTATTTTTGAAAATCTCTTTTGGCATTCATGACTAGTAGTGACATTGTTAGGTCAAAAATATGCATTATTTTATGACCCTTTGGGAATAGATCTTATCTACTGATCATTGATCAATTGGGAAATGCTCTTATTTTAAATATAAATTTGACCCAATTCCCTATGCATTTGAGAAACTTCATCAGAAAAACTTCCTTTAAAATTATTTTCATAATTGTTATTGCTTAACTGTATTTTCCCCATTTATTCTATTCTTCCTTCCTTTCATCCTGTCCTTCTTTAAAAACATTTTAATTTTGATCAGCCCTCCCCTAATATTCCTCTCTTCTATCACTTCTTCCCTTCTCTTATCCCCTTCCTTTCCTAATTTCCTACAGGATAAGATAGATTTCTATGCTATATTGAGTGTGTGTATTATTTCCTCTTTGAACCAATTCTGTTAAGAACAAACTTACCTCACTCCCTCTTCTTTCTCTCTCCTCCTCTCCACTGAAAAAGCTTTTTCTTTCCTCTTTTATGGTAGATAATTTACACCATTCTACCTTTCCCTTTCTCTTTCACCCAGTATCACTTTTTAATTTTATTTCTTTTACATATTATTCTTTCATAATCAACTCAAACTTGCAACCTCCTAACTACTATAATAATGAGAAAGTTCTAATGAAAATCTTCCCAAGTGGACTTCCAGCCAAGATGGCGGAGAGGAGGAACACAGCTGTGTAAGCTCTGCGTTTTCTCTCAGAATCCACTTCATTACAAGCCTCTGAATTAATGCTTGACTGAAAAAAACCCACAAATAGTTAACAAGAGAAGACACCCTTGAAATTTGCCAGGAAAGGTCTGTTTTTGCTCGAGGGTGGGAACGGTTTTAGATCGGGCCCAGGTTGAGGGCAGGCAGTGGCAGCGAGAGTGCAGCAGGCAGCTCACAGCCGAGCATATCGGAGCAGGGTGGGATGTGATCTCAGCCATCTCTGCGGGGGGAGCTTTGCTACAGGATTGGATACTTTGCCCTGGCAGCAAGTCAGTAGCTCAGCAGAGAGGCTAAAAACACCGGGGGTGAAGAATTCAACCCCAAACAGCTAGATTCTCTCAGGACCTGGCCACCTCTCCCCCACACTGTCTCATCACGCTCTCAGAGTCTCAGAGTGCAGGTGCAGCACAGTCCTGCTAGTGCCTCGCTGCTGCCCCCGCAGTCTTTAGAGGAAATTAGGTAACACCACCCAGGCCCTCCCCTCAAAAAAGCAGACTCCATTTAGGGGTTTTTTCTTTTTTTCTTTTTGCTAGTTTGTCTTTGATTCTTCTCTGACAAAATGAGCAAAAAATTGAAAAGGACCTTAACCCTTGACAGCTTCTATATGGATAGAGAGCAGACTCTAAACCCTGAGGAGACTAAAAACAGACTGTCTCCAGGTGAATCCCTAAAGGAGGAGATCGTCTGTTCCTCAGCACAGATGAACCTCATAGAAAAAATTAAAAAGGCTCTCACAAGAGAGCTAGAAGAAAAATGGGAAAAGGAGAGGGAGGCTTGGCAAGAGAGTCTGGAGAAATCATCCCACTCATTTAAAGACAGAGTGGATAAAGAAGTAAAATCTTTGAAAAATAAGATTAGTGAACTGGAAACAGAAAATAGCTGTCTAAAAAACAAAATTGGTGAAATGGAAAAAAATTCCATAGAACAAAAGAACTCAATTGGACAATTAGAAAAAAAATATTAAAAAAGGGAGTGAAGAAAATACTTCATTGAAAATCAGAATTGACCAAATGGAATTGAATGACTCGAGGAGACAAAAAGAATCAGTCAAGCAAATCCAAAAAAAAAAAAAAAAAAAATCAAACAATGGAAAAGAATGTGAAATACCTTCTTGGGAAAACAACAGACCTGGAAAACAGATCCAGGAGAGACAATCTGAGAATTATTGGACTCCCAGAAAAGTATGATGAAAAAAGAGCCTAGACACTATTTCCAGGAAATTATCAAAGAGAACTGCCCAGAAGTCATAGAAACAGAGGGTAAAATAGACATTGAAAGAATTAATCAATCACCTACTGAAAGGGATCCTAAAATCAAAACACCAAGAAATATAGTGGCCAAATGTCAGAACACTCAGACGAAGGAAAAAATACTGCAAGTGGCTAGAAAAACCCAATTCAAGTATCGAGGAGCCACAATAAGGATCACCCAGGATCTAGCAGCATCCCCATTAAAGGATCGAAGGGCCTGGAATATGATATTCTGAAAGGCAAAGGAACTTGGTATGCAACCAAAAATAACTTACCCAGCTAGAATGAGCATCTTTTTCCAGGGAAGAAGATGGACATTCAACGAAGTAAGCGAATTTCACCTATTTTTGATGAAAAAGCCAGAACTTAACAAAAAGTTTGATCTACAAATATAGAACTCAAGAGAAATCTAAAAAGGTAAAGATTAATTTTGGGAACTATATTTCTGCGATAAAGATGTATAAAGAATACATGTATACCTTGTTCTAGAAACTAGAAACAGAAAAAGGGTAAAGTGGGGGTCCTACATCTCATGAAGAGGCAAAGGAAACCTATTATATCTGAGAGAAAGAATGGAGGGGGATGAATATAGTGGGTATCTCACTGCCTTCAGAATTGTCTTTAAGAGAAAATTTTAGACGTAGTCAATTTATGGTGAAACTTCTCCCACCTCATTGAAAAGTGAGAAGGGAAAAGTGAAAAGGGAAGAAATAAGCTAAGCGGAAGGGAATACGGAAACTGAGAGGGAAAGGGGTAAGATAGGGGGAGGAACTCTAAGGCGGGGGGACAGATACTAAAAAGGGAGGGCTGTGAGAAGCAAGTGGTGCTCACAAGCTTAATACTGGAAAGGGGGGTAAGGGGGAAAGAAAGGAGAAAAGCATAAACGAGGGTTAACAAGATGGCAAGTAATACAGAATTGGTCATTTTAACCATAAATGTGAACGGGGTAAACTCCCCCATAAAGAGGAAGCAGTTAGCAGAATGGATTGTAGGATGTAGCCAGAATCCTACAATATGTTGTTTACAGGAAACACACCTGAAGCAGGGAGATACATGCAGGTTAAAGGTAAAAGTTTGGAGCAAAATCTACTATGCTTCAGGTGAAGTCAAAAAAACAGGGATAGTCATCCTGATCTCAGATCAAGCTAAAGCAAAAATTAAAAGAGATAAGGAAGGGCACTATATCTTGCTAAAGGGTAGCATGGATAATGAAGCAATAGCAATATTAAACATATATGTATCAAGTGGTGTAGCATCTAAATTCTTAAAAGAGAAATTAAGAGAGCTGCAAGAAGAAATAAGACAGCAAAACTATAATAGTGGGAGATCTCAACCTTGCACTCTCAGAATTAGATAAATCAAACAACAAAATAAATAAGAAAGAAGTCAAAGAGGTAAATAGAATACTAGAAAAGTTAGATATGATAGCTCTCTGGAGAAAATTTAATGGAGACAGAAAGGAGTACACTTTCTTTTCAGCAGTTCATGGAACCTATACAAAAATTGATCATATATTAGGATATAAAAACCTCAAACTCAAATGCAGTAAGGCAGAAATAGTAAATGCATCCTTTTCAGACCACGATCCAATGAAAAGTACATTCAACAAAAAGCCAGGGGAAAGTAGACCAAAAAATAATTGGAAACTAAATAATCTCATACTAAAGAATGATTGGGTGAAACAGCAAATCATAGACATAATTAATAACTTCACCCAAGAAAATGACAATAATGAGACATCATACCAAAATGTATGGGAGGCAGCCAAAGCAGTAATAAGGGAAAATTTCATATCTCTAGAGGCCTATTTGCATAAAATAGAGAAAGAGAAGGTCAATGAATTGGGATTGCAACTACAAATGCTAGAAAAGGAACAAATTAAAAACCCCCAGTAAAACACTAAACTTCAAATTCTAAAAATAAAAGTAGAGATCAATAAAATTGAAAGTAAAAAAAAAACTATTGAATTAATTAATAAAACTAAGTTGGTTCTATGAAAACACCAACAAAATAGACAAACCCTTAGTAAATCTGATTTAAAAAAGGAAAGAGGAAAATCAAATTGTTAGTCTTAAAAATGAAAAGGGAGAACTCACCACTAACAAAGAGGAAATTAGAGCAATAATTAGGAGTTACTTTGTCCAACTTTATGCCAATAAATTTGACAACTTAAATGAAATAGAAGAATACCTCCAAAAATATAGCTTGCTCAAATTAAGAGAGGAAGAAGTAAATATCCTAAACAGTCCCATCTCAGAAAAAGAAATAGAACAAACTATCAACCAACTCCCTAAGAAAAAATCCCCAGGACCAGAGGGATTTACATGTGAATTCTACCAAGCATTTAAAGAACAATTAACTCCAATGCTAAATAAACTATTTGAAAAAATAGGGATTGAAGGAGTCCTACCAAACTCCTTTTATGACACAGCCATGGTACGATACCTAAACCAGGTAGCTTGAAAACAGAGAAAGAAAATTATAGACCAATCTCCCTAATGAATATTGATGTTAAAATCTTAAATAAAATATTAGCAAAAAGATTACAGAAAATCATCCCCAGGATAATACACTATGATCAAGTAGGATTTATACCAGGAATGCAGGGCTGGTTCAATATTAGAAAAACTATTAGCATAATTGACTATATCAATAACCAACCAAAGAAAAACCATATGATCATCTCAATAGATGCAGAAAAAGCATTTGATAAAATCCAACATCCATTCCTAATAAAAACACTTGAGAGCATAGGAATAAATGGACTTTTCCTTAAAATAGTCAGGAGCATATATTTAAAACTGTCAGTAAGCATCATATGCAATGGGGAAAAATTGAAACCTTTCCCAGTAAGATCTGGAGTGAAGCAAGATTGCCCACTATCACCATTATTATTCAATATTGTATTAGAAACACTAGCCTCTGCAATAAGAGTTGAGAAAGAGATTAAAGGAAGTAGAGTAGGCAATGAGGAAACCAAACTATCACTCTTTGCAGATGATATGATGGTACACCTAGAGAACCCCAGAGATTCTACTAAAAAGCTATTAGAAATAATTCATAATTTTAGCAAAATAGCAGGATACAAAATAAATCCCCATAAATCCTCAGCATTTTTATACATCACCAACAAAATCCAACAGTAAGAGATACAAAGAGAAATTCCATTCAATATAACTGTTGATAGCATAAAATATTTGGGAATCTCACTACCAAAGGAAAGTCAGGAATTATATGAGCAAAATTACAAAAAACTTTCCACACAAATAAAGTCAGACTTAAATAATTGGAAAAATATTAAGTGCTCTTGCATAGGCCGAGTGAATATAATAAAGATGACAATACTCCGTAAACTAATCTATTTATTTAGTGCTAGACCAATCAGACTTCCAAGAAAATATTTTAATGATCTAGAAAAAATAACAACAAAATTCATATGGAACAATAAAAAGTCGAGAATCTCAAGGGAATTAATGAAAAAAAAAATCAAATGAAGGTGGCCTAGCTGTACCTGATCTAAAATTATATTATAAAGCAGCAGTCACCAAAACCATTTGGTATTGGCTAAGGAATAGATTAGTTGATCAGTGGAAAAGGTTAGATTCACAAGATAGAATAGTCAACTATAGAAATCTAGTGTTTGACAAACCCAAAGATCCTAACTTTTGGCATAAGAATTCATTATTTGATAAAAACTGCTGGGATAACTGGAAATTAGTATGGCAGAAATTAGGCATGGACCCACACTTAACACCATATATGAAGATAAGATCAAAATGGGTCCATGACCTAGGCATAAAGAACGAGATTATAAATAAATTAGAGGAACATAGGATAGTTTATCTCTCAGACTTGTGGAGGAGAAAGAAATTTGTGACCAAAGATGAACTAGAGACCATTACTGGTCACAAAATAGAAAATTAGATTATATCAAATTAAAAAGCCTTTGTACAAACAAAACTAATGTAAACAAGATTAGAAGGGAAGCAACAAAGTGGGAAAACATCTTCACACTTAAAGGTTCTGATAAAAGCCTCATTTCCAAAATATATAGAGAACTGACTCAAATTTATAAGAAATCAAGCCATTCTCCAATTGATAAATGGTCAAAGGATATGAACAGACAATTTTCAGATGATGAAATTGAAACTATTACCACTCATATGAAAGAGTGTTCCAAATCATTATTGATCAGAGAAATGCAAATTAAGACAACTCTGAGATACAACTACACACCTGTCAGATTGGCTGAGATGACAGGAAAAAATAATGATGAATGTTGGAGGGGATACAGGAAAATTGGGACACTGATGCATTGTTGGTGGAGTTGTGAATGAATCCAACCATTCTGGAGAGCAATCTGGAATTATGCCCAAAAAGTTATCAAACTGTTCATACCCTTTGATCCAGCAGTCTTACTTCTGGGCTTATATCCCAAAGAAATACTAAAGAAGGGAAAGGACCTGTATGTGCCAAAATGTTTGTGGCAGCCCTGTTTGTAGTGGCTATAAACTGGAAATGGAATGGATGCCAATTGATTGGAGAATAGCTGGGTAAATTGTGGCATATGAATGTTATGGAATATTATTATTCTGTAAGAAATGACCAGCAGAATGAATACAGAGAGGCTTGGAGAGACTTGCATGAACTGATGCTAAGTGAAATGAGCAGAGCCAGGAGATCATTATACACTTCAACAACGATATTGTATGAGGATGTATTCTGATGGAAGTGGATTTCTTTGACAAAGAGACCTAACTCAGTTTCAATTGATAAATGATGGACAGATGCAGCTACATCCAAAGAAAGAACATTGGAAAATGAATGTGAACTATTTGCATTTTTGTTTTTCTTCCTGGGTTATTTTTACCTTCTGAATCCAATTCTCCCTGTGTAACAAGAGAACTGTTTTGTTCTGCAAACATATAATGTATCTAGGATATACTACAACATATCTAACATATATAGGATATGCTTGCCATCTAGGGGAGAGGGTGGAGGGAGAGGGGAAAAATTGGAACAGAAGCGAGTGCAAGGGATAATGTTGTAAAAAAAAAATTACCCTGGCATTGATTCTGTCAATATAAAGTTATTATAAAATAAAATAAAATATATAATAAAAAAAGAGAGAGAATCTTTCCAAGTAGGAATGTAAACAGATAAACTTTATTAAGTCCATTATAATATCACTTTTCTTATAACCTTTTTATATATTTGAAAATCAGATTTTTTATTCAGCTATATTGTTTTCATCACTAATGATTGAAAATCCTCTGTTTCACTGAATATCCACATTTTTCTTTGAAGTATTACATTCAGGTTTTCCAGGAAAGTGATTCTTGGTTTTAATCCGAGCTCCATTGATCTCTGATCTAATATAGCATACCCTCTTATCCTTTAATGTAGAAGCTACTAAATCTTGTGTTGTTGTGACTATGGCTCCACTATATTTGAATGTTTTCTTTCTGGATACTTGCAATATTTTCTCCTTGACCTTGGAGTTCTGGAATTTGGATATAATATTTTGAGGAGTTTTTAATCTTGGGATCTCTTTCAGGAGGTGATTGGTGAATTCTTTCAATTTGTATTTTACTTTTTAGTTCTAGAATGTCAGGATGATTTTCCTTGATAATTTCTTGAAAGATGATATCCAGATTCCTTTTTTTTTTTCCATCAAAGCTTTCAGATAGACCAATAATTTTAAAATTCTCTTTCTTGGATCTATTTTCCAGGTCAGTTGTTTTTCCAGCAAGATATTTCACTCCTCCTCCCACAATTTTTCATTATTTTTGTTTTGTTTTACTGTGCCTTGATTTCTCATAAAGTCATTAGTTTCCATTTGCTCAATTATAATTTTTAAGAATTCTTTTCCTCAGTGAGCTTTTGTACTTCTTTTTCCAGTTGGCCAATTTTGCTTTTTAAAATATTCTCATTAGATTTTCTTTTTCATCACACTCATTTCTCTTCCAAATTTTATCTCAGCCACTTTTATTTGATTTTTCAAAATTCCCTTTGAATTCTTCTATAGCTTGAAACCATTTTTATTTTTCTTGGATGTAGGAGCTTTTATTTTGTTTTCATCTTCTGAGTGTGTATTTGATTTTTCTTGTCACCATGGTAACTTTCTATGGTTAGAACCTTTTGTCCTGTTGTTTACTATTTATTGTCTTTAAGACAAAACACATACTCCTTGGTGGGATTTATAAATCTCAATGATCTGGTTCCCACTAACCTTTCCAGTCTTATTTTGTACTATTCTTTTATTATATATTATACTGCTAGATATTTCCCAAACTCAATATGTCATCCCTCCTACTTCCACATATTTAATTCCATTTTCATCTTTATGTCTCATAATACTTACCTTCCTTGGAGATTCAGCTCAAATATTACCTTTTTTGAAAATTCCCTTTGTGGATGCTCAGTAGTTGAGAATATCTGAATAAGTTCTGATATATGAATATTATGGAATATTTTTTTCTATAAGAAATAATCATTAGGATAATTTCAGAAAGGCCTGGAGAGACTTACATGAACTGATGCTAATTGCAGTGAGTAGAACCAAGAGAACATTGTACATAACAACAAGAAGATTATATGATGATCAATTCTAGTGGATATAGCTCTTTTCGATAGCAAGGTGATTTAGAGAGATGGAGAGAACCATCTGTACTCAGAGAGAGGACTGTAGGGACTGAGTGTGTCTCACAACATAGGATTTTAAATTTAATTTTGTTATTTACTTGCATTTTGTTTTCTTTATCCTTTTTTTTCCTTTTTGATCTGATTTTTCTTGTGCAACACAATAATTGTGGAAATATGTATAAAAGAATTGAACATGTTTAACATATATTGGATTACTTGCTGTCTAGGGGAGAGAGTGGGAGCAAGGAGAGGAAAACAATTTTGGAACACAAGGTTTTTCAAGGGTGAATGTTGAAAACTATCTATGTATGTATTTTGAAAATAAAAAGCTTTATTAAAAAAAGAAAATTCTTCTTCATCCACCTGGTTATTAGTGCTCTTTTACTCCTTTCATTCTTTTATATTTATTTTTATCCTTATTGTAGTTCTGTACATTTCATCACCGAAGGAATTTAAGTTCCTAGTGGAAGGGATTCTATTTTTTTTCTTTTTCTTCCTGGAACCTAATGAAATGCTTTGCATATGATATTTAAGAAATATTGATTGAATTGAATTGAAATGAACTGATTATCTTTTTTTATGGGTTCTTTATTTAATGTAAATCTACATATGGGTAATGTAAACAGTCAGGATTACTTCGATATTGAATAAAGAAAGCCTAAAGAATGAAACAAAACATCTTTTGTGTCACTAACATAACTTTCTGTCATATTTCCACCAAAGGCTTATGGATGGTTGGCTGCAAGCTTCCATTTGGACAGTTAGGTCAAAAGAGCAATAGAACAGTATGCTATAGAAAGGGATAAAGAAAGAGACAGGTTCATGTTCTATTTTACTTTGTTCAATTTTAGAAGTGCCAGCTGGTCCTGCCAAAATATGACTGTGCTCTTAAGTCTCCCTTCCATTCCCATATCCTCCCATCCCTCCCCCAGGTGCCTCAATTTCTAGTCTAATATGCACTCTTCTTTTCTGAATTCAGGAGGGAATATATAATGAAAATTTCCATGTTAGTTATCAGCTGTCAACAATGACAAACTTCAATTTGCATCCGAGGTGACAGATCATAGCAGAGAAAGAAGTCAGGATGACACATTGGGCTAACAAACATATGACAGGTCTATTTTAATTGTCTTTCTTATTCATGCTTAACCTCTCTTATTCATTAGAAGGGGGAAATAAAAATGAAGGTATTCTTTTTCATTTGTTACTAATAACAGAGGAAGATAAATAGAGTGTTTGTATATAGAGGATATTATCCAGGTTCCATTTATTTCTGGATTGGCATTATCAAGACAATATTCTGTGACCCAATAGAGATCAATTCTTGTATCTTTGATTTTATTAACATAGTTTGCACATAATCCGCTGTCTAGTTATTCCTGTTGATCGTCCATAAAGTATTCACAATTAAAAAGAATGGGCATATTGTTTGTTTTGTTTGCAAAAAGATAAATTTTGACTACTCTCATAGTGGGAGATAACACTGGTGAAGTCCCATATTTATTTTTATTCCTTTCAACAGAGCTGGCTCATTTTTCCCTTTCATTGCTGCCTGATACTCAAATCAGTGATAATCTCTATAGGTATCTGCCATGCAATTTTGTTCCTTTTTCTTTTTCTTCTGTAGAATCTAAATTTTTTTGTTTTTGAGAGAGAGAGAGAGAGAGAGAGAAAGAGAGAGAGAGAATAAAATTATGTTGAAATGGCTTCAGTGGCATGCTTTGGATGTATTTATTCCTCAAAGGAACTGCTTTTGTATATGTGAATAAAATAAGAGGAAGTTCTTTGCTTTCATCATATTTCAGTTGTCATTTAATTCAACAGACATTTTAAAAGTATCTAAAACTTGCAAAGTGCTAGGTAAAAAACATTATAAAACAAAGCCTTTCCTGCCTACATTGATTATAATAATTCATATTTTATGTAGTACATTAAGATTTGCAAAGTTCTTTCTAAATATTTCATTTTAATTTTTATAAGAACACTGGGAATCATGTGCCCCTTATATAGATGAGAAAAATGGAGGCATAGAAATGTTAAATAACTTGCTCAGGGTCACATAGCTAGTAATTATTTAAAGTAGAATTTGAGCTCAGTTCTTCCTGACCTCAAGTCCAGCAATCTAGCTACTACATCATTTACATACTACTAGATGGATGCAGCATGTATAAAAATAAGGTAATACAAGACATGTACAAATAATAATAAAGTTATTTCAAAAGGTGGAGAACACTTGGGGTCCTTTGCAGATATTATTATTATTCAATCTTCACAGCAGTCCTGGAGATAAGATTATCTCCATTTAATTGCTGAGATTATGGAGTTATACAGAGGTTAAGTGACTTCCCCAAAATCACACAATTAGTAAATGTCTGGAAGACCACATTTGAAGTCAGAACTGTCTTATTGATGCCACTGTGCCACCTGCTTGATTTTGTGTCTGTGTCAGAATCAAAATTGAATAAAGTCCATTATAATTAGTGCTTTGCTTTTAAAAATAATTATTTTTTCATTACTTTCCAGTTACAGTAAAAATGTATCATTCTTTTTAAAAAAATTTTGAGTTTTAAATTCTCTCCTTTTCTCTTTATCCTATCCCTTCCTTGAGAAAGCAAGCAATTTGGTATAGGTTGTGTATTTGTCATTACACAAAACATATTTGTCATGTTGCAAAAGAAAATTCAAACTGCATACACACAAAAAAAGAAAGTTGAAAAAAAAGTATTTTTCAATCTGCAGAATTCATCATTTCTCTCACTGGAAATAGATAGCTCTGGTAATCCTTAAAATG
This sequence comes from Antechinus flavipes, assembly GCF_016432865.1. NCBI lineage: Eukaryota > Metazoa > Chordata > Mammalia > Dasyuromorphia > Dasyuridae > Antechinus > Antechinus flavipes. The sequence goes on along the minus strand of NC_067399.1, from coordinate 309,045,709 downwards.
TTGTTCAGTCATTTGTCAGTCTTGCCCAACTCTTCATGATCTTACTTGGGATTTTCTTTTTTTTTTTTTTTTTCCTGAGGCAATTGGGATTAATCAGCTCATGACTGTAAGCTCAGTGGAGAAGTCCCTGTGACCTGAAATTAGGGTGAATACAAAAATAGACAAGCAGGAAACTTTGGTAAGGGATAAACTAGTCACTTTTGTTTTTTAGCTGAAATGGGGCAAATACTAAGAAAAGAGTCTCCCCCATCCCAAGGGAAGCATGTAGCAAGCATAATTAGATTAATAAAGAAGCAAAGTTTGTTGGTAACATGGAAGCAGATCCATGTACTCAAATATATTAGAGTGTATGTCTCCTTGGTTCTCTAAGGAAGAAAAATTAGAGCCAGATATGTGGGAACTAGTGGGAGAGCAACTTATTGAATATTATGAAGCTATGGGTCCTGATTCAATTCCTGAGAAAACATTCCTTATATATCATATAATACAATTGGCTTTAAAGAATCCCACAAGTTCTAAAAAAAAAAAAAAAAAAAAAAAAAAAGGAAAAGTTCTAAAGAGAACAGCCAGACAAGGAAGTGTGAGGAGAAAGAGGAGGAGGAGGGGTATGGTACTGACAAAGTAAATGAAAGGCATAGAGAATTGGATCTTAAGTACCATACTGATAAACTTAAAAAGTGTGGTGCTTCTCACTTTCACAGCTCAGTTACACTTGAGCAAGTGCCCTTAAGGCATTTTCCATCTCCTGACCCACCCCACTCAATTTCCTTTTCTTGGGTGGAAAGGAGGAGGGGGAAGGGCAGTGACACCATCAGTACTACCCATGCAGGAGCTTTGTCCACACCTATGATATGATTGCAAAGGGCACTAATTAAAGCTAAAAATGAAGGACAGGATATATCTGATTTCAAAATAGAAATGTAATTGAAGAGTTTGATTCTTCAGGTCAAAAAAAAAAAAAGAAAATGCACTCCATTTAATTTGGAAATTATCAAAGATCTGAAAAAGGCTTGCATTCTTTATGAGTCTGAATCTTCTTATGCTAAGATGATATTAGAGAAGTTAGCTTTTGAAATTTTAACCCCTACTAATTGGAAATCTATAGCAAGGACATGTTTAGAACCCGGACAATACTTGTTGTGGCTTTCTGAGTACAGTGAACTCTGTATAATACAAGTCCTATGAAACAGGCAACCTGGAGTTTGTGAAATGTCTACAGATAGCTGTCATACAAACTATTGGTGAAAATATAGCAACAGAAATTATATTAAGACAACTTGGTAAAGAAAATGCTAATGAGGTTTGTAGAAGAATTATACTTGAACTACATAAGGATACTTCTTTACAGGAGATTATAAAATGCTGTGCCACAGTGGACAAACATACTTTTTTATACTTAGGCTATGATGAAGACTTTTCAAGATTGGAACATGGGAAGACACGATCCCTTTTGGCAAGGGACTTCCAGAGAGACTCATCAATGCTTTCAATGTGGTAAAGTAGAGCATTTCAAATGTTCTTTCAAAAGTCAATGTTGGCATAGAAGACAGGTTGGGGCAACAAGACCCAAACCCATGTGTCCAAAAAGCAACAGAAGCTTCCATTGGGCATTGGAATGTAGACTGACTCAGGGAAACTGGAAGTGGGGCCCAGCTCCAAAAGCCCAGGCAAAAAACACTTGGGGCATGATGGCAGCCAATGTTATACCCAGAAAGTCTTTAGAAGTTCAGTACTCAGACATGATCTCATCTAAGATGAGAAGCAATCTGATGGGAAAAATAGATTACAATTGGGGAGAGTAGAGTTGTTTGCAGCTGGGACTACTGAGATATCCCCTGGAGAGGTAAAATCTGTTCCTCTCCAGTCTATGGATACTTTGCCTCCAGGCACAGTAGGTTTGACCATTTCACCTCCTGAGAATACTTACAAAACAGTGTCTATTCATACACTGATTTAGGAAACTGGGGAATATGTATCTAATATTTCAGTCACTAATAGCAGTAGACAATGTGTGACTTACCAACCAGAAGTAGTAGCATCAGGTTTACTAATACAGTCTCTTAATAGGCAATTTGGTGATATTTGCCCAGATTTTGACTCCCAACAACAGAATCCAGAAATATTCTGGACTGCAGCTGTTTAGCTGACTATTCTATACTCACTATATATGTAAATGGAATATCATTTGAAGGGTTGGTAGACACAGGTGCAAACTGTACAGTCATTAGAGGTAACAATTGCCCCAGTCACTGGCCAAAGATTAGGGCAGCATATATGTCCAGCATAGGAGGATCAATAGCAGCTAAAGTTAGTATTACCCCTTTGAGATGAATATTTGAAGGTGAAAGAGAAGTTTTTACTGTTTTTTGTAATTTAAAAAAATTCCCATCAACTTATGGGGAAGAGGTATCTTGCAACAGTTAGAATTACAACTGAGTACTTCAACTTTTTAGACAGGGTTGCTGTTGAAGCTTGCCTGCACTCTCACCTGTTCCCATTCAATGGAAAACTGACACACCAGTGTGGATAGAACAATGGTCCTTAGCAAGTTATAGAATTCAGGCCATGCTAGATATAGTACAAGAGCAACTTGACCAAGAACACTTACAACCTTCTCTAAGTCCATGGAATTTCCCTGTATTTGTTGTAAAAAAAGAAATCTGGAAAATGGAGGATGTTGACTGATTTAAGAAAAGTAAATGAACAGATGGAAACTATGGGAACTCTTCACCCTGGACTTCCATCTCCTACTCAATTGCCAAGAGAATGGCCTCTTTGGGTTATGGATATTAAGGATTGTTTCTATTCTATCCCTCTAGATAAGGAGGATATGAAAAGAGTTGCCTTTTCAGTGTCCAATATTAACTTAGCTGAGCCTTATAAAAGATACGAATAGACAGTTTTGCCACAAGGAATGAAAGATAGCCCTACTATGTGCCAAATGAATGTTGCTGCTGCTCTTACTCCAGTAAGAAAAACATTTCCAAAAGTAATGTTATTACATTACATGGATGGTATATTGGATGTGCACCTGAGGAACAAATGTTAGAAGCATGTCTACAAAAGATCATGGAAACACTAAGGAACTATAAATTGTACATAGCTCCAGAAAAAATTCAAAGACATGCTCCTTTTCAATATTTAGGATATGAAGTGTACCCGAAGGTGCTTACAGTACAAAAACTTTTCTTAAGAACAGAGAAGCAAAATACCTTAAATGACTTTCAAAAATTGATAGGGCATATCCAATAGCTGCGTCCAGTGTTAGGCTTGACTACCTATTAATTGCAACCATTATATGACATTTTAAGAGGAGACCCTTAAGAGTGTTAAACTCACCATACCAGCTTACAAAAGAAGCTCAAGAGGCTTTGAGAGAAGTTGAACTGGCTTTATCCAATGTGGTTGAAAGAGTCACTCAAAAACCCTTGGAAATATCTATTTTTGCTACAAAAGAGGCATCCACAGCAGTCCTTTATCAAGGACACAGTATGATAGAGTGGGTGAACCTCCCAGCACAACCAGAACAAAGCCTTACTCCTTACCCAGTGCTTGTGGCTAGAATTTTATCAAAGGCCACTAAGTGAGCTGTACAATGATCTGGGATAAGACCTGACAAGATATACACCTTTTATACTAATGCATAAATTAATGTGTGCTGTGAAACCATCCCAGAGTGGCAAATTTTATTGGCCACAGCTCCAAAATTTACATATGGGTCTCCATTAAAGATGACCTGGCTATTACATAATTGGCAATGGATTTTTGAAGAAAAAGTTTCTAAAGTTCCTCTTTAAGGACCAACTATCTTTACAGATGCATCCAAACAACATTTGTGCTGTATATGCTCATGACTTAACAATAAAGATAATAGAGAACTCCTTTTCAGTCCACTCAGCAGAATGAATTGTATGCAATCATGTTAGTTCTTACTTATTATCCAGGAGATGTAAATATAATAACTGATCCAGCCTATTCAGTAGGTGTGGTAGAAAGAATTGCCACAGTCCAAATAAAATTTGCAATCTCTAATAAATATCAGTTGTTGAAAGAATTTCAAGAGCAACCGAGAAAGTATTTAGGTAAGATTTATATTTTGTATGTCTACTCTCATGGTGGACTTCCAGGTCCTATTTTTTAATGAAAATTCAAAGGCAGATTGCCTTCTAACCATGGTAACCAATACTCCTTTATTTCAAGAAGCCCAGGAGAGACAATATTCAAAGATGGCGGAGAGAAGGCACACAGCTGTGTAAGCTCCACGTTTTCTCTCACTATCCATCTCATTACAAGCCTCTGAATTAATGCTTGACTGAAAAAAAAAAAAAAAAACAACCCACAAATAGTTACCAAGAGAAGACATCCTTGAGATTCGCCAAGAAAGGTCTGGTTTTGCGTGAGGGTGGGGACGGTTTTAGATCGGGCACAGTCTGAGGGCAGACAGCTGAGAGCACAGCAGGCAGCTCACAGCCGAGCAGATCGGAGCAGGGTGGGGTGTGATTGCAGCTGTCTCTATGGGGGGCGCTTTGCTACAGGATTGGATACTTTGCCCTGGCAGCAAGTCAGCAGCCCAGCAGAGAAGCTAAAAACACTGGGGGGGGGGGGGGGGAGTGAAGAATACAACCCCAAACAGCTGGAGTCTCTCGGGACCTGGCCACCCCTCCCCCACAGTGTCTCAGCACGCTCTCAGAGTCTCAGAGCGCAGGCGCAGCACAATCTGGCTAGTGCCTCGCTGCTGCCCCCGCAGTCTTTAGAGGAAACTAGGTAACACCACCCAGCCCCTCCCCCCCCAAAAGCAGACTCATTTAGGGGTTTTTCTTTTTTTCTTTTTGCTAGTTTGTCTTTGATTCTTCTCTGACAAAATGAGCAAAAAATTGAAGAGGACTTTAACTCTTGACAACTTCTATACAGATAGAGAGCAGACTCTAAATCCTGAGGAGACTAAAAACAGACCGTCTCCAGGTGAATCCCCAAAGGAGGAGATTATCTGTTCCTCAGCACAGATGAACTTCATAGAAGAAATTAAAAAGGCTCTCACAAGGGAGCTAGAAGAAAGATGGGAAAAGGAGAGGGAGGCTTGGCAAGCGAGTCTGGAGAAGTCATCCTACTCATTTAAAGACAGAGTGGATAAAGAAATAAAATCCTTGAAAAATAGGATTAGTGAACTGGAAACAGAAAATAGCTATCTAAAAAACAAAATTGGTGAAATGGAAAAAAATTCCATAGAACAAAAGAACTCAATTGGACAATTAGAAAAAGATTTTTAAAAAGTGAGTGAAGAAAATACTTCATTGAAAATCAGAATTGAACAATTGGAATTGAATGACTCGAGGAGACAAGAAGAATCAGTCAAGCAAATCCAAAAAAATCAAACAATGGAAAAGAATGTGAAATACCTTCTGGGGAAAACAACAGACCTGGAAAACAGATCCAGGAGAGACAATCTGAGAATTATTGGACTCCCAGAAAAGTATGATGAAAAAAAGAGCCTAGACACTATTTTCCAGGAAATTATCAAAGAGAACTTCCCAGAAGTCATAGAAACAGAGGGTAAAATAGACATTGAAAGAATTCATCAATCACCTACTGAAAGGGATCCTAAAATCAAAACACCAAGAAATATAGTGGCCAAATGCCAGAACCCTCAGACGAAGGAAAAAATACTGCAAGCGGTTAGAAAAACCCAATTCAAGTATTGAGGAGCCACAATAAGGATCACCCAGGATCTAGCAGCATCCCCATTAAAGGATCGAAGGGCCTGGAATATGATATTCTGAAAGGCAAGGAACTTGGTATGCAACCAAAAATAACTTACCCAGCTAGAATGAGCATCTTTTTCCAGGAAAGAAGGTAGACATTCAACGAAGTAAGCGAATTTCACCTATTTTTGATGAAAAACCAGAACTTAACAAAAAGTTTGATCTACAAATATAGAACTCAAGAGAAATCTAAAAAGATAAAGATTAATCTTGGGAACTATATTTCTGCTATAAAGATGTATAAATACATGTATACCTTGTTCTAGAAACTAGATGTGGAAAGGACATTGTACCAGAAAAAGGGTAAAGTGGGGATACTACATCTCATGAAGAGGCAAAGGAAACCTATTATATTTGAGAGAAAGAATGGAGGGGGATGAATATAGTGGGTATCTTACTGCCTTCAGAATTGGCTTTAAGAGAAAAATTTTAGAAATATTCAATTTATGGTGAAACTTCTCCCACCTCATTGAAAAGTGAGAAGGGAAAAGTAAAAAGAGAAAGAATAAGCTAAGTGGAAGGGAATACAGAAACTGGGAGGGAAGGGGGTAAGATAGGGGGAAGAACTCTAAGTGGGGGAGGGATACTAAAAAGGGAGGGCTGTGAGAAGCAAGTGGTGCTCATAAGCTTAATACTGGGAAGGGGAGTAAGGAGGAAAGAAGGGAGAAAAGCAAAAGAGGGGCTAACAAGATGGCAAGTAATACAGAATTGGTCATTTTAACCATAAATGTGAATGGGGTAAACTCCCCCATAAAGAGGAAACGGTTAGCAGAATGGATTAAAAGTCAAGAAGCCCAGGAATCTCATTCTAAATATCATTGCTCAAACTTTATGTTTGCAATTTGGAATAACAAGAGGAAGCGAGGAGCATAGTAAAAGTTTGTACACCTTTCCTTCCTTTCCACGCTCCTATGCTCCCTCTAGGGAAGAACCCTCATGGTTTCAGAACCAATGAAATTTGGTAAATGGATGTGACCCATTATAAATCTTTTGGTCTTCTGTCTTTTATCTATGTTGTAGCAGACACAATTTCCAGGATTTACTTTTGCAATACCACCAACAAAAGAGACAGCCTGAATGGTCACCGAATTCCTTATACAAGCATTTGCAATTATGGGTGTTCCACAAGCAATAAAAAGAGTTAATGGATCTGCATGTACTGCTAAACATTTTGCACACTTTTGTGCACAGTATAAGATTTTACACACCACTGGCATACCCTTTAATCTCAAGGACAGGCAATAGTAAAGAGGAGAAACAGAGACATCAAGACACTCTGCCAAAAACAAAAGAAAGGCGGAGCCACAGATAACCCTAGAGAACTTCTATATTTAGCTTTTTACATTATTAATTTTTTGATTTTTGATAAAGATGCAGTGGCTCCAGCAGACAGGTTTTATAACCCACCAGAATGTCAGTGTCCAGTGCGAGCAGCTCCACTATCCTTAGGTAATTGCCAGGTGATGTGGAAAGATCCAGAAAATGGTGAATGGAAGGGACCAGATAGTTTAACTGCTTGGGGGAGAGGGTTTGCTTGTATCTTTACAAATGGAGAAGGAATCAGATGGGTGCCAACAAGCTATATTCACCTCGTCCAATGGAGAGAGCTGGAGCAGACTCTTGAAATGAAGGAGAAAATTCCCCAAAACACTGGATGGTTCCATTGCTGACTGTGCCCAGTGCTGAAAGAGCATGACAGTTATGGCATTTGCCTTATGAAAATAAAAAAAAATGTTAATGAGACTGATGTAGGACTTCAAGACTCACAGGAATCATTGGATTCCCTGACTTGTGAAGCAATGGACAATAGATTCATTTTGTACTATCTCTTGGCTGCTGAAGGAGGTGTTTGTGTAATTGTTATTTATATACTTTCTTTTTAGGACTTATGGACATGTATATTCATATTGTTTTTATATCATTACTTGACTGTGTGATTCCCCTCATGCTGATTCATATTGTTTGTTACATCACTACTTGCAAGTATAATTCATGTAGGTTACACCACATTGAGGAGAGCCATCACTAACAGCCTGAATTATATTACTATGTGCTTGTGTAATACCTTACATGATGATGGATTTATATATACCTGTTTCAATTTCAGCCTAGATGAAACCTGCTAACAGTATCTGGTTTGACTCCCCATTTCCCTTTGGTGTTTTTATCTCTCTTCCTGAGAAGTTAGGGAGGGCACAATCACCTCCTTTTTGGGATTCTTACCTTCCTGAGAAATCAGGGAGGGTGTGACCACTGTGTTATAAAACAAAAGAAAGTGGGAGATGTATAGGGCAGGAACTCTGAAAAAGTACTAAATCTAGGATAACAGGGTATTTATAGTTGAGTACCTACTCAGTGTGAGATAATAGGTCTCTAAGTACATACTTAATATAATGTGATTATGTAATCAATCCATTGGCATATATTTAAGGTAATATGGTGATGTAATGTTCTACAGTTGCTCATGCTCAGTGTGGTTGCCCATGCTCAGTGGGAGGTAGTGACATAACTCAGTGTGAGGTAGTGACATAATCCTACTGGAGTATTTAAAGGGAGTCTCAGACTTAGAACTCTCTTTCAGCCACAGATCTCAGCCACACACACAAGAGAAGATACCAGATTCCAGGCTCCATCTTTGACCAGCCATGTAGCAGCTCTCCTTCCTCCTTCACTCCTCCACTAAGACCAAGGACTCGGGATGATCCAGAGGTCTTCCAGAGAGCTAGTCCAGGCATTACAATCTTCCTAACTTTGATCCGGCTACTCTGTCCATTGTATCATCTGGCTGCTTTAACTTTGGTTTTTGTTTTTTTCCTATATAATGTTCTACTTCTCTTGCCTACACTTCGCATTAGTTCATGTACAGTTTTTTTCTTTTCTTTCTGAAATTATCCTGTTGAGTCATTAAAAAAAAAAAAACCCTTTTTGTTGGTCTTTTTTCTAATTATGCATGTACATTAATTTTTTAAATACAGATTTCTTTATGAATCATATTGGGAGAGAAAAGTCAGCAAAAGGGCAAAACCATGAGACAAAAAAGAAACAAAAGAAAAAAGAGGTAAACTTAGCATGTGTTGATTTACATTATTATGGGTGCATATGTAATTTTCTATCCAAAGTTTATTAGAATTGCCTTGGATCACTGAACTATTTAGAAGAATTAAGTTTTTTATAGTTGATCATTGTACAATCTTTTCTGTTACTGTGTACACTTATATCTTATTCTACTTGTTTTGCTTAGCATCACTTCATGTAAATCTTCCCAGGCCTTTCTATAATTAGCTTATTCATCATTTTTAATAGAACAATAATATTCCATTATCTTCATGCACCATGACTTGTTCAGACATGCCCCAGTTGATGGACATCCACTCCTTTTCCATCCATTGCCACTACTAAAAGAACTGCTACAAATGTTTTTTGCACATATAGATTCTTTTTTGTCTTTTATGATTTCCTTGGGATACAGATAGTAGTGGTACTGTTGGATCAAAGGGTATACAGTTTTATAGCCCTTTGGGCATAGTTCCAAATTGCTTTCCAGAATGATTGGATCATTTCACAACTCCACCATCAATGCATTAGTGTCCCAGTTTTCCCCCCATCCTCTCCAACAATCATCATTTTTTTTTCCTGTCATTTTAGCCAATCTGAGAGGAGTGACGTGGTTCCTTGGAGTTGTTTTAGTTTTCATTTCTCTTATCAATAGTGATTTAGAGCATTTTTCCATATAATTATAAATGGATTTGATTTTCATTATCTGAAAATTGTTCATGTCTTTTGATGATTTATCATTTGGGGAATGATTTATTGTAGAGGGCTGAAACTCTTGAATCAATGCACTAAGATCAGGACAGCCTAGCACTTGAGGCTAACTACAAATTGGGCAATACTCTATGGGCATATGCTCGGAAAATGGCCCTGTCCACTATCCTGTGCTAGTTGGATGATTGGTGAATACAGAGGATTGTAGGAGGGACTAGGGAGTAGAGTAAGACTAGCAGAGTCACTTTGACTGTGGACAAGGAAGAAGGTGGTTGTGGAGATCCTACTTCCATCCCCTTCACTTCTATCCCTAAAGACCAAGAATAAAGACTAAGGACTTTTGCTTATCCTGACTCTGGTTGATTCTAAGGTATCCTGGGTGCTAGCATGGTCATCACAATTTGTATTATAAATTTGACACAGTTCTTTATATATCTTAGAAATAAGATCTTGATAAGAAATACTGACTGTAAAGACTTTTCCCAGCTTTGTACTTCCCTTTTAATCTTGTTTCTTTTGGTTTTGGTTATGCAAAAACTTTGTAATTTAATGTAATCAAAGTTATCCATTTTGCCTTTCATAATGTTCTGTAGTCCTTTTTTTTTTCTTCCTAAATTCTTCCAGTCCCCAACGATCTGATAGGCAAATTATCCCTACCTCTCCTAATTTGTTTATGTTTCATTCTTTATGACCAAATCATGTATCCATTATGACCTTATTTTGGTATGGCATATGAGGTGTAGGTCTATGCTGAGTTTATGACATATTATTTTCTAGTTTTCCCACCAATTTTTGTCAAATAGTGAGTTGTAATTCCAGAAGTTGGAGGTTTGAGGTTTTATCAAATACTAGATTGTTATAGGCCTTGATTATTGTATTACATGTATCTACTTTATTCCTCTGCTCTACCATTCTATTTCTTAACCAGTACAAAATGGTTTTGATGACTGCTGCTTTATAATGTAGTTCTAGGTTTGGTATTGCTAAGCACCATCTTTTGTATATATTTTTCATAAATTCCCTTAATATTCTTGACCTTTTATTCTTTCAGAAGAATTTTGTCACTATTTTTTCTAGTTCTACAAAATAATATCTTGGCAGTTTAATTGTTGTGGCATTGAACAAATAGACCAAAATTGGCAAAATTTTTATTTTTATTATATTAGCTTGGCCTAGTCATGAACGATTGATATTTTGTTGATTGTTAAATCTGATTTTATTTGTGTGAGAAGTGTTTTGTAATTGTGTTCATATAGTCTCAGGTTTGTCTTGATAGGTAGATTCCCAATTATTTTATTTTATTTACAGTAATTTAAAATGGAATTTTTCTTTTTATCTCTTGAAAGACTTTGTCAGTAATATATAGAAATACTGATGATTTGTATGGGTTTATTTTATATCCTGCAATTTTGCTAAAACTGTGAATAGTTTCCGTTAGGTTTTTGGATGATACATCATCATAAATCTGCAAAGAGTGATTGCTTTTTTCCCTCATTTGTTGGAATCCTTACAAATTGTTAAGTCATTAGAGTTGATAGAGACAATAATTATCTAACTTTGCATGGTTCAGTATCCTTGATCTGATCTTACAAGGAGATGTTTTGGGCCAGAACCTGAAACAAGGTACTAAGTAGAACTAATAGAAACAATGCTTGTGTTCACACCTTTAGAGAGCTCATATAAGCAAGAAGTATTTAAGTACTCATTGGAGTTCACAATTATGGGAGATTCACAAAGTAAACAACGTAACTTTATGAATTCATACCTCCCTTGAAGCTCTTAGGGCCAGAGAGCATTATGGGAGAAAACCCATAATCCTACTCTCTCATATATAAGAAGAAAGCAGAGGCCCAGTCAGGGGAGTTCAGCTGAATTAGACTGAGAGGGGAGCATCAAGTGAGTTCAGACAGAAGCCCTCTCTCGGAAGAGAGTTACTTCCGAACACTGACTGGGGTCGGAGAGGAGCACTTTGATAAGATTCTCTCCGAGGCAAGAGAGATTCATTCCATTTTCCACTTGGCTGGCTGAAGGCAGAGGCAGAGGCAAAGGACAAAGCTGCAAGAGTTCTTAGAACCAAGGAGAGAGAGAGGCCTCTAAGAAAAACTAACTGGGCTATATTGAAGGACACAATAAAAGATTGAACTTTCAACACCTGGCTGCATTTGGGTGATTATTACTTTCAACTGAAACTAAGGCTCCAGAAAATCTCCTCAAGAAACCTGCTCCCAGAGAGAACCATTATTATTTTAAAAGAAGAAAATCACCACACTCATTGCCTGTTCTAACGACTTTAATTTTTTTTTCTTTTCTTCTTTCTAAAACCAACATATCTAGTTCAATGTTGAATAATAGTAGTGATAATGGGCATCCTTGTTTCACCCCTGGTCTTATTGGAAATGCATCCAGATTCTCTCCACTGAAAATAATACTTGCTATAGGTTTTAGATAGATACTGCTTATTATTTTAAGGAAAACTCTTTATTCCTATGCTATCTAGTGTTTTTACAGGAATGGGTACTGACTTTTGTCAAAAGCTTTTCTGCATGTATTGAAGTTATCCTATAATTTCTGTTGGTTTTGCTATTGATAATGGTTGATGTTAAAGTTTTCCTGATACTGAACTAGACCTGACGTCCTGATACAAATCTCACTTGGTCCTAGTGTATTTTCCTGCTGATAAGTTGTTGTAATCTCTTTGCTAATGTTTTATTTAAAAATTTTGCTTCAAGATAACAGTACCATATTTGTGTCATAGAAAGAATTCGACAGTACTCCTTTTGTTATCTATTTTCCCCTAATAGTGTACATAGTATTGGAATTAATTGTTCTTTAAATGTTTGGTAGAAGTCACTTGTGAATCCATCTGGCCCTGAAGATTTTTTCCTTAGGGAGTTCATTAATAGCATGTTCAATTTCTTTTTCTAAAGTGGGTCTGTTTGAGAAATTTATTTCCTCTCCTGTTAATTTGGGCAATTTGTATTTTAGCAAATATTCATCCATTTCAGTTAGATGTCAGACTTGCTGCTATATAGTTACTCAAAATAGCTCCTAATTATTGCTTTAATTTCTTTTTCATTGATGGTAAGTTCACCCCTTTCATTTTTGATGTTGGCAATTTATTTTTTTTCCTTTCCTTTTTTTTCTGATCAAATTAAGCAATTGTTTATATATATTTTCAATTTTTTTCATAAAACCAACTCTTAATTTTATTTATTAGTTCAATAGTTTTCTTAGTTACTTTCATATTAATCTCTCCTTTGAGTTTCAGAATTTCTAATTTGATATTTAATTGATGGTTTTTAATTTGTTCTTTTTCTAGCTTTTTTTGTTGTATGTATACCTAATTCGTTGATCTCCTCTTTCTCTAGTTTATTTATGTAGCTATTTAGAGATATAAAATTTCCCCTAAGAACTGCTTTGGTTGCATCCCATAGGTTTTGGTATGTTGTCTCATTATTGTCATTTTCTTGGATGAAATTATGGATTGTTATTGTAATTTGTTGTTTCACCTACTCATTTTTTAGAATTAGATTATTTAATTTCCAATTGGTTCTAAGACTGTTTCCCTGGCCCTTTATTGCAAATTATTTTTATTGCATTGTCATCTGAAAAAGAAGCATTTACTATTTCTTCCTTTTTTTCATTTGATTGTGAGGTTTTTATGCCCTAACACATGGGCAATTTTTATGTATGTGCCATGCCCTGCTGAGAAAAAGGCATATTTCACAGTAACATGATAGTGTTTCATCTCAATCACATGCTACATTTCCCCTCAATTAATTCCCCAACTAATGAGCATTCTCTCAATTTCCAGTTCTTTGCCATCACAAAAATATCTTTTATTAATATGTTTATATAATGCATTTTCCCTTTCATTTAAGTTTTGGGGGTATACAAATGTAATTGGGATATATTCATTATCTTACCTTGGTTTTATGTCGGATGAGTTGTTGGCCTGTACCCAGTTTCTTTCAAACTGCTTTCTACTTTCCCAGAAATTTTTGTCAAATGGTGAATTCCTTACCCCCAGATTGGGATCTTGGTATTATCAAATATTAGGATCATTTATTACCATGTATTTTGTACCTAATCTATTCCATTTCTTCAGCACTCTATTTCTTAGACAGCACAAAGACTGTTTTGGTGATTATGACTTCATAATACAGTTTCAAAATTGGTACTGCTAGTTTAACCTTCTTTCATATATTTTTTCATTTTTTTTATTAGCATTGGACTTAAATTTTTTTTGTTTTAATATATTAATGTCCTGCAGTTATAGGTAAAATATTCTTTACAATTTTTAAAAAATCTTTGTGTTCCAGATGTTCTTCCTTCTTTCCCATATCCTCTTCCCCACATTGAGAAGGCACATGTAAAGTTATATAAAATATTTCCATAAAAATTTGAACTTTTTTGCTTCCAGATGAATTTTGTTTCTATTTTTCTAGCCTATAAAACAGTTCTTTGCTAGTTTTGTTGGTGTGACACTAATTAAGTAAATTAACTTAGGTGAAATTGCCATTTTTATTACAATGGCTTGGCATACTGAGGGGCAATCAATATTCTTCAATTGCTGAGGTCTATCTGTATGTGAAAAGTGTTTTGTAATTTTGTTCATATAATCCTTGCTTTTGTTTAGGATGGTGTATGTGGTGTGTTTTCTATTATTCAATGTTAATTTGAGTGGAATTTCTCTTTTTTTTCTTATTGTTGAGTTTTACTGGTAATATATAGAGATACTAATGATTTGTATAGATTTATTTTATATCCTGCAACTTTATTAAAGCTAGTAATTATTTCAACTAGATTTTTAGTTGATTTAGGATTCTCTAGGTAGACTGTATTATCATTTGCAAAGAGTGATGATTTTGTTTCCTCATTACCTGTTTTTATTCTTTTGATTTCATTTTCTTGTCTTCTTTCAATAGCTATCATTCCTAATAAAATATTGAATAATAGTGGTGATAATGGACATCCTTGCTTCACCCTTGATCACACTGAGTAGGCTTCAGGTTTCTCACCATTAGAAATAATGTTTGTTGATGGTCTTAGATACTTAATACTTATTGTTTTTAAAAAGCATCCATTTGTTCTTATACGTTCTTATTTTTTAAAAAAATAGAAATGGGTGTTATAGTTTGTCAAAGGTTTTTTTTTTCATCTATTGATATAATCATGTGACTTCTATTATTGTTGTGGTCTAACATAGTAATAGTTTCCTAAATATGAACTAGACTTGGTATAGTCTAGTATAAATCCCACCTAGTTATTGTGTATATTCTTTGTAATATATTGCTGTATTCTCCTTGTTAGTATTTTATTTAAAATGTTTGCATTGATATTCATTAAGGAATTTGTTCTATTATTTTATTTCTATGTTTGGCTCTCCATGGATTAGGTATCAAAACATATTTGTATCATAAAGCAAATTTTGTAGGACTTTTTTATTATTCTTCTGATAGTTTATATAGCATTGAGACTAATTTTTCCTTATATATTTGTTGAATTCTCTTACAAATCCATCTGGTCCTGAGAACTTTGTTGTAAGAAGGTAAATGATAGCCTGCTTAAATTGATTATTATTATTATTATTTTACATATAAGGTTAACTCTTCTATTTCCTTTTATAATATTTATTTATTTCACTTTGTCAGATTTTTTGTCATCAAATTGGATAAAGTAACTGAACAATTGCTTTAATTTCTTCTTCATTGAAGTTTTGGTTCTTTCTTTCTTTTTAAAATGAAAATAACCATTGGTTTATATATTTTATTATTCTTTTCATTTTTTTATTTCAGTTTTGTTAATTTTTTTTTATTTTTAGGATTTCCAATTTGGTATTTATTTGGGGATTTTCAATTTGTTCTTATACTGTTTTGTTTTGTATATTTTCTTTTTAGTTGCATGCCTTTCATCTCTCTCTTTCATTGATGATGAAATCTCTCTCATTCATTTAGAGATGTGAAATTTCCCCTAAATACTATTTTGGCTATATTCTATAAATTTTGGAATGTTGTCCATTGTTGTCATTCTCTTTCATGAAATTATTATTATTATTATTATTATTTTGTTTTTTGAGCAGTTCATTTTTTAAAAAATTTTTAATAGCTTTTTATTTACAAGTTATATGTATGGGTAATTTTACAGCATAGACAATTGCCAAAACTTTAGTTCCAATTTTTCTTCTCCTCCCCCCATCCTCTCTCCTAGATGGCAGGATGACCAGTAGATGTTAAATATTTAAAGTATAAATTAGATACACAGTAAGTATACATGACCAAACCGTTATTTTGCTGTACAAAAAGAATTGGACTCTGAAATATTGTACAATTAGCCTGTGAAGGAAATCCAAAATGCAGGCAGGCGAAAATATAGGGATTGGGAATTCAATGTAATGGTTCTTAGTCGTCTCCCAGAGTTCTTTCACTGGGCATAGCTGGTTCAATTCATTACTGCTCCATTGGAACTGATTTGGTTCATCTCATTGCTGAAGATGGCCAGGTCCATCAGAATTGATCATCATATAGTATTGTTGTTGAAGTATATAATGATCTACTGGTCCTGCTAGTTTCACTCAACATCAGTTCATGTAAGTCTCTCCAGGCCTTTCTGAAATTGTCCTGCTGCTTATTTCTTACCAAACAATAATATTCCATAATATTCATATACCACAATTTATTCAGCCATTCTCCAGTTGATGGGCATCTACTCAGTTTCCAGTTTCTGGCCACGACAAAGAGGGCTACCACAAACATTCGTGCACATACAGATTCCTTTCCCTTCTTTATGATTTCTTTGGGATATAAGCCCAATAGTAATACTGCTGAGTCAAAGGGTATGCTCAGTTTGATAACTTTTTGAGCATAGTTCCAAATTGCTCTCCAGAATGGTTGGATGTATTCACAATTCCACTAACAATGTATTAGTGTCCCTGTTTTCCCACATCCCCTCCAACATTCTGCATTATCTTTCCCTGTCATTCTAGCCAATCTGACAGGTGTGTAGTGGTATCTCAGAGGAGCAGTTCATTCTTTAGGATTATTTACTTTCCAATAAAATTTTAAACTATACATTCATGGTTTTTATTGAATCTCATTTTAATTGCATTATGATCTGAAAATGATGCATAAATAATTATATATTTTTGCATCTGGTTGTGAATTTTTAATGTCAGGCCAACCTCTATATGTTATCAGTGTCCCTTTTTAACCTCTTAACATGGAAGAATGCCTCACTTTGATCTTTTATTGGTTTTGCCACTCCAGAATTCAATTTGAGATATTTTAAAATTATTTGGAGGAGAATGTCGGGAGATCTCAGGTCAGTGCCCATTCTACTTTGACAATTTTCAATGATGTTCTTTTTTCCCCATGGCAAAAATTTATTGCAATCAATTCTAAGAGATTATTCAATTTATTTTTAAAAATTAAAATCTATTCAAAAAAATTAAACCATTGGTTCTAGTTTTAGAAATGATTATGTAGATATATTTGTAGAAATTATATTTTACCAATATAAAGAAATAAACACCATATAAAATATCAGAATATACTCTAACAAGTAAGCTATGTATTGCATATTCCAAGTCTTGTGTGGGGGAACAGAATAGTCAAGATGTTATCTATAACAGTTTTAAAAATACTTATTAAAAACTGCTCAGTGGTTTCTGCTTTGGACATCAAAATTATTTTAAGTTTCAACTGAAATAAAGAATTCTGTATATCACCACACAATTCAGATATTTTACTAAAGCCTAATATTAAGATAAAATATTTAAAAATAATATACAATCATATATACTATTTTAATTTACATTTTAAAATTTAAACAGTTTGCTGGGAACAAACTCTATGAGGTAATGCTCACTTTTTTTTTATTAGACTTGAACCTATTTAAAAGTCTTCAGAAAATCTCAATGTTTATTTTTTAAGGGTAAGCCACAAGCTCATTTTAATTGAAAGGAGACTGAATACTAGTTATTTTGCAACATCAGAGTCATTCCATGAGTCTAGAAAACCTCTCTACTTCTATCTTTGGATCCTCTCAGACCTTCTATGTGGAGGTTCTGCTGAATTCATTACAATAGAGATGGACGTTTTATATTCATGATGATTTAACATCTGCACAATCTTTTCATGAGATACCCCATGTTTATTCCTCTTTTCTAATTCCTCAGTATCAAATCTCCACCATTTTTCAGGGTCATGAAACTCCATTCAGTATCCTTTGTCTAGAATTTTCACATAAGATTTCATTTTCCAAAATTGGATATCAGTATTTTCTATTATAACTGGATATCTTCTCACAATAGCTTTTTTTTTTGCTCTGCTCTGGTTTCAGGCATGGGTATACTCATTTCAATGCCAAAAATAATCATTAGTGCTGAAGATTATATTACCATGATTCTGACCAAGCCAAACATGGAACAGTATTGTTTTCCCTGAGACAGGCAGACATCTTAAAAGAATAAGTAGCCTCCTTAGCTTTTCTTTTGGAATTACTGGTTTAAAAGACTATTTTCTCCATCTGCAATAGAGAAGGGTCATCTCAAGATTTTTCTTTTGTTTCACGGAAGCCATTACTTTCTTGTTCATCTTGCCTATTACAACCATTTCTAAAGGGTTGTATGTTACTGTTCCTCCCATCACAATCAGAATATCTACTAGTCTGATCAAATGTTGGAAATCTTAATGTGTGTTGCCACTGTTTATATTATTGTACATTTCACATAATTTAACATATTGAACATGGAAAACATTTGGTGGTAGAAATGGAGAGGCATTAAATCTTTGAACATTTAAATAATAATTGACTTTAGAAGGGAAAAGTCCATGAGTAACTAAAAAGCATTCTTTTTGTTGTCGTTTGGGTCTAAAGAAAGGAACTGGGTTGTTAAAAAAAATGTAAGTTCCACTTGTCAATTAATTGCATATTCAGTGTTCCAACTGTCTTATTACTAAAATATTGCTCAACACCAAGGGATGAAGGTATAGTACTAAACCAAGTATTTTTTTTTCTTCATCATAATTTAAATTCTCATTGTAATGACTTTGATAATATAAAGTAAATTGTTCTCGAGGAGCTTTTAAATTCCTGACCATTACCTACCTTCCATATCTTTTTTTTTTCACTCTCAAGTGCCTGAATTTCTTTGTAAAACTGAGATAATTCATTGTCTATATCTGAATTATTAAAAGGAGGGTTCTGTTTATTTTCCAGTCCACCAGTTACTTTTTCTATATTTTCTTTTATCTTATTTATTTTCCTCAAGTCTTTGTAAAATCCTATGAATGTTTTGCTTGTGCTATATTCCACTTCCTCTCTACTAACTGTGATAGCTACCATGTGATTTCTTTCCATTCTGATTTCTTTACTATTTCCAGAATCATAAGAAGAGTTATTTCTAGATATTTCACTGATGTTTGTGAATCTTGCTGTAGGAATTTCATACTGTAGATCTTCTCAATGAAATGATTCAATAATATCTGACCTTTTATATGAGATTATATCCCCTAAAAGTTTAAACAAAATTGTAGTTTGTCTTGCTCACCTGAGTTTTTTTTTTGTTTGTTTGTTTGTTTATTTTGCTTGTCACCAAAGATGGATAAAGGTATCCAGTTATTTTATGTTTTCTCCTAGGATCTGTGAAAACGGTGATCACAATCATGGATATGATATAAGTTTCTTCTCTTGATTTCAGGTTCTTATTTCATGTTTCACTTGCTAGGTTTGTTTGTTTGTTTGTTTTAAACCATGTCCCAAAGACAATTTTCACAGTAAGTTATCTGTGTGTGAGAAAAAGAAAAACAAGGCCTAGAGGTTTCAACTCTTGGGGCTGATGGCCATGAGTGAACCCCTGGGGCTCTGTCCATAGCCATCAGCATCGTGGCTTTCAAGCAAGATCTCCAACGATGAGTTATTTAGTATTGTTTTCTAGACCCAGGAAAGGGAGGTCAAGTGTTTGTAATTTAAAAGATTGTGGATAATTAAACCAACATCTTGTATCATCTAGGCAGGGTTACTCAGTTGGATGATATACTAATTATGATGTATTAATATATTGATTGTAACTTTGAAATGCAGTGTGGCATAGTAATGAAAGAACTGACCTTAGAGTAATAAAAATCTAATTCAAGTTCCATCTTGAAATTATCTCAAATTATTTTAAATGTTTACAATTACTCAGAACTATCCCAATATACCTTGCTTTCAAGTTGCCCTCCTTGGCAGAATTGCTTAATTATTAAGATATGGTTGATAGACTTCCGGCCAAGATGGCAGAGAGGAAGCACACTGCTGTGTAACCTTCGTGCTTTTCTCTCACTATCCATTTCATTTCATGCCTCTGAATTAATGCTCGACTGAAAAAAAACATACAATTACTTACCAAGAGAAACCAACCTTGAGACTCGTCAAGAAAGGTCTGTTTTTGCGCGAGGGCGGTTACGGTATTTAGATTGGAAGCAGTCTGCGGGCAGCAGCTGCAGCGAGAGCACAGAAAGCAGCTCAGAGCCGAGCAGAGCGGAGAGGGGGTGGGGCGTGATCGCAGCCGTCTCTGAGGGGAGAGCTTTGCTACAGGATTAGATACTTTGCTCCGGCAGCAAGTCAGCAGCCCAGCAGAGAAACTAAAAACACCGAGGGTGAAGAATACAACCCCAAACAGCTGGAGTCTCTCGGGACCTGGCCACCCCTCCCCCACAGTGTCTCAGCGCGCTCGGATCTCAGAGCGCAGGCGCCGTAGCACAGTAGGACCCGTGCCTCACGGCTACCCTGCCCCTCCCCCAAAGAAAGCAGCCTCCATTCAAGGGTTTTTTTTTTTTCTTCTGTTTCTTTGATAGTTTGTCTTTGATTATTAGACAGAATGAGCAAGAAACTGAAAAAGACTTTAACCCTTGACAGCTTCTATACAGATAAAGAGCAGACTCCAAATCCTGAGGACACTAAAAACAAACAGTCCCCAGGTGAATCCCCAAAGGAGGAGACCATATGTTCCTCAGCACAGATGAATCTCATGGAGGAAATTAAAAAGGCTCACACAAGGGAGCTAGAAGAAAAATGGGAAAAGGAGAGGGAGGCTTTGCAAAAGGATAGAGAGACTTGGCAAAAGCAGAGTGAGGCTCTGCAAAAGGAGAGGGAGGCTTGGCAAAAGAGCCTGGAGAAGTCAGTTAAAGAGAGAGTGGATAAAGAAACCAAATCCTTGAAAAATAGGATTGGTGAACTGGAAAACAAAATTGGTGAAATGGAAAAAAATTCCACAGAACAAAAGAACTCAATTGGACAATTAGAAAAAGATCTTTAAAAAGTGAGTGAAGAAAATACCTCACTGAAAATCAGGGTCGAACAATTGGAATTGAATGACTCGAGGAGACAAGAAGAATCAGTCAAGCAAATCCAAAAAAATCAAACAATGGAAAAGAATGTGAAATACCTTCTGGGGAAGACAACAGACCTGGAAAACAGATCCAGGAGAGACAACCTGAGAATCATCGGACTTCCAGAAAAGTATGATGAAAAAAAGAGCCTGGACACTATTTTCCAGGAAATTATCAAAGAGAACTGCCCAGAAGTCATAGAAACAGAAGGTAAAATAGACATTGAAAGAATTCATCGATCCCCTACTGACAGGGATCCTAAAATCAAAACACTAAGGAATATAGTGGCCAAATGCCAGAACCCTCAGGCAAAGGAAAAAATACTGCAGGCAGCTAGAAAAACCCAATTCAAGTATCAAGGAGCCACAATAAGGATCACCCAGGATCTGGCAGCATCCACATTAAAGGATTGAAGGGCCTGGAATATGATATTCCGAAAGGCTAAGGAACTTGGTATGCAACCAAAAATAACTTACCCAGCGAGAATGAGCATCTTTTTCCAGGGAAGAAGATGGACATTCAACGAAGTAAGCGAATTTCACCTATTTTTGATGAAAAAGCCAGAACTTAACAAAAAATTTGATCTACAAGCACAGAACTCAAGGGAAATCTAAAAAGGTAAAGATTAATCTTGGGAACTATATTTCGGCTATAAAGATGTATAAAGAATACATGTATACCTTGTTCTAGAAACTAGATGTGGAAAGGACAATGTACCAGAAAAAAGGGAAAGTGGGGGTACTACATTTCATGAAGAGGCAAAGAAAACCTACTATATCTGAGAGAAAGAATGGAGAGGGATGAATATAGTGAGTATTTTACTGCTTTCAGAATTGGCATTAAGAGAAGAATTTTAGACATATTCAATCTATGGTGAAACTTCTTCCACCTCATTGAAAAGTGAGAAGGGAAAAGTGAAAAGGGAAGGAATAAGCTAAGTGGAAGGGAATACGGTAACTGGGAGGGAAAGGGGTAAGTTAGGGGGAGGAACTCTAAGCGGGGGGAGGGATACTAAAAAAGGGAGGGCTGTGAGAAGCAAGTGGTGCTCACAAGCTTAATACTGGGAAGGGGGGTAAGGGAGTAAGAAGGGAGAAAAGCATAAACCGGGGTTAACAAGATGGCAAGTAATACAGAATTGGTCATTTTAACCATAAATGTGAATGGGGTAAACTCCTCTATAAAGAGGAAGCGGTTAGCAGAATGGATTAAAAGCCAGAATCCTACAATATGTTGTTTACAGGAAACACACCTGAAGCGGGGTGATACATGCAGGTTAAAGGTAAAAGGTTGGAGCAAAACCTACTATGCTTCAGGTGAAGCCAAAAAAGCAGGGGTAGCTATCCTGATCTCAGATCAAGCTAAAGCAAAAATTGATCTAATCAAAAGAGATAAGGAAGGGCACTATATCTTGCTAAAGGGTAGAATGAATAATGAAGCAGTATCTATATTAAACATATATGCACCAAGTAGTGTAGCATCTAAATTCTTAAAGAGAAATTAAGAGAGCTGCAAGAAGAAATAGACAGTAAAACTATAATAGTGGGAGATCTCAACCTTGCACTCTCAGAATTAGATAAATCAAACCACAAAATAAATAAGAAAGAAGTCAAAGAGATAAATAGAATACTAGAAAAATTAGATATGATAGATCTCTGGAGAAAATGTAATGGGGACAGAAAGGAGTACACCTTCTTTTCAGCAGTTCATGGAACTTATACAAAAATTGACCATATATTAGGACATAAAAACCTCAAACTCAAATGCAGTAAGGCAGAAATAGTGAATGCATCCTTTTCAGACCACGATGCAATGAAAATTACTTTCAACAAAAAACCAGGGGAAGTAGACCAAAAAATAATTGGAAACTAAATAATCTCATACTAAAGAATGATTGGGTGAAACAGCAAATTATAGACGTAATTAATAACTTCATCCAAGAAAACGATAATAATGAGACATCATACCAAAATGTATGGGATGCAGCCAAAGCGGTAATAAGGGGAAATCTCATATGTCTAGAGGCCTATTTGTATAAAATAGAGAAAGAGAAAGTCAATGAATTGGGCTTGCAACTAAAAATGCTAGAAAAGGAACAAATTAAAAACCCCCAATCAAACACTAAACTTGAAATTCAAAAAATAAAAGGAGAGATCAATAAAATTGAAAGTAAAAAAAACTATTGAATTAATTAATAAAACTAAGAGTTGGTTCTATGAAAAAACCAACAAAATAGACAAACCCTTAGTCAATCTGATTAAAAAAAGGAAAGAGGAAAATCAAATTGTTAGTCTTAAAAATGAAAAGGAAGAACTCACCACTAACGAAGAGGAAATTAGAGCAATAATTAGGAGTTACTTTGCCCAACTTTACGCCAATAAATTCGACAACTTAAATGAAATAGAATACCTCCAAAAATATAGCTTGCCTAAACTAACAGAGGAAGAAGTAAATATCCTAAACACTCCTATCTCAGAAAAAGAAATAGAACAAACTATCAATCAACTCCCTAAGAAAAAAACCCCAGGACCAGATGGATTTACATCTGAATTCTATCAAACATTTAAAGATCAATTAACTCCAATGCTAAATAAACTATTTGAAGAAGTAGGGATTGAAGGAGTCCTACCAAACTCCTTTTATGACACAGATATGG
Source organism: Antechinus flavipes (assembly GCF_016432865.1). NCBI lineage: Eukaryota > Metazoa > Chordata > Mammalia > Dasyuromorphia > Dasyuridae > Antechinus > Antechinus flavipes. The sequence continues at coordinate 309,022,160 of NC_067399.1, read as the reverse complement.
TACTGATACCTAAACCAGGTAGGCTGAAAACAGAGAAAGAAAATTATAGACCAATCTTCCTAATGAATATTGATGCTAAAATCTTAAATAAAATATTAGCAAAAAGATTACAGAAAATCATCCCCAGGATAATACACTATGACCAAGTAGGATTTATACCAGGAATGCAGGGCTGGTTCAATATTAGGAAAACTATTAACATAATTGACTATATCAACAACCAACCAAAGAAAAACCATATGATCATCTCAATAGATGCAGAAAAAGCATTTGATAAAATCCAACAGCCATTCCTAATAAAAACACTTGAGAGCATAGGAATAAAAGGACTTTTCCTTAAAATAGTTAGGAGCATATATTTTAAACCTTCAGTAAGCATCATATGCAATGGGGAAAAACTGGAACCTTTCCCAGTAAGATCTGGAGTGAAGCAAGGTTGCCCACTATCACCATTATTATTTAATATTGTATTAGAAACACTAGCCTCTGCAATAAGAGTCGAGAAAGAGATTAAAGGAATTAGAGTAGGCAATGAGGAAACCAAACTATCACTCTTTGCAGATGATATGATGGTATACCTAGAAAACCCCAGAGATTCTACTAAAAAGCTATTAGAAATAATTCATAATTTTAGCAAAGTAGCAGGATACAAAATAAATCCCCATAAATCCTCAGCATTCTTATACACCACCAACAAAATCCAAGAGCAAGAGATACAAAGAGAAATTCCATTCAAAATAACTGTTGATAGCATAAAATATTTGGGAATCTACCTACCAAAGGAAAGTCAGGAATTATATGAGCAAAATTACAAAAAAGTTTTCACACAAATAAAGTCAGACTTAAATAATTGGAAAAATATTAAGTGCTCTTGGATAGGCCGAGCAAATATAATAAAGATGACAATACTCCCTAAACTAATCTATTTATTTAGTGCTATACCAATCAGACTTCCAAGAAAATATTTTAATGATCTAGAAAAAATAACAACAAAATTCATATGGAACAATAAAAAGTCGAGAATCTCAAGGGAATTAATGAAAAAAAAATCAAATGAAGGTGGTCTAGCTGTACCTGATCTAAAATTATATTATAAAGCAGCAGTCACCAAAACCATTTGGTATTGGCTTAGAAATAGATTAGTTGATCAGTGGAAAAGGTTAGGTTCACAAGACAGAATAGTCAACTATAGCAATCTAGTGTTTGACAAACCCAAAGATTCTAAATTTTGGGATAAGATTTCATTATTTGATAAAAACTGCTGGGATAATTGGAAATTAGTATGGCAGAAATTAGGCAAGGACCCACACTTAACACCACATACCAAGATAAGATCAAAATGGGTCCATGACCTAGGCATAAAGAACGAGATTATAAATAAATTAGAGGAACATAGGATAGTTTATCTCTCAGACTTGTGGAGGAGAAAGAAATTTGTGACCAAAGATGAACTAGAGACCATTACCAATCACAAAATAGAAAATTTTGATTATATCAAATTAAAAAGCCTTTGTACAAACAGAACGAATGCAAACAAGATTAGTAGGGAAGCAACAAACTGCGAAAACATCTTTACAATTAAAGGTTCTGATAAAGGCCTCATTTCCAAAATATATAGAGAACTGACTCAAATTTATAAAAAATCAAGCCATTCTCCAATTGATAAATGGTCAAAGGATATGAACAGACAATTTTCAGATGAAGAAATTGAAACTATTACCACTCACATGAAAGTGTTCCAAATCACTATTGATCAGAGAAATGCAAATTAAGACAACTCTGAGATATCACTACACACCTGTCAGATTGGCTAAGATGACAGGAAAAAATAATGATGAATGTTGGAGGGGATGCGGGAAAACGGGGACACTGATGCATTGTTGGTGGAGTTGTGAACGAATCCAGCCATTCTGGAGAGCAATCTGGAATTATGCCCAAAAAGTTATCAAACTGTGCATACCCTTTGATCCAGCAGTGTTTCTATTGGGCTTATACCCCAAAGAGATACTAAAAAAGGGAAAGGGACCTGTATGTGCCAAAATGTTTGTAGCAGCCCTGTTTGTAGTGGCTAGAAACTGGAAAATGAATGGATGCCCATCAATTGGAGAATGGCTGGGTAAATTGTGGTATATGAATGTTATGGAATATTATTGCTCTGTAAGGAATGACCAGCAGGATGAATAGAGAGAGGTTTGGAGAGACCTACATGGACTGATGCTAAGTGAGATGAGCAGAACCAGGAGATCATTATACACTTCGACAATGATATTGTATGAGGATGTATTCTGATGGAAGTGGATTTCTCTGACAAAGAGACTTAACTGAGTTTCATTGGATAAATGATGGACAGAAACAGCTACACCCAAAAAAGGAATACTGGGAAATGAATGTGAACTATTTGCATTTTTGATTTTCTTCCCGAGTTATTTTTACCTTCTGAATCCAATTCTCCCTGTGCAGCGGGAGAACTGTTTGGTTCTGCAGATATGTATTGTATCTAGGATATACTGCAACATGTTTAACATGTATAGGACTGCTTGCCATCTTGGGGAGGGGGAGGAGGGAGGGAGGGGGAAAAACAAAACATAAGTGATTGCAAGGGATAATGTTGTGTAAAAATTATCCTGGCATGGATTCTGTCAATACAAAGTTATTATTAAATAAAATTAAATTAAAAAAAAAAGATATGGTTGATAGCTGCCATTCTTATCTAAATGCTATATGATGTAAACTTTTCAAGGCTTGGATAAGAGCAACTTCCTCTGCCACTTTATTTCTACTCTCCTCTACCAAAAGACCTAATAAATTTTTTTCTAAAACTTTTTTTTTTCAATTTTTCTTATAACTTCTCAGAGTTTTTGGCATGTGTTTAAGAGTATAAATTACACAGAAGGAAAAAAAAAACACATACACAAAATAAAGTAAGTGAAAAAAATCATTAATTTCCATTCAGACTTCATCATTTCTTTATTCTAGGTATAGATAGAATTTTGAACTTTTTCTACTTGTCTTGGATCATTGTGCTGTTCAGAAGAGCTGAATCAACCATAGTTGTTTATCACACAATGTTGTTAATATTATGTGCAATGGTTTCCTCATTCTGCTCATTTTACTTTGCATTAGTTCATACAAGTCTTTCCAGTTTTTTTTCCCTGAAATCTATCTGTTCCCTCTTTTTTATTACACAATATAATTGAAATACATTCATATGCCTTTCCCTGCTCAGCTTTTTCAAAATTGATGGGCATCCTATCAATTTCCAAAATTTTGCTATCATGAAAAGAGCTGCTATAAATATTTTTGCAACATAGGCACTTTTGGACAGAGTTTTAACTCCACCAACAGTGCATTAGTTGCACATCCCCTCCAACACTTGTCATTTTCCCCCCTGTCATTTTAGCCAATCTGATAGGTGTGAGAATTCAGAATTGTTTTAATTTGTATTTCTCTAATTAAAAGTGATTTAGAGCACTTCTTTATATGTTTCTATATAACTCTGAAGTTTTTCATCTGAAAACTGCTTGTTCATATCCTTTGACCATTTATCAAATGGGAAAAGGATCGTATTCGTATTAATTTGACTCAATTCTCTATGTATTTGGGAAATGAGGCCTTTATCAAAGACACTTGCTATTAAAGATTGTTTCCCACCTTTTTTCTTTTCATTTAATCTTGGTTGCATTGTTTTTATTTGTATAAAAATCTTTTTAAATTTAATATAATAAAATTGTTTTATTTTGCATTTCATGATGTTCTTTATTGTTTGTTTGATCATGAATTTTTCCCCTTCCCATAAGTCTGACAGGTTGAGTCTTTCTTTTCTAATTTGCTTATGGTGTAATTTTTAATGTGTAAATCATGCAACCATTTTGAACTGATTTTTGTATATGATGTGAGATGTTGGTTTATAGCTAGTATGTTTCTTTCTTTCTTTTTTTTTTTTTTTTTGAGTTTTCCCAGAAGTTTTTTTTTTTTTAAATCAAAAAATGAATTCTTATCCCTAAACCTGGGATCTTTGGGTTTATCAAACACTAGGCTATATTTGTCATTGACTACTGTGTCTTGTGTACCCAGCATATGCAATTGATCCACTACTCTTTTTCTTAGCCAGTACCAGATAATCTGATGATTACTGCTTTATAATATAGCTTGAGATCTGGTATCTTTTAGCCACCTTCAATTTTTTCTTCCTTAATTCCCTTGATATTGTTGATTTTTATTCTTATGTATGAATTTTATTGAAAAATTTATAACTGTATTAAATCTTTTTTGAGGGTAATTTTGATTGTAAGGCACTAAATAAGTAAATTTGGACACTATTGATCTTTTTTTATTATATTTATGTTTATTACATTAGTTTAGTACACTTAGGATATTTTTCCAGTTATTTGAATCTGACTTCATTTGTGTAAAGTATTTTATAATTGTTTTCATGTGGTTTCTGAGTCTGTCTTGTCAAATAGATTTCAAAGTTCTTTTTTTTTTGTTGTTGTTGTTGTTGTTTAAAATTATTTAAAATGACATTTATTCTTCTATCTCTTGCTATTCAACTATACTGATCACACAAAGAAAAGTTGATTATGTTCGTGGATTGATCTTATATCCTGCAACTTTGCTAAAGTTGTTAAGCATTTCAAATTATTTTTTTATTGATGCTTTAGGATTCTTTAAGTATACCATCATATCAACAGCAAATAATGACAGTGTTGTTTCCTCATTGCTTATTCTAATACCTTAAATTTCTTTTTCTTCTTGTATTGCTAAAAATAACATTTCTAGTAAAATTGAATAACAGTTTTGATAATGGGCAACCTTCTTAAGCCTTCATCTTATTGCAAAGGTTTCTAGCCCATCCTTATTACATATAATGCTTGTTGATAATTTTAGATAGAGAAACATTCCATTAATTCCTATGCACTCTAGTGTTTTTTTAAATAAAAATCTGTGTTATATATTTTTCAAAAGCTATTTTCACCTCTATGGACATAATTATATGATTTGTGTTTTTTTGGTTTTTGTTTTATTTTTTTACTAAAATGATTAACTATGTAGATGGTTTTCCTAATATTGAATCAACTCTGAATTCCTAATAAAATTCTACTTGATGACGATGAATAATCCTTAGTTTATATTGCTGTAATCACTTTCCTAGTATTTTGTTCAAAAAATTTGCATCAATATTCGTTAGATAAAGAGGGATATAACTTACTTTCTCTGTTTTAGCTCTTCCTACTTAGGTATCAGCATCATATTTGTGTCATAAAAAGAGTTTGGTAGGCTTTCTTCTTTATATTTTTTCCCAAATAGTTTATATAGTATTGGAATTAATTATTCTTTCTTTTTTCTTTTTTTTCCCAAGGCAATTGAGGTTAAGTGACTTGCCCTGGGTCACAGAGCTATGACATGTTAAGTGTCTGAGACCATCTTTGAACGCAGGTCCTCCTGATTTCAGGGCTGATGCTCTATCCACTGTGCCATCTAGCTATCCCTGAATTAATTATTCTTTAAATGTTTAGTCAATTCACTTGTGAACCCATATGAAGTGATTTCACCCTTTCGTTTTTGATACCTAATTTTTATGGGCCAGAACTCTGAACATGAAACAAGGAATCTTACAAGGTACTAACTAAATGGAATTGATGATACAATGGTTATCTAGTTCAGCATGGTGCTTAATAGTTCTCTAAGTTCAGTGTGATTGATTTAATCTTACAACAAATAACAGTTTCCTAGTGATACGATTGGTTTGTACTCAGTGTAGAGCATATAAGTCAAGCTCTTAGAGCCAAGGAAAGAGAGTCATTTCCACCTTCAATCAGGCTCCTGGTGGTTTTCCTGGGGAACTGAGAGAGCTCAGATTCAAAGCTAGGAAAGACAAGTTGGACTGGAGGCTAAAGCACAAGCCCTTGGACTCATATTCATTCATCCCATCTCACACTCTGTAGTGGCAGGCTATCCTCCTTAGTTTCTCCACTGAAACCTAGATTGCAGAAGGCCTCTTAAGAAAACTAGCTGAAGTCCCAGGCAAGGAGACAAGACTTTGAAAGATATAATAAAGGATTTGGACTTTAACACCTAGCTGTTCTTGTGGTGATTACTAAACTAAAATGAGGGCTGTCCAGAGACCTCCAGGAAAACTGAACTAAGAACACTACAGCTAATATTTGACATTCTTCTTTCTTTTGTAAAAAATAAAATTAACCAATGACAGCTATTTTATTGTTTTCACAAAGCCAAATTTTAGATTTATTTATTAGCCTTATAATTTCTACTTTTCCTTTCTATCTCCTTTTTAATCTTACTAATCTCACCTTTGATTTTTAGAATTTCCAATTAGGCAGTTGGGAATTTTTAATTTGTTCTTTTTCAATTTTTTTCATTTGCATGCTTAATTTATTGATTTGTTTCTTTTCCATTTTGTTGATGTAAAAAAATAAATTTCCCCCTAAAGTTTTTGCTTTTTTGGCTGCATCCCATAAATATTGGTATGTTTTCTCATAGTCATTCTCTTCAAGGAAATTATTGAAAATGATTTCTATGATTTGTTCTTTTTACTTGTTCCTTATGATTAGATGATATAGTTTTCAATTAATTTTTAATCTCTTTTCACTGTCCTTTGCTGAATGTAATTTTTATTGCAATCTGAAACTGCTGAGAAAAAAAAAAGTTATATTCCTTTTTGTTTTCATTATTTTCAAATATTCTCTTTACCACCTCAGTTTCTTTTTGTTTATGTTTTTTTGAGGACTTCCCACTAGTATAATTTTGCTCTTTACTTTTTTTTCCCCTATAACTCACTTAACTTCTCCTTTAAGAATTTGGATGCTCAAATATAATGGGGATAAACTGGAACCATTCCCAGTAAGATCAGGAGTGAAATAAGGTTTCCCACTATCATCATTATTATTCAATATTGTGTTAGAAACAATAAGAGTTGAGAAAGAGATTAAAGAAATTAGAGTAGGTAATGAAGAAACCAAATTATCACTCTTTGCAGATGATATGATGGTATATGTAGAGAACCACAAAGATTTTATTAAGAAGGTATTAGACATTATATACCTCAACAACGATACTCTTTGAGGATGTATTCTGATGGAAGTGGACCTCTTTGATAAAGAGAGCCTTAATTGATCAAAGATGGACAGAAGCAGCTACACCCAGAGAAAGAACACTGGGAAATGAATATAAGCTGCTTGCATTTTTGTTTTTCTTCCCGGGTTATTTATACCTTCTGAATTCAATTCTCCCTGTGCAACAAGAAAACTGTTCGGTTCTGCACACATATATTGTATCTAGGATATACTGCAACCCACTCAACATGTAAAGGACTCTTGCCATCTGGGGAAAGGGGTGGAGGGAGGGAGGGGAAAAATCGGAACAGAAGTGAATGCAAGGGATAATGCTATAAAAAATTACCCATGGCATGCATTCTATCAATAAAAAGTTATTTAAAAAAAAGAAGGTATTAGAAATAATTCACAATTTTAGCAAAGTTGCAGGATAGAAAATAAATCCACATAAATCATCAGCATTTTTATACATCAACAACAAAATCCAACAGCAAGAAATACAAAGAGAAATTCCATTTAAAATAACTGTTGATAGTATAAAATATCTGGGAATCTATCTGCCAAGGGAAAGTAAGGAACTATATGAGCAAAACTACCAGACACTTTTCACACAAGTAAATTCAGATCTAAACAACTGAAAAAAAATTATGTGCTACTGGATAGGTTGAATGAATATAATAATGATGACAATATTACCTAAACTAATCTATTTATTAAGTGCTATATCAATCAGACTCACAAGAAACTATTTTAATGACCTAGAAAAAATAACAACAAAATTCATCTGGAAGAAAAAAAAAGTCAAGAATTTCAAGGGAATTAATGGAAAAAATCAAATGAAGGTGGCCTAACTGTACCCAATCTAAAACTATATTATAAAGCAGTGGTCACTAAAACCATTTGGTATTGGCTAAGAAATATACTAGTTGATCAGTGGAATAGATTAGGTTCACAGGACAAAATATTCAATAACTTTAATAATCTAGTGTTTGACAAACCCAAAGATCCCAGCTTTTTGCATAAGAATTCACTCTTTGACAAAAACTGCTGGGAAAATTGGAAATTAGTATGGTGGAAACTAGGCATTGACCCAAATTTAACACTGTACACCAAGATAAAGTCAAAATGGATTCATGATCTAGGCATAAAGAATGAGATTATAAATAAATTAGAAGAACATAGGCTAGATTACCTCTCACTCCTGTGGAGGAGGAAGGAATTGTGACCAAAGAAGAATTAGAGGTCATTATTGATCACAAAATAAAAAAAAAATTCAATTATATTAAGTTAAAAAGCTTTTTTACAAATAAACCTAATATGGACAGGAATAAAAGGGAAACAATAAACTGGAAAAAAAACCATTTTTTCGGCTAAAGGTTCTGATAAAGGCTTCATCTTCAAAATATATAGAGAACTGATCCTAATTTATAAGAAATCAAGCCACTCTCCAATTGATAAATGGTCAAAGGATACGAACAGACAATTTTTGGATTAAGAAATTAAAATTATTTCTTGTCATATGAAAAGTTGTTCCAAATCATTGTTGATCAGAGAAATGCAAATTAAGACAACTCAGAGATACCATTACACACCTGTCAAATTGACTAAGATGACAGGAAAAGATAATGATGAATGTTGGAGGGGATGTGAGAAAATTGGGACACTGGTGCATTGTTGGTGGTGTTGTGAATGAATCCAATCATTCTGGAGAGTAATTTGGAACTATACTGAAAAAGTTATCAAACTGTGCATACCCTTTGATCCAGCAGTGTTACTACTGGGCTAATATCCTAAAGAGATATTAAAGAATGGAAAGGGACCTGTATGTATAAAAATGTTTGAAACAGCCCTTTTTGTATGGCTAGAAACTGGAGATTGAAGGGATGCCCACCAATTGGAGAATGGTTGAATAAATTGTGGTATATGAATGTTATTAAATATTATAGTTCTATAAGAAATGATCAGCAGGATGAATACAGAGAGGCTTGGAGAGACATACATGAACTGATGCTAAGTGAAATGAACAGAACCAGGAGATCATTGTACACTTCAACAATAATACTACATGATGATCACTTCTGATGGATGTGGCTCTCTTCAACAATGAGAGGATGCAAATCAGTTCCAATTGATTTATAAATAACAGAACCAGCTACATCCAGAGAAAGAACACTGGGAAATGAGTATGGATGATAGCATAACATTTCTACTCTTTCTGTTACTGTTTGCTTGCATTTTTGTTTTTTTCATCTCGTTATTTTTACCTTCTTTCTAAATCTAATATTTCCTGTGCAACAAGATAACTGTATAAATAAGTATACATATATTGTATTTAATATATATTTTAACATATTTAACATGTAAGGGACTACCTGCCATATAGGGGAGGAGGTGGGGGGTAAAGAGGAGAAAAGTTGGAACAAAAAGTTTTGCAAGGGTCAATGTTGAAAAATTACCCATGCATATGTTTTATATTTAAAAAGCTATAATAAAAAAAATAATAAAAAAGAAGCCATTATCCAATGATGCCAAAAAAATGTGCTGCACTCTAAACCTTCTTCACAGTGAAAAGACATTAATAATAAATGACCAAGCTTAGAGTTTAGCATTCAGTTAATTGACTAGTATATAGCTGAGAGGATTTTTCTGAGGTGTTTCTCTTTCCTATCGTGGGTGTGTATGTGTGTGTGTGTGTGTGTGTGTGTGTGTGTGTGTGAACTGAGAACCAATGGAGATATACATACATGTAGCCAACTCCAGAGGCCCATATAATAGATGATCATTTAACTACTCATCAACTAAAAAATTAACAACTCAGAAACTAAAAAAAGTTGCTAAAACCTATCCAAGATAAAAGCTCTTTACCTAGAAGACAACAGGATTTTTCCTTGCCTTTAAGGTGTCAAAGATTTAAATGGCATATATTTTATTTTGATGTGTGGAAGCAAAATTTAACTGGGAGCAAATTACTTTTTGTTGGTAGACTAACTCAGATCTGATAGATGGGAAATCAAAGTTTTTCTAACATCTCTCTGGTAATTAGAGGAGGGAGATGAATAAGTTGTGTTTACAGATTTAAAAAAAATTAACAAAAAATTTTGGACTTTGAACACAAATTTTAATGAGTAGGATATTGATTTGGTTAATAAGCATGCAGAAAACCTATGATGTTTGAGCAGATGAGTTAGAAGGGGCTATTTCTTTGAAAATGGAGTATCAAGGCAAAGTTCTTATGAATAACTATTAAAAGCTAAATCATTAAGTATCATTAAGCATTAAGAAATGAAAAAAAAAGTTCTGTTGAAGATGAATCTTGTCTTAGAACCAGGGATCATATATTATTTGGTATAAAATAAGTAGAATGTAAGAATCATTTGAATGCAAAATTCTTCTTTGACAATGACACCATCTTAGGATTTCTTCAACATTGCATATTAAAAATTTATAATTATTAAGTTTTACAGTACACAATGTTCCTTTTATTTACATATACAGTAATTTTGGAAAAGAAAATTTCACTTGTGCAAAAATGTCTCCTACTTTTGTAAATATAACTAAATTACTTTAAGTGGGTCTCCCAAGTGTTTATGAGACTCTTTTAATTAAGATGGTGAGATGAAGAGTCAGAAAGAAAATTCACTCTTCCTCAAACATTTCAGCAACAATTAAATGAGGATGCTGAAGTGAATAATGATAAAAAAAATTAAAAGAGGAACATCAATTAGCATCTTTGTCTACCTCCATTCTGCACAAAAGGGTCAGAAATTGGAGCACTGGAAGAAGCATTCTGTTATGAAATCCAGGGTGAGATCAGATGAACAGATTCTCAGAAGTATACTGACTGTGATGACACTAAGGGAAAAGGAACTTGCAGTGTCACTTTTGAAGAGGGAAATTTAGAGCAAGGAATAGAAGGCCAAAGCAAGACCCTAATCATGAGTATCTAAAGGAATGTGGATGACACTGGAAGCCTTTTCTTGTAGTAAATCTTACCACAGAGATGTATAATTGGGGACATGGAAGGATACTAGAATTCCAAACATAGACAGATGAGGAGAGTATCAGAAGTCAAGCAAAAGTGTAGATTATTAGACTAAAAATTAGAACTGACAATTTCATCCAAGAATATAAATAGGAGAAGGATTGGGTCCTGGATACAAAATCTTAAATCAAGAATTGAGATTTGAAATGTAGACAAAAAGAAAATATGAAGAAATATTAATCCATAGAGGCCAACATGACTAGAAAATAATGGAAAAACTATAAATATTATTGTAGATCTTGTTTTCCTATTTCTGCTATCTTTATTTTGCATCAGTTCATGTAAGTTTTTTTATATTTCTTTGATACATGTTTTTCATTTCTTTTTGTATAGTAATTCATATATGGCAATTTGGTTAATTATTCCCTAATTAATGGATATTTTTTCTAGGGATTTGCTATGACAAAAAAAGCTTTCTTAAAGATAGTTTTGTTTTGCCCTGTCTCAACCCCCAATTTTAATGTGATTGCTTTTTCAAGTTTTTATGAGACTTTCCCAAAACTCCCTTCTCTGTTAATTTCTTACTATTTCTTTACACATTTTCTTCCCTATTGAATTGTAGACTTCTTGATACTATGATCTATGTTATTTATCTTTTTATTCTCAGCACTTTAGTACAATACTTTGTATGCAAAAGAAATTTAACAAATGTTTGCTGAGATGAATTGAATTGAAATGTAAATTATTATATGGAATAGATGTTATTACTTTCATTTCTGAATACAAATTTGTTAGATAGAATCAAATACTTGTCTTAATATAACAATTGTTTTACCTATCTGATATACATTATCAGGTTCCAATAATATAATCTTCCTTTTGTCTTTGTGGCTTAAAAAAAAGGTTTCCGTTTGTTAATTTTTTTTTTTTTTGCCAATTTAAAAAAAAAAACAACATTCATGAACTTCTTTCCTCTTTTTATGTTGTGAGAGAGAATAATTATGCATTTTAATGGTTTCAGTGTCTGTATATCAAAAACTCTTTGGTAATATTGCTATATGTGAAATAAAGCTTTTCTTTTTCTTATAATCTTCTTTTTCTTTAGAGTTTTATTTTCTTAAAGCATAACATCATTTCTTAATAAAAGATGTGTGATGGACCTGTGTTTTTGACTGATGTAACCTTTTTTACTTTGATACATTGATGGGTTGGCTAATTTAGCACAAAGCAAGAGAAAATGGGTGAAAACTGCCTTCTTGTACATCAGAAGAAATGAGACATGGTGGGGGCAGCTAAACAAACATGGATTTCTGACCTTCTTCTTTAACTATTGCTCTAGCCCAGTGAGCTCATTAAGAGGAAATCTGTTAGCATTCACTGCATGTTGGTAGATGACTAGTGCAGAGCACATGCTGTCATCTCAATAGGAGATCAAGAAAACCCAGTTCCTACATGACCCATCATTGCTAAATAGAAAAATCCTGTAGTTACTGGTGTTATGTAAAACTGCTTGATGTACATTAAAAGGAACCTTTTGAACCCCATGCTCATTATTTTCATCTTTTTCCCCTTTCTGATTTTGCTTCCGCAATTAGTCTACTTTAAAGTCTTATCATATATGCTTATATAATAGGTAGCTAATGAATATGCATGTTGTTTGTGCTAATTCTTACAGAGGTAAAGACTGGATTTGGAAGTGATGGGGTCTGCTTTAGGGTCCAGGAAATGATGCTAATTGGATCCCATTGAAATCTAAAGGCACTGTAGTTCAGAGAAATGAAGCATGGGAGTATATTTATACTTTGTCCAACTGGACTAGACTCTTCTGTTACCTTTCATGTTTTATGATTATTTTCCTTTAGTTTCATCAAAGGGCGAAAGGAAAAATAATTTCTTAAAGTTTCCTTTCCTTTATTTGAAAGTTAATATTAGTTAAAAGAGAATTTAAAGGAAAATTTTACAGAGAGGATAGTATTTTTTTTTTTTCATTCAGTTCTGGGTGGTAAGTGGATTCTCCCATATTAGTTGAACATTGGGTTTTTATACACATACCCCAACACATTCAGATACTAATAATATCACATTAGAAAATGAAGAATAATAACTCTTACCCACCCAATTAGATATTATTTAAAACAGCACATGGACATGCTCAGTGTCATAATGAGCTATGTAATATGTTAATAGTGCCAGGCTAAGTGTGAACCTTTAGATCACAAATACATCTTGGATTTTAACTTATAAAACTAATGCAGAGAAGATTGGAAGGGAAGCAGAAAACTGGGAATTTTTTTTTTTTTTGCATCCAAGAGTTCTGATAAAACTCTTATTTCTAAAATATATTAGAGAATTGACTGAAATTTATACAAATACAAGCCACTCTCCAATTGATAAATGGTCAAAGGATATGAACAGACACTTTTCAGAAGAAATTAAAATCATTTCCTGTCATATGAAAAAATGTTCTAAGTCACTATTGATCAGAAAGATGCAAATTAAGACAACTCTGAGATACCACTACATACCTCTTAGATTGGTAAGATGAAAGGAAAAGATAATGATGAATGTTGGAGGAGATGTGGGAAAACTGGGACAATAAAACATTGTTGATGGAGTTGTGAACTGATCCAACCATTCTACAAAGCAATATGGAACTGTGCCCAAAAGGCTAACAAACTGTGCATATGCTTTGATCCAGCAGTGTCTCTACTGGGCCTATATTCCAAATAGATCATAAAAATGGAAAAGGACACACATGTGCAAAAATGTTTATAGAAGTCCCTTTTCTAGTGTCAAGAAACTTGAAACTGAGTGGATGCCCATTACTTGGATAATGACTGAATAAGTTATGTTGTATGAATATTATGGAATATCATTCTATAAGAAATGATCAGCAGAATGATTTCAGAAAGGTCTGGAAAGACTTACATGAACTAACTGATGCTAAGTGAAGTGAGTAAAACCAAGAGAACATTGTACATAGCAACAGCAAGATTATATGGTGATGAAGTGTAATGGACTTGGCTTTTTTAATAGTAAAGTGATTCAGGGCTTTTGCAATGGACTTGTGATGGAGAGAGCCATCTGCATCCAGAGAGAGGACAATGGGGGTTGAATGTGGATCATAAAAAATATTTTTAACTTTTTTTGTTACATGCTTGCATTTCCCCCCCCTTTCATTTTTTCCTCTTTTGATTTGATTTGTCTTGTGCAGCATGATAAATGTGAAAATATATATAGAATAATTGCACATGTTTACTTCATATTAAATAACTTGCTATCTAGGGATGTGGGTGAGATGGAGAAAGGGTGGGAGAAAAATTTGAAACACAAGGTTTTGAAAAGGGGAATGTTGAAAACTATATATGTATTTTGAAAATAAAAAGCTATTATTAAATTTTTTTTTAAATTTAAGAAATACATGTTTTAATAACTCTATTTTCCCTTAGGGATCAAAATCAAACTCATTTACTTATTATTTGCATACTCCATCATTTTATCCTCTTTGAAAAGCAGGACAATGTTTGTCCTACCCAACCTCCTATCTGAGGCAACTGTATATGCACCGAGTTTTAGGTCTAAAGTCAAGAACACCTGTGCTCAATTTTCAGCCTAAGACATTTACTTGTTGCATGACCCTGGATAAGTCACTTAACATATATTTGCCTCAGTTTTCTTAATAATAAAAAGAGTAGTGTCTGTTTTGGAAGGTTGTTGTGAGAATAAAATGGAATAATATTTGTAAAAAAAAAAAGAGAGAGATTAGTATAGTCTGGTGCATAGTAGGCACTATGTAAATGTTTATTTTCTTTTCCTTTTGTAGTAGCTTTCTCATTCTTTACAACAACATTTACATTTAATCATTCTTTCAATACTAGTTTGTCTGGGCTTTGTGACAAACACAATGGAACTATGTACTTATAGAGCTCCTTACTTATCCTGGGCATAAACAGATTATTAAACATCTACCATATGTAAGGTACTTTCTTAGAAATTAGGAATATAAGCATAAGCTGAAAAATTGCTCATCTTTGAAAAGTTTATGTTTTAATTAGCTAAAGATGATATGTAAATAAAAATGATGCAAAGCAGAATGTGAAAGCCACAAATCAGAAAGGTAAAGAAAATATGTATAGAAATATGAGAAATAGGTAAATAGCATTTTTCCCAGGGGAAACCAAAGAAAGTTTCATAGAGGAGTTGAAATTTTAAGGACAAGAAGAATTTTAAGAGTTTACACATAATGAATGGCTATTTTCTAGGCAAGGGTGATTCTCTGCATTCATTGTTTTGAAAGAAACCACAGAACAGAATATGTACAATTCACAAATGTTAGGTTAGGGAGTTAGAATTTATCCCATAGTTAATAAGCAACCACTCAGCAGAAGAACAATTCTAAACACTCTTGGAAACACTAGATGACTTAAAAAGATCATTTTCAACATTGTGTGAAGGGATAAGTGGAAAAATGATTCACTGGGAACAGAGATAAGTTAGGAAACATTCACAACATTCTAGATCAGTGACCTTCAAACATTTTTGTATTCATACAACTGTCAGCTTAAATAATGTGCATGTTTTCCCAAAATATTCTTATTTATAAATTATTTTGTGCTTATAAAGCACACATTACAAGCTAGAAAATATAAAAATAGAAATCTTAAAGCAATGAGATAAAGATTAAAAAATAATATTTATTAATGATATAAAATTCTTGGCACTAAATTTTTAAAAATAAAATCATTTTTGGAAAGAAATCTTATTGAATATTTATATCAGCAATATTATATATACTTAAAATTTATATTTACTTTATAAGTTTAAATTTTAACTTAAATTTTTTACTTAATTTACCACATTAATATTTAACTACAAATTAGATTTTGTTACATATTTTATTTGGCAAATTCTAAAATTAAAAAATTTATTTTTAACATTAGAAAAATCATTTCTAATCTTTTAATGTATGCCAGTGTAAGAGATTTTATAGTTATCACAATCACTATTTTGACAACAGAAGCTCAGATTTAAAAAATCTTACCAGCTATAATGTTTTCATGTGATAATTAACTAAGATTTTAAGGTACAATATATTGCTAAGAGAAAGTTAATCATTAAAGATAGTGAATGTAAAGCTATATATTCAATAATCTTCTTAATAATTTCAAACATTTGATTGACTTTCAATTGAATTATTAACTTTTAGACCTCGTAATATAGATAAATATGTGTTTATAATAGTAGTAGAAAGGTCACCTCTGCCATTTCTTCATGTTCATATTATTTAAAATATCTTTACTCAATGGTTTCTTTGAAGGAATCTTTTAAACATGCTTGCTTATTTTGTGAGAATTATTTGCTTAAAGCTAGATAGGACAATTTCATAAATAAAATTGTATAGACTTATGCAAACTATAATATAATACATTGAAAGAAAAAAAAATGAATGAGGATGCCATTCTCAAATTCTCCTAAATACAGGACACTTCCTGATGCAGTATATCTTGTATGTTGTGAATGATAGGTACCTATATGATTTATTAACTGAATGAAGACAATAGTATCAATCTTTATATTAAATATTAATAAATCTTTATTTCTTTGTTTATGCAAGAACAAAAATGACCATAGAGAGATTTGCTGACTTTTTTTTCCTGTGCTTCGATAAATTATCTTGGAAGCTATTGTTATAGGTAATAATCCTGGAAAGTGTTTTATTATTATAGAGAGGCAGCATGATAGACCAGCAAAAGAAAAATGAGAAGAAATGGCTAAAGAATCAGTAGACCAAAAACAGATAGAGACAATGAAAATAAAATAAGATGAATAAGTCTACTTTACTCCACCATTAATTATCATCCTTCCATCTACCTCCAAGAAGACATCTGATTCTTTTCTGGTCTCTTGGGTAGTCATTAGCTATTTCAGTTTGTTCTGACGTTAAAAGATCCAGATTATTCTTAGAATAGTATCTGTGGTACTTTTGTATTCATCCTCTATTATCTGCCCTGATTTTCATATTTTCTGTAATTTTTTATAGCCTCAGTACATAGTTTTTCCCCAAATTATTATACCCTCTTTCCCTTATACACTTTCCCCATACACATCCCACTTCTCTTCATGTTTGGGAAAGAAAGGAATCTATAGCTCTACATCGCATAAAATTTTCTCTTATTATTTTTGTCCTTGGGAAATGAAATCCAGGTTCAAGACCCCTGTTTGCCTCCAAAACATAATGTGCTTAGCAATGAAAGGATTTAGGATTGGAGGAGAAGGGTTGTAATTGAACTAGACAGAGTGTAATGTATTGAAGATTTAACATTGATTTGACTTCATATTTGCATTAATGATATATGCCTATGCTTGATTTTCATAACTGGGTTTGACACCTTTATTGGGATATTTGCAGAAGAGAGAAAGGCTTAGATGAAAGTTGACAGATTCATGATGGACCAAATGTAACTTTTCCTGGGTGATATTGAAGAAAATATCTGAGAAACCTGGCATATCTTAAGATAAATTTGCCCATTAACGTATAATGATACTATGTTTTCCCTCTTTTCTTACTGCTACTAATTGTTTGGATAACCTTCTTTAAAGCTATTTATACCTCTTTTAAGATATATCCAGTGTCTCATGTACAAGTGAGAAAATATAGGTCTTCTGTTTATACATGGGACAGATCCTTGATTTGTGTTCCATATACTTATCCTCAATATTTAATGTATCTCCACCTTAAGTGATATTTTTGATGTTTGTTGTCTTGTTAAGTTACTACTTCACATACATTTGCAGCATAAAAAATAAAGGCACAATATAAAACTGTGACAATGAAAGCAAGAAATTGTTTTTCTTAGAAGAGTGAGTGGAGCAATGATTGAAAAAAAAGAATAACAGGGCAGTTTGTATAAAAGAGGATAAAGAACAATATCCTATATACTTCTTCCTTATATTTACCTTTCAACATAATGTTTACCTCAGTTTCTTTATCTATATAATGAACTTGAGAAGGATATGCCAAACTATTCCATTTTCTTTCCCAAGAAAATTTGGAATGAAAAACAAAAAAGAAAAAGAAAAAAAAAGAAAATATGACATGGGTTCATTAAGAGTCAGACTGAAATTACTGAAAAACAACAGAAAGTTTGACACAGTGACTAGACTTTTAATGCTTATTTGTGGTGGTGTTGCTTAGTATAGTTAGCATATATCTTTTTTTTTTTTTTTTTTTAGGGGAGGAGAGACTGTTTGCTTTTGCCATTGCGACGACCTTTCTGTTTGTTTCTCTTCTTGTTTTTTTTTTTGCTTTTGCTGAGGCAGTTGGGGTTAAGTGACTTGCCCATGGTCACACAACCAGGAATTAAGTGTCTGAGGCTGGATTTGAACTCAGGTCCTCCTGACTTCAGGGCTGGTGCTCTACCCCCTGAGCCATCTCCTCCCCTAGTTAGCATATATCTTAATCAGATGTTATTATGGATGTAAAACACTATGCAAACCAAATTGTTAGATAAACAAATTAATATTGGAAACACTGTATTAATAAGTTTATATATATACATATATATACATATATATATATATGTATATATGTATATATATATATAGAGAGAGAGAGAGAGAAAGAGAGAGAGAGAGAGAGAGAGAGAAAGAGAGAGAGAGAGAGAGAGAGAGAGAGAGAGAGAGAGAGAGAACCATGTATTTCAATATTGCATTTTTAAAAAATGTGTGGACTTTTAAACTATATTTCTGAAGAATGAGCTCAAATCATGGACTCCCACACACTTTGTTCCAAAGTCCCAGGTGCTGTCATACTGTGAATTATTTTTATGCTCAATGACATTCTCATTTAAGTGCTTAAAAGGCTCTTGCAGGGACAATGAAATAGCATATTTGGACATTTATATATAGAATACAATTTTATTTTGAACACTTACATAATGGGAGTTAATTACATGGCATAACATCACATTGCACATATTACCTTTATTCTCCTTCCATGTAGAAAGCATCACTGAATTTAAATAAGCACTCCTGTTATCTAAAAAGCCCATGGACTTTGATTTTTACTTCAGGTCATAGCCAAATTATGTAGCCTGGGCTCTTGGTGGGCAAGATGTGCTTTTACTTTATCTTACCTGGTCTTTAAATCTTTCCCCTGCCATTGCCACACCATACACCTATTTATAATCCTTTTCCTTTTTTATATTTCTTTCTGTCTGTTTCCTTTAATGTCATTTTCTCATTGGAATGGAATCTCTTTGAGGGCAGAGAAAACTTTTGTGCTTACATTTGTGTCACCAGCACTTAACAATTCCTCACCCAGAATAAGTACTGAATAAGTATTCTATCATCTATTTATATATCTATCTCTCTGTCTATCCTCATAATCAATTGTGTGACAAATACTTCTTCACTGAAAAAAATTCAATTTAATTTTTTATATTTTTCACACATAAAGCTTTCAAAAAGTCATAACCCAGAATATAACTTGGGCAAGAAAAGAATACACAAAGAGTAGCCATTATATATATTTACCTTGGGGAATATCTTGCCTAGAAATTCTTGTTTACAATCATCATATGAAAGACATTGATTGAGACATCAGGGGAATCCAAAGGAAATGAGATCAAATAAGCTTTTTTTGTTTTTTTTTTTTTTTTGTTTGTTTGTTTGTTTTGGAAGATCAGGAAGACTCCTCTTAATTAGTTTAAACAGAAGTAGAATGTCTAATACCCATGTATAGATTTTTACACTAATTTGAATAGGAGCATTATATATTTGGAATCAAGATTAGGATGCTAATATTTGAGACATAAGCATTAAATAGTAACTTTGATTTAAAGTAATAGTGCTTGTGTATCTTTATTAAACTTTTATATTTAAGGTTATTTTAATCTTGTGAAGGGACATATGGAGATCGGAAAGTTGAAAAAAAATCTTCACACTGATCACCAAAATTTGGTTGATCAAAGAAGTTTAAATATATATATACACACATACATGCACACTTATACACACACATGTGTGTATGTCTACACACACACATATATGCATGCATTTACATATATATGTGATAATTATTTTTTAAAAAAATCAATAGCATTTAATTTTTTCCAATTATATGTAAAGTCAGTTTTCAACATAATTTTTTTAACATTTCACTTATTCTTTGTTTCTTTAAAAAGATCTTTGTAATTAGATCAATACAAGTATTTTTTCTGTTTGTTTTTTTCTGATAGATTGATCGCCTATATGATATCTGGATATTTTGTAGGTTTAAATTCTTCTTTAAGACTCTGGATCTATTTTCTAGTTGGTTGGTTTTCTTTTATAATCTTGTTTTTCTTAGATGATTCTTTTTCTATTTATTTTTCTTTAATTTTTCTCATTTGATTTTTTTTTGAGTTCATTTACAAATTCTTTCTTGGAAGAGAGCTATTTAACATTACTCTTTGAAGATAGGAGAGTTTCTATTCTTTTCTTTTCTTTTTTTTAACTTCACTGTCCTCCTTTAAAGATGAACCCTAGTCTTCCCTATTTTCACAGTAACTTTCCACACTTGGGTTTTTTCTCCTTTGCCTGTTCTTCTTCTTCTTTTTTTTAATGAGAACTTATTAGTGCAACTATTTCTAGTCCTGGATTGAGGGGGGTGATGCTGCTGTCTTCGATTTAGCTCTCTCCTTTGAGCTAGATGCCCATTTGGGGTTCAAAACTCCAATATCCTGCAAGTGCTCATAGCCATCATTGTCCCTGCCCCATTACTTCTGCACTGACCAGTTGTGCTAATTTTTTCTCACCCAGAGCTACATTTCTGTAGCATCACTTGGTCTGGCATTTCTTATCAAGAGAATTTCCCTCAGACTTTGTGGACCAAGACCCCAGATTCCTCATAATATTTGGGAGGTGAAAGTTCCTGTGGTTTGGGCTGAGGCTACCTTTGAATCCAGTTAGCTCTGGGACTCCCAATTTGTTCTTTCTGTGAGCTAGCCTGGAGGCATTTAAATTTCACACTGGTTGAAACTCACTCCTGGCATTTTTCTGTAGGTCTTTTTGGATTGTCCCAAGAGGGCTCCTTTTCTGCTCAAAATCTTATTTGTTTTTCATTGGTTTATGTTTGGATTGATGTGCAATTTTTTTCTAGGGAAAATCTGGGAACTTGATTTTTAATCAACTTCTCCAGCATCTTTCTTTTCCAATTCTTTTTCTTTTTAAATTCTGTTCCAAATCATTTTCTTCCCTCTCATCACTCCCTCATCCAAGCAAAATATCAGTTACAGATGTACAATTATATAAAACATATATATAGATTAGCTATATCACACACAAAAAGCCTCCATAAAAACAAAGATAAAATTATACTTCAATCTTCACTGAAGAGTTCATCAGTTTTTTTTGTGGAACTAGGTCATATTTTTTCAACCTAAGTCCTTTTTTATCATTCACAGTAGACATGTTTCCTATTTCTGCATTATACCATTGTGGTTACTGTATATAATAAGCTTCCATTTCTCCTGACTTCACTTTGCATTATTTCATATAGATCTCGCCACATCTTATTTTTCTTTCTCTGTAACCATCCTTCTCTTCATTTCTTACAAAAACATATGCTAAAATTTGGTCAGCAGATGCCTTGCTGATAATCATCTCTTTAATTTCCAATTATTTGTCACCATAAAAAGAACTCTATAAAGATTTTTGTATATTTAGGATTTTTCTTTTCCTTTTGTCTTTGTGGAATACAATCCTAGTGGCAATATTACTGGGTCAAAGAATATACACAGTTTTATAACTCTTTGACCATTGGTCCAAACTTTTCTCTAGAATGATTGTACTATTTCACAGATCATCAAAGTATGTATTTTCCCTCATTCCCTTAAAAATGTGTAATTATGATAATGATATGTGTCAGATGCTATGAGTTGTTTTAATTTGTATTTTTCTAATTTATCATTAGAGTTTTTCACATTACTCCAAATAACTTTGGTTTTCTGATAGTTTTTCGTTTCTGAAAATTACCTGTTCATTTATTTTTATCATTTATTAATTAGGGGGAATAGCTTTAATTCTTATAAATGTATCTCATTTCTGTAAATATTTAAGAAACAAAGCCTTTATTGGAGAAACATGTACATTTTTTGATATTCATTGTTTATCATAACTTTTTTACAAAATATACTTTTCCTAATTATCTCTTAATTAGGTTTATTTTTGCTTTTGCTTTGTCTGAGATCTGATTGCTACCACTGCCTTTTTTATTTCAGCTGAAGCATAATAGATTTATTTCAGCCTTTTATTTTAACTTCAGATTTGTGTTTTTCTGTGTCATGTGTCTTTTACAAACAACATTTTGTTGAATTCTGGTTTCTAATTCATTTTGTTATCTGTTTCAATTTTTGGAAGCATATTCACAGTTATTATTCCTATTTAATTTCTTCCATCCTATTTTTCTCTGTTTATCTTTTGTGAGACTTTTTATCCTGTCCCATCTCAACATTCTGTTTTGCTTCTTCCCAGTGACTCCCTTAATCTATATTCCCTTTTATCATCCTCTCCTTAATATTTTTTTCTTTCTATCCTATTTTCCTATTGGGTAAAATAGATTTCTATATTGAACTTTTTGTGTAAATATATTCTTCCCTCTTTGAACTGATTCTGATGAGACTGAAGTTCAGACTTAGTCCCTATTTTCCTATTTTCTTTTCCACTATAAAAGCTCTTCTCTGTGTTCCTTTTTTACATGACAAAATTTTTTCCATTTTACCTCTTTCCTCTTCCTTCTCCCAGTGCAGCTCTTTTATTCCCTATTTTTTAAGATCATCCTAAAATAATGAACTTATTCTTATGCCCTCTATGTAGACTCCTTCTATCTTAATAATGATGAAGTTCACAAAGTTATGTGTATGATGTTCTCTGTTAAGGTAAACAATTTAACCATATTGAGCCCTGTATGATTTCTCTTTCATATTTCCCTTTTTAATGCTTTTATTCAGTTTTCTCAGACCAAAGGAAAGCTTTAAAAATTCTTGAGCAAGGGAATGGCATATCATGTTTTTAGGATTATTAACTTGACATGTGTGTGAAGACAGTTTTGGAGAGGGGGAGAAGCAGAGAAGCCAAATAGGTTATCAAAAAGTACAGAACAAAGAATCCAAAAGAAGTTAATGGAGTGTTAAGAGAAGACAGGTGTGATACTAGTGGAAGTTTATTCTATAAATCTAATCAGTTGTTTGGATAGAAGACAAGTTAAAGAGAGGAGTAAAAACTGATTCTGAGGTTATAAAACTGGGTTCTGGAAAGGACAAGGGTATCTTCCATAGAAATAAAGAAATTTGGAGGAAGAGTAAATTTAGGGGAGAAGTTAAAGGTTTTTATTTTAATATATTGAGTTTGAGATGCTAATAGAACATAAGGATGAAGAAGTCAAGCACACAGTTAGGATTATGAGACAAGTGTGGCAGATTATTGTATTATATAATCAATCTAAAACCAATAACAAGAATGCCAATTATTACTACTTTTATTCAACAATGTACTAGAAATATTAGCTTTAGCAATAAAGAAAAACAAATTAAATGAAGTAGAATAGGTAATGAGAAAATAAAATTATCACTTTTTGCAGATGACATGATGATATATTTAAAGAATCCTAGAAAATCATCCAAAAACCTTCTTGAACCAATTCACAGCTTTAGCAAAATAGCAGGATAAAAAACACACCCACACAACTCATCAGCATTCTATATATAATTGACAAAGCCTATCAGCAAGAGATATAAAGAGAAATTGCATTTGAAATTACTGAGATAAAATAAAATATTTGGGGGTCTAAGCTGCTAAGACAAACCCAAGAACAATATGAACAAAATTTAAAATACTTCTCACAGAAATAAAATCATATCTAAACAATTGAAAAAAATATAAATTGTTCATGGGTAGTCCAAGGTGATATAATAAAAACAACAACTCTGCCTAAATTGGTATATTTGTTCAGTGCCATATCAATCAAAATAAAAATATTATTTTATAGAACTAGAAAAAATAATAAGAAAATTCATCTGGAAGAACAAAAGGTTAAGAATATTAAGGGAATCAATGAGAAAAAAATACAAAGGATGGTGCCTTAGCAGTACCAAATGTAAAACTATATTATAAAACAGCAGTCAACAAAACCATTTGGTACTGTGTAAGGAATAGACTTGTAGATCAGTACAATAGATTAAGTACACACAACTCAATAATCAAAGCCTATAATAATATAGCATTTGATAAATCCCCAACCTCCAACTTCTGGATTAAGAAGTCACTATTTGAGAAAAATTTCTGGAAACACCGGAAAATAAAGTCAGAAACTCAGCATAGATCTCATTCCAAAATAAGGTCAAAATGGGTGCATGATTTGGACATGAAGAGTGATACTAAAAGAAAATTAGGACAACAAAGGTTTACCTACCTATGAGATATCTGGAGGAGAGAAGAATATATGACTAAGCAAGAACTAGAAAACATAATGGAATGCAAAATGGAAAATTTTGATTACATTAAATTAAAAAGGTTTTGCCCAAACCAAACTAGCAGAAACACAATTAAAAGAGAAATACAATTTTTTTATAGCCAGTGTTTCCAATAAAGGCCTCATTTCTAAAATATATAAAGAACTGAATCAACTTTATAGGAATGCAAGTCATTCCCCAATTGATAAATGGTCAAAGAATATGAACAGACAATTTTTCAGCTGACGAAATTAAAGCCATCTATGATCATATGAAAAAATGCTCTAAATCCCTATTGTTTAGAGAAATGAAAATTAAAATAACTCTTAGGTACCACCTTCCACCTTTAATATTGACTAATATGACAGGGCAATATAATGATAAATATTGGATGGGATATGGGAAGACTGGTACACTAATGTATTGTTGGTGGAATTGTGAAATGATCTAACCATTATTGTGAGCAATTTCAAACTATACTGCCTTTGATTCAGAAATGCAATTACTGTGTTTATATCTCATGAAAATCATAAAGGAGGGAAAAGAAACTACAAGTACAAAAACTTTTGAAACAGGGTTTTTTGATGGTAGCAAAGAACTGAAAAATGAGTAGATGCTCATCACTTGTGGAATGGCTGAATAAGTTATAATATATGAAAGTAATGGAATGTTATTGTTGTATAAAAATGATGAACAAGTTGATTTTAGAAAGGCCTGTAAAGATTTTCATGAAGGATGCTAAATGAAACAAGCAGAACCAGGAATACATTGCATACAGAAAGATTGTATGATGATCAAATATGAAAAATTTGGTTCTTCTAAGTAGTTCATTGATTCAAGGCAAATTCCAATAAACTTTGGATACAAAATGACATCTGCATCCAGAAAGATAACTATGGAGATTAAATTTAAATCAATATTTGCTATGTCCACTTTTTTTTCATGGTTTTTCCCTTTTGTTCTGATTTTTCTCTTCCAACATGATTTATAAAGAATATGTGTTAAAATTAATGTGCATGTATACCTAGAAAATGATTAAATAATTAAAAAGATTTGCGGAGAGATTCATGTGGAATATACACATGTTAAATCATCTTCATAGTGATGATTATTGAAGCCATATTTGTTAATCAGATCACTTAATGGAAATAGAAAACAAAGACAATACAACAAAGATGATTTAAGAAGGAATCCAAGGAAATACTATTTGACAGGGAATAGGACAAAGATAATGATCATGCAAGTGAGACTGAAAAGGAATAGATGAACAAGATGTGAACATGAAAAAAAATGCTTTCATGGGACTCAAGGAAAGAGAGAATATCTAGAAAGAGCACATAATTGATAATAAGGACTAAAGCAGAATAATGAATGAGAAAAGACTAACAAAATTGTTGTAACACTGCAGAGAGTAGCCAATTTTAGTCAAGTGGTAGAGTCAGAAATCAGTTGAAAATCATTAAGAAAACATGGAAACAATTCCCTCTAAGAATTTTTCTATCAAAGAGAAAATTAAAATGACAAACTAAGAAAATGATAAGGTCAAGGAAAGAGTTTTTTTATAAGATATGGAAAACATCAATATTTTTGTAGGCAATATGAAGAATAAGTAGAAGAGGAGAGATTGAAGATTGTAGAGAGATTTGATTAATGGCACAAACTCTTAGGAAATATGTGAGATTATAGGAATAGCATAATTGGGTGGGTTGTCCAGGCAAGGAAAAGATCACTTCATCCTGAGAGACAGAAGCAAAGAAGAGAACATTGGAAACCATATAGAGAGTTTTTCAGGGGTGGAGTATTGGATAAAAAAGGAGTATTGGATAATTAAATGAAAAGCATTTTTTTAGTAATGAACAAAAGTCCTTTACTAGAATGACAGGGGAAAGCAAAGATAACTAATTCAGACCTGTAAAGATCCATTCTCTCTTCATGCATCTCTTCATATGAGAGGATAATGATAGAAGGAGACTGAGAGACAGTTGCTGTTCTCTGACCTCTCTACTGAGAGGTAGTTGCATTGTCTGACTTCTCTCCTCTTCCCTCTGTCTCCAATTTATTTCATTTCCAATCCACAAGGAACATCTGTGTAAGTGAAGGCTGTTTTGCAACTCCTCCAAGTGTTATGTTTCACAGCTGTGGAGGCTCTTGGAGAATTGATTTGCCCCTTCATGTAGGCATGGTCCTTAACAAAAAAAAAAAAAAAAGTATAGCTTCTTATTTGGATGAAAGGAATAATGTCAATAAGTGATAGCGAAAAGGCCAAATTTAGTTCATAATCTGCTTGTTTTTTCTCTTCCAAAGTAAATGGTCGTTGGATTAATTATCTGTTGCCCAATTGTTTCATTTGCCTGTTTTATTTTGTCACAGAGTTTGTGACTTTTTTGCAAAGATAATGTAATGGTTTGCCATTTCTTTCTCTAGCTCATTTTACAGATTAAGAAACCTAGATAAACAGGATTAAATGATTTTACCATGGTCACACAACTAGTAAGTGTCTGAGGTCAGATTTAAACTCAGGTTTTCTTGACTCCAGGTCTGGTGTTCTATCTATTGTGTCACCTAATATTAGTGGATTAGGAAAAATAGAAGTAAAAAGACTAAATGGGAATGAAAATACAAGATAATTTAGGAGAAAGTCAAAATATATTTGCTGCTTCCAATGAAAGAACCTGCAGGTGTTATTGTTAGGTAATTTTCAATGATTTTTCAAGGTTTCTGAGAATAAGTGTGATTTGAAACTAGGACCAAAACTTGATTATCATGCTAGATTAAGTTATAGATATGTACAGATATCTTTTGCATGTCTTTGATTGCATGTCCAAATGACACATTTGGAAATAGGTTTCCTAGTCTCCTCCATGTGGGGAAACAAAATGAAAGACACTCTAGTTATTGTTTGTGTGTGAATATAAATGTATGTATGCACACACACATACACACACACACACATACAGACATATTATTTATATATATCTAATCTTCACCAGTTATATAATTTATAAACTTTAAGACTCATTGTAAATTCAAATTCTTATTTCTGGAATTGAATTTAAATGAACAGATAGTATAGCTGACAATTCTGTAGCTATAAATACAGGACAATTCAACTAAGATTCAGATTCTATTTGGGGATTAGGGTCAGTTTTCCTTATATACTAGATAATAGATATCTTTCTTTCTTTCTTTTTTTCTTTTTGTTTTTGTTTTTGTTTTTGTTTTAGATAGAGAGTATTTATATCTTATAGGCAAATACAGAATTCAGGTCTGCATCCAAAATAAAATAGGAAGAAATAAATTAAAGAGGATGAGAGTTAAAATAGATGGAAGATAGACCAATTGAGAGACACAAATTTTAATATCTTTCCTCTTCCTTAGCTATGAAAACAAATTTGAGACTTGGCAGTACTTATGATAACCTCCAGCTTGGTCTATGCTGGTCATTAGCTATGCATATTTCACACAAGAGAATTGGTATATTAACATACATTGAAATTGCTTTTATCAATTAACTCCCTTATACATCAGCTCTACATAGTAC
Organism: Antechinus flavipes; assembly: GCF_016432865.1. Taxonomy (NCBI): domain Eukaryota; kingdom Metazoa; phylum Chordata; class Mammalia; order Dasyuromorphia; family Dasyuridae; genus Antechinus; species Antechinus flavipes. The sequence goes on along the minus strand of NC_067399.1, from coordinate 308,994,074 downwards.
ATTAAGCTGCTATGGGAATGTATAAATAAAAAGAAAAGTTATTTGCTAAGTGAGATTAGGGTTGAATTAAACAAAGATAACAAATATCAGTTAAAGAATTTATATTTTTTTACTTTCCATATTTTATTTAACTTCTATTAGCTTTCAAAAGAAAGCCATTGCCATTCTATTGGGAAAAAAAGTATATTTCCTATTTTCTTTTTTTACCTGAAGACCCTAATAATCATCTGTCATTGTCTATGAAGCAGAAGCAAATTCTTTTAACAGCATTTCCCCCTTCCCTCTTCTCCAAGAACTTGTCCCCAAACCTGACTAACAGTTTCTTTTATGGATACATTGCTGTCAAATCTCTTAGCTCACATAAACTGACATTTCTTGCCTCTTTGGTTCATTTAATATATCTCAAGAGCCTAGAATCTAACCTGGGGACATACAAGGAAATAACTTTACAAAACTAGTTCATTCTCTTTTATGTCCTTGGCTGTAGTTTATTCATTTCAGTCAAGAGTGCAATTTGGGCTGATGTTTGAGTGGCACACATCCCATCTAGGACTACACGGGCCAGATCCACAAAGTAATTAAAAAAAACAGACAATTCAGAGCAAAAAAATAAACCAAATTAGGCTTTTCATATCAAACAGAAACAAATATACAACACCAAATATTTAATTGATTAAAAAATTTTATTTTTCACCTGGTGGTTTTTATTTTGTTTGTAAATATCCAGAGTGTAGCCTCTATATTTTGGTATTATGGTCATATAAATCCATTTTTTGGATACAGTTTTACTTTTTAGATCATTTTTCTCACTAGTGACCAGGTTTAGGAGTGTGTGTGTGTGTGTGTGTGTATACATTTTTTAACCATGTCTCACTCTTTAGAAACACAAAAGTTTCAAATAAACATTCTTTGAATTGAGTTATTAATGTTTTATGAATGTCCCCAGCATGTCCCAAACTCTTGCTAAAGTTTAAAGTATGTTATTAAGATTAATAAGCTTAAAGCTACATCAAAATTTATGGATTTGCCTTGTATTTCAAAGAATATTTTCCTGAGTTTGAAAGTAAAAGGGTAAAAACTTTCATGCCATCTTAATAATTATGATAGACATTTATGCTCAGAAAAATAGTAAGAAAAAGAATGAATTAAAAAATCTCTCACTGGACTGAAGATAAAAGAAACAAAATGCTCAAAATGGTTGGCGATTGGAATATTGTTGTGAACTTTTTCTTCTCAAAACACTGCCAGGTGATAAAAGTTCAGATCTTTTATTGTTTCCAATATAGCCCGGTTAGCTTAGAGGCCTATCTCTCTGCTTGGTTCCAAGAGCTCTCTCCAAATGTCTTTAAATCCAAAGGTCTGGTCCTTCAGCCTCTGCCTCTACTTTCTTCAGCCTCCAGCCAGCTCCAGTCTTCATGCCATTCGGTGAAAATCCCCAAAGTGCTCTGTGTCTGTTTCTTTTATACAAGAGGGAGGAATTGTGGGATACGAGAGAGAGGGATTATGGGTTTTCTCCCATAGTGCTCTCTGGCCCAAAGAACTTCAAGGGAGGTGTGAACTCATTGAACTCCAATGAGTAAAGGTGTGGACACAAGCCTTGTATTAATTAGTTCTACTTAGTACCTTGTTTCAGGTTCTGCCCAAAACATCTTCTTGTAAGATTAGATCAACTCTAATTCGTTAACAGTTAGTAAGGATTCCAACATCTCCCCCTTTCTTTTGTTTTAAAACATAGGGGGTTTCTGAGGGGGTACACATAAAGCCATCAATATGGGCCAGAACTTTGTAACAGATATATATGGTATACATAAATCCATCAATATGGGAGGCATTATACATAATTTACATAAGCACATAGCAATATAACACAGGCTAGTAGTAATGTAACAACATGAATCAACCTGAAAATTTACACATGTCCATAAGTCCTAGAAACAGTCCAATAGGATTCCATTGTCCATTAGTTCATGTGCCAGGAATCTAATAATTCCTGTAAGCTCTGAAGTACTGCAAAAGGTCTCATCAACAATTTTTCATCTCAGGGAACCCAATGATTCTTGCTGGTTTTTCAAGAACTAAAACAGTTTCATCTTGTGTTAGGAAATCCAATGATTTCTGAAGATTTTAAAAGTCTTTTTAACAGTCTCCTTGTCAGCCATTTGATTCTTTCTCCATCTGTGGAAATATAAGCAGATCCTCTTCCCCAAGCAGTTAATCTAATTCCCTTCTATTTACCAAATTTGGGATTTCTCCTCATCATCTGGTAATTACATTGGAGCTGTTTGCACTGGATATTGCCTTGTTGTCTTAAAAGACCTGTATTCTTCCCAACTGTAATCCTGATTGCTTTTCTGTTGGTTGATGACATCAGAGTTCTGAATTTCTAAAGTCTCTCTGGGTGTAACTTCAGCTGCTATCATGCCCACCTGTCCTTTGATTGATACTTTGGAGCTGGGCCTTGCCTCTCATTCTTCTGGGTCAATATACATTTAGAAGCCCAGTGAAAGCCTTGGTTACATTTTGGACATGGGGTTTTGGGTTTTCTCTCACCCTGTCTTCTCACTTTATCTCCATTTCTACATTGGGCTCTTAGATGTCCAATTTTTCCGCAATGAAAACATCGACGAGTTTCTCTAGAATTCCTCTGCCAAGAAGGACCTTGTCTTTCCATGTTCATCATAGTCTGGGCATAATAAGCATTTGGGCCCACTGTGGCACAGCGTCTTATGATTTCCTCTAAAGGAGCATTTTTGTCTAGCCCCCATATAATTCTTTTGCAAACCTCATTGGCATTTTCCTTAGCCAAATGTTTAGTCATTATTTCTGTTGCTGCATTGTCTCCAATGGTTCTTATTACAGCTGTTTGTAAACGTCCCACAAAATCTGCAAAAGTTTCATTGGGACCTTGCTCTATTTTTGTGAAAGCATTATTTCCATCTTTCTGTCCAGGGAGAGAATTCCAAGCTTTTATTGCAGCCTTAGAAATTTGCTCATAGACTGTTATGGAATAATAAATCTGTTCTGAACTCTCTGCATACTGACCTTCACCAGCTAGTTGGTCAAAAGTGATTTGTACAACAGTTCCTTTTTGCCTATTGCGTTGGGCTTGAATCCTACATAATTCATGAAACTCCGAAAGCCACAATAAATTTTGTCCCGGTTCTAGACAAGTTTTCGTTATGGATTTACAGTCATTCGGGGTTAGGATTTCATTAGACAAATTATCCAGTAACATCTTCACATAAGATGATGTAGCCCCATAAAGAGTGCAACTCTTTTTCAAATCTTTAATTTTTTCCAAATTAAAAGGAGTGTATTTTCTCTCTTTTTGACATGAGGAGTTGAGCTCTTCAATCACAGGATATGCATTTATAAAATCAGATATATCTTCTCCTTCATTTTTTGCCTTAATTAATGCTTTTTCTAATCTTGTTAAATTCTGCTTTACAGGAGAAGCTGACTGTGTTTCTGTCTCTCTCCCTCCCCCTTGTTCCACCCATGAAGGGTTAATTGTGGGGGGAGGGTCATGAGATGTGGAATCACCTAATTCCTCCTGCTGTGAAGTATCATACTCAGAATTGTAATTAACTCCATTCTCATCTGATTCGTCCTCCTTTTCACCTAGTAAAGTTGGCAATTTTTCCTCCTGTACTTTCCTTTTCATCATTCTATCACTTAAATAACTTCTTATAGCTAATTGTATTACATTATATGTATTAATTATTGAGTTAGGCCCATTTTTATCATAGAATTGACAAAGATCCTCTCCAACCAATTTCCATTCATTTAGATCTAATTCCTTATCAAGAGAGAAACAAGGACATATGTCCTTTACAGTTTGTAAAAGTTCAGTGATTTGCTGTAAACTTATAATTAAACCTTGGCTTTCCATAATTTTGACAATGCTCTCTAAACATTTTCCTTGAACAGAAACAGACTGTTTTCTAAATATCTGTCCCATCTTAGATGAAATTCTACTTTAACTCTTCTAACAAAATTTCTTTGTTGCACTCACCCTAATTTCTGGGTTGAAGTTTTTTCCACTGGATCAGGATCAGAGGCTTTTCCACTTGAATCAGGATCGGAGCTTTTCCACTGAAATCCACTGAGGGGTCTGTTTGTCCCACGTTCAGGGCGCCAAAATGTTGTGAACTTTTTCTTCTCAAAACACTGCCAGGTGATAAAAGTTCAGATCTTTTATTGTTTCCAATATAGCCCGGTTAGCTTAGAGGCCTATCTCTCTGCTTGGTTCCAAGAGCTCTCTCCAAATGTCTTTAAATCCAAAGGTCTGGTCCTTCAGCCTCTGCCTCTACTTTCTTCAGCCTCCAGCCAGCTCCAGTCTTCATGCCATTCCGGTGAAAATCCCCCAAAGTGCTCTGTGTCTGTTTCTTTTATACAAGAGGGAGGAATTGTGGGATACGAGAGAGAGGGATTATGGGTTTTCTCCCATAGTGCTCTCTGGCCCAAAGAACTTCAAGGGAGGTGTGAACTCATTGAACTCCAATGAGTAAAGGTGTGGACACAAGCCTTGTATTAATTAGTTCTACTTAGTACCTTGTTTCAGGTTCTGCCCAAAACATCTTCTTGTAAGATTAGATCAACTCTAATTCGTTAACAGTTAGTAAGGATTCCAACAGAATATGATTAGTATTGTCTCATGCACAATAACTGTGAATGACCAAAGAGTCAGAAAAGTGGAAAACACATTTAGTGTATTTCATATGATAAGAAAAAAAAATATTGGTCTAAAATCCCCATGATTTAAGTTTCCAGATGGAGAACTCCCTTTGTTTCACATAGAATTGAAGAGAGCAAATGAAAAATGAAAACCCTAAGGCTACGGAGCCACTTGATCTAAGGAGAGGGGAAGGGAGACTTTTAGGCTGTCTCCCTTCTCCCTTTACCATATAGTGTTATTTGTTTTGAGTTAGGAAACCTTCATCCTAGATCCCAATGCTAGAGAGAAATTGTGTTTTACTTAGGTATCCTGAAAGACATTGACAGTGCTAGTTGTTTATTCAGTCAATGGAGTGTGTGTGTGTGTGTGTGTGTGTGTGTGTGGGCGGGGGGGGGGGGGGGAGGGGAAGGGTGGAGATTGTTCCCAATCACCTGGCAGGTCAATGCAAAATATCCATGCATGTTACAGTTCAGATCTAAAGTGTCTACCAAGTTGGTAATTTGGAAATAAACCAAACCCTGTTGCAACTGGTAAAGCCTCCCCCAAAAGATCAAAATGACTAAGACCTTAATGCATCAAGCAAATATGCCAAAAGACTTGTGAATAAGAACTAAAAATGGGAATCAAAAAAGTTGGAGGACCTATCTTTTAGAAATTATAGGGAACAAAGCTTATTTCACAAAGACAATATTTATTTATGTTTTTATCATTGCTTAAAAATAGCTATATATGTACAAATCAATTTGGTTTCTTTTCTAGAGAAAAATATTAAATGAATAGGAAAAAAATCCAGATTGGGAGGGGAAAATGTAGTATTCAGGGAAAGTATTTAAGAAAACCTTTTGGTACTGGCTAAAAAAATATAGTAGTAGATTAGTGGAAAAGGTTATGTTTATAGGACAAAATAGTCAATGACTATAGTAATCTAGTGTTTAACAAACCCAAAGACCCCGGCTTTTGGGATAAATAGTCACTATTTTACAAAAACTATTATCAGAAACTGGGCATTGGCTGACAGCTTACATTGTATACCACAGTAAGGTCAAAATGGGTTCATGATTTAGACATGAAGATTGATATTATATGCAAATTAGAAGAAATATATGAAAGTTTACCTCTCAATCTGTGGAGAAGGAAGGAATTTGTGATCAAAGAAGAACTGAAGTACATTGTTGAATACAAAATATATAATTTTGATTATATTAAATGCAATAGATTTTGTACAAACAAAACCAATACAAATAAGATTTAGAAGAAAAGCAATAAACTGGGAAAACAGTTTCATTCAAGAATTCTGATAAAGGCCTCATTTTTAAAATATACAAAAACTAGACTCAAATTTATAAAAATTCAAGTCATTCTTTGATAAATGATCAAAGATTATGAAAAATTTTCAGATGAAGTAATTGAAATGGTTTCTAGTCATATGAAAAAGTATTCTAAATCACTATCAGAGAAATGAAAATTAAAACAACCCTGAGCAACCACTACACACCTCTCAGATTGGCTAAGATGACAGGAAAAGATAATGATGAATGTGGGGGATGAAGGAAAACAGGAACACTAATATATTGTTGGTGGAGATGAGAAGTGTTTCAACTATTCTGGAGAGCAATTTGGAACTATGTCCAAAGGTCTATCAAACTGTATATATACTTTGATCCAGTAATGTTTCTACTGGGCTTGTATTCCAAAGAGGTCATAAAGGAGGGAAAAGGACCCATATGAACAAAAATGTTCATGGCAGGTAAGAAACTGGAAACTGAGTGGATTCCCAAAAGTTGAAGAATGGCTGAATAAGTTATGGTATATGAATGCTATGAAATATTATTGTTGTAGAAGAAATGCTCAACAAGGGGGCAGAGCCAAGATGACAGAGAATGGATATCGCTTTTTCTGAGCTCTTCTCCTGTTCCTCAAATTAACAATAAATTCAGCCTCTGAACTAGTTTGGAGTGTCAGAACCCACAAATATTTGGAGTGTAACAAATTTCCAGCAGAAGATAATTTGGAAGATCTTCAGAAAAGATCTGTTTCAATTGGACATTGATGGAGGTGGACTGAGTATAGGCAGGCCAAGTATTGGTAGCAGAGTGAAGCCAGAGTGGCGTGGGCTCCTTTTGCTGGAGAATTCAGGAGCAATCTACAGCAGTGTTGGTTACTCTGCCTGGTTGCAAGCCAGATCAGCAGATTAGCTGTTAGATATCCAACACAAGTACAAAAGGTAAATAATGAGCCCCTAAATCCCAGAATATCATGGGCCCTGACCACACCTACCCACTACCGGAAGTTAGTTATTACTGACCAAGTGCACTCACCATTGCCTATAAAGGAAGCTTGAACAATCTCCCCTTTGCCCTTAAAACAGACTACAACCTTTAAAAAAAAAATTAAACGAAAAAGCAAAAAAAAAAAAAAAAAAAAACACTCTGACCAAAAATAGTTTTTATGGAGAAAGAGAAGAACAGATTTCAAACCCTCAGGACACTAAAAGCTGATCATGTTCAGATGAAGCCCCAAAGGGTCATATGAATTGGTCTCTTGGAGGAATTCAGAAAGGATCTTAAAAGAGAGTTGGAAGAAAAATGGGGAAAAGAAATGAGAACTTTGTAAGACACTTTAGAAAAGGAAACACAAAAATTATCTGAAGAAAACTCCTTACAAAATAAATTTAGTGAAATGGAAAAAGCATATCATTCCTTACAAAATGCATTTGATAAAATGGAAAACAAAACAACTCCCTGAAAAACAGAATTTGCAAAATGGAAAAAAAAAACCCATAGAACAAAACAATTCATTTAAAATTTCAATTGACCAATTACAAAAGAAACTAAAAAAGGTAACAAGAAAATAATTCACTAAAAAACAATCAGCAGGATGATTTCAAAGAGGCCTGGAGAGACTTAGATGAACTGATGCTAAATGAAGTGAGCAAAACCAAGATACCATTTCACACAGCAACAACAAGATTATATCATGATCAATTCTGATGGACATGGCTCTTCTCAACACTGAGATAATTCAGACCAGTTACAATGACCTTATGATAAAAAGAACCATTTGCACCCAAAGAGGGGATTGTGGGAACTGAGTGTAGATGACAATATAGTAGTTTCAATTTTTTGTTATTGTTTTCTTGCATTTTGTTTTATTTTCCATTATTTTCCTTTTGATCTGCTATTTTTTGTGCAACACAATAATCATGGAACTATGTATAGAAGAGTTACACATATTTAGCATATATTGAATTAGTTGCCATCTGGTGGAAGGGGTGTAGGGAAGGGAGGGAAAAATTTGGAACACAAAAATTTTGCAAGGATAAATATTGAGAATTATCCATGTACTAGTAAAAAGAAATAAATAGTTAATTGAAAATTGAAGGAAGACATTAGCCTCACTTTTATAATATTAAGTATGGATGGATGAAACAATCCCATAAAATGAAAGAGAGGGACAAATTGGAGAAGAAAACAAAATTCAACAATTTGTTATATATAAAAACACATCTAAAAAGGGTCAGGCCTTTTATAGAATAAGTTTTATAATACCAGTGAATCTTGAAAAGAAAAAAAAATATGAAAGAACATTATGAAAAGCAAAATGGACAATTTTGATTACATTAAACTAAATGGGTTTTGCACAAGCAAAACCAACATAAATAAGATTAAAAAGGAAGTGCAAAACTGGGAAAACATTTTTACAGCCAATATTTCTGATAAAGACCTCATTTCTAAAATATATAAAGAACTGTCAAAGTTATAAGAATACAAGCCATTCCGCAATTGATAAATGATCAAAAGATATGAACAGACAATTTTCAAATGATAAAATTAAAGCCTTCTTAGCCTGTAAAGGGCTGAAACTCTTAAAAGGTGTACTTGAATCAGACAGCCAAGTACTTAAGGCTAATTACTTATTGGACAATAACTATTAGCATATGTTTGGAATTTCTCTTCTCACAGTTGATGGTAGCTCAATGCTTAAGATTAAGAGGATTGTAGATAAAGATTAGGGGGTGGAGTGAGAAAGGTGAGAGAACTTCACTTGGCCTCAGAACAAGGAGGAGAAAAGTGTGGAGATTGGTGGAGATTCTGGACTCTAGAATGAAGAAAGGATCCTTGGCAAAACTCCTGGCAGTTTTTTCCATCTCTTTCACTTCTCCCCCTAAGACCAAGGACTTTTGCTTATCCTGACTCCAGCTGTTCTTGAGGTCTCCAGGGAACTAGCCTGAACTTCACATTTTGGTGCCCAAGGACCCTAATTTCACTGAAGAAGTCCCAGGTGACTAGGAAATAAGGTGAGTATTTTAATAGACAAACAGGGAACTTACTTTGTTAAGGGCTAAACTAGTAACCTTTTCTAATTGAAATGGGTAAGATATTAGGAAAAGATTCTCCTCCATCTCCAACTCTACCCCCAACTCTGCCCCAAGGGAGTGCTATAAAAAGCATACTTAAGTTGATCAAGAGAAAAGGTTTGCTTGTAACTTGGGAGCAGATTGGTGGACTCTTAGATATATTAGAATGCATGTCCCCTTGGTTCTTCAAGGAAGAAGAAATAGAGGCAGATAATTGGAAACTAGTAGGAGATCAACTATGTGAATGCTAAAATGATAATGGTCCTGATTCAATTTCCAAGTAAACATTCTATATTTACAACATAATATAATTGGCCTTAAAGAATCCCACAAGTTATAGAAAAAAGAAAAGTTTTAAGAACAGTCAGATGAGGAAGTGTGAGGAAAAAGAGGAAGACAAAGAACAGATTAATGGCAATATTGCCACAGGGCAAGAGGAATTAAGTGAACTTGAAGGATGTGGTGATTATCACTCTCACAGTCCAGCTTCAACCTTGCCTATACTAGAGCAGGTCCTTGACACCCTCCCATCAACTTCCCCTTCTGGGATGGAGGGAGGAGGAGTAGTGGGAGGGGTACTGATATAACCAGTACCTCCTCCCCAGCAATCACCCCCTCCTATGACTAGATTGCAAAAGGCAGTACTTAGAGACACAGAATAAGGGCAGAATACAGCTGATTTGAGAATAGAAATGTATCCTGTAATTCAACAACTTAATTCTTCTGGTCAAGAAAGTAGAAGATATACTCCTTTTGATCTAGAAATCCTCAAAGACCTGAAAAAGGCTTGCACTCTTTGTGGGGATACATCATCTTATGTTAAGATATAATTACAGAATTTGGCTTATGAAGTCTTAACCCCTAATGACTGGAAATCTATAGCAAGGACATGCTTAGAATCTGGGCAAAACTTGTTGTGGCTTTCTGAATATAATGTGCTCTGTAGGATACAAGCCCAACAAAATAGTCAAAGTGGAGTTAATACTCCAATCACTGATGGCCAACTAACAGATGTAGGTTCTTATGTAAACATTTCAGTATAGATTAATAACCCTATAGCAGCATATGAGCAAATTGCTTCTGCTGCTATCAAAGCATGGGGTGTTATCCCAGGTGAACAGGACAAAGGAGAGGCTTTCACAAAAATAGTACAAGGGCCAAATGAACCCTTTGCTGATTTTGTGGGATTTTTGTAGACAGCTGTCATATGAACTATTGGTGAAAATTCAGCAACAGAAATTATGATAAGGCAACTTGCTAAAGAAAATGCTAATGAGGTTTGTAGAAAAATTATACTAGGACTACACAAGGATTCTCCTTTAGAGGAGAGCATAAGATGCTGGGCCACAATGGGCACAAATACCTTTTATAGCCAGACTATGATGTGGACTTCCCAAGATCTGAACATGGGAAGACAAGGTCCCTTTCGGCAAGGGACTTCCAGAGAAAGTCATCAGTGCTTTCAATGTGGTAAAGTAGGGTATCTAAAAGCTCAGTATTGTTATAGAGACAGAGTGTGAAAACAGGGTGGGAGAACAAGACCCAATACCCCATGTCCAAAATGCAACAGAGGGCTTCCATTGGACATCAGAATGTTGACTGATTCAGGGAAACAAGATGAGGGGCCCAGCCTCAGGGCCCAAGGCCAAAAAATACTTGGGGCATGATGGCAGCCATTACTACACCCAGAGAGCCTTTAGAAATTCAATATCCAGACATAAACAATAAGCCACAAAGCAATCTGATGGGAGAAAGGGATTACAATTGGGGAGAATAGAGTTGTATGCAGCTGGGACAACTGAGAAACCCCATGGAGAGGTGAAACTGTTCCTCTCCAGCCTATGGATCCCTTGTCTCCAAGCACAGTAGGCTTGACCATATCACTTCCTGAGAGTACTTACAAAACAGTGTTCATTCATACATTGATATGGGAAACTGGGGAATGTGTAGATAATATCCCAGTCACTAATACAGGTAGGCAATGCCTGACATCAACCGAAGAAGTAGTAGCATCAGATTTACTAATATAGATTCCTAATAAACAATCTGGTGATAGTCCCTCAGATTCTGACTCCAAGCAACAAAATCCAGGAATATACTAGACAGCAGCTATGATAGCTGACCGACCTATGCTCACTATCTATATAAATGACATACCATTAGAAGGATTGGTAGACACTGGGGCAGATCATACAATCATTAGAGGTACCAATTGGCCCAGTACTAGCCAAAGATTAAGGCAGACACCTACATGTCTCGCATAGGAGGATCAATAGTTGCTACAGTTAGTGCTACCCCTTTGAGATGGACTTTTGAAGGCAAAACAGGAGTTTTTATTCCTTTTATAGTTGAAAAAAATCCCCATCAATCTGTGGGGAAGAGACATTTTACAATCATTAGGATTACAAATGAGTACTTCAGTTTTTTTAGGCAGGACTGCTATTGAAGGCCTGCCAACACTTTCACCTGTTCCTATCCAATAGATTGGTTTTGGAGTATCTCTTGGCTGCTGAAGAAGGCATATATGTGATTGTTGTTTACATACCCTCCTTCTAGGACTTCAGGAAATCTTTTACAACACCATATTTACTCATATTGTTGATTATATCACTATTTGCATGTACAATTAATGTTTGTACACCACATTGAGCCTGCACCGGCTGTGGGCAGAGTCATCACTAATAGCCTATGCTTTATTGCTATGTGCTTCTGTAATATCTCCCATGCTGATGGGTTTGTGCATACCTGTTTCTTGCAAGATCCTTCAGCCCAGAAATCTGCTAACAATATCTGGCTTCACTCCCCACTTCTTTTTGGTGTTTTTCATCATTCTTCCTGAGAAGTCAGGGAGGGTATGATTATTTCCTTTTTAGTGCTTTCACCTCCTTTCCTGAGAAGTCAGGGAGGGTGTGATCACCTCCTCTTTGGGGTTCTCACCTCTCTGAGAAGTCAGGGATGGCATGACCACCTGTGTCCCAAAACAAAAGAAAGTGGGAGATGTAAAGGACTGAAACTCTTAAAAGGTGTGCTTGAATCAGACAACCAAGCACTTAAGGCTAATCACGTATTGGCCAATAACTTTTAACATATCTTTGGAATTTTTCTTCTCACAGTTGATGCTTACTCAATGCTTGGTGTTAAGAGGACTGTAGGTAAAGATTAGGGGGTGCAGTGAGAGAGGCAAGAGAACTTTACTTGGCCTTAGGATGAGGAGGAGAAAAGTGTAAAGATTCGTGGAGATTCTGGACTCTAAACTCAAGGAAGAATCCTTGGCAAAACTCCAACTCCTTCACTTCTCCCCCTAAAGACCATGGACTTGTGCTTATCTTGACTCCGGCTGTTCTTGAGGGCTGTAGAGAGCTAGCCTGGACTTCACATTAGACTCATGGAAAAATATGCTAAATCACTATTGATTAGAGAAATGCAAATTAAAACAACTCCACCTCATTTCTTTCATATTGACTAATATGACAGGAAAAAGTAATGATAAATGTTGGAGAGGATGGGGGAAAACTGGGACACTAATGGAGTTGGTGGAGTTGTGAAATTATCCAACCATTCTGGAAAGCAATCTGGAACTGTGCCCCAAAAGCTATCAAACTGTGCATACCCTTTGACTCAGCAGTGCCATTACTGGGTTTGTATACCAAGGAAATCATAAAGAAAGGAAAAGGATCCACATGTGCAAAAATGTTTATAGCTGCTCTTTTTGTGGTAGCAAAGAATTGGAAAATGAGTAGATGCTCATCAGTTGGGGAATGGATGAATAAATTGCATATAAAGGTAATGGAATATTATTGTTCTATAAAAATGATGAACAAGCTGATTATAAAAAGACCTGCAAAGATTTACATGAACTGATGCTGATTCTGATTTCCAATTACATGAGCAGAACCAGGAATACATTGTGCATAATAATAGCAAAAATGTGCTGTGATCAACTTTAAAAGTGTTGATTCTTCTTAATGGTTCAGTGATTCAAAGCAATCTCAAAATGCACAATCTACATTCAGCAAAAGACCTAAGGAGACAGAATGTAAATCAACACATGCTGTGTTCCCTTCTTTTTTCTATGTCTTTGATGGTTTTTCCCTTTTGCTCTGGTCTTTCTCTCTTAACAAGATTGATAAAGCAATGTGAGCTAAAATAAATAAATAAATAAACAAATAAAAAGGTTATTTGCCTCTTTGTTCTTCAGTGTATCAGTTGGCTTTGTGATAGAATGTTAAATGGTTGGTAGACAGCTAAATTTTGAGACAAGACAACTTGAGTTCAAATCCTATTTTAGACACTTCCTAGCTACATGGATTATCACAGACGTTGTTGAAGCCTCCATTTTTTCTTATGTAAAACAGGTAATGCCTATAATAATTCCTTAATAGCTTATTATGAGGATCTGATGAGAAAGAAAAAATAACATAAAATATGGAGAAAAGGGATTTGTCAAGTGATTTGCAGAGATTGAGCTACATATGTTTCTTTTGGTGCCAAGAAATAGTTATATATACACAAAATGCAAGGTAATGTCTGTGCTAGAAGACTATTACCAAAAACAAAACAAAACAAAACAAAACACACACACAAAGTATTTTTCTCTCTTCACAAAGCATAGATATGATGGTAAATGTTTAATTTTTGACTCTCAGAATAATTATTAATAATACACTTTTAAATTTAATCCCTGTTATTTTTTCCATCACTTTCTTACATTTAGACAACAAAACAAAAAAGTTAGCCTTGATTTGTGGTATTTATTTATTCTAAGATTTAAATTTAATCAGTGATGATTTAATCAGTCATGAAGGATCAGGATCCATGACATCTCCAACTCCAAGTTACACAAAGTCCTTAAAGTGCTATATGCATGTCAATTTTTACTCCCTCTACTACTATAAGCAACATAAGAAATCATGCAGTGGGGAAGAAGGAGATTTCTTATATTTCTTTACAATATTTTTTATGATTTATTTCTTTCCATTCCTTTGCAATCACTTTGACTACAGTGATTCAAGTAATCAGTTCTTTGTAATCATCTTCTAGAATAAAGTTTTTTGACTGATGCTGTCTTTGTGATAATCAGTTTGTATACAGATTCATGTTCAAATGCAGCGATCTGAAAGACATAGAATCCTATATGTATGATTATTTTTAAGTCATTTCTCCTCATTAATACAGTTGGACTAGAGGAAATTCTCCTTTGTGTAAGTCAATATCTCCATATCCTGGAGTTAACTTTTCAGTCCAGAAATAAACTTGATTGTTACATGAGTTGTAATAGAGCAGTACAACACATATAATTAGCAATTTACGAAAGGGAACTGGGATAAAGTGTTTTAAGAGTTAATAATACTGTTAGATGTAGTCAAGAAGGAAATTGTCTTCTGTTTTTATAGGTGCTGTTGTTCTCACGTCTTCTTTCAAGAATTTAGAATATATCTTTTTCAGAAAGAGAGAAAGATAACTTTTTCAGAAGAGTTCAATAGAATAAAACTTCTAGATTCACACATCTCACTTTTCTATCCAAAGAAAGCCCTTTTTTCAATTTTTATTGATGTTTGTTGTCATGTGATTTCTCACTGACAGCTGATATGATCAACTCTTTCTGATGTATTATCTTAAGCTAGCTTCAGGCTGATCTAGAGAAGAGGGAATAGTCTGTTAAATGTACTGTTAGGTTTTCTGAGAAAATGGTATTTCATTGGTTATTTATAGCCATCTACTATGGGATCTAACTACCATGGTGCATTGCTCTCTTCTCATAAATAATGCACGAGAATTCCACAGAGTGATAGGAGCAAGTGATTCATTCTTTATGAATCTTATGCAAACCTCTGTAATTGGTGTGTGCTTCAGTTGAAAAGATCAATAGAAACCCAAATCCACAGTAGTATGGAGATGTGACAACTACTGTAACATCAGATTATGTTTATAATGGCATATATTTCATGCTCAGAGAAGAAATGCTAAAGAGCATGCTTATTGCTTATGTCTTGCTACTATATCCAACAGGGAAGATACGTTTTAAAAATAATGTGGATGTTTTAAAAATGAAATAAAGGGTCCTAGAATTACCAAAATTATTTTAATGCAAAATCCCCTCAAAATTGATTATTATTCCTGTGGTTTTGTGAGTTTAGGGAATTCCTGATGAGGACATTCCTTCCATCAGGGCAGATGGACAACTCTTTTGTGACTTAAAGAGAGATGCCTGAGGGAGAAACTGACTATAACTCATCATATACATACTTCATCACAATCCTTACTTAATATCATCCCTTTTACTAAAGGGAAAAAAAATACAACTTGTTGAAACAAATTTTTTTTTTTTGCAAAGAACTTGAAACATAAAGCAAGGTTTTTGCATTTGGGGATTCTATTTGCGACTTTGGCACTGAGTCTCTGCAAGCAGAACTATTTTTAATGGTATTTTATTTTTTCTAAATACATGCAAAGATAGTTTTAAACATTAAATGTTGCAATATCTAGTATTTCAGGTTTTTCTGTTTCTTCCTCCCTTTCTCATCCCTAAGACAGCAAGCAAACAATTATAGGGCAAGCATATACAATTCTTTTTAAAAATTTTTTTATTATAGCTTTTTATTTATAATACATATGAATGAGTGATTTTCCAACTTTTTTATTTTTTAAATTTAGAAAAAAAATTATAACTTTTTATTTGCAGAACCCATGCCTGGGTAATTTTTTTTTTACAATATTATCCCTTGCACTCACTTCTGTTCCGACTTTTCCCCTCCCTCCCTCCACCCCCTCCCCTAGATGGGTGGCAGTCCTATATATGTTAAATATGCCACAGTATACCCTAGATACAATATATGTGTGCAGAACCCAACAGTTCTCTTGTTGCACAGGAAGAATTGGATTCAGAAGGTAAAAGTAACCCAGGAAGAAAAACAAAAATGCAAACAATTTACATTCATTTCCCAATGTTCTTTCTTTGTGTGTAGCTGCTTCTGTCCAGCATTGATCAATTGAAACTGAATTAGATCTTCTCTTTGTCGAAGAAATCCACTTCAATCAGAATACATCCTCATACAGTATCGTTGTTGAAGTGTATAATGATCTCCTGGTTCTGCTCATTTCCCTTAGCATCAGTTCATGTAAGTCTCTCCAAGCCTCTCTGTATTCATCCTGCTGCTCATTTCTTACAGAACAATAATATTCCATAACATTCATATATTACAATTTACCCAACCATTCTCCAACTGATGGGCATCCACTCAATTTCCAGTTTCTGGCCACTACAAACAGAGCTGCCACAAACATTTTGGCACATACAAGTCCCTTTCCCTTCTTTAGTATGTCTTTGGGATATAAGCCTAGTAGTAACACTGCTGGATCAAAGGGTATGCACAGTTTGATAACTTTTCGGGCATAATTCCAGATTGCTCTCCAGAATGCTTGGATTCATTCACAACTCCACCCACAATGCATTAGTGTCCCAGTTTTCCCGCATCCCCTCCAACATTCATCATTATTTTTTCCTGTCATTTTAGCCAGTTTGACAGGTGTGTAGTGGTATCTCAGAGTTGTCTTAATTTGCATTTCTCTGATCAATAGTGATTTGGAACACTCTTTCATATGAGTGGAAATAGTTTCAATTTCATCATCTGAAAATTGTCTATTCATATCCTTTGACCATTTATCAATTGGAGAATGGCTTAATTTCTTATAAATTATAGCCAATTCTCTATATATTTTGGAAATGAGGTCTTTATCAGAACCTTTAACTGTGAAGATGTTTTCCCAGTTTGTTGCTTCCCTTCTAATCTTGTTTACATTAGTTTTTTTTTTTTTTTTTGTAAAAAGTCTTTTTAATTTGATATAATCAAAATTTTCTATTTTGTGATCAATAATGATCTCTAGTTCTTCTTTGGTTATAAATTCTTTCCTCTTCCACAAGTCTGAGAGGTAAACTATCCTATGTTTCTCTAATTTATTTATAATTTCATCTTTATGCTTAAATCTTGGACTCATTTTGATCTTATCTTGGTATATGGTATTAAGTGTGGGTCCAGGCCTAATTACTGCCATACTAATTTCCAGTGTTCCCAGCAGTTTTTGTCAAATAATGAAAGTTAGGATCTTTGGGTTTATCAACCACTAGATTGCTATAGTTGACTATTTTATCTTGTGAACCTAACCTATTCCACTGATCAACTAATCTATTTCTTAGCTAATACCAAATGGTTTTGGTGACTGCTGTTTTATAATATAATTTTAGACCAAGTACAGCTATGCCAGCTTCATTTGATTTTTTTTTTTCATGAATTCCCTTGAGATTCTTGACCTTTTGTTCTTCCATATGAATTTTGTTGTTGTCGTTGTTGTTTTTTCTAGATCATTAAAATATTTTCTTGGGAGTCTGATTGGTATCACACTAAATAAATAGATTAGCTTAGGGAGTATTGTCATCTTTATTATATTCTCTCGGAGCACTTAATATTTTTCCAGTTATTTAAATCTTGACTTTATTTGTGTGGAAAGTGTTTTTGAATTTTGCTCATATTAATTCCTGACTTTCCTTTGGTATTCCCAAATATTTTATGCTTTCGACAGTTATTTTGAATAGAATTTCTCTTGGTATTTCTTGCTGTTGGATTTTGTTGGTGATGTATAAAAATGCTGAGGATTTATGTGGATTTATTTTATATCCTGTAACTTTGCTAAAGGTGTGGATTATTCCTAAGAGCTTTTTTAGTAGAATCTCTGGGGTTCTCTAAGTATACTGTAGTGATCTTTTTCTTTTTAAAATAAGTAAAATAGTTCTTTCTGGGTGGAGAGGGCAAGTTTCTCGGGGAGGTTTTCTTGGAGGCAGCTTTAGTATCAGTTGAAAGTAATAACCACCTCAAAACGCAGCCAGGTGATAAAAGTTCAGATGTTTTATTGTCTCTAATATAGCCCAGTTAGCTTAGAGACCTATCTCTCTCTATTTGGTTCCAAGAGCTCCCTCCGAATGTCTCCAAATCCAAAGGTTTGTCCTTCAGCCTCTGCCTCTTCTTTCTTCAGCCTCCAGCCAGCACAAAGATGGAATGAATCTCTTGTCTCCTTCACTTGGGGCTCAGAAAGCTTTTTGGCAAGTCTTTCAGACCAGCTTGGTCTCAGTGGGGGAAGTGCAGGAGCCCAACCACCAACCACAGTGGTGTGAAATGAAGATGAATCTGGTTTTCCACTGAACTCTCGACTCGTAGCTTCTTCCTCTGAAAACTCTTCTTCCACCACCAGCCAGCCAAGTGGAAAAATATTCTAGTGAATCTCTCTTGCCTTGGAGAGAGGGCTTCTGGCATAATTCAGCTGAAATCTGACCAAGAGCCTCTGTCTGTTTCTTTTATATAAGAGGGAGGAATTGTGGGATATGAGAGAGAGGGATTATGGGTTTTCTTCCATAGTGCTCTCTGGCCCTAAGAGCTTTAAGGGAGGTATGAATTCACAAAGTTACAAACTTTACTTTGTGAAACTCCCATACTTGTGAACTCCAATGAGTAAAGGTGTGAACACAAGCCTTGTATTAATTAGTTCTACTTAGTACCTTGTTTCAGTTTCTGGCCCAAAACATCTTCTTGTAAGATCAGATCAATAATCTATCAACTCTAATGAGTTAGCAGTTTGTAAAGATTCCAACAGTATACCATCATATCATCAGCAAAGAGTGATAATTTGGTTCCCTCATTACCTACTCTAATTCCTTAAATTTCTTTCTCAATTCTTATTTCCAAAGCTAGCATTTCTAATACCATATTGAATAGTAATGGTGCTAGTGGGCAACCTTGTTTCACTCCGGATCTTATTGGGAATGGTTCCAGTTTATCCCCATTACATATGGTGCTTACTGATGGTTTTAAACAGATGCTACTGATTATTTTAAGGAAAAGTCTATTTATTCCTATACTCTCAAGTGTTTTTAATAGGAATGGATGTTGAATTTTATCAAATGCTTTTTCTGCATCTATTGAGATGATCATATGGTTTTTGTTAATTTGATTATTGATATAGTCAATTATGCTAATAGTTTTCTAATATTGAACCAGCCCAGCATTCCTGGTATAAATACTACTTGGTCACAGTGTATTATCCTGGGGATGATTTTCTGTAATCTTTTTGTTAATATTTTATTTAAGAGTTTAGCATCAATATTCATTAGGGAGATTGGTCTATAATTTTCTTTCTCCGTTTTCAACCTACTTGGTTTAGATATCAGTACCATGTCTGTGTCATAAAAGGAGTTTGGTAGGATTCTTCAATCCCTATTTTTTCAAATAGTTTATATAGCATTGGGGTTAATTGTTCTTTAAATGTTTGGGAGAATTCACATATAAATCCATCTGGTCCTTGGGATTTTTTCTTAGGGAGTTGGTTAATAGCTTGTTTTATTTCTTTTTCTAAAATGGGACTGTTTAGTCCATTTACTTCTTTCTCTGTTAGTCTGGGCAAGCTATATTTTTGAAGGTATTCTTTCATTTCATTTAAGTTGTCGAATTTATTGGCATAAAGTTGGGCAAAGTAACTCCTAATTATTGCTCTAATTTCCTCTTCGTTAGTGGTGAGTTCTCCCTTTTCATTTTTAAGACTAACAATTTGATTTTCCTCTTTCCTTTTTTAAATCAGGTTTACTAAGGGTTTGTCTATTTTGTTGGTTTTTTCATAGAACCAACTCTTAGTTTTATTAATTAATTCAATAATATTTTTTTTAACTTTCAATTTTATTGATCTCTTCTTTTATTTTTAGAATTTCATGTTTAGTGTTTGACTGGGGTTTTTTAATTTGTTCCTTTTCTAGCATTTTTAGTTGCAAGCCCAATTCGTTGACCTTGTCTTTCTCTATTTTATGCAAGTAGTCCTCTAGAGATATGAAATTTCCCATTATTACTGCTTTGGCTGCATCCCACACATTTTGGTATGATGTCTCATTATTGTCATTTTCTTGAGTGAAGTTATTAATTATGTCTAGGATTTGCTGTTTCACCCAATCATTCTTTAGTATGAGATTATTAAGTTTCCAGTTATTTTTTGGTCTATTTTCTCCCCTGGCTTTTTATTTAATGTAATTTTCATTGCATTGTGGTCTGAAAAGGATGCATTTACTATTTCTGCCTTACTGCATTTGAGTTTGAGGTTTTTATGTCCTAATATATGGTCAATTTTTGTATAGGTTCTATGAACTGCTGAGAAGAAAGTGTACTCCTTTCTGTCTCCATTTAGTTTTCTCCAGAGATATATCATATGTAACTTTTCTAGTATTTTATTTACCTCTTTGACTTCTTTCTTATTTATTTTGTGGTTTGATTTATCTAATTCTGAGAATGCAAGGTTGAGATCTCCCACTATTATAGTTTTGCTGTCTATTTCTTCTTGCAACTCTCTTAATTTCTCTTTTAAGAATTTAGATGCTACACCACTTGGTGCATATATGTTTAGTATTGATATTGCTTCATTGTCTATGCTACACTTTAGCAAGATATAGTTTCCTTCCTTATCTCTTTTAATTAGGTCAATTTTTGCTTTTGCTTGATCTGAGATAAGGATGGCTACCCCTACTTTTTTGACTTTACCTGAAGCATAATAGATTCTGCTCCAGCCTTTTACTTTTATTTTGTATTTATCTTCCTGTGTTTCCTGTAAATAACATATTGTAGGGTTCTGACTTTTGATCCAGTATGCTATCTGCCTTTGCTTTTGGAAGAGTGTAATGGGCTGAAGCTTGTGTTGATGCACTGAGGTCCCAAGCACATGAGGCTAAATAGTAATTGGATCATACTCTATTAATATATAAGCTTGGAGAAAGAATGGCCCCCGCCTACTCTTTGTGCAAGTTCTGATGTGTTGTATAAGAAATGACGATTCTGGTGGGTGGAGGCAGGGGAGTGAAAAAGGAAGGGGAGGAGAGCTCAGGCCCCACTTTCTCTGCTAGCTGGCTTCCTGTCGCAGCAGCCCATATTGCTATTGCAATCCTTCTTGCCCATATTGTTATCACAATCTTTTTTCACCTCTTCACTTCAATAAAGACTGAAGATTTTCCCTTAACCTGAGTTCCTGACTCCAGCTGATTTTAAATACGCGATCATTACAATTAGTGCCCAAGCGTGGAAACCAAGGACCCTACTTTCACTGAAGAAGTCTCCAGTGACCAGGAACTTAGGTGAGTATAAGACAAACAGGGAACTTATTTTCTTAAAGACTAAATTAGTAACCTTTTTTGGCTGAAATGGGACAGATCCTAGGTAAAGATTCTCCATCCCCCACCCCAACCCCCCCAACCCTAGCCCCACCCAGGAGTGGTGCTATAGAAAGCCTGCTTAAGCTGATAGAAGATCAAGGGCTACTTGTAACTTGGGAACAGGCAGCTAGACTTCTGGGTACATTAAAATGCACCTCTCCTTGGTTCTTAGAGGAAGAGCAAATCTCTCTAGATAACTGGGCATTGGTTGGTCAACAGCTCTCCGCATATAACAATGAAAACGGTCCTCATTCAGTTTCCATCGAGGCATTCTATTTATACAATATGATACAGTTGGCCTTAAGATATGTATAAGTTCCAGGAGAAAAGGAAAAAAAAAACTCTAGGAATAGTCAAATGGGGAAGCCTGAGATAAAGGAGGAAGACAAAGAACAGATTAATGGCCATATCCTCACAGGGCATGGAGACTTAAGTGAAGCTCAAGGGTGTGGTGAATCTGAGGCAGCTTCAGCCCCACCTAAGGAGTAGGTAATTGACTCTCTTCTATCAACTCCACCCTCTGGGATGGAGGGAGGAGGGGTAGTGGGGGGGGCAGTGATAGCACCAGCACCTCCCCCCTAGCATCCAGCATCTCCCCCCAGCATCCAGCACCTCCCCCCCCCAGCATCTAGCTGCTCCTATGAGTAGATTGCAAAAGGGACTAATTAAGGCCAAAGAAGAAGGGAAAAATGTATCAGAATTTCAACACCACATTTTTCCTGTAATTCAACAGTTTAATTCTTCAGGTTAAGAAAGTAGAAGATACTCACCTTTTGATATAGAAATCAGGTCTTGTCCCAGATAATTGTACTGCTCGCTTAATGGCCTTTAATAAAATTCTAGCCACAAGCACTGGGTAAGGAGTAAGGCTTTGTTCTTGTTGTGCCAGGAGGTTCACACACTCTATCACACTGTCTCCTTGATGAAGGACTGCTGTGAGTGCCTCTTGTGTGGCAAAAAGTGATATCTCCATTTTTGAGTGACTCTTTCAACCACATTGGATAAAGCCAGTTCAACTTTTCTCAAAGCCTCTTCAGCTTCTTTTGTAAGCTGGCATGGTGAATTTAAAGCACTGTCTCCCCTTAAAATATCATATAATGGTTGTAACTGATAGGTAGTCAAGCCTAACACTGGTCGCATCCATTGGATATCTCCTATCAATTTCTGAAAATCATTTAAGATGTTTAGCTTCTCTGTTCTTAAGGACAGTTTTTGTACTGTAAGCACCTTAGGGTATACTTCATATCCTAAATATTGAAAAGGAGCATGTCTTTGAATTTTCTCTCCAGCTATGTATAATTTGTAGTATCTTAGTGTTTCTATCGTCTTTTGTAGACATGCTTCTAGCATTTGTTCCTCAGGTGCACATCCCAATAGATCATCCATATAATGTAATAGTATAACTTTTGGAAATGCTTTTCTTATTGGAGTAAGAGCAGCAGCAACATATATTTGACACATAGTGGGGCTGTTTTTCATTCCCTGTGGCAAAACTGTCCATTCATATCTTTTATAAGGCTCAGCTAAGTTAACTCTGGGCACTGAAAAGGCAAATCTTTTCATATCCTCCTTATCCCCGGATTGTGCTTTTCTTTTTATCCCCCCACCCTTCCCCTCCTTACCTCCTTCCCTCATATTAAACTTATGGGCCTCACTTGTGTCACTCAGCTCTCCCTCTTTAGGATCTGCCACCCTTCCTTTGGATCCCTTCCCCTTTCTTGTACCTTCCCTTATTACTCTTTTTCTTTTTCCCTTTTCCTCTCCCACTTTTTAACGAGGTGAGAGAAGATTTTCTGTAAAACAAGTAGTAAATTATTTTCTCTTTGACCCAACTCCGATGAGAGTAAGATTCACACAATGTTCCTCCCCCTTTCTAAGTTCCCTCAGATATGATAGGTTTCCTTTGCCTCATCATGGGATGTAGTTTCCCTTTTTATCTCCCCTTTTTCCTTTTTCTGACACTATCTCTTTTCCATTTCTACTTCCCTTTTTTTATGTTATATCAGTAAAATCAAATTATACATGTGATTTTTTTTTGTATATCCACACCAGAAATACAGTTATCAAGAGTTCCTTTTACCTTTTTCTGCTTCTCTTGAGTCCTTTGGTTGGAGATCAAATTTTTTGTTTAACTCTGAAACAAATGGAATTCCTCTGTTTCATTAAATGTCCATCTTCTTCCATGGGAAAAAACCCTCAGCTTAGCTGGGTAGTGTGTTCTTGCTGCATTCTAAGTTCTTTTGCCTTTTGGAATATCAGATTCCAGGCCCTTCGATCCTTTAATGTTGAGGCAGCCACATCTTGAGTGACCCTTATTGTGGCACCTCGCTATTTGAATTGTTTTTTCCTGGCTGCTTGTAATATTTTTTCTTTAGTCTGATATTTCTGAAATTTGGCCACAATATTCCTTGGAGTTTTTATTTTAGGATCTTTTTCAGAAGGTGTTCGATGAATTCTTTCAATGCCTATTTTACCTTCTGATTCTATTACCTCTGGACAGTTCTCTTTGATGATTTCTTGTAAAATAGTATCTAGGCTCTTTTTTTCATCATAGTTTTTGGAAAGACCAATAATCCTCACATTATCTCTCCTAGATCTATTTTCCAGGTCTGTCATTTTTCCAAGTAGATATTTCATGGCTTTTTCCAATTTATCATTTTTTTGGTTTTGCTTGACTGATTCTTGTTATCTCAATGAATCAATCATTTCTATTTGTTCAGTTCTGATTTTTAGTGAGTTATTTTCTTCGTTAGCTTTTTTACTTCTTTCTGTATATGTCCAATTGAGTTTTTAAATGAGTTATTTTGCTCTATGGAATTATTTTCCATTTCATTAATTTTTTTTTTAGTGAATTATTTTCTTTTTCCAATTCACAAATCCTAATTTCTTGGGCATTCTTAACCTTTTCCAAGTCATAAATTCTGTTTACCTGCACTTCTTGAGAGTTTTTTACCTTTTCCAATTTGTCTTTCAGGAAGTTGTTGCTCTCTTGCATAGCTTCTCTTTCCTTTCCCCATTTTTCTTCTAGTTCTCTTTTAAGGTTTATAATAGTCTCTTCTAGGAGGGACTTTTGTGTTGGGGACAACAATTGTCTGAAGACTGTCTGCTATTAGTCTCCTTGGGGTTGAAAAGCTGCTCTCCTTCTGTATAGAAACTATCAATCATCCTTTTGATTTTTTTTACTCATTTTGTTAAAGCCTGTAGGATATGCCTTCAGGGCCAAGAGGTTACCAGCTTTCTCTGTAGAGTAGTGAAAGTGTATGGATGAATAGCTATCCTGCACTGGTCAGTTCCTAGCCCCTCAGGACAAACCTTTCCTTGTGATCTTCCAGATTATCTTCAGCTGATGAGTTGTTGTGCTTCTAATCTTCATGGGTTTTACCAGTGAAGCACTATTTTTGAGGCTGAATTTAAAGTTGGTATTGAGAGTACGAGACGAGCTTAGAAAGACGTGTGTGCCTTCTCCACCATCTTGGCTCTTCCCCCCCATGCAGTTCTTTTAAACATATTTCCATGTTTGTCATGCTGCAAAAGAAAAATATATAAAGATGAAAAAAACAAAAGAAAAAGCAAACAGCAATAAAAAGATGAGAAAACATTTCCAACCAGAACTATTGAACACTAAAACCAAAGCATGGAAAAGCGATCAGCAAGTTTTCCTGCATCACAGGGATGAATCCAGGATAATGTAAAACATTGAAATAACATCGTGGTAATTAGGAACAATGGGGAGCCAATGCCTTATAAATTATGGAGAATTGGCTTGAGAATCAAAAAGTTCTGGGTTCAAATCATACTATCACTTACTAGATAAGTGATTCCAGGCAAATCACTTTACCTATTAGTGAATGCTGCAGGAATCTTTCTAAAAATAAACACTGTAGAGAACTGAAGCTATGTATCAGTAGAGGAAGTTACTCAACAAGAATTATCAACAATAATCACTGGAACTAAATAAGTAATTAACTAAGAATAGATGTACACATGAACTGATATGTAAATGAAGAAATAAATGAAATAGTAGAGACAATTCCAAAGTCGTATGGGTCAAGAGCAGTTATTTTAAAATATGGGAATAGATTTTTGTTAAGGACAATACCTGGCTAAAAGGGCAGGCCAATTCTCAGAAAGCCTTCACGGGTGTGAATCATAACACTTGAAGGAGTTGCAAAGCAGCCTTTGCTGACACACATGTTCCTTGTGGATTGGGAATGAAATAAATTGGAGGCAAGAGGGAAGAGGAGAAAGGTCAGAAAATAGCAACTGCCTCTCAGTCTCCTTGTATCATCTTCATCATCCTCTCACATGAAGAGGTCCATTCTACAGGTCTGAGTTAGACCTCCAGTAGCCACTGACAGGTGGCTCCCATATCACCACATATGGCACCTGAACATGGGACATAAGAAACAGAGAAACAAAGAAGCAGAAGCACCCGAGAGCTGTTCATGAGTAGGATTCTCCCAAAGTTCCTTTGGCAATCTGCAGGGAAGGAAAGGGAAAAGAGACTTGGGTAAGGCTTTTTTATTTTGGGTAATTAAATGGATCAACACATCAAAGAGCAGAGCCAGGAAACTGATGAGAGACATTTTAAAAAATGCTTCTGACTATAGTCCTCTTCTCCATTTGAAAGTTTGCCTTCATAATATCTAACAAGATTCAACACCTTCTATAATGCTGTTTGCACTCTCTAGCATGTGGACTCAGATACTTTAGTATGTGGACTAGATAACAGCCAATACATAAACGTACTGACTCTGCTGTGGGGGAGGGGGAATAATTGCATTTCCATAAAACAAAAAACAGGGAAATGTTGTAGACCATGGCTAGATGAAGGGACAGGTCAATTTTCTGAGATCCTCCATAGTTGTGAATCATAAACTTGAAGGAGTTGCAAAGCAGCCTTAGCAGATATTCCTTGTGGATTAGGAATGGAATAAATTGGAGCTGAGGGAAGATGAGAGAGGTCAAACAACACAACTGCCTCTCAGTCGAGAGGTCAGGGAACAGCAATTGCCTCTCAGTCTTGTATCATCATAATCCTCTCACATAAAGAGATCCATTCTACAGATCTGAGTTAGACCTCCAGCAACCACTGGCAGATGGCTCCCATATCACAACAGTTTTTCATAAATATATGTACCAGGAATGCTACTCCATAGCTAATTATTCTGCATTATTACCATATTTAAGTATTGGAAAATGAAATGCACTACTGTTTATTAAAGAAACCTCAATAGATAACTGCTTAGAAGTAACAACATTAAACTATACATATTTGAACCTTCACCTTCATGAAAACTAGTTTTCCATTTCTCTTCTGATGCTGCTCATTACCTAGATTTACCACTAGCATATGGAATCTGTATTAATATTTAGAATATCCATGCAGAAAAAACAGATCTTTGAAACAACAGTTGATATTTATAATTAATAATAATATGAAAATGAAGGTTTCTTCCTAAACCTTGACAGACTGAGAAGAAATAAAAAAAACCCACAAAAACAACAAAAGAATCTCTCTCTCTGTCTCTTTTTCTCTCTCTTTCTCTCTCTCTCTCTTTCCATACATATATATGTATGCACATATATATTTATATACACATATCTATGGAGAAAATCTATATATATCTATCTAAATATTTATATCTATCTATTTGTTTATCTATCTATAAAAAAGAACAGTTACAGAATGAAGGCATGATTTCTAGTGAGATAAAAAGAAGTAGGTGTTGTTCAGCATTTACATAGAGGTTGGAGCCCGAGATCTACAACTCTCATAGTAAACATGTATTGAGAGAGTTTTTTGTAGATCTGTGATGAAGTTTTAGTATGCACTGTTATATGAAACTTTTAAATTTTCTTACATATATATATATAGGAATGTACTATGTACAAATGCTTTTATATATGTATATATATAGTGTGTGTGTATATGTACATGCATATGTATATTTATGTGTATATACATATGTGTGTTTATATATTATATATTCCACACATCAACCTCATGATATAGATTATCTATTAGAGGTATTATTGTAATCTTACAGATGAGAAGACCAAGGATCAGAGATATGACATAATGTGCTCTGGGTTTCAGATCTCATATATCTTGCCTGAGGTAGCATTTGAAAGCAAATTTCTCCTGAACCTAATCCAAATACAACTTCAGTATTTTTTTTATTAAAATGTATCTCAGAAAAAACTTAGAAAATAGTATGGTAGAAATTAAGCATTGGCTAAAATCTAGCACCTTATAACAAGATAAAATTGAAATGGGTTTTTGATTTAAATATAAAGTGTGATACTATAAGCAAATTAGGAAAGATAGGGATAGTCTGTCAAATATTTGGAGATAGGAAGAATTTATGGACAAAAAAGAACTAGTGAACATTATAAAATGAAAAATGGATAATTTTGATTACATTAAATTAAAAGGTTTTTGTACAAACAAAACCAGTGTAGCCAGAATGAGAAGGGAAGTAGAAAGCTGGGAAACAATTTTATATTCAATGTTTTTGATCAAAACCTCATTTCTAAAATATAGAGAGAACTGATTCAAATTTATATAAATGTAAGTCATTCCCCTCAGTTGATAAATAGTCAAAGGATATAGATAGTTAATTTTCAGATGAAGAAATTAAAGCCATTTCTAGTCATGTGAAAAAATACTCTAAATCATATTGATTAGAGAAATGCAAATTAGGAGAACTCTGAGGCAACATTTTCCACCTGTCATATCATTTAAGAAGACAGAAATGGATAATGTTAAAAGTTGGAAGGGATGTGGGAAAACTGGGACACTAATATTGTTGGTGGAGTTGTGAACTGATCCAATCATTTTGGAGATTGAATGTGGATCAGAGCATATTATTTTCACCTTTTTGTTTGTTTGTTTGTTTTTCTTATTTATTATAGTTTTTTTCACTTTTGTCTGATTTTTCTTGTACAATGTGACAAATATGTAAATAAGTTTAAAAAGCCATTTTTAACCTATATCATATTGCTTGCTGTTTTGGGGATAAGAGAGATAAGTAGGGAGGAAGAAAAATTTGAAACACAAAGTCTTAAAAAATGAATGTTGAAAATTAGCTTTGCATGTAACAAATATTACTGAAAATTAAAAAAAAAAATAGAATGCATCCCGGGGGGAGGGGTATTTTTAGAAGTTGTAAGTACCAGAGCTAAAATTTGAACCTACATTTTTGAGTATAAATTTAATATTTTATATAATATTATTTGCTAGTTAGGAAAATTATTTCGAGTATTCCCACAGTTACTTGACATGGGTCAATTGATAGTACAGAGAATAGACTCTGTAATTGCAGTCAGGAAAACCTTC
This sequence comes from Antechinus flavipes, assembly GCF_016432865.1. NCBI lineage: Eukaryota > Metazoa > Chordata > Mammalia > Dasyuromorphia > Dasyuridae > Antechinus > Antechinus flavipes. Next base: position 308,965,465 of record NC_067399.1, on the reverse strand, counting down.
GCTTAAATCTTGCCTCTAACTCTTATTATCTGTGTAATCCTAGGCAAGTTAAATAACCTCTTTTAGATGCATTTTCTCCTTTGTAGAGAAGGATAAAATGACTTATCTTATAGGGTTTCTACAAAGATCAAATAGTATATAATATTTAATCAACCTTAAAGTTTATATAAATGCTTCTTCTTATTAATTAGCTAACTTAGATAATCCAATGTTTCTTTTGCTTGCATATGAAGATTCTAGTTTTGTCAGGAAAAAAACAAAACAAATTCCTTAAATTTAGGATCATCAACAACCTCATTCTGTCTTTGATTTGGGACATAGATTTTATATGTGGATTAAAGATAGTTTCATATAGCAAATCTTTGTTTTCCAAAATAATTAGTGAAGAAATGAATTCATATGAATATCAAAGGGTTTTCAATATTAGAAATCCATTATTAAACAGCTTCATGATTTAAAAGAAAGATTCCCTAAATGACTTCCACTGAATCAAGAATTCATGTCAACCTAACTCCAGCTCCTAAATCACCTGAAGATGAAATGTACTTGAAGTCAGGAAGACTTGGTGAGTCAGATATTGTAAGTTGTGAATAGACAAAACAAATACATAACAAGAATATAATAATACATTTTATTTAATTAACAATGGCAAACACTGTTTAATTCCTTGATAAATGTATGGGAAAAAAAAAACCTCCTTTTGGAGGCTTAAGGGTATTTATTTATTTGGGAAGAAAAAAGGTCCAGACTTGTGATAGTATTGGTTGCTTTGAAGCTCCCAGTAACGAACTTCTACCAAATACTACTTTGTCCCTTCTGTGCTACTAATAGCCTTAGAAAGTTGGGGAGTGGGGGAGGAAGATCACTTACAGATTAAGTAGCTTGCATAAAAAGTATGTTAAGTATGGTCATAGCCAATATCTTATATTAAAATTCAAGTCTTCTTAACCTAAGGTTGCATCTCCTCTCTTTACATGTGTGTATATTGTGCATGGATGTATACATATGTGCATATAAACAACTATATGTATTTTTACATATGTGAGCATATATATATATATATATATATATATATACATATATATTATATATATATGTCTTTGTTACACACACATAGATAGATAGATAGATAGATAGATAGATAGATAGATTGACTTACAGACAGATACTGAAAATGGACAATGAATTGCCTCCAAAATTAAACAAGAGATAGATGAAGCACCAATAACAAAGTAAAGGCAGAAATTCACCTGAGTTTTTTCCCAATTCCCTCTAAATACTTCAAATAATAACTTGAAGCAAATTTTAGGGCATTGGAATCCACAAAAAAGAGTTAAATAATTTTTCCAGATGAAGACAATTTAGAATGTCAACAGGGCAAATCCAAGAACTATATGAACACAATTACAGAACACTTCTCATGCAAATAAAATCAGATCAAAATAACTGGAAAAATATCAATTGCTCATGGGTAAGTTGAGCTAATAGAATAAAAATGACAATTCTGACTAAATTGGCCTATTTGTTCAATGACATAACTATCTAACTGCCAAAAATATTTATAAAACTAGAAAAAATAATAAAAAAAATTCATCTGAAAGAACAAAAAGTCAAGAATGTCAAGAGAATTAATGAAAAAAAATACAAAGAATAGTGGCTTAGTAGTACCAAGCCTAAAACTACATCAAAACCATTTGGTGTTCACTAAGAAATAGAGTGGTAGATCAATGAATAGATTAGATAAACAAGACACAATAATCAGGATCTATAGTTATCTAGTATTTAAAACTAAACCCCAGTTTCTGGAATAAGAACTCCCTATTTAACAAAAAATTCTGGGAAAACTTGGAAAATAATATGTTAAAAAGTCAGCATAGACCTACATCTTACACTCCATACCAATATAAGGTCAAAATGGATGCATAATTTGGGCATAAAGGATGACACCATAAACAAAATAGGAGAACAAGGGATAATTTACCTATCAGATCTTTGGAGAAGGAAGCAATTTATGACCAAAGAACTAGAGAACATTATGAAAGTCAAAATAGATAGCTTTGATTACATTAAACTAAACAATTTTTGCACCAAAAAAGCAATAGAAACAAAACCAGTACAAAATTGAGAAAAAAAAATCTTTACAACCAGTGTTTCTGATATAAGTTTCATTTTTAAAATACATAAAGAACTGTATCAATTTCATAAGAATATAAGTCATTTCCCAATTGATAAATGGTCAAAGGATATGAATATGCATGTTTTGGATGATGAAATTAAAGCCATGTTATATGTTATATGAAAAAAAAATGCTCTAAATCACTATTGATTAGAGAAATGCAAATTAAAACAACTCTGAATGTACCACCTCTCAGATTGGCTAAGATGACTGGAAAAAGTAAGGATAAATGTTGAAGGGGATGTGGGAAAACAGGACAATTATACATTGTTGGTAGAGTTGTGAAATGGCCCAACCATCTGGAGAGCAATCTGGAATGATGCCTAAAGGGCTATAAAACTGTGCATACTTTTTGACTCAAGCAGTGCCATTACTGGGTTAGTATCCCAAGGAAATCATAAAGGAAGGAAAAGGACTCACATGTGCAAAAATGTTTATAGCTGCTCTTTTTGTGGTAGCAAAGAATTGGAAAATGAATGGATGCCTATCAGTTGGGGAATGGCTGAATAAGTTGTATATGAAAGTAATGGAATATTATTGTTTTATAAAAACAATGAACAAACTGATTATAGAAAGGCCTGAAAAGATTGACATGAACTGATGCTGAGCAAAACAAGCAGAACAAGGAACATATTGTACATATAACAGCAAGAATGTGCAATGATCAACTGTGAGAGACTTGGTTCTTCCCAGTGGTTTAATGATTCAAAGCAATCCCAATACACTTTGGACAGAAAATTCCATCTGCATCCAGAAAAAGATAGTAGTCTAGATTGTAGTAGATAGAAGACCTGATTTCATATCCAGCCTCAGATTTTTACTAGCTGTGGGACTCTGGGCAAATCACTTAATCTCTGTCTCAGTTTCCTCATCTGTAAAATGAAAGTAAAAATTCCACTTATAACTGAGTTTTGTTAAGATCAAATGTGGTAACAGGGGCATTAAATGACACAGTGGATAAATCACTAATCTATAGTTAAAAAAAACTGGAGTAAAAATCCAGACTTAGATATTTATGAATTGTGTCATCCTGGAAAAGTTGCTTAACCCAGTTTGATTCAGTTTTTTTTTTTCTATAAAATGAGTTTGAGAAGGAAATAGCATACCACTTGAGTATGTTAGCCAAGAAAACTCCAAATGGGATCAGGAAAAGTCAGATAGGACTGAAAAGACCAAATAACAATGTGCTAATATTTGCAAATCATTTTCAAATTATCATTTTAATATAAAGTTGAATTCAATAGAATGACTTCTATGTTCAAAAAAAAAAGATTGAGATGTAAAAACAAAAGACATCAATAGAATTTTTCTTTAAAGAGGAAATTTGCAACATTTGTGTTTTCAAAGAGGATAAAAGAATAATTTATACAAAGACAAAAGCTATGTAGAAAAAAGAATTCTCTGAACAGTTTAAGGATGTTCATCAAACTAATAAATAAGCAACATTCCAAAAGACACATGATGAAATATGTTATCTACCTCCTAAAAGAAAGATGATGGATATGAGGTGCAGAAACATATATTTTTTGGATATGGCCACTGCATGGATTCAATTTGATTAATCATACTTATTAGTTATAAGGATGTTTTTCCTTTATTTCTCTTAGTTTATTAAGAATGGAGATTTTAATGGAGAGAGTTACTGATAGTGATGCCCTTTAAAAGAGGTTATTGTGGCATTTTTAAAGCACAAAAGAGAACAGAAGCAAATCCAAAAGGAAGCACAGAAATTCTGAACACTTTGAAAACAATAAAACTAAATAGATCCTTCAAAAAAAGTAAAAAAGTAAATAGGGTGAAATGAAGATTCATAATTTCATAGGGAATCCGATTTTTAGAGCTTTGTTATGTCTAGAAATGCTTTTTTTGCTATTTAAATTCAAAATTTAAAATTAAGAAAATTAGGGAAAAATTTAAAAGGGAAAAAAATTATTGTGCAATTTGGCAAATGTTATAAAAATAATTATAGCCATCCAGTAATGGATAGTATCCTTGTCATCTAAATTTGAGTCTTGTCGATTGTAGAAAACAAAGCAACTCACCAAATTTTAGATGCCAAATGGCTTTTTTTTTCACCTATAACAATACAATTTACTGAGGAAAAAGGTGATTTATGGGTGGGGAAGGATTTTTCATCTATATCCCTGGAAGGAACTCCCATGCAGATTAAATGAAACATTATTGGAGTGCTGAAATAAGTTGCTGCCAAGCCAGTGAATGAATGATTTAATTAGATATCTCCATTTAGGTTTTATGTGGGTTGTGATATTTTAAAAATTATGTGAAGTGCTTCATCATAACAGTTAAGATCTTTGAGCAGAAAAGCGCTAATATTTATTCTTAATGAATAGCAAACATCCCTCCTTAAGACTTATGTTATTGATGAACAATAGCCTTCTCTTTCTCTTCCTTCAGTGCTTAGCAAAGGAGATGTAGTCAAGACAAGACAGTAGCTTGGTGTTTCCTATTCAATTTTAATACCTGTTTTACATATATTACAACATAGCCAGAGGTCAAGTAAGTATTTAAACAAGCAGACTAAATGGAACAGGACTCCCATTTATTCATGATGTCCTGTGATAGAAATGCTCTCCAGATAATCTTTGGGTAGCAGGTGCTTGCAAACAAAAAATCAAGGACAAACATTGATTTTTTCAGCTACTTGATTTCAGCAATTGGACTTAACTCACATGGAAACTGAAGAAAGAGAGGACCATTATGTCATTTAAATTTGGTCCCAGTCTGCACTGATGAGTACAGGCTGCACACAGATGTGGATCTGATTTTGACTCTAACTGGATCGTTTGCCCACTCAGATGTGACTTCCTTAAAAGGTTATTCATCTTTGTTTCCAGAGTACCTAGTTTAGTGCTGTGAACATTACAAACATTCAAAATATATTAACTCATGCTGATGATAAAATTGTTATTTTCTGTGTGTTCCCTGGCTTCACTGGGTACAGCATTTTGAAAAGTGAAAGTTCCATTTCTTCCCTTTAAGTGTAGCAGACCTTATCTAATAATGATGAATGCAGGCCATAATGTGGCATCATTTATTATGGATATCCGATTTTCTCTTTCCTTGGAGTGATTTTATTGTATTAAACTTCATTATTTTTCCTGGAGTTTTTCTGTACACTTTAATGACAGCTGTGATCCCAGTTTGTGAGATAGAGATAGATTAGAGATAGATAGATAAAGATGCAGATAGAGAGACTGAGAGATTAAAAACAGAGATAGAACTAGAAATTGGACCTTGCCCAGAATTTCTTTCATTATAACTCTCAACTTTTGTTAAACAATTCAGGTTCAACAGGGAAGTGAAAGGCTTCTAGTTAGAGAACTTTCCAAAAAGATTATAGGAGTACAGATTTAAAACTATAATGGACCTCAAAGACTGCCATTTGCAGAAGAAGAATTGAAATCCAAAGAAATGATTTGTTCATGATTTCGCATGTAATACATATTAGAAGGGGTATTGGAAGTAAGAACTACAGAACCAATATTTTTTCCTACTGTCAAAGACAACGTGTCAAATGTGAAATAGTCTATATATATATATATATGCTTTAGTCATTTGCTCAGCCAAGTGCCTGCCAAGGCAGGTGCTTAATAAATGCTTTTTGATTGGAAAAAATGCTTTTTCTGTTCAAAAAATCAGAGGAAGGTAGAATATATATCACATTATTAACTTCAAATGAGATATCACATACTTACTACTTGTGACATCCTGGGAAAGTCACTTAAATTTGTTTTCCCTTAGTTTCTCAAACTGTAAAATGGGGATAGGAATAGCCCCTCCCTCTAAAGATTTCTGTTAGAATCAAATGAGATAATATTTGTTAAAAAGCACCTGGCATAGTGTCTGGCATATATGGAGTATAATTTAAATGTTTATCTCTGCCCCCCTTCAGTTATTAATGAACTCAGATTAGTTTTTGGCAAGCACTTACTTTATAAATACATACAAACTATCCTTTTAATAAGCAATTTGGGAATTTCACCACAAAATATTGAACATCTCATTGAATGTGAAAGATTCACCTTCTTTCTCCATTTTCATATTTAGGAAATTGCTTGTTTCTGTTTCTTCAGCAGTCCAATACTCCATGATTTCTCAAAAATGACCAGCAGATGATGCAGCAGTTTTTGTGACAAGTACTTTTCTTCTTTTTTAAAATTTTATTTTATTAAAAAAGAATAGAAAAAGAAAAACAGAAAAGGAAAACAAAACAGAACAGTATTTTGTCAAGTGCCCAGCAGAACATAAGGGAGAATTCAAAATCTATAACAACAAATTACCAATTCAAGAAAAGATATATATAATAGTAGAAGAAATTGTATTAATGAGATTCCATCTTTTCTTTGCTTCCTTGTAGATAATTTTTTAGTTCTCTACTGCATGCTTTTTAAAACTTTATTCCTTTTTCTCCCTTTTCTCCCTCCTGCCTCCCCCAAGAAGGTTATAGTTAAGCAGAGATATATGTTATGTATATCTATCTATCTATCTATATATATATCTATAGATATAGATATATATAGATAGATAGATAGATAGATATACATAACATATATCTATATATCTATATATATATATACATACATTTTACACCTCCATGATCTCCACACTTCATGGAGGTGTAACACATATATACCTCCATGATCTCCACATATATATATTCATATATATAAATATATATATATAAAAACATACATGCACACCCTTTTTTAACCATTTTGGTTTTTTTTAACCATTTATAAACCTGAATCTAAAACAATAATAATTTGGCTGACATACAATGTAGATTTCTTTCTTGACTTAATATTTAAGTTTGACTTATCTCTTCTTTCCTATCACTGCTAATTCTTCTCCTTTAATTTTGCTCCTTAACTTCCCTTGCTATTATTTAACCTCCCCCCATCCATGGAACTGTCCTTTATCTTCTTCCAACTTTTGCTTTCCCTTCCACCTATCCCTCCCCTCTTATGTCTTTATAGATTTTGGAGGGTGCTGTGCCATTTATGGTATATATGCAGTGTTTCCATTTTAACACATTCTGAATGTAAGTTTGCATAACTACAAGCCCTCCTTCTCCTTCTAATGTCTTATTACTATTTTAATCTTTTTCTAGGCAGTTTTGCTTTAAGTAAGATCATGTTCAACTCTGACCCAATCTTTCTTTTGAACTACCTAATTGTTGGTGTCAATTTTAAACATATGGTATGCATTTCCATGTTTAAAAAAACAAAAAAACATAAGCAATTTGTCCATGTTAAGTTCCTTGAAACTGATCTTTGACATTGACTAAAATATGTTAGAAAAGCCCTGCAACAACAAGACTAGATGATGATCAATTGCTCTCTTTGACAAATGAGATGATTCAAACCAGTTGCAATTGTTCAATGATTAAGAAAGCCATCTACACCCAGAGAGAGGACTGGGAACTAATTGTGGACCACAGCATAACATTTTCACTCTTTCTGTTGTTTGCTTGCATTTTGTTTCGTCTTTTTTTCCTCAGATTTTTTTTTCCTTCTTGATCCAATTTTTCTTGTGCAGCAAAATAAATGTATAAATATGTACACATAGATTGTATTTAACATATATATTAACTAACACATTTAACATGTATTGGACTACCTGCCATCTATGGGATAGGGAGAAAGGAAGGGGGAAAATTTGGAAAAGAAGATTTTGCAAGGGTCAATGTTGAAAAATTACCCATGCATATGTTTCATAAATAAAAAGCTTTAATAATAAAAAAAAGCTTTAATAAAAATTAAAAAAAGAAAGTCCTGAAAACCTGCCAGCCCATTTTTTCATTCAATATTATAGATAATTTTAATATTTTTGGCTGCAGGCCTAGTTCTTTTGATTGCCAGTATATATGATTCTAGGACCTGAAGTCTTTTATTGTGGCTGCTGGTAAGTTCTATACAATTATAATTGTAACTACAGCATATTTGAATTGCTTTTTTCTTTATTTCTTGCAGAATTTTCTTTTTGAAATAGGTCATTCAAAATTTGGCAATAATATTCCTGTACATTTTCCAGAAAGGATCTCTTTGAGGTGGTGATCTGTGAATTTTTTTCTATTTCTACTTTCCCCTCCTGTTCTAGCACTCTAGAATGATTTTCTTGGATTATTTCTTGCATTATTTTTCTTACAAAAAAAGGTTTTTTTAGTCATAGCTTTCAGGTAGTCCAATTATTCTTATATTTTTTTCTTCTTGATATGTCTACACATCTGTTGTTTTTATATATGTTTCACATTTTGTTTTATTTTATTTTTTCATTCTTTATATTCTGTTTTATTATTTCTTGATCTCTTATAGCTTCACAGGCTTCCCCTTGCTCAATTCTAATTTTTAAAAAGTAGTTTTCACCTTTGAGACTCATTTTCTAGTTGGTTAACTCTCCCCCATAATCTTATTTTTCTTAGATGATATATATTTTTTGTTTCTAGTTTTTCCTCAATGACTCTCATTTGATTTTTAAATCCTTTTTTGAGTTTTTCTATAAATTCTTTCTGGGAATGGAACCATTTAACAATGCTTTTTGAAGTAGAAGAAACTTTTAAAAAATTTTTATTTCAATATTCTCCTCTAACGGTTGTAATGGGTTGAGGCTTGAGTTGATGCACTGAGGTCCCAAGCACGTGAGGCTAAATAGTAATTGGACCATACTCTATTAATATATATGCTTGGAGAAAAAATGGCCCCCGCCTACTCTTTGTGCAAGTCCTGATGTGTTGTATAGGAAATGACATTTTTTGGTGGGTGGAGGCAAGGGAGTGGAAAGGGAAGTGGAAAGAGAGACTGCTGGCTATTATCTTGACACAGCTGCTCTCATTGCTATCTCAATGGCCCTTCATCTCTGATCCCCCTCTGCTAGCTGGCTTCCTGTCGCAGCTGCCCATATTGCTATTGCAATCCTTCTTGCCCATATTGCTATTGCAATCCCCCCTCGCCTCTACTGAGAATAAACATTGAAGATTTTTCCCTTAACCTGAATTCCTGACTCTGGCTGATTTTAAATATGCGGTCATCACATTTGGTGCTGAAGCATGGGAATCAAGGATCCTACTTTCACTGAAAAAGTCTCCAGTGACCAGGAACTTAGGTGAGTATGATAGACTAAACTAGTAACCTTTTTTGGCTGAAATGGGACAGATCCTACCTAAAGATTCTCCATCCCCCACCCCCAGCCCTACCGAGGAGTGGCGCTATAGAAAGCATGCTTAAGCTGATAGAAGATCAAGGGCCTTTTGGACAAGAATTCAGGAACAGCTCAATATACCTATGCTGCATGTGGGATCGATCCTTGCTCATCGCTGCTATGGCATCTGCATGAGTGTTGAAGTGCACATCAGCTTCACTTGTGGCTTTCCTACTTGGGCTGTATTCCATGGTGATATGAACAGGCTTCAATGGAGCAAAAAAACTTACAATGTCTTGTGCATTGGCTTGGAAAGGCAGTCCTCTCATGTGAACAAAATGCAATGAAGGCAGGGTTCCAAAATCAGCAGCTTCAGGAGTCTTCTCAGGTGCCTCCTTGGGTAATTCCATTTCCTTTTCACTTTCAAAGGTTGTGATAGGTCGAAGTTCCTCACTCCCATAATGTTCTTCAAAGTTCAATTCTGGTTCAGTCCCGTACTTGGCCATAGAAGGCATTGCCTTCTTCCCTTTGTGAGACCCAACATGGGTTCAGACTTCATTTCTTCTGCTTGGGAAGATTTCTATGTACTGGTTCCCAATTTCTTCCTTGTGTTTCAACAGAGCTTGGTTGGCCATTTCTGGTTCTTCAAACTGCTCATAAGCTTCCCCCATTTTCCTTCTCCCTCGGTGGTCCATGACAAATGTTATGTCAACTATATTCAGACCTGCAAAGAAATCCACAATGTCCTTCTCATTGCAGCTGTAAGAAAGTCCTCTCAGGCAAACCACGCCATCATTAGCCACAGGGTTTGACTTAGCCTACAGGCTCTTCATTAAGGCATCCACATCTTCATTGTTTATTTCATAAACTTCTACATAGCGCTGACGCATGCATAGGTGGTGTTTTTCTAAGGCCTTCTTTACATCCTGTTCCAACTCCAGTTCAACTAATGCATCTCCCCCGCATTTCCCATCTCTATTTAAGAGGAAATGGATTCCATGCTCACAATTTCAGATTCTACAGTCAGAGGAAAATTTAAACACATCTTCCACAGTGCAGGACCAAGGCAATCCTTGAGTGCGAATGAGATATACGTCATCCTCCTCCTCTCCTAACTTGGATGAAGCCAGGTCATACTCAGAGAGTGATGGGAGGTCTTCCAGATTTCAGTAGGTGTGGTACAAAGAATTGCCATAGCCCAAATAAAATTTGCAGCTTCTAATATATACCAGCTCTTTAAGGAACTTCAGGAGCAAGTGAGAAAGCATCCAGGAAAGATTTATATCTTGCATATCCACTCACATAGTGGACTTCCAGGTCCTATTTTTGATGGGAATTCAAAGGCAGATAGCCTTTTAACTATGTTAGCCAGTATTTCAGGAGGCCCAGGAATTCCATTCTAAATACCATCAAGCTGCTCAGGCTTTGGGTTTACAATTTGGGATAACAAAAGAGGAAGCTAGGAGCATAGTAAAAAGCTGTACAGCTTGCCTTCCTTTCCATGCTCCTACACTGCCTCCAGGGAAGAACCCTCGTGGTTTGAGACCCAATGAAATCTGGCAAATGGATGTGACCCATTATAAATCTTTCGGTCATCTGTCTTTTATCCATGTTGTGGTAGACACCTTTTCAGGATTCACTTTTGCAATACCAGCAGCAAAAGAGATAGCCCGAGTGGTCACTGAATTCCTCACACAAGCATTTACCATTATGGATGTGCCACAACCAAAAAAACAGACAATGGTCTGCATATACCTCCAAACATTTTGCATACTTTTGTGCACAGTATAAGATTTTACACACCACTGATATACCCTTTAATCTTCAAGGACAGGCAATAGTAGAGAGGAGAAACAAAGCCATTAAGACGCTGCTCCAAAAACAAAAGAAAGGGGGAGCCACAGGTAACCCTAGAGAACTACTAAATCTAACCCTTTATATTATTAACTTCTTGATTTTTGACAAAGATGCACTGGCTCCGGCAGACAGGTTTTATAACCCACCGGAAGGGCAGTGTCCAGTGCAAGTAGCTCCACTATCTTTAGATAATGACCAGGTGATGTGGAAAGACCCAGAAAGTGGTGAATGGAAGGGACCAGATAGGCTAACTGCTTGGGGGAGAGGGTTTGCTTATATCTCTACAGGTGGAGAAGGAATCAGATGGGTGCCAACGAGTCGATTCACGTTGTCCGTCACAGAGAGACAGAGCAGACCCTTGAAACGAAGAAGACCCAAGAAATATCAGGTGGTTCTGTTGCTGATTGTGCTCACCATTGAAAGAGCATGGCAGTTATGGTATTTGATTCATGGACATAGAAAATTGTTGGACTTCAAAACCCTCAGGAATCATTGGATTCTCTGAGACATGATGAGATTGTTGTAGGACTTGAAAACCTTCGGGAATCATTGGATTCTCTGAGATATAAGATTGTTGTAGGACTTGAAAACCCTCAGGAATTATTGGATTCTTTGAGACATAAGACTTGAAAGCCCTCAGGAATCATTGGATTTTCTGAGAAATGATAAGACTATTACAGGATTTCAAAATCTGCTGGAATCATTGGATTCCCTAACACATAAAAAGACTTTTACAGGATTTCAAAAACTTGGGGGGATCATTGGATTCCCTGATATTTGAAGCAATGGACAATAGATTGGTTTTGGACTGTCTCTTGGCTGCTGAAGAAGGCATATGTGTGACTGCTGTTTACATACTCTCCTTCTAGAACTTCTGGCAATCTTTTACAACACCATGTTGATTTATATTGTTTGTTATACTGTTACTTGTGTGTACAATTCATGTTTGTTACACCACATCAAGCCTGCACTGACTGTGGGGAAAGTCATCACTAATAGCCTCTGCGTTATTGCTATGTGCTTGTGTAATACCTCCCATGCTGATGGGTTTGTGCATAATAAGACCCTTCAGCCCAGAAACGCTCTAGCAACCCCCACTTCCTTTTGGTGCTTTTCATCTCCCTTCCTGAGATGTCAGGGGGGTTGTGATCACCTCCTTTTTGGTGCTTTCACCTCCTTTCCTGAGAAGTCAGGGAGGATGTGATCACCTTCCCTTGGGGGCTCTGACCTCCCTGAGGAGTCAGGGATGGCATGATCACCTGTGTTCTAAAACAAAAGAAAGCTGGAAATGTAATGGACTGAGGCTTGAGTTGATGCACTGAGGTCCCAAGCACGTGAGGCTAAATAGTAATTGGACCATACTCTATTAATATATATGCTTGGAGAAAGAATGGCCCTTGCCTACTCTTTGTGCAAGTCCTGATGTGTTGTATAGGAAATGGCGTTTTTGGTGGGTGGAGGCAAGGGAGTGGAAAGGAAGCAGAAGGAGAGACTGCTGGCTGACGTCTTGACACAGCTGCACGCATTGCTATCTCAATGGCCCTTCATCTCAGATCCCCCTCTGCTAGCTGGCTTCCTGTCACAGCTGCCCATATTGCTATTGCAATCCATCTTGCCCATATTGCTATCGCAATCCCTCCTCACCTCTACTGAGAATAAAGATTGAAGATTTTTCCCTTAACCTGAATTCCTGACTCTGGCTGATTTTAAATACACGGTCATCACAAAAGATGAACCCTTGTCTTTCCTATTCCCATAGTAAGTTTCTGTGGTTGGATTCTTTCTTCTTTGCTGGCTCATTTTTTTTTTCTATGAGAAATATTAATGTAAGCACCTCTAATGTGGGGTGGGAAGATGATATCTCTAATTTCACTTCAGCTCTCTCTCCTCTGACCTAGAAGCCCAACCATGAACTTCCCCTTCTTATAAGTGCCTACAGCCATTATCATTCTTGTCCCATTGCTTCTGCACTCACTGGGTCTGCTGGTTTCTTATGGCTAGGCTTATCATCTAAGATTCCCTTAGTCTTCCTGAACTCAGACCTCAGACTCTGCATACTGTCTGAAAGGTGAAAGTTTCTGTGGCTTACTGAGGCTCTAGCCAAACCCAGCTAGCCCCAGGAATTCCCACTTGGTGATTCTGTGGAGTGAACCTGGAAGTATTTGCACTTCACACTGGTTAATCCCAGCTTGATATCTTTCTTCAGCTCTTCTTGGGTTGTACCAGGAGGATCCCTGTTCTACTCCAATTCTTCTTTGTGTTTCCCCAGTCTATGTTTGCCATGAGGAGTAACTTTGTTTTGTTTGTGGGAGAAATCTGGAGAGCTTGAAATTTAGAGACTTTCTTCACTATCTTCATGGAATCCTCCCTGATAAGTACTTTTCAAGTAACTTGGAATGCTATTTCTGGGGTAGGTGACTAAGTAATATAAGTAAGGAAAAAACTAAGCCTAGCACCTCAGAAATTTCTCATTTGATTATCAAAACATTCTTAGACAATTGTTGCTGTCATTTGCCCCATTTTATTGAGAAAATTAAGGGTAAATAACTTTTCCAGAATCATAGAGCTAAGATAGTGTCTGAGGCATAATTATAATTCCAGTCTTCCTGATTCCAGACATAATATTCTATACACTATACAACTTAAGTGTCTTTAAACATATGAGCAATTCTTTTATTTTTTAAAATAGTATTTTATATTCCCAAATACATGCAAATACAGTTTTTAACATTCATCTTTGCAAAAACTTGTGTTCCAAGTTTTTTTTCCCTTTCCTCTTCCCTTTCCCTTCCCCAAGAAACAAGCAATTCGATATAAGTTAAACATGTGCAATTTTTCCAAACATATTTCTATCTTTTTCATGATGCACAAGAAAAATCAGATGAAAAGGGGAGAAAACATAAGAAAGAGAAAGAGAAAAAACAAGCAAACAAACAACAACTACAAAAAATGGTGAAAATACTCTGCTATAATCCACATTTGAGTGTCCTTAGTTCTTTTTCTGGATGTGAATGACTCCATCACAAGTCTATTAGAATTGCTTTAAATCATCTCTTTGTTGAAAAGAGCCAAATCCATCTGTAATATTCTTCTTTAAAATATAATCTTCTCTGGGAGCAAGTTTCTTGGGGGGCTTCTGGGAGCAGCTTCGGGGAGCAGTGTAATCACCACGAATGCAACCAGGAGTTAAAGTCCAAATCCTTTATTGTCTCCTTCAAAGTCTTGTCTCTTTCACTTAGGGCTCGGCTAGTTTTTTCTGGAGGCCTTCTGTAGTCTTGGTTCTGAGAGAATAAGTTGCCTTCTCTGGCTTGTGAATCTCCTCGAATGAATCTGGGCTGAGGCTCTGAGAGCTTCTAGTGGGCTTTTCCTTTCTGCCCCTGACAGCTCCTCCTTATATGCCCCACACTGAGTATATATCAATCATTATATCACTAAGGGAACCGTTATTTGTGTAGGATTAAATCAAAGCTAAACTAGATTTAATCAGTCTCCTCAATTCCACTTACTACCTTGTTTCAAGTTTTGGCCTGTAACATCTCCTTGGAGCATCATCAGATCAATCATACTGAACCATGCTAAATTAGATAATTATTGTCTCTATCAATTCCACTGTCTTAGTACCTTGTAAAAATCCTAGCATCCATCACACTTGATTATCACATAATCTTGTTGTTATTATGTACAGTGTTCTCTTGGCTTTACTCACTTTACTTAGCATCAGTTCATGTGAGTCTTTCTAGACTTTTTTGAAATCAGTCTGCTCTTCATTTCTTATAGAACAAGAATATTCCATTACATTCCTTTCCCATAACTTATTCCATAATTGATGGTCAAACATTCAATTTCTAGTTCCTAAGCAACTCTTTAAAACATTAAAACATTTATTATCTAGCCCTCAAAAATCCAGATAATTTCATTAGGGTTTGCTGGAAAGAGTACTGGATTTGGTATCAGAATATGTGAACTTGTATCCTGTCTTTGGCGCTTACTATCTGGGTGAGTTATTAGTTAATACACTTTAGCTTTTTAGTTCTCCTGTTCCTTATCTATCATGTTCCTTATATATCCTTATAATCCTTATAAGATTGTACTGAATGACTTCTTAGGTTCTTTACTGCTCTGGACCCATGATCCTGTCATTCTGTACTTTGTAGCAATACTTTATACAACTTGTACCTAGCTTTAGATTTAGATTTGTTGTTCAGTCATATCTGACTCCTTCTGATCTTTCGAGAACTGTCTATTAATGGTCTACATGGGATTTTTTTCGAGAAAAAAACAAGCAAAACAAAACAAAACAAACAAATAAAAAAATCCTGAGGTCTTTCACAATTTCATTCTCCAGTGGCTTGGGGCAAACAGAAATTAAATGACTTGGCTAGGGTCACACAGCTGGACAGTATCAGTGGCCAGGTTTGAAGTCTGTTTGATTCCAGGCTCAGAGCTCAAGCCACTGAGTCACTAGCCACTAGTTTCAGGCAGGCCTGGATCAAAGATCTGCTTCTTACATATACTAACATAGCAATCCTATATAATTCACTTGAATCAATTAACTTTTTGCTTTAGAAAAATAAGAATAAAAGTTATAGCTAAGGTGCTGACTTCATTCATAGAAGGAGTTTCTTTACTTGAAAGAGGGTTTAAAAAAAATAATGATAAAATTAAAGATTCCATTTCTATTCCTGCATAAGGTAGGATACTTGGCATTGAGCAGGTGAGGAAGAAAATGAATATTTAATAGGACTGGCCTTGTAGAGAAGCACTAAAATTTCTTTGAGAGGTAGATTGGGTGAATACTGTTCCATAACATGAGAAAGAAGGTCAATGGAATTTTAGCATTTATTGATGTAACTGTGGGAACAATGAGAGGAATGCTAGCACAGTGGTATTAAATTCAAATATAAATGTATTCCTAGAGCTGTATATTGATTTAGAAAATCACAAGTTTTCTTGTTATCTACATTGAATGATAGTGTATATTTTATATTTATAATTTGCATTTATATTTTTAAAATTCATTTCCCAAGTGCATTTTGATCTTGTTTAGATCATATAGTACTGCTGCAGGCAGACTGTGAACTATGAGTTTTATGCCTTAATTGTAAGATAAAATTGAGATTGGAGAGATTCCAGACACATATTCGCACACAAAACCACACTATAATCAAGCTGTTATGAGAACCAAATGAAATGCTAATTGTTAAGGATTAAACCCATTGTCTAGTACATAGTAGGGACTATATAAATATGAACTATTTATTAGTATTATTATTATTGTAGGAAATTCCTAATTACAAGTATTTCTTTCACCAATACAGACCACTAACTTCTTTGACATGTATATCTTAAGACTTATCTGGGATGCCTCAAAGGTAATAATGTCCCAGAGATAGTAGTCAGAAGTAAGATTTTAATACAAGTTGTCCTGACACTAAAGAAGGTGCTCCATGTTTTCTCTCAAGCCATATAAGTATTTTTTTTTTTATATAAGAGAAGCTTAATAAATATGTGTTAACTGGGAAGACTGAGAAGTATTGCCTGATGTAAAGTCAAGTAAGTAGAACCAGGAGAACACTTTATACAATAACTAAAATATTGTAAAGACAACCATCTTTGAAAAATTTAGGAACTCTACATGTTGGTACAAATCAAGTTTTCAGAGAATTGATGGTGAAACATGTTGTTAACATCTAGAGAGAGAGGTAATGACATCAAAATGAAAATTAAAGTTTTTCTTCTTTCTTCCCTCCCTCCCTCTCTCCCTTTTCCTTTCTTTCCTCCCTCTCTCCCTCTCTTGCTTCCTCCTTCCCTTCCTATCTCCTTTCTTTCTTCCCTTCCTCCGTCCCTCCCTTCCTTCCTTCTTCCCTTCCTTTTTCTCTCCCTCCCTCCTTTCCTTCCTTCATTCCTTCTTTCTTCTTTACTGCTTTCCTTTCTTCTTTCTTTCCTTCTTTCTCTTTTTCTGTCTCTCTGAATTTGCTTTACTTGATTATGCATATTTGTAATGGATTTTGTTTTTCTTGTTTCTCAATGGATAGAGAAGGTAGGAGGTAGAAAAGAGAAAACCCACAGTTAACATTTATATAGCATCTACTATGTGTCATGCATTGTGTTGAGCGCTTTATAATTATTATCTCACTTGATCCTCACAACAATCATGGATGATAGGTGCTTTTATTATCCCTATTTTATAGCTGAGAAACAAAATCAAACCAGCATTAAAAATGTGTGTTGAGCTGAAATTGTTGAATTGAGTGGTTTCAATAAAAAAACTCTATTTTTATGCTGAACCACCACTTGGCTACATTTCAATCATCTCTTCATGTATTACTCTACTCAGAGAACAGAGGAGTAGGTGCTTTGTGTCTTCACACAGAGAAAAGCACACCTGTCTCCTCTGAGGCTTGTTCTGAGTCTGATCAAGGTTACTGTCATTTAATCCTTCTGCAAATAGGATAATGAATGCCTCACTCTGGTCTTGCTGTCTTTCCTAGAGAAATGTCAGTTGTCCTTTCCCCAAGGCCCACTATGGTTGTCAGAGATTGCCAGGTAATCCCAATAGTTCGTCTGTTATGCCCATTAGCTATTGGATGCAAAGACAAAAAAAAACCTTCAGGATAAAAATGAATTAGAAATACATTCTTTAGAAATAATGTTTTAGAAACTACTTAATTCCTTTCATTTATTTACACCTTATGTTGTATATATATGCATACACTCTCCTGCAATTTAACTATCTGTGTGCATAACAAGTCACAGAAAATAAACTTATTGAGGTCAATGAGTTTTTTTTTTTTTGGCCTTTGTATCCTAATTGTCTATCACAGTGAACTATACAATGATCCTTAATAAATCTTTTACAATTAATTAAATTTCATCTTTCTAAAATCATTACATTTAGGCTAAAATTTCAGGCCAACATTTTTGTGAATTTTTCTTTATAGTCAGTTTTCCACCTATTCACTGGGCTCAGGTGGCAAACACCAGTGGCCAAGAAAAAAATAAAGTCAAACATAGCATCATGATTGCTTTCCCACTGAATTTTTCTGATGTCATTATCCCAATGGATATGTGACAGTAGTCAAGGGTGTCTCAATGCCAGCTGATGCTTCTTGATTCTCGGAGCAGGGAAAGATTGAGACTGAAATTTGCCAGTCATATGGAGCCAGAAGTCAGTTCCCAGAGATAAGATTGCTTGAAAAGTCATTCAGAGGTGGGAAGTATGATCTGGACCAAACACATAATTGGTTCCAGAATAATCCAGCATGTGAAAAACAAGATATGGTCTACTTTGGGCAAATTTAACAATAGTGTTTTATTTTTAGATCCTATAGATTATTAGTTTGCATTAATTTTCTACCTTGATTCTTTTTGCAATGAAAGAGCTATTTATTTAGAAGGAAAGAAAATATCTTCAGTTCTTGAGCTATTCTAGCACAAAGGCTATCTATTCACAAATGTCTGGCAGGTGGGAGGCAGGGTCTGAATCAGAGACATAAATTAGTTGACAAAGCACTGCAGATCTTGAAAGATAAGACATGGTCTGGTTTGGGCAGAAGTTTGAAAGATTAGAACTATTTACACTTCATACAAACTCTGAGATAATTTCAAATATTTAAGGTTTTGTGGGCATGTACATATTTTATGGCCAGTTGCTAGGGCACCTTCTATGTTACCCCAAATTAATTTCATCTGGATGCTTCCCTGCCATGACCAGTAGCATTACGCTTGGAGGAAATAGCTGTCTCTGAGTGGTGGCAGATAGATTTTGGCAACCAGTGCAGTCTTCTCCTTGGTGTGTCATTGTCAGATCCACTTTGGATCAAACATGCAAAGTATTTTGTCTCACTTAACCTCTATCCACTCTCGCTAGGAAGTAACAAAGCAGCTCAAAGCGGATTTCTAAGGTAGTAATATGTTCTAGCGACATTTGTGTTGCATTCTTAATATGATCATGATAAAAGGCAAATTTAAATTTGTTTTTTTCACTTTTTATGACCTGCATGGTTTTATTGGATTTAACTTTCTATTTTAATTCTCTCTACACTAAAAGAGCTATTTATTTGGGAGAAAAGGATATGATCACAGGTTGAATTATGGTTAGGTTCTAGATCATTGGCTACATTCCCCAAGAGTGACTGACATCAGACATCAAAAGCCTCCCACTAAATTGACCTGTATGCAATATGTATGTATATGCAAAATATACATTATAGTGATAAAATCTGCCAGTTTCATTATAGTGGTGCACTATCTATCTGCTTTAGATAGGGTGAGGACAATTATATAATTCATTAACTATTCTCTGGGGTCTTATTTGGTATTCAGTTACTCAGAGTTTAACTTTATTTACACATTTATAAAAAGCTGTTTACTTCGAGCAAAAGAAAATAAACACTGTTTTTATTTGTATTCTCCCTTTTTCATTTTTCTATTTCAATTTAAATTTTGTGGGGAAAGATGTCTCCTATAGGCACTTTTTTTTTTTTTTTAATATAAAGGACTATGTTAAGATACATCTTTTTTTTTTTTTTTTCTGAAAGCAAAACAAGAGGCAAGCTATAAGGTGGTATAATGGATAGTGCATTTGTCTTGGAGTCAGTAATCCTAGAGTTCAAATCCTGCCCTAGATCTTTCCTAGATGTGCAAATTAAATTCTGCCTGACTCAGTTTCCTTACCTATAAAATAAAGATAGAATTAGCACTTACTTTCCAAGGTTCTTGTGAGAATAAAATGAGATAATATTTATGAAGTACTTTACCAATTTTAGACTTTTATAGAAATGCTATTTACCATTATTTTTGTTATTATTATTATTATTGATGTTGGAATAAAGATGAGTGCTTTGGAATGAAGAACAACAGACAGACTAATTGTGGAAGTCAGTCACATATGTGGAAGGGAAGACAAATAATGTGGGATGGTGGAAAGAACATTGAATTTAGAATTAGATAAACTCAATTCAAGCCTAGCTCTTCATTTTTTTTAACCTATGTGACTTTGGAGAAGGCAACTAATCTTTTAGGGCCTCAATTTCCTTAATCATAAAATAAGTGATTTGAACTCAATGGCTTCTGAGGTTCATTTAAGCTTTGAATCTTTGATCCTATGATCAATTATTCTTCATCCTCTTTGATATCAAGTAACAAAGGAGAATATGATTATTCTGCTTCTCCTCCTCTCCTATTCCTTGAATCTTTCCAGGAAACTCTTGCCATCCCTGAAACAATCACATACTGGGACTGTGTTTAATTGTGTATTTCTCAGTAAGAGAAGAGAAAGAACAAGAAAAAAGACATATAGCTATGGTCTTTTATCTAGAAAATTCTAGGACCTTGGATAAATCATTTAAATTCCTTCAGTCTCAGTTCTTAATGTTTAAATTAGAGTGGTTGAATTGACTGATATCTAACATTCTTTCCAGCTAAAATATTCTATAATATTGATCAACATACATAGTGTATTTCAATATATAAAATGAAATTTATGGCAAACCACTTATAAGAAAATGAGAGACAGACTGAGAAACAAAGAGAGAGAGAGAGAGAGAGAGAGAGAGAGAGAGAGAGAGAGAGAGAGAGAGAGAGAGGGAGAGAGAACATGAAAGTCACAGAAAGACAGAGACAAAGAAACAGAGAGACAGAGTATGAGAGTGAGAGAGACAGAGATAGACAAAGACCGAGAGACAGAATATGAGAGTGACACAGAGAGAGAGCGAGCCAGAGAGCCAGAGATAGAAACACAAAGAGTCAGAGAGAATGAGAGTGGCACAAAAAGAGAGAGACAGAAAGAGAGACAGAGATGGTGACAAAGAGAGTATTAGAATGTTGCACACAGAGACAAATAAACTGAGAGACAGAGACAAAGAGAAAGACAGAGACAGAGAGACACAGAGAGATAGAGACAGAGAGACAGAAGGAGTTTGGAGTCACACACAAACACACACACACACACACACACACAGAGAAAGAAATAGATAGATAAATAGACAGACAGACACAGACACAAAGAGACAGAGGCAGAGACAGAGTGTGAGAGTGACACAAACACAGAAAAAGAGACAGAAAGAGATAGAGAGAAAATATGAGAGTGATAGAGAGACATATAGAGACAGAGACAGACAGAGACAGAATATGAGAGTAACAGTGAGAGAAAAAGAGAAACAGAGACAGAGACAGAGTATGCAACAGTGTCAGAAAAAACGACAAAGAGAAACACAGAGATAAAGAGAAACAGACAAACACACAGAGAGACAGAGAAAAAAGAGACAAACATAAAGACAATTTAAAAAGAGTGAGTGATAGAAAGAGAGAGAGACAGACACAGAGACAGAGATAAAGACAGAGATAGAAACAGAGACACAACGTATGAGAGTGACACACACAGAAAGAGACAGAGACACAGAGAGACAGAAACAGTATGAAAATAACAGACAATGAGTCAGTGACAGAGTATGACAGTGACACACACACACAGACAAAGACAGAGAGAGTATGAGAGTGATACACATATAGAGAAAGAGAAAGAGACAGAGAGACAGATGAACAGAGAGATAGAGACAGAAACAGAGATCTTTCTTACTTCTAACTTATATCTAATAAATACATATCACAGCATAATCTTGATAAATAATTTCTTCTCAGGATGTTGAAAAAAAATTTAGGAAATTGTTTTAAGTTTACAACTTCATCCCTTTCCTTTCATAGTCTTCAGTTCAAAGAAATCATCCTCAATGACATTACCAATGCAAAATGCCTTTGAGCTGCCATGTTGCTGTTGTTAAGCTGAACATGTAGTTATCTCTGAGGAAAAAGGAAAATCAGGGAATATTTGCTATCATATTGGTTCAATCTGAATTCCTTTCAGGGGTCCTCAAATACGGCCCATGGGCCAGATGTGGCAGCTGAGGACGATTATCTCCCTCACCCAGGGCTATGAAGTTTCTTTATTTAAAGGCCCACAAAACAAAGTTTTTGTTTTTACTATAGTCCGGCCCTCCAACAGTCTTAGGGACAGTGAACTGGCTCCCTATTTAAAAAGTTTGAGGACTCCTGCCGGGTTACACCCTCATATTTCAGAGGAGAAAGTGCTTTTTCAGTATACTTCTGAACCTAAAAGAATTGTTAGTACAAAAGGAAAAGGGATTGTGAATTACAAAGATCAGTGAAGTCCATGAAGCCTTTTAGGCATCGGTACAGGACGATTTAAGAAAATTCATAATTTCTGCTCTTGGACTTGTGCTTTGGTATTATATACATCTTCATAAATACATACCCACCAAAAGGAGGAAAACCAAGACTATAAAATCATAAAAAAGAGAGGCACCTGAGACAGTGTCAATGTCTGAAGAGAGGACAATATGGATGAAGATTGAAAAAAATATCATATTTGTCAATTACAAGGTTACTGATAATTTTGAAACGAGTAGGCTCGATAAAATGATGAGATTGGAAGGGAGATTGAAAATGACTTAGAAGAAATTAAGAAGTAGAGCTGCTGATTTTCAATGGCACTTCAAAGTATTTCATCTGAGGAGAGGAGACATGTAAGATGTTAGCTAGTGGGATCAAAATGAGCAACTAAAAAAAAATTAAAGATAATAAAAATTCTGCTGTGTTTTAAGGTGATTGGTAAAGAAGCAATTGATTGGTGTTGAAGATTATCAAGAGATTGGGGATGGGGTGGGTAGAACTAATGAAGGCAATTTGTTAGAGAAGATGGGATCAGATATACAGGTAAAGAGTTGGTTTTATTGAGGAGATAAAATATGATATCCCACAGGATGGTGGGAAATTAGGGAAAGGAGAGAAGAGGGAGATTTTGGTGAATGGCCTTATTTATTTATTTATTTATTGGGCAGGGGCTAAAAGACATGGTTTCCCTCAAGGGGGAGGGTAAAGGGAAAATATGCTACATACAGTTATCTCACTTGATCCTGGAAACAACCCTGAAGTTAGTCCTTCTTCCTTTTTAACTAAGATTTTTTTAATTGCCAAACAGGAAGAGCTAGTTGGTAGGGGATAGAGCATCAGCCCTGAAGTCAAGAAACCCTGAGTTTAAATCTGATCTCAGACACTTAATACTTCCTGATTGTGTGACTTGGGGCAAGATGTTTAACCCCAATTGCCTCAGCAAAAAAAAAAAAATTGCCCAACAACAAAATAACCAAAACAATATGCCAAAGCTTCCTGACACATTTATCTCATTTGAGAGCATATACTATAGAACACAAACATCTTTTGTCCCAGAGATCTAATGAGATACATTTTCTAATATAGTTCCTAAGGCCTCATTTGATGATTATAATTACTTAGCACAATTTCATTTTCCCCCTTCTTTTTGTTTATATTTTTTCAATATTATTTTCCTGACTCTGATCACTTTATCCTGTATTAGTTCATAGAAATTTTAAAGATAATTAATATGTCATTTCTTAAAATAATTTCCTGTTACTTCTGTATACTACCATTTTTAATTGTTTGCTAATGGAAAGTAACACTTTTTTTCTCCCATATTTTAGGTACCACAAAAATGATTCAATAAAACTTTATGATATATAGTGAATCTGTGTTTTTGTATTTGACTTCCTTGGAGTAATGGAATCTCTGCATGAAAAAAAATACCATCCTGTCTCCTGCTCTTACCATGCTATCCTATCATTCCTGAGTTCATGATTACTTATCTCTGTTTCTGTTCATTCCCATTACTCTGGATGCTGGATGCTTTGTGGAACCTAGGCACACTAATTCATGAGAGAAAGATATTTCCTAATCCTGGAAAGTAGTCTTTAGTTGGAGAATATAGCTTATTATGCCCATTACTCTTATGTAAGATCCATGTTGATCTTTATGATAAGATTCTCTATTTCACCAGAAATATGCATATTCCTTTCTCTTATCTTCCATGGGAAATATTTTAAAAATACGATTCTTTAATTTCTCTTGCTAAAATTAGATCTATCTTCTAATTTCTTATGTCAATTTCTCACCTTCATTTCTTTTACCTTACAGTTATAAAATATGTAAAAGTAAGGAAGTTAGTCTTCTAGATCAAGTTCAGGTACATCACTAGGTCTCTCTTTTGTCCATTGTCCATTTTTATCACATTAGTGACATTCTGCTTTTACTGCATCTAGAAAAAAAGTTTTTTTTTTTTATCAAGGCTTTTTATTTTCAAAATATATGCATAATTTTCATTATTCACCTCACCCTTGAAAAACATTGTGTTCCAAATTTATTTTTGTTCCCTTCCCCATACCCCCTCACCTAGATAGCAAGTAATCCAATATATATTAAAGATGTGCAATTCATCTAAGCATATTTCCACATTTATAATGCTTCATGTAGAGGGCCAGAACTGTGGAGAAATATTCTTGAAACAAGGATACTTACAACAAGGTGTTAACTCAGTGGAATTAATGAGATGATGGTTCTTTAGTTTACATATACTTAGTACTTAGTATAGTGATATAATGGTTCTCTAGTTCAAACATATTCATTATGCTGTAATGATGTAATTGCACTAAGGTACATAAGGGCTGAGAAAGACTGGAAATGGGAAATTCCATTTCTGACCATCCTCCTGGTGGCTCTCCTGCCTTCTGTACTCCTTCACTAAAATTAAGGCTGGTCCTGAGATTCTCCAGAAAGCTAGCCCGAACATTACAGCTGCACAAGAAAAAACAGATCTAAAAGGGAAAAAAATGAGAAAGAAAGCAAAAAACAAGCAAACAACAATGAAATTAAGTAAATTTTTCTATTTTGTTATTTTTTTCTTAAAACCATCTCAATTTTGTTTATTATTTTAATAGTTTTCTTGCTTTCAATTTTATTGATCTACCCTTTTATTTTCACAACTCAAAATTTGTTGTTTAATTAGGGGTTTTAAATTTGTTCTACTTCTAGCTTTTTTTTTAGTTGCAAGCCCAATTCATAGATCTTCTCTTTCTCTATTTTATTCAAGTAAGCATATAGATATATAAACCTTCCCCTAAGGACTGCTTTGGCTGCATCTCATAAATTTTGGAATGTTGCCTTATTATTGTCATTCTCTTGGATGAAATTATCAATTCTTTCTATGATTTATTGTTTCACCCACCCATTCTTTAGTATAAGATTATTTAGTTTTCAATTAACTTTCTTCTGTTTTCCCTGGTCCTTAAATGTATGTAATTTTTGTTGCATCATGATCTGAAAAAAGATGTATTTACTATTTTTCCCTTTCTGCATTTGATTTTGAGATTTTTATGCCCTAATACATGGCCAATTTTTGTGTAGTTGCCATGTACCACCAAGAAAAAAGCATATTCCTTTCTGCCTCCATTCAATTTTCTCTAAAAGTCTATTATACCTAACTTTTCTAAAATTTTATTTTCCTCTTTGACTTCGTTCTTATTTATTTTGTGGTTTGATTTATCAAGTTCTGATAGAACAAGGCTGAGATCCCCCACTGGTTTGGTTTTGCTTTCTAATTCTTCTTGCATCTCTCTTAATTTTTCCTCTAAGAATTTGTATGCTATAGCACTTGGTGCATATATGTTTAATATTGATATTGCTTCCTTATCTATGGTACCCTTTAGCAAGATATAGTTTCCTTCCTTATCTCTTTTAAATTAAATCTATTTTTGATTTTACTAATTCTGAAAACAGGATCACAACCTTTGCTTTTTTTTTTCTTTAGCTGCAACATAATAAATTCTGCTTCAACCTTTTATCTTTGTTCAGTATGCTTTAAACACTATTTTGTAGGATTCTGGCTTTTAATCCAGTCTGGTATAAACTTTGTTTTTATGGGAGATTCATCCCTTTCACATTCACAATTAAAATTACTAACTATTTCTAGCCATCTTATTTTCCCAAAATTATACTTTTCTTTTTCTTTTCCCCCTTTCCCTCCTCCCCAGTGTTTTGGTTCTGACTACCACCTCCCTTAAACGTTCCTCCCCTTTTACAGCTCCTCCCCCTTTCTTATTCCTTACTCTATTTCTGTTCTCCCTTCTATTAGCCTCCCTCTTTCTTTTGCCCTTTCCTTTCCTAATTCTCTATGTGGTGAGAGATATTCCCTAAATATGTCTCATATTCTCTCTTTGAGTCAAATCCGGTGAGATTAAGTTCACATTAAGCATGTAATGCTCCTTCTCCTACCTTCTTTACTTCAATTGTAATAGGTCTTTTTTGGCCTCTTCATGAGATGTAGTTTACTCTAGTTTACCTCCCCTTTTCTCTATTTCTACTACAATTCCCTTTCCACTTCTAGTTTCTTTTTTATATCATTACAGTAAAATAAAATTAAACCTAAGTATACTCTCTAAATATACTCATAGTTAAACATGTCATCTTTCCATATAGGGATATAAGCTTTTTAACTTTTAAAAGAAATGTTTTTTTTTTCTTTCCTTTTTACTTTTTTATGCTTCTCTTGGGATCTATGTTTGAAAGTCAAATTTTCCATTCAACTCTGGGCTTTTCATCAAAAATAAGTGAAATTCACCTGTTTTATTGAATGTCCATTTTTTCCCTTGAAAAATAATGTTTAATTTTGTTGGATAGTTCATTCTTGGCTGCAATTCAAGTTTCTTTGCCCTTTGGAATATCATATTCCAAGCCCTTCAATCCTTTAAAGTAGAAGTTGGTAGGTCTTGGGGTAATTCTGATTGTGGCTCCTCAATATGTGAATTTTTTTTTTTGGCTGCTTGCAATATTTTTTTCCTTAATCTGATAATTCTGAAATTTAACTATAATATTCCTTGGTGTTTTCATTTTAGAGTGTCTTTCAGGAGGCTATTGGTGAATTCTTTCAATGGCTATTTTACCTTGTAGTTCTAGGATACCAGGGCAGTTGTCCATGATGATTTCCCGAAAGATATTGTCTAATCTCTTTTTTCATCATAATTTTCAGGAAGGTCCAATGCTTCTTATGTTGTCTCTCCTAAATCTATTTTTCCAGGTCAATTGTTTTTTCCAATGAGCTATTTTACATTTTCTTCTATTCTATTTTTTCTTTTGTTTTTGTTTTTTTGTTTTGTTCGACTGATTCTTTTTTTTTTAATATTATTATTTTAATAGTCTTTTGTTTACAAGTTATATGCATGGGTAATTTTACAGCATTGACAATTGCCAAAACCTTTGTTCCAGTTTTTCCCCTCCTTCTCCCCCCTCCCCTAGATGGCAGGATGACCAATATATGTTAAATATATTAGAGTATAAATTAAATACAAAATAAGTATACATGTCCAAACTATTATTTTGCTGTACAAAAAGAATCAGACTCTGAAATATTGTACAGTTAGCTTGTGAAGGAAATAAAAAATGCAGGCAGGCAAAAATAGAGGGATGGGGAATTCGATGTAATGGTTCTTAGTCATCTTCCAGAGTTCTTTCACTGGGTATAGCTGGTTCAGTTCATTACTGCTCCATTGGAACTGATTTGGTTCATCTCATTGCTGAAGATGGCCAGGTCCATCAGAATTGATCATCATATAGTATTGTTGTTGAAGTATATAATGATCTCCTGGTCCTGCTCATTTCACTCAGCATCAGTTCATGTAAGTCTCTCCAGGCCTTTCTGAAATCATCCTGTTGGTTGTTTCTTACAGAACAACACTATTCCATAATATCCATATACTACAATGTATTCATCCATTCTCCAATTGATGGGCATCTATTCAGTTTCCAGTTTCTGGCCACTACAAAGAGGGCTGCCATAAATATTCATACCATACAGGTCCCTTTCCCTTCTTTAAAATCTCTTTGCGATATAAGTCCAGTAGTAACACTACTGGGTCAAAGGGTATGCACAGTTTGATAACTTTTTGAGCATAGTTCCAAATTGCTCTCCAGAATGGCTGGATGTATTCACAATTCCACCAACAATGTATTAGTGTCCCTGTTTTCCCACATCCTCTCCAACATTCCTCATTTTTTTTCCCTGTCATTCTAGTCAGTCTGACAAGTGTGTAGTTGTATCTCAGAGTTGTCTTAATTTGCGTTTCTCCGATTAATAGTGACTTGGAGCATCTTTTCATATGGTTAGATATAGTTTCAATTTCTTCATCTGAGAATTGTCTTTCATATTCTTTGACCATATATCAATTGGAGAATGGCTTGATTTTTTTTACAAATTAGAGTCAATTCTCTCTATATTTTGGAAATGAGGTCTTTATCAGAACCTTTGACTACAAAAAT
Source organism: Antechinus flavipes (assembly GCF_016432865.1). NCBI lineage: Eukaryota > Metazoa > Chordata > Mammalia > Dasyuromorphia > Dasyuridae > Antechinus > Antechinus flavipes. The sequence continues at coordinate 308,937,093 of NC_067399.1, read as the reverse complement.
GTTTTCCCAGTTTATTGCTTCCCTCTAATATTGTTTGCATTAGTTTTGTTTGTACAAAAACTTTTCAATTTGATATGATCAAAATTTTCTATTTTGTGATCAGTAATGATCTCTAGTTCTTCTTTGATCACAAATTCCTTCCTCTTCCACAGGTCTGAGAGATAAACTATCCTGTGTCCTCTAATTTATTTGTAATATCATTCTTTATGTCTAGGTCATGAACCCATTTTGACCTTATCTTGGTATACGGTGTTAAGTGTGGGTCAATGCCTAGTTTCTGCCATACTAGTTTCCAATTTTCCCAGCAATTTTTTGTAAAACAGTGAACTCTTATCCTAAAAGCTGGGGTCTTTGGGTTTGTGTCTGACTAATTCTTGATATCTAATTGAGTCATTTACTTCCATTTGTCCAATTCTAATTTTCAATGAATTTTTTTTCAATTAGCTTTTTTCATCTCCTTTTACATTTGGCCAGTTGAACTTTTAAATGAGTTGTTTTGTTCATTTGATTGTTTTTTTTTTTTTTAATTATCATTCTGTTTTTCAATAAGTTGATTTCTTTTTTTAAAATTTCAATTAATCTATTATTTAAGGAGTTATATGCTTTTTCTATTTCATTAAATCTATTTTGGAAGGAGTTATATGCTTTTTAAATTTATCTAAAACTATTTTATTTTTTTAATTTATTTATTATTTTTTTTAATTTAAATTTTATTTTATTTAATAATAACTTTGTATTGACAGAATCCATGCCAGGATAATTTTTTTACAACATTATCCCTTGCACTCGCTTATGTTTCGTTTTTTTCCCCTCTCTCTCTCCACCCCCCCCTCCCAAGATGGCAAGCAGTCCTATATATGTTAAATATGTTGCAGTATATCCTAGATACAATACATATTTGCAGAACCGAACAGTTCTCCTGCTGCACAGGGAGAATTGGATTCAGAAGGTAAAAATAACTCGGGAAGAAAATCAAAAATGCAAATAGTTCACATTCATTTCCCAGTGTTCCTTCTTTGGGTGTAGCTGTTTCTGTCCATCATTTAACCATTGAAACTCAGTTAGGTCTCTTTGTCATAGAAATCCACTTCCATCAGAATACATCCTCATACAATATCGTTGTCGAAGTGTATAATGATCTCCTGGTTCTGCTCATCTCACTTAGCATCAGTCCATGTAGGTCTCTCCAAGCCTCTCTGTATTCATCCTGCTGGTCATTCCTTACAGAGCAATAATATTCCATAACATTCATATACCACAATTTACCCAGCCATTCTCCAATTGATGGGCATCCATTCATTTTCCAGTTTCTAGCCACTACAAACAGGGCTGCTACAAATCTAAAACTATTTTAAAAGAGTTTTTTTTTTTCAGATAATTTTTGTGTTTCCTTTTCCACACTCTCTTGCCAAGTTCTCATTTTCTTTCTTCATTTTTCTTCTAATTCTCTTTTAAAGATCCTTTTTAAATCCTTCCAAGAGAGCCTTATGAGATGGAGACCAACTCAAATTGCCTTTTAGGGCTTCATTTAGAGACAATTTCCTTTTAGTGTCCTTATAGTTTGAGGTCTGTTCTTTTCTGTCCCCATAAAAGCTATCTATGGTCAAAGTTCTTTTTTGCTTTTTTGTGTATTTTAAATTTTTCTAGGTCTGCTCTTAGAGAAAAGAGGAGATTGTTCCAAGTTTCCTCTACAGCCAACAACAACTTCATGCTGCCTTAGGGCTGGTGCTGCTGACTTTCTTTCTGTGCTAGATGAAGTGGTCAAGTCCCAATTTATTCTGGAGTTCAAGGACTCACTGTTTGCCTTTTGCAGTTGCATTTGATGTCTCACAGCTAGTCTGCAAATATGCTGGCTTCTGAACCAAGACAGAGTAGCCAATGCTACTGCATTTTTAGCTAAGTGTCTCCTAGTAGATCCCCACTAGTGTACAGATGACACACCACCTTGGGACCCTGAGCTGTGTCTGTAGTTGGCTACCTGTCCCCTGCCTGATTAAAAAAGGTTTTTTCTGAAGTTCTTCCAAAATATCTTCTGCTGGAAATTCATTACCCTTCAAATGTTTGTGGATTTTCTCACTCCAAAACCAGTTCAAAGGTTTGATCTGGTGTAGATCTAAAAGAAGCTAGAAAGTATTCCTAACAAAGACCTGCTTACTCTCTGCCATAGTTCAAAAAATATGTAAAAACACATAGAGGAGAAAATTTAATTCAGACCCCAGATTATTATCCATACTTCTGATTTTTTAAGATTCTATTAAGTCATCAAGACTTCTTGATCCTTCATTATTTCATTTTACACTTTCTTTTACTCATTAATCAAATTTCGTTTTTTAATCATTAGCCTATATAAACATGAGGAAATTACTTTCATTATTTAAATTTTCTTGGCAATTGATTTTTCTTGTGTTATTTTTATTAAAGTATTTGCAAATCTATAGTAAGTTGATTTACATTTTTGTTTGTTTTAGTTTGTTTTTAGTAATCACTCAGATGAGTCTCTTTCATTGAAAGGCCAGCTTTTTTTTATCCACTATTTGGCTCAGTTTTACAAAATTTGCTGTTTTGCAACTTAGTCTCTTCTGTTGAAATAAATCACCATTTGTATGTTTGAATGTGTGTATGCATACATATGTCTGATTTTTGGAATATCATATTCCACACTACTAATCCTGAATTATGCAAATTAGTTTTTTTCTAATTGAAACTTTTCACCTGGTTGCTTAGACTCTTCATTATTTGGTGATGAATATGTGAAATTTAACACCTACATCATTTGAGTATTAAGATGGATTTTTTTATGATAGTGGTCAGAGACAAAAATTAATTCTCTTAATTGATGCTTTATTGCCTGTTTCAGAAAGTTTAGACAATTTTCTTAAGTAATTTCCAGCATTATGATATTCCAGTTTTATGATATCACATTCTGGTGACACATTATACACACACACACACACACACATACACACACACACATATATATATACATACATATATATACATATTATCTCTTTTTAACCTGTCCTCAGAGTCAATTTCCTTGGCTATGCAATTCATTGTTCTTTCAAAATGATTTTCTTTTATTTCTCTTCTGATAAATTCTCTTTGCCTTCTATGTTTTTGAGTTCCTAATGTATCATTCTTTGACACTATCTCCATCTTTTGAGACATTCTTGGTACCTTGATTTTTTATCCTTTTTTTTTTTTTTCATTAATTCTGCTTTGGAATTCTGATTTCCAATCTAATTTATAAAATATTAAAGAGTTTCTTTAAAAAGTTCCATTTTACTTTTGAATTTTGTGCTATTGTTCCATTATCTCTAGGGAGGTTATAATTTTTAAAATTGGGCTTTTTGTTTATATTCCCTTCACCCTAGCTTCCCTGACTTTCTTCATATCTTTGTTAAAGTCTTCCCTTTTGTAAGATATTTTTCCCAATTTCCCTGTAATGTTAGTGCCTACTTTCAGTTTACTATCTCTAGTTTATCCCGCATATAGTTTGTTTGTACACGTTTGCATATTTTCTTTCCTATGAGACTATGAACTTCTTAAGAATAATGACTGTCTTTGCCTTTATCTAAATCCCTAGCTCTTAGCACAATGTCTGATGTATAGAGCTTAATAAATGCTAATTGATTGATTTTCTTAATTTTATAATATTTGTTCAAAGTATTATGACCTTTAAAAATTATCTTTTTCTTCTGTCTTTATGATTCTCACCATTGTTTATCTCTTTAGAAGCTCAATTAATATTCAGCTTTTCTTTTCCTGGAGTTTAAAAAAAAATCTTTTAGCCTCTTTCTTGTATTATTAGAATTTTGTTTCTGATTTCTTTCTTTTTAGCACCTTCTGATTCTATTATTACACAGAACCCTGGTGCTAAGCTCCTTCAGGATTCTTACACTGGGATTTTGAGAGCCTTTACTAGTTTCCTGAACAGAAAAAAATCTCACAAATTGACCCTGATTCAGTTTTAAATCTTTTTTGCTTGGGATATTGGTAGAATCCTTACAAAGTGTTAACTCACTGGAATTGATAGAAACAATACTTATGTACTTAAGTTTACACCTTTGAGAGTTCACACATTAGAGTTCACAAGTTCAGGAGATTCACAAGTTACACCTCCCATAATCCCACTCTCTCGGAGGAGAAGTCAACCTTTGGGTTCACACTTTTAAGAGATCATATATAAGAAGTTCTTAGAGCTTCAGTCAGAAGTAAGTCAGTTCGGGAAATAGAGCCAAAATTCAATCGGGAGATTCAGAACTGGAGATTGAGAGGGAGCTGGAGGCTGAAGCTGGAAGAGACAAAGGACAAGCTACAAGAGCTCTTGGAACCAAGGAGGGAGATAGGCCTCTAAGAAAACTAACAGGGCTATTTTGGAAGAGACAATAAAGGAATGTACTTTAATAGCTGGCTGCATTTGGAGTGATTATTGATCTGAACTGAAACAAAGGCTGCGTCCAGAAGCCCCACAAGAAATCTGCTCCCAGAGAATCATTATATTTTAGAAAAGAAGAAAACACTACAGGATATGGTAACCCTTAAATTTTTTCTCTTCAACTGCTATAATCCTAACTAGCTGCATTTTCTCACCCCTCATCTCCATCAGTTTTACTCTCTTTCCTTTGAGCATCTGTGAAAAAGAAAGCTACTTTCAAACAAAAAACAAAAACAAAAACAAAACTAATGTTTCTTGCTTTTTACAGAGTATAGAAGGAATGCAAGTTTGAAATTAGGCTAACTTACTTCAAGGAGGAGAATTAGACAAGAAAACTCATCAGAAGTGGCACTGAAACATTTGCCCCTGAGATTACTTATGTCAGCTATATGTAGCTTGTAGCATGGACTACTGGTGGGGACAAGTGGGCAATTCTTACATTCCAGTTCTCTTCAATATTATTTCAAGACAGTTTTATCTTGTATAGGAGTTCTGTCTTGTGAATTCATGTTTATTTTTTATTTTCAGTATGTTTTCTTTTATGTGCAGAGGTTTGGGGGAAAAAGTACTCTTCCATCTTGGTGGTAGTATATTCTCTTGTATTTTCTGTGAATTTTTTTTTTATTTGCTTGTTGGAATCTTTACAAACTGTTAAGTCATTAGAGTTGATAGAGACAATGATTATCTAATTTAGCATGGTTCAGTATCCTTGATCTGATCTTACAAGGAGATGTTTTGGGCCAGAACCTGAAACAAGGTACTAAGTAGAACTAATTGATACAATGCTTGTGTTCACACTTTTACTCATTGGAGTTCACACGTTTGGGAGATTTCAGGGTTTAGTATGAGATAATCGAATTCACACCAACCTTGAAGCTCTTAGGGCCAGAGAGCACACTGGGAGATATCCCACAATCCTACTCTCTCATATATAAGAAACAGACAGAGGCTCTCGAAGAGAGTTCAGCTGAATTAGATTGGGAGGGGAGCGTCAAGTGAGTTCAGCCTGAAGCCCTCTCTCAGAAGAGAGTTACTTCAGAACATTGACTGGGGTCAGAGAGGAGCACTCTGGGAGGAAGCCCACAACCCCTCTCTTAGAGGCAAGACAGATTCACCTTTGTGCTAGCTGGAGGCTGAAGGACAAACTTTTGGATTTGGAGACATTTAGAGGGAGCTCTTGGAACCAAGCAGAGAGATAGGCCTCTCACCTAACCGGGCTATTTTGGAATGAGAAAATAAACATTTGCATTTTTACCAGCTGGCTGCATTTTGGGTGATTATTACTCTTAACTGAAACTAAGGTTACCTACAGAAAACCTCCCCAAGAAACTCGCTCCCAGAGAGAACCATTATATTATTTTAAAGAAGAAAAAGAACTCCACATTTGCTTATATGTATTTATTTTCCTCTTACTTGGCAGCAAGAGCCATTTCGGTTTTTTACCCATTTTTGTCATTGTATCAAAATTTTTGTTCTTTCTAGCTATCTTTTCAGTATATTTTATTATCCTTTTTACGTCTCTGGTCCATCATCTATCTCCTCTTCCCTCTCTCCCTTCCCCTCCTCCTAGGAACCATGGGACTTGCTTCCTGAATTCCGTGGTTTGAATATCTGAGATAAGGCTTTATTTTCCTTTGACGAAGGACTTTATACTACTTGCTGTCCATCTTCTCACCATCCAGTATAAGCCCAATGTAGTACCTTCTATCCCCTCTGCTTTCTAGCACTTTTTTATGTGTTGTCTCCTCTAAAATATGAGCTCTTTGAGGGAAGTGTCTGTCTTATCTGTTGTTATTTGTATTGCATTTAAATTACTTATTATTATTACAGCCTGGGATATAGTAATAGCTTAATAATTGTATATTGATTGAATGTAGATTATTGGGTTCTTTGATGATTTTTAGTGATTCCTACTACTTTCTATGGTATCTAGCTTATTTTTGAATGTTGGCATTGTGTTCCACTCTTGACCATTTTCTGCTTAATACTTTGATGATAAGCTTGGTAAGTCTAGTTTAGAAAATATATTCTTCCCACCATTATTATTGTTATTATATTGCATCTCTGGTTAGGAGACAGAAATCCTATTCTGCTCTAAATAGTATTTAAGTGGACAGCAGATCACTCTGTATCATAAGATTTTCTTCATGTCATGAAGCCACTTGTCTTCAACCAACAACTGTGATGAAAACAGCACATGTATGCCCCCAAGGTCTTCAATTTCTTGCCTAGGACCTCATAATTCTAGGTTCCTTCTGGCAATATAATTTGTTTCCATGTGAATCTCCAGCAGTGGATGTAAGTTGTTAGATTTGACAAGTCTCAGGAGGCTCTTTGTCGTGTCCAAGATACATGACCAGAAAGGCAACAGGATTCCTTATTGTAAATGTCAGACTTCTGTACAGTCTTGGCAGGGAGATTAACCAGCATTTCTCCTGTTCTCTTCTTGTGACCAATATGTTGTCATCTTTTCTATAAATTCTGTGGTTATTTATTATCATTTGCTGAAGCAAAGGAAGATATTTCTTACTCAGAGAATCCAAATCCACCTTTTCTGTGTGGGAGAAGGGGGAAATAAAAAAAGTTTCATATAATTCTAATATTTCAGTAATCCTGTTTCTGTCCTGTCCTTCCAACTTCCAAACTCCTGAAATAGATTTAGATTTTCTCTATTATTTTAATTTGTATTCTTTCTTCTCCTCTTGAAAAGAAGACATTGAGTAACGTTGAGAAAGCTGGTAAAGGAATCAGAAAGTCCTGGATTCATATCTCAGGTCTTAACACTTTTTGGCGATGTACTTCTGGACATATCATGTAACCTCCCAATACATTAATCAACTCCCTAATATTTTGTCTTGGAAAAGTGATTATCTTGTATTGCTAGAGAATTTCATTACTTGCAAGTTCCCTACATTAATGAGATTACAGGTCCAATCATTATACCTATTCATTTTCAGTCATTTCTACTCTGTCAAAGAATATTCCATTCTCTTATGTGTCAGGGAATAAAGGCATTCTTCTACCTTCTCTAAGATAGGGAAAAAGTAGACCTATTTTTTTAAACACAAGTAGTTATTATTTAACTCTGAAAGAAATATGGAACAATATCTGAAAATCACTGGAACATTTCTTTTACTCTTCATGATCAATGACATTGAGATCTTCAATTCTTTGCTATTCTTACTATTAATTCTTGTAGCTAATTACTGTTTCCTAGATTTCTTTAGTCTGAGTGACTTTATTATGTGCACTTCTAGAATAGAGATTCAATAGTAGGATTTTTTGCATTTAAAAATGGAGTACTAAAGTAGTTTTGATCTATCTTGATCAAATTACTACAAGTTTTCTAATGTGAATAATAAATTACCTTGGTTTGCATCTGTTAGAAAGACTAAAAAAACTTAGCATCTGGACACTTTTTGCCACTCCTATGTGCTTTTTAAAATTTTTTCAGCAAACCTAAGTGTCTACTTGGATATAGTTACTTTATTATACTTCTGGGTTTGACATTAATAAGCACCTGAACTAGAGTGGTAAGAATAGGAATAGAAGAAAATAACCAAATGAAAGAGATGTTTTATAGGAAAAATCTGTAAGACTTGATTATTGACTTAATGAAAGGGTGAGGAGACATAAGAGACTAGTAAAAGATGATTTTTTTTTATTTGAGGGCATGGTGAATTGGAAAATAATGGTGTTGTTCATATAAAAGGAAAAAACTTGTTTTGTGGGATTGAATTTGAAATTCTATTAGAATTTTTGGTTAAAAAATATAGCAGACAACAAAAAATAGTGTTCTAGAGTTCAGTTCTTAAAATGTTTTCTTTTATGTTTTTTTCTTTTTTTCCCTTTCATTTCTTCCTTTCTTCCTTCCAAATTTAGTTCTACAAAAGTCCTAGGGCTGAAGATTTAAGTCAATGCTCCCCTAAAGCCACCAGGGAATTTAGTGCATTTCCTTTTTAGTCTCTCAGGCAATGAGACTCTGTGAGGGAAGTTATAAAACTATCTTTAGCAATCCAATTTAAATCAGAGGATTCTCCAATCCATTTATCCTTCCCTTCTCCCATAAATAAATCCCATAAAACTAATTCCTTCCAGCTTAACAAAAGCCAACAATAGTTTACCCTCTTTTTCTGAGCAAGGAACTTAATCTCCTCCTTCTGTGCCTATGTACAATTTGCCTTCTCTGCCTGGAATTCTCTTTCTCATCTTAATTTGTGTTTTCCATTAAGTCTCCTTTCAAATGCAACTTCTTATGGAAGGAATTTCCTTATTCTTTCAAGTTTAGAATTCTCCCAACTCCTAAAATTGTTTTTATTTTGTCATTCATTTCATTTATTCATTTTCTTGTTTGTGTATGTTTCCCCAATAGAATGTAAATTCCCTCAAGATGAGGATTTCATTTTGTACAAGAATATATGCATGTATGTTTATTTTCTAAACACTAGGAATAATTTGCAGCAGTACCTTGCAGAGTATCTAGCTAGCAGTGTCTAGTTTCAAAATAAGTGTGTGGGATTTTTTTTTAGTGTTTTTTTCAAATACATGCAAAGATAAATTTCAGCATTGCAAAATTTTTTGTTCTAATTTTGTCTCCCTCTCCTCCCCCTTCCTTCCCTCCCAAGACAACAGGAAATCCAATATAGGTTAAAGATGTGCAATTCTTCTAAACATATTTCCATATTTGTCATGCTGGCCAAAACAAATCAGATCAAAATGGAAAAAAAAAACATACAAGAAAAAAGAAAACAACAACAACAACAACAAAAGATGAAAACACTATGCTTTGATTGACATTAAATCTCCAAAATTCTCTCTCTGGATGGCACTTTCCATCACAAGTCTATAGATAAAGACTTAAAAAGTATTTTCAATTCCAGAGTTCAATCAATAATGAGTTGGCTAGAACAATTTCAGTTACATATTAGGAAGAGAATCCAGATTTCAAGGAATTAAGAATGGGTGATCATGATTTATAGACAATAAAATATGCTGTACTTAAAAAAAAAGTTTTGGTGTAAATGGAGAGTGACATTATGATAGGCAGTAGTGTAATTAAAGTTAATAGACAAGGTTTGGGGTGAGACAGAGAGACTTAGAAATAGAGATAGAAAAACAGAAACAGATAGTAGGCACACACACACACACACAGAGAGAGAGAGAGAGAGAGAGAGAGAGAGAGAGAGAGAGAGAGAGAGAGAGAGAGAGAAAGAGAGAGAGAGAGAAAGAGAAAGAGAGAGAGAGAATGGTGATAAAGCAAAAGTAGAATTGAAGCTAGAATGGTTGAGATAAAGAACCCAGTAAATCTGGATTTCTGTTTCTCTGACATAGAAGGAAAGAAAAGATAAATCAAGATTTAAGGTAAATGACAAGCAGAAATGAAGATGTGACAGTGAAAATGTCTTGAGATGGCTAGGAGATTAAAAATGAATATTCTTTGGGAAATTGCTAGGTTTGAGTCAAGATGAAAAGGTTTAAGGATCTCAACCAGAAGGGAATTCCATAGAGGAAATAATAAACAAATTTTTGAAAAAAGTTTCCACAGGACACAGGTGAAGATGTTTGATCAAATATATTGAAGGACTTCACAATGTGGTTCAGATTTGTACTGTTCTTCATTTCTTTTAGTGAAATATTAGTTTACTAATATTTGCAAATAGAATAAGGTAACTACTTAAAATGCAAGGAAATAGTGTCCCAATGAAAGACAAGATATAAATTTTGAGAAACATTCTACAAAAACTACCCCCAGTTTCCTCTCCACTTTTTCTTTTAATGGCCTTTTTGATTTGTATACCTTTCAACCACTCATATTTCCTATTACTCATCCTTTTCTCATTCACTAGATGTAGAATGATAATCTAAAATATTCAGTATTCATTAAAAGTAAAGGAAACCTCTTATAAGTTTATAGATTATTTTAGTATCATAAAAATTAGGTCCAGAAGATACCTTCATCTAACGCCTTCATTTTTTCAAGGAGGAACTTTAGGTCAGAGAAATGAAATACTTTTCTCAAACTCACATAGCTATCTAATAACATTCGTGGATTCTTACTGACTGTCATTCTGTTGCTAAAAACAAACAAACAAAAAGCAAATTTCAGTTTCCTCCTAATGTTACTAGTAGAAATTGCTTCAACTTCAACTTGTCTTCAAAGATACTTAACAATCTGTTTCCAATCTACCTGTCAATCTTTGCTCTTTATTCATCCTATATTTAATCCAAACAAATATTTCTTGTTTCCTTAATTTGACATTGCATCTCTTTACCATATGCATTTGTAATGGTATGAAACTATTCACTATGACCATAATTCATTCATTTCTTATTTCTGTCTTTGGAATCCTTTTTCTGTTTTAAGAACTCAGTTTTGATGCCACCAAATTTTTGAAACATTTTCTGAGTCCTATTCTCTAATTGTAGGTGTTTTTTTTTTCCCTCTCTTCAAATTATCTTTCATTTGCTCTTTTTTTATTATCCTTTTACATATTTTAACACTCATGCTCACCCCCAAAATGTCTATTAGTCATAGTCTGTGATTGCTCTTTTTTGTGAGTCTTAAAATGTTCATTAAATTAAACTGATCTTTCTTGAGATGCTATGGCTATATCTATACACTTGTGTTTTGAAGACAACCAAAATGACATCATTATGCTAGAGTTGAGTTACAGTGTTACTGTGGCCACTGATCAGCCAACTGTGGCTGATCAGAACAATATAAGCTCCACATTCTCTGCCACAGATCAGATCCAAATAATCTATATGAGCATTTGGGATAACTTCTGTAATTTTGCACATTTCACATTTCCTTTGGGCCAATTGTATTCTGTTTTGCTCATAGAATACATCATCTTCTTTGATGAGGGTACACTATGCTGAGCAGTTCTGTGCCAGTGTCTCCTACATCAAATAAATTCTAAAGTTCTTAAGAAACACCTTAAGAGTATTCTTATATTGTTTTTTTCTGGTCACCTTGTGAGCACTTGACCTGTGTGAGTTCTCCAGAAAATAATTTTTTGCCATTCAAACAATATGGTCAGCCCATTGGAGTTATACTCTTTGCAGTAGAGTGGGAATGCTTAACAGTTTAGTTTGAGAAAAGACCTTAGTGTCTGTATATTATTCTGCCAGGTGATTTTCAGAATTTTCCTAAAATAATTCAGTTTCCTGGAATGACTTTGTTATACTGTCCAGGTTTCAAATGTAATAAGATTGACTGAAATTTCTTAGTATTTTTGATTGTGACACTGTATATACTGAAATAAAGTTAATTGGTTCTAGAACCATTCTTTTGCTATGTGTGATGGCACAATTTATCTTGGCAATATTTGCTCTGACATAGAATTTTTTTAGCTAATGAATGAAATTCCTAGCAAATCAATCCTTACAAGTCACTACATCTATTGTACCTGTATTAGACTTCTCATTCCTGAGTTGGTCACTTCCCCTATTCTAGCTAATCTCCAAGAAAAAAGCTCATTACTGATTTTTTTCTTTAAGATATCTATTGAAATGTACACATACATAAATATATGTATGTGCTTATGTGTGTGTATCATATATATACTTGTTCACATATGTTTATAATCTTCTTTTTTCTACATTTTATCTTCCTTATCCTTTATGGGATATATTGATGGCTTCTAATTCCCAGAACTGGTCATGACAATATTTTTTCCTACATATTTTTATTTGGATAAACCCTCCTTTTCTTCCCCAACATGTTTAAATTACTCTCATTTCAGGAAAAAAAAAGTTATTGCTCTGACATTATTGACCCAATGATATGAACAAAGTAAATTTTAAAATGTGAGATCAAACTCTTAAATAGGATAACTGACCTTTCAGTCAATAAATATCCTGAATAGATGTTGCATTTTTAAAAGTAGGAGATATTATTTTAATACTTCTTATTTCACATAAGATTTTTGTCTATTAGAAAATAATCAGTGAAAAAATAGAATTCAGAGTATTGAAACAGAATGAATGGAAATATCACCAATTTATGGAAAAGTCATCTGCTTTATATTGTCTGTTCTCCAAGCCAGTCAAAAAGTAACTTATTGAATAATGATTTGGTGAGCCTCTGTCACTTGTGAGTCCCAAACATCTATCAGGTAATGTGATTAAATCTATATGTATCATTCAGGGTAATTAATCAGTCAGCCACAACAGTCCTAGCAGTAGCTCTGATTAATCTCTCTTTTAGGAACATACATCTCATGCTTCCACCTTACCTGAGAAGTACATTAATCAGAACTGCAGAACACTCTGAAGTGTGCTATTGCAATTATAAAATAGGCATTTTGCAAAAATGAGTGATAAAAGCTTTTTACCTGCCAAGAAACAAGTGAAGACCTTTGTGCTCCTTCTGATAAGTCACAAGTACTATGAGTTGCTTATGTCTGTCTTTTTGACGCCATCTCATTTTGATGAAAAGGGAAAAGTTCATTCAATTACAGTATTCTAATGCCAAGTTATTTAGCTGACATTTTTTTTAATCTAATAAGCAGTTTTGATACTGGAAAACACAGCCCTATTCTAAATCATCATATCTAACTAGTATCATATTCATTGGTATGTACTGTCCAAGAGTTAAAAGCTGGATGCATGGTTGAGCATATAGGAAAGGAATTTACCAATAGAGAGAAAGAAAGTTGTCACTAGACTATGAAACAAACAATGTAAACTAGAAAGCAAGAGACAAAGAATTGAGTCACAAAGCCATTGAAAAGTGCAGAGAATAGAAATTGAGAATGCAGACCAAATCATTATGTGGAAATGGATACAGATGTTGGATTTGAGACAAAGGCTAAATGTTGATTTAAGTCAAGTGGTCAAATTTCAGGAACTGGAAAGAAACAAGGAAAAAACCTTTTGTGGAATACAATTTTTCACCTGCTATGCTTACCCTAAGAAGAAACAAGAAATCCCAAGTATAGATTTTGACAAAACATGTCTTTTACCACAACTTCTTGAATAAATCAAATCCTTTTAGCTTCTACTAAACTCATTCTTCCTCAAAACTTCCTTATTATTATCAAAGTCACCATTTTTTCCCCCATTCTTCTACATTCATAACTTTGATTTTGTCTGAACCCGTTCTGTCCTGTATAGCTACTATCAGGCCTTATAACCTCTCATTTATATTAGTGATGTGTTCTTCTAATTGGAATCCCTATTTTAAGTTTTTTCTAATTCCAATGTTTCCTCCATCCAGCTGCCAAAGTGATTTTCTTTAAGATAAATTTTTGCCTTGTCAATCCCCTACTCAATTCTATGATCACTGTTTAGATTTTAATACTTTGGAATCAGTGTAAATAATATTTCATGTCAAACTTTATTGATGCATTCATTAGTTTTGCTTCCCTGGGAAATATAGATAATATAAAAACAAAATACAGAAACAACTTGTTTAAACACAAGTTATGAAGATTTTTATTTTTTTTAGTTGTTTTTTACCCTACCTTTCTAAAAAGGATCAGTGACATCACAAGGGTGATATCTTGACTTGCTTGTGAATTGGTATACATGGGGTAGAGCTGTATAAAGTTATCTGCCTCTATTCTTCAGTCATAGAAACCTAGTAGCAAGACAAAGATCAAGATATTACTCAGGATGCAGTGGGTGACATTGGTTTTTCTAAATTAAGACCTTTTCCAGGTCTCAGTCTAACTGAAGCCATGCCAATTCAAAGAGTTAGGGCTGGGTAAGAGCTGAGACAAGAGATGATTCCATTTACCACCATGAAGATATTAAATCTGAGAAAGGAAGACCCTTAGTTTTTGGCCAGAACAGAAATTAATGAGCCATGGAGGCTAAGATTAGGGCTATTATTGGTCATTAATTAGTTTATTTCAGATATCTTGGTATTTTAGTTTTCTACTACTCTGCTTATGTTCTACTTAAAACTTTTAATTCTTTTTCTATTGTGGATTTTAAGCTATAATTGGTTTTCCCCCCTTCAATCTTAACACTGTATCTTACATAAATTTTATGTTTCTTTCTTTGTACACAGCAGTTGCTTAATAAAGGTTTATTGAAACTACAAAAAAAAAATGAAAGCACCTCATCATACTTGGACATTAGAATGGTTATATAATTATCTTAATTATCTAATTTAATATTTCAAGTTATTAGGAAAAAAAGAGTAGTTATTTGAGAATAAACAGAGGGATACTTGGTAAACCGAATTTAAACAAAACAAACTAAAAAATGATCAAGTTTAGGATTTCTCTCATAAAGCAAGCAATCATTTTTAGTAGTTCATAGACATGTACTTTTCAGAATCTATATTATTGTGCAGGGATTCATGGTGAATAATCCTTAGGAGATTTTCTTTGGGTAGAACCTGGGAATGTATGTGTTCTCTGGAAAGTTTTGAGCTCAAAAATTGAACAGCATCATTATCTACAACATAGGACAGGGAATCTAGTGATTCTGATTCTTTTTTCAATTCTTTTATCAAAATTGATTCATCTTCTCTTTCTTCAAGTAGCAATTGAGTAAAGTTAAGAAAGTGGTTGAAACCCTCAGGTAAGTATAGAGATGGAACATGTTATTTGAGTATTCTCCATTCTCTGTCATAGAATTCAACCACTTAAGTCTTTCAGGAAGCCAGACCACTTTCTGTAGAATCTTTTGAATGGATAGCTATCCTCAAAGAAATCCAGACTTTTTTCCCTAAGAAACTCAACAAAATGACTTCTACAAAATGTCCATTATCAATCATTTTTATTTATTGAAGTAATTCTGTGTTTCTCCATCTATAACTACTGAAAATAGCTATATTGATATGCTTATCTTATAAATGCATTATTTTTTCCTTGAAGAATTCTCTTACTTACCCTCTTAATACAGTAAATGTCTTTTTCACTAATCACCATATTTGAATAAACCAACAATTATACATTTACATGTGCATATACACTGACATTCAGGAAAACTAATCTCTCATTGGATCATGATATTCTAGCTTTAATAATAATGAATTATTCTTCTCATTCACACTTAAAAACATGTTAAAAAAACTTAAGGAATTATCCTTTAGAAATAAGTTAGAATCTGTAATAATTAGTTTATTTCTGAATTAATAATATGACAGCTCTGCAAAGGTCTAACATGCTGGAAAGTTTTCAAATATAGTTCTAGCAATATACTCTGTCTACTTTTTAAGGACTAATCTAGCCAGAAATGGGAAGGTTTATCACCTTTCTGCTGGTGACGGATTCATTCACTATGATTTCAGAAAAAGAAAATCTACATTTACAATATTAGGCACAAGTGAGCAAAGTGTTTTATTTTATATATTCTTAGAAAGTCAAGGTAGTGAAAAGTACCTGTTGGTACATACAGGTAGGAGGCTTTAATGGGCAAGCAGACTTACATTATTCACAAAAATATTTAGAATATTCAAACAAAAATGTCATTCTGGGTCTCAGCAACTGGTGGTGGGGATTTTTTTTTTAATGGGAGGGAATATTGACTTCCTAATATGCTAATCTACTATTGATCCTGATTATCTAAGACAGTATGAATTCTTTTTTAATTTTTGCTTAGCTTTCCCCAAGTTTTATTTTATTTTTTTAAGAGACAAAATATTTTACCAAGAACTCCACTGACTCACTGATGAATGCTGGAAATATTTTATTTTACATTCTTGCGACAATGGTTCCATAAAATGGAAACACAGCAACAGAGGCCAGGTCAAGCCTTTCTATAGGATTTAGTTAGCCCTGCCTCTCCTTCAGAAACGTGATTGTTCAGGATCCTTCCTATCTTACTATTCTCCCTTATAAAGCAAGTAACATAGTCAAGCAAAATGTGATTACAACATTTCTTCCTTTGACTTTTTGATCTCATGCTGTTGGTTATATCTCCACTTTCCTAATCCTTTCTTGTTCAAGAGGCAACTTTCTCTTCCTTTACTTCAATCTTGTAATGTTTCCTAGGGTATTTACCCTTCCTCAGATACTTGTGGAAGCAAAATAACTAAGAGTGAAAAATCCCATTTCTTACATTTTAGTTGGATGTTTTATTTATTATTTTTGAATGACCTATGTTGCAGTTAATTTTTGGTTATATTTTTTGTTTGGCTTGCTATATCCCAAGATCTGGGGTACAAGTGGGCAAAACATAGGGGTTATACAGGACTACCCATTTAAACTAAAATGAAGTCTTATTCTAAAATGACAATACTTAGGGAGGCAATCTAGCAGAGTGGGTAGAACAAACTTGAATCTGAGAGTAGTTATGCTAACTGAATAAGTCACTCATCTCTTTGTTTCTCAGATTCCTCATCTGGAAAATGAGAGGGCTAGCCTTGATGACTTCTAAAACCCCTTTCAGTTCTAAATATATAATCCTCTGTCAACAACAACAACAACAAAAAGAAAAGAAAAGAAACAAGGTTCTCTCTCTCTGCCACTGTAATGGCAAGCCATTAATTAAATGAAACTATGAAATGATCTCTAGACCCATGCTATCTGCTATTGCTTTGACTATAAAGATGGCAATATGGCAATAAAAGGGACAGAAGATATGAAGGATCACAAAATTTAGGGACCATTATTAAAATATTACCTTAACTATTGATCATGGCACCTTATCTGTCCCCAGTTCAACTAGAAGTCTATAATCTTATGATCCCTGTAAAAGCATGGCAAAGGGAATGTACATATTTTCTTAGTAACACATTCCTAAATGTGAATTTTAAAGAAAATAATAGGATTAGCAGTTTATTTTACAAAACTTAACAGAAACTGGCTGCTATATTTTCTGGTAACACAACTGGAAAATTCTGTCCTTGCATAGTGCTAACAACTAAACATTTTGAAATGGAAGACTGGAATTAACAAGAAGCAATTTTGCTTCTTGGTTGCTCTTTCCAGTAGAGCTTTGAATCATCATTCATGGGAGCTGAGGGAGTTGGTGTGTGGCAAGTGGAAAGGTTGCTATTGCCAGGAGGTTTTAGTGAAACAGTAGCAGAGCTGTGGGCATACAGACAAAATATAAAACAGTAAGGTTTGGCCGCTAGGATGAAATCTAGTTCAGGCTTTTTAAAATCCAATCTGAAACTGGCAAATAGCTGCTGAGCTGTAAGCCAAAGGAGGGCAACTTGTAGTTGCCTTAATGGTAGACAAATATATGGGCTTTGATGGTGCTGAATATTGTATTCCATTTGCAATTAGGATTCTACAAGGCACTTAGCAATGCTGTGTGGACAGCAAAATGAAAATAAACAATCATAAAAATTCAGTGTAGCTTCAAAAAGATTGGAATCTAGGAGTATTTTCAAACATTTCACTCATTAACCTTAATACAACCTTGATAAGCCAATTGAAACAACAAAAAGTCCCCAGGAATTGAGTAGATTAATAAATGTCTTGAAAGGATTAGAGTGGGCTAGATGGGATAGAGAGTCCAAGACTGGAAATCAGGAAGAGTACCATTCAAATCCACCCTTAGATACTTACTAGCTTTGTGACCTTTGAAAAGTCTTATTAACTACTGCCTGCCTCAGTTTCTGCATCTATAAAATGGGGATAAAAATAGCACCAATCTTCTAAGGTTGTTGTGAGCAACAAAGAATATTTGTAAAAAACTCTGAAAACCTAAAGTATTTTATGATGCTATAATAATAATAATTACAATTATTATTGTCATGTGAAATGTCATTACATTGACAGGAATTCTTTCTGGCAATTTTATCAGATAAATGAAGGTGTGATTGATTTATAACAAAATTAAATTGACTTACTTTCTCTTTCCTATAAGAGAGAACAGGGACTATGAATGACAAATGAGGAGAAAGTTATCTTTGGCATGCAGGTATCTCTCTGAGAATGGACATACAAAAAGCAACTAGATTAGGAATAAGAATATATCTCCAGTCTAGTCCTGACTGTCATTTGTTGTTATGTAATACCAAGCAAGTCACTTAGCCTCTCAGTCTCAATTTTACCATCTATAAATGAGAACAATAGACAAATATCATTGCATACCTCAGCGGTATCAAACCTAAAAAAGAAATTGGTTGTACAAAACCAGCATATGGATCTCTGTGGGATGCATATTGACTTAGAAAATCACATATTAATATTATCTACATTCCATTTTACTTTTATTTATTTTATTGAAGATTTTCCAATTCCATTTTAATTTGGTTTGGGTGCTACTCTGGAATGTTGTGGGCTATCTGTTTGATACCTCTGGCTTACATCACAAAATTGCTGTGAGAAGAATACTTTATACATTTTAAGTTGTTATAAACATATGAATAATTTTTTATATTATTAGCATAATTATTATTCATATTATCATATTCCACTTCAGACTCTAGGATCTAGACTGGTTCTTAGAAAACTCAGTTCTATAGATTGTAGCTACCTTCAATTTAGTATTAGTTGGGCTCCTCTTTGTCAGTCTTCAGAAAGCTGGATGATTGAAAGGGAGCTAGATTTTAGATAAGAGGATTTAAATTTGAATTCTTACTTATTAACTATTTGCCTTCCCTTGATTAAATTACCTGGCTTCTTTGAAACTAAGTTGACTCATTTGTTAAAGCTATCCCTATCCTCTCAACTCTATTATGACTCTAAATCCTGTGACTGATGTGGGATTGAGTTTATATATACTGAAACACATTTAAACCCTAAAGGCCCTCAAGTTTACCCAGTTTACAAGTTGACAATTCAAATAGCAAACATTTATTAACACTTATTATGTGCAAGGTATTAGGTACTAGGAGTACAAAGGAAAAAATAAAACTATCCTTGTACTTATGAAGCTTACATTTTTTTTCTCCCAAGAAAAACTTAAACAACCAGGAGTCACTTCCTGATAGGAGGTCCAGATAACCATTGATGTCTATGGATCTCAAGTTACTTTTAAAGATCATAATACTTTCTGAACAAAAACTATTATCATTAATTGTTAGAATCCTTACAAGGTGTTAAGTCATTAGAGTTGAAAGAAACAATGGTTATGTAACTGATTCACACATTAGAGCTCACACCTTTAAAAGAGTTTACACATCAGAGGTCACACATTAGAGTTCACAAGTCTGGGAAATTCACAAGTTACACCTCCCATCATCCCACTCTCGGAGGAGGAGTCAACCTTTGAGTTTACACCTCTAAAAGAGCATAAAAGGAGCAGAGTCAGTGGAGGAGTCAGTTGAAGAGATTGAAAGCCAGGAGTCAGAGTTAAGCTCGAGGCAGAAGCTGGAAGAGCTAAAAGACAAGCTGCAAGAACTCTTGGAACCAAGGAAGGAGATAGGCCTCTAAGAAAACTAACTGGGCTATTTTGGAAGAGACAATAAAAGACTGTACTTTAATCTCTGGCTGCATTTGAGATGCTTATTACTTGGAACTGAAACTAAGGCTGCCTCCAGAAGCTCCCCAAGAAACCTGCTCCCAGAGAACCATCATATTTTAAAAAAAGAAGAGAAGACTACAATTAATGAAGATCATTTTTGCCTTTGACCCATACTTGCTTCATGGATCAGAATTCTACTAGTATTAATAACTATGTCCAAAACTTGTATTTGTGTCTGTGTTCACACATGTGAACTGTGAAATCAAATCACTATGATTTAATGGGCAAAGTTATTGTATTATATATGTAAATGCATATATACAAATAATTAATTGATATTATCTGGGTGTACTTTGTAGAAAAGAAATGTACTTTATTTTTATATAATTTGATGCCTAAAATAATACACATTTGTAACAACTTCTCCAGTAGTCTATACTAATGCAACTAGATTTATTTTAAAAAGACTGCCATTTTTTTTAAAATAGTGGCTAAAATCCTTGTGTCAATACTTAGTCAATATGCTATGATCACATAAGCACCAGACAAGAGTAAGAAGTTTTGATTTCTAGTCCCAATTCAATCATTGCATTATAACTTCCTACTTATGTTTATGTATCACTTTAATATTTACAGCAAATCTGGAATCACCCTTCACTTTTTAGAAAAGTTATCTAAGTTACTGTAACTTAAAAAGATTGTCTAGATACTGAGTGTAAGATCTGGAGAGACTGATACTTTGAAAAGTAGCTGTGAGTTTCAAATCATATAATCTAGAAAAAACAAAAACAAAACATAACTTAAAGCCATTATATTATGCCACAGTCTCATTGAATTGTTCTATCTCAGTTTTCCTGCATTAGTTTCCCTGAATTATAATATCTCAATTTCCCTGAATTAGTACCCCCACTCTTTTTTTTTTTTCTATCCATTAAGTCCAAGATAATTAGGGCTGTACAAGCCACTCTTAACATTCCAAAAGATAAAATTCCAGATCTTCTATCTCAGACACCTAATTTTTTACCTCTATTTCTTCAGATTTTCTGGACACCTCCTTACCTCCCAATTAGTAAGAATTTATAGTTCTCATCCCCAACCTGTCAGAACCAAATTTATGGTCCATCCCTGAAAATTCCCACTTTTAGCCTTCTGCCTTTGTTTCTCTTTTCACTGGAGTTATATATATATATATATATATATATATATATATATATATATATATATATATATATGTATGCATATATATATATATATATATATATATATATATATATATATATATAACTTTGGAGTCTCACATTCAATGTTGGATACTTTGAAATGAGAGTCTGATCCAGTCAATCAATTAAGCTCTCTAATAAATAAAATATTAAAAACTCTCCAATTTCTATCTTGCCTCAGTTTCTCCAGCATTACAGTATCTCCATCTCATGAATGATTACTGGCTTTGTTTACTCAGCACAATTCTGAACCAGAAACAATACATTTTAGGGCATTCAGCTTCCTAGAAGAAGTAAAGCAAGAGTAGAAGAAATGCTATTATAACTGAAATGAGAATGTTAGAAAAAAAATTAGAAATGAAATGAGAATTTTGAAGGAAAGACTTGAAAGGAGAATTAATAGTTCAAGATAAGTATACAAAAACTATCCAAATAATACTCTTGCAAAATCAGAATGGATAAAACAAAAGTTATTGACTCCATGAGACAAAAATAATTAAAACTAAATCAAAAGATTAAAAAAAATTCATGTATCAAAAACAACTTACTGGGAACACAGAGTATAGAGTTTAAAAGTTCTAAAAAATTTAAAAATGCATTTTAAAATCATTAAGATTAAGAATTAGTTAAAAGTCATGAACAGAAGAGATCATGGATATACTTTTAAAAATCATATATATATATATGCACATAAATGCAAATATATATGGACATATATATGTATATGGATGTATCTCCATCTCTATCTCTATCTATCTGTTTCTAATAGATCTAGAGGGGAAAGTAAAATACCAAGAAACCATATATTGTTCCTTGAAATATCAAAATGAAAACATCCAGGAATATAATTGCTAGAATCCAGAATTATATTGTAATTTTTAAAAAGTACTTCAAGCTGCCCCCACTCCCACCCCCAAATCAAGTAACAAGGACCCAATCAATCGAGACAGGATCATTTGAGGGTCAGTTGAGATTTAGAAGCTACTATTTTTTTTTTTTAAAGTGTGGCATTTGCTGGCAGTTTGTTTGTATTAGATACAAACAAGAATAATTTCCTTAGCAATACTGAGTTTAATTGTATGGAAGGAAAATAATACTTTATTAAGTTAGAGGTCTTCTAAGAATTCATAATAAAAGGACAAGATATCAGTAGAAACTTTAAAATAGAAAGGAATCAAGAGAAACACAGAGGCATAGATTTTTTCATTTGAATTAAATTACACACAGAGACTTTGGTATAAAAACAATTAAAAGAAAAACCCTAAAGCAAGTGCCTTTCTCACAAATTCATTTCCCTTACAAATCATATCACCTTCTTGATGTCATGGTTTTCTTTGAGAATGAAGGACAAACAACAAACAACACCAACATTCACTCGTATTTAGTGTACATGTTTTTTAACTTAACCAATGGTCTCATTCCTCTTTCTTTTCTGTATCTAGCATATCCTAAGCCAATGCAGGTTTTAAAAGGCCACTTTTTATATCATATAAGAAAAATGCCCTGAGTTGATCAAATAAACTTTATAAGAATAATTTTAGATGTTCAAAGGTTTAATTTATTTTCAGATTCTTATGTTTATTCTATACCACTGAGGTTTTTTTTTTATATATATATAATTGGTCACTAGAAACAAGGTTTTATTTCTCGACTTAGAACATATCTTTTAAATTTTGGACACTAAAGTGTCCATTTTTTTCATTTTTTTCATTTCATATTTTCAAGGGAATTAAATGAAAGCCTCTTTAAAAGAAATCCTAAATTATTTAATGCATATTACATGTTGGCTAATGATTATTAGGCTGTTAGTAGAAAATGCATTAAAATAATTCCTAACAAATGGTAACACTAGGTATGTGTTGCAGAACTGAATTTATTTCTGCTTTTTCTATTATATTTTTCAAAATGGGTCATTTATTATTTCCTTTTTTGGGGAGAGTTGTTTTTAAGCTATCCCCAATATGCCCTTGTTACTAAAAAGCACTTAATTGGTTTTTCTTTAGTGAATTATTTCAGTGAATATTTGAGTGCCTACTATTAAATATACTGGAACAATTAAGCCCATTCAGCTAATCAGTACAAGGCCATATTGCTTTATTAAATCATTTGTTTAGTTTTTTTGTTTTTGTTTTTTTGTTTATCCATGTACACTTGATTCTACCCATTCTGTAATATCTCTTATTCAGTTGTTTTGAAGGTTTGCAGATCTAGCACTAGAGTAACATTGAACTTTAGCATCTGACCTTAAATAATATGCATATTTAGCTCCATTGAGTTTCAAAAGATATTTGGTAAGCATGATTACTTCAGTTTTATCTAAACAACTAAGCCATATGGATGTATGGAGTTCATAGCCACATACACTTTCAAACATCTTTTTTACAACTTAAGCCAGTTTTCATTGTTGCCAGGTCAGGCAAAATTCCAATTGCTAAACTGCTGAGCTGTAGAATCTTCATCTTTTCCCTTGGCTTTATTTTGATTAATTAAATATGGCTCAGAGAAGAAGAAATTTAATATTGGAGCAAAACCAAAATCTTAACCTCCTTCTACTCCCCCCAAAATACTGGACAGAAGAAACATATTTGGGATAGGAAAACTAATGTGGATTTTTTTTTTTATGGTGAGATTGGCAACTACTTAACTCATTAGAAATATAGTACTATTATCCTAGTGCCATAAGCACATAGAGCTTGGTGAAATAGCAGTTGGCCCAAGTAAATGACACTCTGTGAATCTGCAAATGGTTTAGAAATGCCAAAACAAAAAGTGGCCTTTTTAAAGTTGTACTGGTTTAGGATATGCTAGATACAGAAAAGCAAGAGTAATGAAATAATCTGCTAAATTGAAAGATATTCATCGCTTGTTGTTTCTCAGAGAGAACCATGACATCAGGAAGGTGATGTCATGATTTGCAAGTGAATTGAATTTGTTAGGAAGGGCAGATTTCAACATCACCACTCACATTCTTCTTTGGAGCCATCTGGGTCCAGTACAAGATATAAATCAGAATAGCCAGAGATGACTCCAGATGCAACAGGAGCTCTTTCCTAGGTTTCAGTTTAATGAGCCAAGCAAGAAGAGTCAGAGAGATTTGGGTTTAAAGCATAGATCTTAAAAAGAAACCTAGGTGATAAATCCCAAGATATCTCATCAGGTTTCAGTAATATTCCTTTGGGCAGAGCACCTGTACATAGGAATATGATTCCCTATATGGACAGATTGAAAGGAGGGAGAGAAGGAAGGTAGAAAGGAAAGAAAGAAGGATCTAACTAGCCAATTGTGTTCCTAGTGGAGCAGTTATTACTACTCAATGATTGTTGTTGGTCCTTCATTCTGAAAGAGGGCCATGATATCAGAAAGGTGTTGTCATGACTTGTTAATGTAAAATGAACTAGAACTGGCCTATAATCTGGGTGAACAGAGTCAAACCAAGAAAACTAAAGAAAGGAGAGTTAGAAATCAAATAAAATTTTACTTTCAAAGTGAAAGAAACAGCTTGCAAAGAAGGATGCATGCACTGGAACCCTACTTCTAGAGTGAAAAATGTGACAAGTTTGATTCATAACAAGACCAAAACAATTCTGGGATTGTGCCGTGCCCAATATCATGCAGAGGCTGAGTGCAAATGATTGTTGTTAGGCCAAGCTCAAGGCACAGCCAGCTTATTAGGTATTAGCTCTACAAAACAGGTTGAATCCTAATATGTTAACATGTTAACATTGACCTTTTGGGCCAAAATGAAGGGGTATAAAAGAACCCCTACCCTTAAAACCAATAAAGGAGAGACAGGTATAAGCCAAGATGCCAGTTGGTCCAGTATGAGATGTTGCCCAAAGGGTTAATTCCTTTAGAGGAACTATTGATAATGTATATGTCAATTACCATTGCTTATTATTGTTTGGTTGCAATCAGAAAAGATGGTGATGCTGGGGTAGGACAAGAATGTAGGAGGAGAAAATCAGCAAATGCTTGAATCTGGGCCTTGGTGGTTGGGCACATAACAAAAAGGAAGAAGAAGGAAAAAAACAAAACTAGGACAGTATACTCAGCCTTCATCAGAGTCTTGGAACAGCTGTTCCATCTGGATGTTGGGTCTTTTTGGGTCTGTACTAGATAAACCTTGAGGTCCCTGGAGAATTATACCATCCACTCAAGAGTAGGGTCTTTCTCCAGATGATCCAGGAGTCTACTTCTACAAGTTAAGCAGTTGTAGGGAGATAGTCAGAAGAACCTGGTAGGGGTCTTTAGAAAACATATAAGTAGGAGGGCAGAGCCAAGATGGCAAAGAGGACATATGCTTCATTCTCAGCTCCCTTTGATCCTCACTACTGATTACCAAATTCAGCCTCTGAAATAGTACTTGCCTGGTAGAATCCATGAATATTAGGAATACAACAAAAAACCAGAACTAAACAAAAAATTTCACCTCCAAATATAGACTCAAGAGAAGCATAAAAATATAAAAAGAACTCTTGAGAACTGTATTTGTGTTACGGGAATACATGAATAGCGTGTATATAATTTGATTTTACTATTGCAATATTTTAAAAATAAGGAATTGGAAGTGGAAATGGGATTTTTATCAGAAAAAGTGAAAAGCGGAGGTAAAAAGAGGAAAATTACATCTCACAAAGAGGCAAAGGAAACCTATCATATCTGTGGGAATTAAGGGAGGGGAAGGAACATTGTGTGAATCTTACTCTCCTCAGATTTGGCTCAAAGAGAAACTATTAGACATATTTGGTTTACAGAGAAACTTCTCATCTCATTAAAATGTGGGAGAGGAAGAGGGAAAAGGAAAAGAGTAGGCTAAATAGAAGGAAATAACAAAAAAAGTAAGGGAAAGGTAAAAGAAATGAAGAGGGACTCAAAGGGCATGGGAGGGATCCTAAAGAGGGAGAGCTGCGTGAGGGAAGTAGTGCTCATAAGTTTAATACTGGGGAGAGGGTTAAATGGGTAAGGAAAAAGAAAAATATAATGTGGGGATAATAAGATGGCAGGAAATACAGAATTAGTAGTTTTAACCAAAAATGTGAATGGGTTGAACTCTCATATAAAGTGAAAGCAGAAAGACTGGATTAAAAGCCAGAATCCTACAATATGTTGTTTACAAGAAACACATTTAAAATAGGGTGATACATACAGAGTAAAGGTAAAAGGCTAGAGCAGAATCTATTATGCTTCAGGTGAAGTAAAAAAAAAAAAAGCAGGGGTAGCTATTCTTATCTCAGATTAGGCAAAAGCAAAAAATGATCTAGTTAAAAGAGATAAGGAAGAAAACTATGCTAAAGGGTAGCATAGACAATGAAGCAATATCAATATGTACCAAGTGGTATAGCATCTAAATTCCTAAAGAAGAAGTTAAGAGAGTTGTAAGAAGAAATAGACAGCAAAATTATATAGTGGGAGTTCTCAATCTTGCACTCTCAGAATTAGATAAATCAAACCACAAAACAAATAAGAAAGAAATTAAAGAGGTAAATAGAATGTTAAAAAGTTAGGAATGATATATCATTGGAGAAAACTGAATGGAGACAGAAAGAAATAGACTTTCTTCTCAGCAGTTCATGGAATATATACAAAAATTGACCACATATTAAGACATAAAGACCTCAACATTAAATGAAGAAAGGCAGAAATAGTAAATGCATTCTTTTCAGATCATGATGCAATAAAAACTACATTTTAAAAAAAGAGCTAAGGATAAATAGACCAAAAAGTTATTGGAAACTAAATTGTCTCATCCTAAAGAATGAATGGATGAAACAGCAAATCATAGACACAATCAATAATTTCACCCAAGAGAATGACAACAATGACACAACATACCAAAATTTGTGGCATGCAGCCAAAGCAGTAATAAGGGGAACTTTTATATCTTTAGAGGCTTACTTGAATAAAATAAAGAGAAGATCAATGAATTGGGCTTGCAACTTAAAAAGCTAGGAAAAGAGCAAATTAAACACTCCCAATCAAATACTAAACTTGAAATTCTAAAATTAAAAGGACAAATTAATAAAATTGAAAGTAAAATAACTATTGAATTAATAAATAAAACTGAATTGGTTTTATGAAAAAAAAACAAGAAAATAGATAAACCTTTGGTAGATTTGATTAGAGAAAGGGAAGAGGAAAATCCAATTCTTAGTCTCAAAAATAAAAAGGGAGAACTTTCTACCAATGAAGAGAAAATTAGAGCAATAATGAGTTACTTTGCCCAACTTTATGCCAATAAATTAGTGAAATGGGTGAGTAACTTCAAAAATATAGGCTGTCCAGATTAACAGAAGAGGAATAAATTGCTTAAATAGTCCCATTTTAGAAAAAGGAATAGAACAACTATTAATCAACTCCCTAAGAAAAAATCTCCAGGACCAGATGAAATTACCTGTGAATTCTACCAAACATTTAAAGAATTAACTACAATGTTATATAATCTATTTGAAAACAATAGGGAATGAATGACTCCTACTAAATTCCTTTTATGACACAGACATGGTACTGATACCTAAACCAGATAGGTTGAAAACAGAGAAAGAGTTATAGACCAATCTCCCTAATGAATATTGATGAAAAATCTTAAATAAAATAGTAACAGAAAGATTACAGAAAATCATGCCCAGGATAATAGAAAAATAGATCCAGGAGAAATAATTTAAAAATTGTAGTCTGCCTGAAAAACAAATCATTAAAGAAACTAGACATCATCTTTCAAGAAATTAACATGGGAGAGTGCCCTAATATTCCAGAAGCAGAGGGTAAAATAGAAATTGAAAGCATTTAGAAAGAAAGAATTCAAGTATAGTGGAGCCATAATCAGGATAATTCACAATTTAGAAGCTTCTATTTTAAAGAATCAGAGGGTTTGAGATATATTCTGGAGGCAAAGGAGACAGGGTTATATCCAAGAACCACCTACTCAGCAAAACTGAGTATAATCCTTCAGAGGAAAAGATTATCAAAGAAATAAAGGATTTTCAAGCATCTGTGATGAAACCTAGGACTCAGGAGAAGCATAAGGAAGTAATGAGGAAAGGGAAATCATAAGGGACCTAATAAAATTATCT
This sequence comes from Antechinus flavipes, assembly GCF_016432865.1. NCBI lineage: Eukaryota > Metazoa > Chordata > Mammalia > Dasyuromorphia > Dasyuridae > Antechinus > Antechinus flavipes. Next base: position 308,909,044 of record NC_067399.1, on the reverse strand, counting down.
GTTTATATTCCCACATGGGAAGATGACATTTGTAATTCATAAGAACTTTCTAATTATTATGGCATTTAGAAGTTTATGAAGATGGAATGTGCTGAGGTAAAGGGAAAGGGAGAGGTGGAATGGTGTAAATTATCTTCCATAAAAGAAGCAAGAAAAAAATTTTACAGTACATGGGAAGAGGAAGAGTAGAGAGGAAGTGGGTAAACCTTACTTTCATCAGGATAGCTCAAAGACGGAGTAATACACACACTCAGTATGACTATTAAAATATATCTTATGCTGAAGGAAAGAAACGGAAGGTGATACAAAAAGGAGGGGTGTTAGAGAAGAGAGGGTAAATTGGGAGCTGGTAAGAAACAAATCACTTTTGAAATACAATTAGCAATATTAATTATGAAAAGAATTATGATGAGAAGGCAAGAGCTGAATAAAAAAGATTTTCAAATACAGGATTCAGGAGAAGCATAAGAAGGTAACCAGGGGAGGGAAACTATAAGAGACTTAATGAGCTTTTTCTGTTTATATTCCTATATGGAAAGATGATACTTGTAACTCTTAAGAACTTCTCATTATGATGGTAGTTAGAAAGAATAGACCTCCACTCCCCTACACCCACATATATACACACATACAAAGGGCATAGGTGTGAGTTGAATATGAAGAGATAATATCTATAAAAACAAAATTAAGAGGTGTGAAAGGATTAATAGGAAAGAAAGAGGTGGAATGATATAAATTATGTGCTAGAAGAAAAGAAATCCATGTATTGTTTGGTTTTCCTTATTTTATTCTATATCAATTAGTGCAAGTCTTCCAAGATTCATTTGAATCTATCATATTCATCAATTTAAAGACATAATAGTGTTCTGTTACACTGATGTATCATAATCTGTTCAGCCATTCTCTTAGAATTATCCATTATAGAGTCAAGATAACAGAGTAAAGGCAGGTATTCTTGGTATTCTGTTTTACCAAGGCCTTCTCACTCTATGGATTAACATTTTCTGTCAATCTCCCATATCATCTTTGATATCTTTGGACTGAGAGGTGTAGAAACTGCCATACTGATTTTTATTCAGAGACTCCAAAGGTCAGTTCCTGCTTGGCTGTGGTGAGGGCCAGGGCTGCGTTGACATGAATTGTTCTGTACTACACCCTGGACTATCATTCTGGTGCCACAGATCTTTCCTGCTGAGGAAAGTAGAGAGGAAGTGGGTAAACCTTACTTTCATCAGGATAGCTCAAAGACGGAGTAATACACACACTCAGTATGACTATTAAAATATATCTTATGCTGAAGGAAAGAAACGGAAGGTGATACAAAAAGGAGGGGTGTTAGAGAAGAGAGGGTAAATTGGGAGCTGGTAAGAAACAAATCACTTTTGAAATACAATTAGCAATATTAATTATGAAAAGAATTATGATGAGAAGGCAAGAGCTGAATAAAAAAGATTTTCAAATACAGGATTCAGGAGAAGCATAAGAAGGTAACCAGGGGAGGGAAACTATAAGAGACTTAATGAGCTTTTTCTGTTTATATTCCTATATGGAAAGATGATACTTGTAACTCTTAAGAACTTCTCATTATGATGGTAGTTAGAAAGAATAGACCTCCACTCCCCTACACCCACATATATACACACATACAAAGGGCATAGGTGTGAGTTGAATATGAAGAGATAATATCTATAAAAACAAAATTAAGAGGTGTGAAAGGATTAATAGGAAAGAAAGAGGTGGAATGATATAAATTATGTGCTAGAAGAAAAGAAATCCATGTATTGTTTGGTTTTCCTTATTTTATTCTATATCAATTAGTGCAAGTCTTCCAAGATTCATTTGAATCTATCATATTCATCAATTTAAAGACATAATAGTGTTCTGTTACACTGATGTATCATAATCTGTTCAGCCATTCTCTTAGAATTATCCATTATAGAGTCAAGATAACAGAGTAAAGGCAGGTATTCTTGGTATTCTGTTTTACCAAGGCCTTCTCACTCTATGGATTAACATTTTCTGTCAATCTCCCATATCATCTTTGATATCTTTGGACTGAGAGGTGTAGAAACTGCCATACTGATTTTTATTCAGAGACTCCAAAGGTCAGTTCCTGCTTGGCTGTGGTGAGGGCCAGGGCTGCGTTGACATGAATTGTTCTGTACTACACCCTGGACTATCATTCTGGTGCCACAGATCTTTCCTGCTGAGGAAAGTAGAGAGGAAGTGGGTAAACCTTACTTTCATCTGGATAGCTCAAAGACGGAGTAATACACACACTCAGTATGACTATTAAAATATATCTTATGCTGAAGGAAAGAAATGGAAGGTGATACAAGAAGGAGGGGTGTTAGAGAAGAGAGGGTAAATTGGGAGCTGGTAAGAAACAAATCACTTTTGAAATACAATTAGCAATATTAATTATGAAAAGAATTATGATGAGAAGGCATCTCTCCCAAAACTTTTCATATTTTTATAAATAATGAATCTAAACAAATTTTAGAGCATCAAAACCCACAAAAAGATTAGGTAGAAGATTTTCCAGCTGAAAACACTTAAGAAGGTCAGCAAGAAAGATCTGTGGCACCAGAATGATAGTCCAGGGTGTAGTACAGAACAATTCATGTCAACGCAGCCCTGGTCCTCACCACAGCCAAGCAGGAACTGACCTTTGGGGTCTCTGAATAAAAATCAGTATGGCAGTTTCTAGACCTCTCAGTCCAAAGATATCAAAGATGATATGGGAGATTGACAGAAAATGTTAATCTATAGAGTGAGAAGGCCTTGGTAAAACAGAATACCAAGAGTGGGCGTCGACACCAGTGACGGTGGCAACTTTCTGGAGGCCTGAGATCATAGGAAATCTTTACTAATCCTGCAGAAGGATTCTGTTTCTTTAGCACTCTAAAACATAACCACAGGAGATCAGGGACATTCCTCACAGTTACAGGACAAAAAAGAGGGCTTGTGGCTACTTTCCTAGAAGTATCTCTTAAAACAGCTGGACAAGATCCCTGAAGCTTGGTTCAATGTACCATAAAAACAGAGCCCTACCATAATAATGAATTAAAAGCTAAGTAATAGGCTGTGATCATGAGCAAACAACATAAAAATGTTTTGACCATAGAAAGTTATTAAGGTGACAAGGAAACTCAAAACATACATTCAGAAGAATAAAACAAAGTCAAAATTCTTACATCCAAAGCCTCCAAGAAAAATAAAATTTTGTCTCAAGTCATGGGAGAACTCAAAAGGGATTTTGAAAATCAAGTAAAAAAGATAGAGAAAAAGTTAGGAAAGTTGAGAATGGTACAAAAGACATATAAAAAAGGCTAATGAAGAGAAGAATGCCTTAAAAAAGTAAAATTAGCCAAATGGGAAATAGGTACAAAAGTTCACTGAAGAAAAAAGGAAGGAAAAGGGAGGGAAGGAAGGAAGGAAAGAAGGAAAGAAGGAAGGAAGGAAGGAAAAAAGAAAGGAAAGTAGGAAAGAAGTGAGCAAGAAAAATAGAAAAAAAAAGAAGGAAGGAAGGAAGAAAATAAGAAGTGATATTTCCATAGAGTTCTATTTTAGATCTGTAGAGAAAAAGGGAAATAGATTTTGGAAAATATATCACACGCCTGAGACAGAGGCATGATAAAATAGCAGTGGGGAAAGATTTCAGTTATCTAGACATCTGTGGAAGCTTTCTTTCTGCCAAAAGCATAGCAGTTAATAGCTTCTTGATGTGACTTAGTGATACTTTCATCTCTCAGAGGAGGAACTAATATGAGGAAATTTTATCCTGAATCAAGTTCTCACTAAAAATAAGAATTGGTTGCCAGAATGGAAATGATAAAAGCCTACTGGAAAAATGATCACTTCCCCCCCCCCCTAGAATTTGTGATAGAAGAAAAGAAATCCATATATTGTTTGAGATGCATAGTAGATTTTTGGAAATCACATTTCAAATATTAAAAATATGTAGGATTTCAGGGACCAAAATTCTATAGTGAAAATTAACCTACATAGATGGAACTCAAGAATGAAGTTCTAAAGGAAAGAAAAAAAGGGAGGTGAGAATAGTTCTAATGAGGGGAAAAACACTTGTTTGAAAAGACTAGATGCACAGGGTAAAAGACATTCAAAACACACACACACACACACGCACACGCACACGCACACGCACATGCACACAATGCAAGAACAGGTAACCAGAGAGAAGAAGTGCCCATGTGTTAGGCATTGTGCTGAGCACTTTACAAATATTATCTCATTTGAATCTCACAATAGCAATGTAAGGTGGCTGCTGTTATTACCCTCATTTTACAATTAATGGAACTTTGGTGCCAGAGCTAACAAGTGTCTAAGGCTGAAGTTGAACTAATGTCTTCATGATTATAGCTGTATTGCTCTATCCACCAGACCACATAATGATGAAGGATGGCTATAAGTACAAGAAATTTGAAATATTTGTTCTAGGAGTTTTAAAAACCAAAGTGAGTTGAGACTGACAAAGGTAGATAAAGATAACAGAAACCATCTTGTTTAATCTATATTAGTTGAATATTTAACATATATTGGACTGCTTGCCATCTTGGGGGGGGGGAGGAGGGAGGGAGGGGAAAAAATGAAACATAAGTGATTGCAAGGGATAATGTCGTGTAAAAATTATCCTGGCATGGATTCTGTCAATACAAAGTTATTATTAAATAAAATAGAATTAAAAAAAATAATCTATATTAGTTGAATGGACAGTTTCAGTGAAGGGCTCCTGATTAAGATAGAACAATCTACCTTATGAAAGATAGGCCAGAGGAGAACTGTTTAATCTATTTTGTTTCTCTTTTCTTTGACAAGGCACAACAGAAATGATTAATCAACAAAACCAGCAGAAAATTGATACCCAAGACAATTAAAAAGATAACAAAACAATGCTCAGCTACTGTATTCTGAATCAGTTGAAAAATAATCTTAGATTTTGGAATAATAAATATGATTCCTGAGCTACTCTCAATGACATCTGAAAGATCATGGAAGATGTTAGCACTATCACAGGACTAAGAGATGAAGACAGCCCAATGACTATCATTTTCAAAGGGGAGGGAAAGGCTTATCCCCATTACAGATAATGCTTGCTGATGGTTTTAGATAGATTCTATATATCATTTTAAGGAAACCTCCTTTTATTTTTGTGCTTTTAATGTTTTTTAAATTAGGAGTTAGTATTACATTTTGTCAAAAACTTATTATGCATCTGTTGATATAATCAGATTATTTTTGTTGCTTTTGAACCAGCTCTGAATTTGTGCTATGAATTTCACCTGATCATAATCTATGATTTTATATATATATATATATATATATATATATATATATATATATATATAGCTATAATCACTTTGCTAGTACTTTATTTTTAAAAAATTTTCCATCAATATTCATTAGGGAAATTGGTCTATAATTTTCTTTCTCTGTTTTTGCTCTTCCTGGTTTAGGCATCAGGACAATATTTATATTATAAAAAGAATTTGGCTACTACACACTTAAAGATTCTTAACCATCCCTTTATATTCTTAAAATTATTTTTGGTCTTTGAAGAGCTTTTGTTTATGTTTTTATTATATCATTGACAATTACTGAATCATCAATTAGAAGAAACAATTTAAAAACATTTATTGATTAATTTATTTAAAATAATATTGATAAACACATTGTATATTGATGTAAGTAAATGTTTTAATGAAAAAAATATCCAAAACAAAATTAAATATTGAGATAAGTAGCAGTGATATTTTTGCAAATCTCATTAATTGAAGACTGCTGGATTCTTGTATCTATCTTTGCATTCATTCAGTTCTGATGAATTATTTTAGTTTAATTATAGGAAGAAAATCTGGCCTTAATATTATTATGAAACCACACTTTGAGAACTATTGAAGTAAACTATGCCTAAGAAAAACTTCATGAGTACTTCTTAGAAGGTGTTCTGAACACAAAAATGAATTGAGACAGACCAGGGTAGATAAAGACAATAGAAAATGTCTATTTTTTTTTTTTTTTCCTATAGTAGGTAAATGAGAAATTTCAGTAAAGGGCTTCTGTTTGAAGTAAATGGTGCAAAAAGTAGGACAGAGAGGAGTCAAAATTATGGAAATATGAAGTCAGAAAAAGGACTTCTGGATACCAAGGACTGTGAATCTATCCCTTTACCTTATGTACTCTCTGAGCTTAGGTCATTTGCTTAGACAACATCTTTTTCAAATACAATATGTCATACTTTTTTGGAGGTAGAGAGATGTGCTGTAACAAATGTTGTTTCCCACTAAATATCACTTTCTAAAAAAAATATTTTATATTAATAACTTATTGTTTACCTATTGATTATTATGGGGTTGAGGGAAGAACATATCATTAAGTATTTCTAAACTATAATATTGTAAAGATACCATGAGCTCCCTCAAGGTTACTTCTATTTCTCTAAGGGAAGATTATAGTAGCAAAACTCTGAGAACTCAATTTGCCAGAGACAGTGAGAGTTGAGAGGATAGCTTCAGAGACTGTACTATATTTCTCTTCCATAAACCAGCTCTTGTACTCCAATCCTTCTCTTCTCTAGGCTAAATATAGATCATTCATTGATGTCATGTTCAGGCTAGCTTTCTGAAGATCCTTGGGACAGGCCTTGGTCTTAAGGTAGAGAAGTGATGAAAGCAAAACAGCCACCAGGAGGCTGGTCAAAGATGGAATGTCCCATTTCCAGTCCTTCTTAACCCTTATATAACATTTTAATTACATCATTATAGCATACTGAATATGTGTGAACTAGAGAACCATTACTTCACCATGCTAAGTACTAAGTATATATGTGAACTAGAGAACCATCATCTCATCAATTCCACTGAGTTAACATCTTGTTTCAAGTATATTTTTCAAGTACCTACTCTCTACACATTGAAATAATTCTCATGTGATAAATAAACTCCAATAGAAGCCATTATGCCACTTAAGTCCAGGAGAAAGAAGAGTAAAAAATTTTCCTCTGAAATAGCAAATTTTGCAGATAGTTGACTTTGAAAATCCTTTTTAACTCAAAATCTATCTACACAGAGTATTGAGAAATCACTTAGGTTAAAAGGTCATGGCAAAGAAGACAAGAATGGCATGGATTTCCATGTTGTCAAGACAGCTTACATAAAGACATAAGGGAAAACACAGGCTGCAGGCTGGGAAGACTTGAAGGAGACACTAGTCACTTTTAGAAACAAGAAGAGAACCTCTCTGAAAATAGGGCACCTTAACTTCTCCCCAGGAAGACTTAAATCAGTCTATACTCAAAGATAGAGACAATCCCCTCAACTTTTATGATGTCATTTCTGTTTGGAAACACAACCCAAATTGGCTGGTTAAGAACAGGGAAAAATGTTAAGTTCATTGACTTCAGTCATCCCTAACTGGATTTTCTAAAAGTAGTTATGAGTGATGGCTATAGGATTTAATATATTAGTTCAACCAGGTTCAGTGGTTGGAAGAAAACGTAAACTGTCTTATGAGAATAAATGTAATCTAGTATGAATAGCATCCCTCATTCCCAGTATCTATCAGTTTTGACAAATGGGCTCTTTTTTATTTTTTGCTGATTAAAAATTTCATAAGATCATGGATATTTAATTTAATGTTTTGCAAGCTTTTTGGTCTGAAGACCCCTTTACACTATTAAAAAATATTAAAAACCAAAAACTTTTGTTTATCTTAATTGTCTCCATCAATATTTGCCATGATAGAAATTAAAATATTCTAGCATTATTATAAAATAATTTTGACCTTGGGGACCTCCTGAAAAAGTCTTCAGAGTCTTCAGAGCCCCTAGAATTCCACACACCACACTTTGAGAAGCATGCATCTAGTCTAATCTTGAACCTCCTTATTTTGGCAATGAAGGACCTGAATTGCAGAAATTTTAAGTCACTTGTCCAACTTTACAAAGTAAGTAGAATAATTAGGATTCAAAGTCATGAACAAAAGATGTTCTAATCATATCCTATTGTTCTGTATATAGCAGGGTTATATGCCTATGTTATGGGCATAGGAACTGGACTTTTGATTTCATTAGTACATATAAATCCCTGTTGAGAAAACTCCCTCGGCCAATATAGGTCACTATCCCCTCTGGAACTCATAGGCTTAGAGAACTATTTAGGAAATGGAAAAGTTAAATGATTTGCTCAGGGTCACATAGCCATTATGTGTCAGCAATAACAATTTTTACCCAGGTTTTCCTAACTCCAAAGCCAATTTTTATTCACTATACCAAGAGCCCTTTGAGACATTTTTTAAAGTCAAAACTCTTAAATTATGGGTTCCAAGATAGGGTCACATAACTGAATGTGTGTGTGGGGGGGTGTTATAAAATGATGATTTATTATCAGTTAATGTTTGATTTGTATACTTATTTTATATAATTACATCCTTGAAGTCATATAAAACTTTCTTGCATAAAAGGAGTCGCAAATAGAAAATGTTTAAGAAATCTTGCTCTAAGGTTTGCTAATTGATAGCTAAATTTATTATTCAAGGTCATTTACTTAAGTAAAATTTCAAAATAGAATCAGAACTATTACAGAAATTAAAAGTGTGTAGTGATGTGCATAACATGATTTCCTATAGTATGACTTTTGATATGAAGCAGATCATCTTAGGCATCATTAAAGTGGATTTAATCCCTGAAACACTTGGGACAACTGCCTATTATATTGTATTACATGATCTCATCCACATGGCTAATTGTCTTCACTGGAACACATAGCTTCAATTCCTTCAGTCTTTCTCATCCTACAAGCTCTTGAAGATATGGTTTCTCATAAATCCTCATAGATAATCTATGCAATTCACTGGAAGGCATTCTTTGAATATACAGAGACCAGTTTAGTTCTTGCATTAAATTTCTGTTATATCTCATTCAAAAGTTTTCTAATTTTTATAAAAAACATTCTCATCTTAGAAGTGCACATGTATAAGTATGTAATTATGCATATATGTGCATATAGATATATGCATATACATATATAAATAAAAATGTATACAATACAAATTACATAATATAAACATACACACAATGTATATTTTTATTTATACATGTGCACATGGCACAATATACATATGCATTGTGTGTGTTGTGTGTGTACTTATAGATAGTAATGTATATACAGATATATTCATTTGGAAGCTTCAGTGTTCATTCTGGCAATATAATATCAATGAATTTTTTTGATTCAGGGAATTAACTAGTTGAATTTTCTAGGTTTTTTAAATTGGGGGAGTCACTTAACTTGTTTAGACCTCATTTTTCTCATCTCCCAAATGAGAAGATTGGACTAGGTGATCTTTAAGGTCCTATCCAGATTGAAAGCTATGATACTGCAATCTTACAGCCATTCAATATCCTCTTTCAATCAAAATATCCTTAATGTTGTTTTATATCATTATAATGAACACATTATTATAGTTAGTAAATTATAGCCTATTTATTTTTGGTACACATCTTTCCATTATCCTTGAGGTCAACTGCAATGTTTAGTCTTTTGATATTGTGCTGTTCTATTATTCAAAGTCTAGTAACATTGCCACAAAGATATTGATGTTAAGAAAAGACAGGACATTTAAGGGAGGGGATATTTAGCAGTTTTGGGACAGTGAAAATATGTGTTTTCAAATTCAGTCCAACTTGATTTCCTCCTCCTGTTTCAATCTTGTCTTAATCAGGTTGGGCTGATCCAGAAAAAAAAAAAAAGACATGCCTTTTTAAATTAACTCTATCTGTAACATTATCTAGCCTTTAATGAAGTCCTTTGAAATTAACTCTAAGATAACATTTTATCATGGCTTGAGTATACATAGTATTGAATGATATTCATTTATTTTTATTTAAGTCTAATCTACAGGGAAAATTAATAATAATAATAACAAGAAAAGAATTTGTATAGGATTTTAACATTAGCAAAGCATTTTAAATCTTAACTCATTTGATTCTCACAAGAATCCTGTGAGATAGGTTCTATTAATTCCCAGTTTTGCAGATGAGAAATGGAATGAAAGGCTGAGAAAGATAAGTCAACAAACCAATGAATATGATGATCAATTTTATTCTAAAATTTCAGTTTCTATCATATTATAGAAACTTTCTGAGTAAGTATAAACAGAATCCACATACTCAGATTCCTTTGAGACTTAATCTTTTAAATATTCTCTAATCCTAGATTTTTAGTTGTAAGGTACCTTAGAGGCCATCTAGTTCAACCTCTTCATTTTTCAGATGAGGAAGTAGAGGACTGATGAAGTTAAGTGAATTGTTACATTCATACAAAGCAAATGATAGAAGCATGATTTGAATCCACATCTTTTTCTAACATTGACCCTTGCATAACCTTTTGTTGCAAAATTTCCCATTCTTTTCTCCACTCCCATCTGGCAGGTAGTCCAATACATGTTAAATATGCTGAAATACACGTTAGATACAAAATGTGTATACATATTTATACAGCTATCTGCTTGCACAAGAAAAATCAGATCAAGAAGGAAGAAAAAGAAAGTTGAGAAAAAAACACAAAATGCAAACACTTAACAACAGAGAGAGTGAGAATGCTACACTGTGTTCCACACTCTGTTCTCATGGTTCTCTTTCTGGGTATAGATGGCTCTCTTCATCACTGGACAAATGAAACTGGTTTGAATTATCTCAATGTTGAAGAGAGCCATATCCATCAGAAGTGATTATCATGTAATGTTGTTGTTGATGTGTATAATAACCTCCTGCTTCTGCTCATTTAATTTTTTGTTTCTGCTCATTTACATGAATTCATGTAAGTTTCTCCAGGCGTTTCTGAAATCCTCCTGCTGATCTTTTCTTACAGAACAATAATATTCCATAACATTTATATACCATAATTTACTCAGCCATTCTCCAACTGATGGGCATCCACTTAGTTTCCAGTTTCCTGCCACTACAAAGAGGGCTGCCACAAACATTTTTGCACTTGTGGGTCCCTTTATCTCCTTTAAGATCTGTTGGGGTATAAGCCCAGTAGAAACACTGCTGGATCAAAGGGTATGCACAGTTAGATAGCCCTTTGGGCATAGTTCCAAACTGCTCTCCAGAATGGTTGGATCTGTTCACAGTTCTATCAGCAATGTATCTGTGTCCCAGTTTTCTCACATCCTCTCCAACATTCAGCATTATTATCTTTTCCTGTCATCTTAGCCAGTAGTAGTGGTATCTCAGAGTTGTCTTAATTTGAATTTCTCTGATCAGTAGTGATTTGGAGCACTTTTTCATGTGGCTACAAATAGTTTCAATTTCTTCATCTGAAAATTGTCTGTTCATATCCTTTGAACATTTATCAATTGGAGAATGGCTTGAACTATTATAAATTTGAGTCAATTGTCTATATATTTTAGAAATGAGGCCTTTATCAGACTCTTTGCATGTAAAAATGTTTTCCCAGTTTATTGCTTCCCTTCTAATCTTGTCCAGTCATATTCTTTATTGGTATGACACTAAATATTTAATACTGTATTCCAGATTTAAAATTCTAGAATCAGCAGGAAAGAAAAAAATATATATAAAAATATAAAAAAATATTTAGAATGTATTATTTTAATAAGAATTATAGAATGAAAATACATGTTTTTTTAATTAGATATTTTCATGAATAAGAGAATAATAAAATATCATTTAGAAAAAATAGGATTTATAAGGAATATATCTAATGTTTTGAAATTTCCACCAGACGCTCTCATAAATTTTATCTTGGTTCCTCTGCTAAAGGCGGTCTCACATAGAGTAGCAATTTTTTTATTGTAGTACATAATTCGACAACTTATGTTAACTCAGGTACATAGGATTGTACAAAGCACAAATCTTAGAAACTGAAACACAGCAACTATTTGAGTATGTTTGCAACACTTTTTCTTTAGGAGATTTCACAGAGATGAATTAACTCACCCTTCTTAACAAGGGAGAATTGAACAGTTTTGTGATGCTCTGCAATTTCTCTTTGTCACCCAGTGGGAGAAACACAGGATGCTGCCTCCAGATTTAACAGATAAAAGAGTACATCCTGCTAGATACTATACTCTTCATAGTCTCCACTCCCAGGAACTGTGTATGGCACAGTTTTCAGTGCCTCAGAACCCACAATTCAAAGAAAATAATTGTGATCTAAGGCCATGCCTACGTAAAATGAACAAGGGTGTATAAGTATAAGACCTGGCATGAATATCTTCTGTATTCTTCCAGCCAGATGTAGAGGGATACTGGTAACTTCCAGCATGAAAGAAGTTATAATATGTAAAGTGACCCTCAATGGTGAACTCAGATTAAACTAGTTGTACTTCTCCTACCCCCTTCATATTGGGATGCTTCCTATTTTGCTGAAACTGTGTAGGAGAGAGAGGATGGGACAAAACCAGAGTGAAATTGTGAAGTTTTCTTCCAAGAGTAAAGGTAAGGAAAGCAGTTCAAAAAAATTCTCTGAGGACATGGCAAGGAGAGGGTTATATGAAACCCAGGTAGAGCAAAGATCAAATCTAAAAAAAAGGATTTAATGAAGGATTAGAAGAACTAAAAAAGTAAGTTCCCAGAAAATTTAAATGTAGGACTTCACTATTAAAATTTATCTGAACTTGAAAACTTTGCCATTTCTTTGTTACTTTAATTTCTTGCGTGTTTTCTGCTACATTTTAGATCTTTGGTAAAAGGTCTAAAACATTGATGGTAACCACTTTTTAAGAGATAAGTGCCCAAAGAACATGAACAGATTTACAAAAAAAACCCGAAAATTATAAATGGCCACACAGAATGTGTGGAGAATAATTAATAGGAAGATAAACTCAAATTAAAACAAACATAACTTGGTAATATGGAATTCTGTGTGGATCATTTCTTGGTGATGCATGCTACCAAAGCTTCTATGATCTCCCTGTTCAGGAAATGTCTACTGCCTAGTTCAAAGGGTAGATTCAAATAAAATCATATCCTGAATTTGCATGGTACTTTCCTTCCATAAATAGCCTATATTTCTACAATTCAATAATGGTTACAGATATCTTTCCTAATCATACTTTTGCAAAATAAGTTAACATATATTATTATTATAATTGATGTAAAGAAATGGAAGTTCAGAGAAATTGAATGACTTGCTAATGGAAAGATGTTTAATAAGTGTCAGAAACAAGATTCAATCATACAAATAAATTCACTTCTCCAGACTCTCAAGTCCAATGTACTATATTGTTTCTCTTTTTAGATTGATGTTTTTTATATCTTCTCAATGGTGTTTTTTAATTAAATGTTTTCAATATTAATTCTTGTGTGATTTTGATTTCCATTTTTTCTCTCTCCCTCTTCTCCTCTCTCCAAGACATCAATCAATCTTATACAGAATATTTATGTAAAATAACTTAAACCATATTTCCATATTTTCCATGTGAAAGAAAAATCAGAACAAAAGAAAAAAATCCAAAAGAAGGAAAAAGCAAACAACAAGAAAAAAAGTGAAAATAGTATGCTTTCATAAACATTCAGTGTCCATAGTTTTCCTTCTGTATGTGCAAAACATTTTCTATCTCAAGTCTACTAAAAATGTATTGGATCATTGCATTGCTGAGAAGAGCTAAGTCTATCATAGTTGATCATTATGTAATCTTGCTATTACTTTGTACAATGTTCTCTTGGTTCTGCTCACTTCATTCAGCATCAGATCATGAAAATCTTTCCAGACTTTTCTGAGACCATCTGCTCATCATTTCTTATAGAACAATAATATCCCATTACTTTAATATACCATAACTTATTCAGTCATTCCCCAATTGATAGATATTCACTTAATTTACAATTCCTTTTTACTACAAAAAGAGGTGCTACAAATATTTTTGCACATTTGGGCCTTTTTTTCTCCTTTATGAGGTCTTAGGGATACAGAGTCAGTAGAGAGATTGTTCAATGAAAGGGTATGTGCACAGTTTTATAGCTGTTTGGGCATAATTTCAAATTGCTCTCCAGAATGGTTGGATCATTTTAAAACTCCACCAATAATGTGCCATCAACAGTGTCTCAGTTTTCCCATATCTCCTCTAACATTTATTATTTTTTCCTGTCATCTTAGTCAATCTAAGAAATGTGAAGTAGTGTCGCAGCATTGTCTTAATTTGTATTTCTCTAATCAAGAGTGATGCTCTAATCAAAGAGCATTTCATATGCTTTTGATAGCTTTAATTACTTCATCTAAAAACTGTTTGTTCACATACTTTGACCACTGGAGAATGACTTTTATTCTTATAAACTTGACTTAGCCCTCTATATATTTTAGAAATGAGGCACTTATCAGAAACACTGGCTGTAAAAATTATTTCCCAGCTTTCTGATTGCCTGCTAATTTTGACTACATTGATCTTGTTTGTGCAAAACCTTTTTTTTTTTTCCAATTTAATGTAGCCCAAATTATCCATTTTGCATTTCATAATATTCTCTAGTTCTTCTTTGGTCAAAAATTCCTCCCTTCTCCAGATATAAACTGGTAAACTACTCCTGACTTTCCCAATTTTCTCATCGTATCACCCTTTATGTTTAAATCATGGACTCATTTCAATTTTATCTTGGTATATGGTGTGAGATGTTGGTTTATGCCTAGTTTGTGCCATATTGTTTCCAGTTTTTTCTAGCATTTTTCATCACATAGTGAGTTTGATTACTATATTCGTTGACTATTGTGTCTTGTGTACGGAGTCTTTTCCACTGACCCAGCTCTATGTCTTAGCCAATGCCAAATGATTTTTATGAATGACACTTTATAATACATTTTTATATCTGGTATGGCTAGAGTACCTTTATTTGCATTTTTCACTAATTTCCTTGATAGTCTTGACCTTTTGTTCTTACAGATGAATTTTGTTATTTTTTCTAGCTCTATAAAGCATTTTTTTTTGGCAAATTGTTTGGTATGGCACTGAATACGGAGATTAAAATAGGTGGAATTATCATTTTTATTATATCAGTTCAGTCCATAAGCAATTAGTATTTTTCTAGTTATTTAGACCTGACTTTATTTAAGTGAAAAGTATTTTTAATTGTGTTCCTGCATCTCCTTTGTCTTAGGAGATAGACTCCCAAATATTTTATATTGTCTATAGTTGTTTTAAGTGGGATTTAGACTCCCAAATATTTTATATTGTCTATAGTTGTTTTAAATGGGATTTCTCTTTATATCTCTTGCTACTGGGGGCTTTGTTGATAATATATAGAAATGCTGATGATTTATGTGTTTTTTATTTTCTGAAATTTGTTAATTTTGTTAAAGTTGTTAATTATTTCAAGTAGTTTTTTAGTTGATTGTATAGGGTTCTTTAAATATCTCATTTGAAAAGACTGATTGTTTTGTTTCCACATTGCCTACTCTAATTCCTTCTATTTATTTGTCTTCTCTTATTGTTGTTAACATTACTAGCACAATATTGAATAATAATAATGATAATGGGCGTCCTATTTCACCCTGTTCTTATTGGAAATGCTTCTAGCTTATCTCATTACATGCTTGCTGATGGTTTTGGATAGATACTCATTATTTTAAGAAAAATTCCATTTATTCTTATGCTCTATATTATTTTTTTAATTAGGAATGGGTGTTGTATTTTGTCAAATGCTTTTTCTGCTTCTATTGAGATAATTATATGATTTCTGTTAGTTTTGCTATTGATATGGTCAATTAACTAATAGTGTTGCTTATATTGAACCAGGCCTGCATTTGTGGTAGACATTCCATTTGGTCATAGTATATTATCCAGGTGATAAATTGTGTAATCTTTTTGTTAATATTTTACTTAAGATTTTTGCATCAATGTTCCTTTAGGGAAATTGTTCTATAATTTTCTTTTTCTGTTTTGGCTTTTCCTGGTTTACATACCCTATCTGTGTCATAAAAGGAATTTGGTAGGGATCCTTCTTTGCCTATTTTTCAAAATGGTTCATTCTGTCTCTTAAAAGAAAGTTAGTGTGATACAGGAGATATCAAAACTCAAGCTATATCCAGATCTTATACTCTGGGCTACTATTTAAGACTATATGTTAGAGAGCAGTTTCTTATAGGAGTGTTCTCATTGTGCATTCCTTAGAGTGGTGAAATAACAGGTTTATATTAAAAAAAAAAAAAGGAGGATCTTCTCTTTCCCCATTGAATAATGGAGTTATCATTTCAAACACAAAAGAATTATCAGTATGAATCTAGAACTTGAAATAAGGGCCTTTTAGAGCCTGTCTACCAAAGTTTACTTGTAATTACTTAACAAAACAGGGATAAGAAAGCCAATCCATTGTTGCTTTAGGGAAATGTGAAACTAAATTAAGTAGCCTAAAGAAGATCATGAGTATTTCTTCTTTTCTAATAAACCAAAGAGGTGGTATATTATTCTCCTTTCTCCCACACTGCTTTAGGATTATAAGGAAAATCAAATCCTTGAGAAACTTTGTTCCTATATGTTGAAGAGGAAGACACATAAATTGAGCTATTGGGAAGGAATGAAACCATCAGGCACAACGCTGACTACTTTTAATGAAATCATTTGTACTAGCCAGCAGGTGCTAAGTTAAACCTGAGAAAGATAGAAAGAAATTAGGAAACAGAGAAAAGAAGGTAATGAGAGCCCTAATCTGGCAGTCAGCCAGTGTTCCACTGAGAAGCAGCTAAATTATGCATCTTATTTAGTACATTTATTAAAAGATCTTCTAATGTTTCCAGGCACATGTCCCAAAACAAATGTGACTATCAGTTTAGCACCCTGCAGTCCTAAGTGGATTTAATGCATTACAATTTTTCTCATAATAGCTTCTGCATGTTTGCTGAATTTCATCTTGATACCTTTTTTACGAATTGTCACTTTGGGCAAATTTTAAAGAGACCAAATCTATTCCTTTTATTTGGGGGAATTTGTCCAAGTCAGAAATAAAAAAGACTAGAAAGAAGCAGATTAGTGAAGCCAAATGATGGTTACTTTTTTTTTCTCTTCTGTCCAAAAAGTTTATTCATGTTACACCATTCTTGGGCTGAAAAAAAATTGGCATCTTCCTAGAAACCATCTAATGTAAGAATCTACAATGTTGGTGATAATTCTTTTTACTATAGTTATTGAAAGCACTTAACATAATCTTGTGAGCTAGGTAGTAAAAGTATTATTGAACCTTTTTACATATGAGGATGCTGAGATGTTGAGATTTTACAAACTTGTCCATCACTATAGAACTTCTGGCCTCTCATTTTTCTTCAGCTTCTGTCTCTCATTGTGTCATATGTTTTGATCTTAATACAACATGGTTGCAGAACTCCAATCCTGGACTTTAGAAAAGCAAATTCCACCAATTAGGTTGGACAATAAGAATTAAGTCATGCTTGACAGTTTATTCACTTGAGATTTTATATTTTTCTTTCATTTAGTTCACATTTGACATGCATAATAGGAAAAAAAATCTATTCAACTTTAAGGTAGTCACCTTTGGGGAAAAAAAATGTGCTGAGAGAGAAACAGAATAAAAGATTATTTATTGAAATGAATTGTATACCCCAATAAGTCTCTCACCATTTCTAATGGATAGTTAGCATAGAATCAGAGAAACCTCTAAGAGTTGAAATATCACTTTCTAATTGGGGAAATTTAGGAATGCCACAAATATGGTTTGGTGATTGTATCTACCATATCTGAATTTATTCTGTCTCTGATGATACAAAACTACACTATCTTAGTTTTTCTCTCAATTGTAATCCTTAAGGGATAGGAAGACATCAAAGTATTATTCTTAGGAAGACATGTAACTTATACTGAATTTAAATTATTTTTCTATTACAAATATGTTTTTCCTTTTCAGAGTTCTACCCCATAATCTAACTTTGCCCTCATCTTCATACTGAGAATGTGTGCCTATTATAGCCATAATACATGAAATACTTAATGGGACCTATGAAAAATAGACTCATACTTTCCACAACTGTGTACCATCATTACCTCAAGTAGATGTGTCCTCCATTATTCACTGAGGGTTTACTGTGTTTAAATGTATTTCACTGCTAATCCAAACGTACACATAGATAATATAGTTGTTTCCACACTACTTATAGTTAAAGAAATAATAACTTCTCATCCTTTCATTATATCTTTTGGTTTGAACATCATTTTAATGAATATTGATCATAACTACTCTTTCTCTTAATAAATGGTCTTCTTGGCTACTGTGGAAAAACCAACCAAATAAAATCCTCATTATTTGCTGTTCAGCCTTCTGAGTGCTTTCCAACTTAGCTAGATGAAGTCTCAGATGAAAGATTCATAGCCTTTCTGTATGTTTGAAACCTTTCCAGTTTGGCAGGACCTGTCAACCTTTTTTGCTTTGCTATCTTTGCATGCTTTTCCATGGCCTTTAAGAACCATATTATTAGGGTAGGACTTAAGTTTCCCCTTAAACACGCTTGGTAAGTTCTACTTTTATAGGTTGGTCAAAGTGATAAATTACTTACAAAGCAACTTAACCTGCTCTCTTCCCAGTTGATCTGAATTCCTCTAATTATTATTCTAATATTCTTATTCCTCTTGGCTACTTGACAGGCTGGGTAAATATATTTTGTGCTAATTTTTTTGGTCAACTTTCTTTCCCCTTTAACTACCAAGTATCAGTCTTTTGCTCTTAGCATGTGATTTTTCCTATAACTTCCTCAAAATACTTTGTAATTCTACAAAGATTAAAAAAAGAAAAAAGAAAAGATAGGTGTATAATTTCTTTCCTGAAATAAATTAATTTTTTCAATAAATAATAATAACTAGCATTTCCAATGCCTTTTAAGATTTGGAAAGAAATGATCATAATATTTCCTTTGATCATTCTTAGTGCTATCAGTTCTTGCACTTAATAAAAAAAAAAAACTATATATCAAACAATCACAGAATATCAGAATTGGAGACAATCTCAAAGTTCACCTAAACCACATCTGAATAGTCTTATTTACAATCCCTGTGAGAATTAGTGGTCTTCTTCAGTAGAATTTCAGTAAAATAAAAATCATCTAGCAAAATTTGTTATCTCTTCAGGGAGTTAGGGCCGTAAAAAAGCTTCTTATAGCCCTTGATACCCTCTCTATTCACAGATGACACATATGTGTGCTTTCCTTCAGCGAAATTCTTTGCAATCCTCCACCTGAAATTTTTGGTTCTTGGTTATATTCATTGTCATTTATCATTCTTGAATGATGCTTCCACTTCTGAATAATGTCTGAAGAAGTTCAGAGTACTAGAATACAAAAATTATTTCAATTATTTAAAAAGACAAACAAACAAACAAAAAAAAACTAGATGAATCTTTTTTCCTAGTTTCTACCCATATCAGATACAGATTCATCCATGTTTTCTCCTAGTCCTAATATCTTTAAGGTTTTTTTACGTTCTTTTCAATTATTATATCATTTTTTTCCTTCATGTTTTATACATATACACAAGCACACTATACATATGGGAATATGAGAAAAGAGTATAGATATCTTGAGAAATATGTATTAAAATGTGGGGAAATTACATATACACACATATAGAAACATACATGTATATAATTATAGTATCTCTATGTATAAATATATGCTTTGTTCTAACTTTTAACCTCCAGTGTTCTGTTTCTCCTTTTTAGCTTTATGTTGAAATATATGTATGTGTATATTTTTTACATGCATGTGTAAATATATATATTTTTACACATACACATATAGTATATGTATATATACATTTGCGTGTGTGTATGTGTGTGTGTGTGTGTGTGTGTGTGTGTGTGTGTGTGTGTAACATTTCTCATATTTTACTCATCCCAGAAGGCCTGTGGGAAGAAATAATAATGAAATCCCTTTTGAGCATTAAAGACTTAAAGATGTGTGTTGTACTGCATAAAATGACCCCCTCTCCTTCTCTTCCCCCTCCCCCCCCCCACTTCTTTTCTCTCCAGTGGGACCACAGCTGTTACTCACTGGCCTCTTGCCTATTCCAGTGTTGGTATTTCTGAGTTCTCCTGAGAATATGAGATTGTAGAAATCATCCAACTAGTGGCAAGTAAGCAACTAAAATCTTCACTAAATGACTTTACATTTAAGAATGAGATAAGAAGCTAAACTTTGGAAGTATGTTTTACCCTCAGGAATAATAATCATAAGCCAAAGTCAGCAGCAGACAGCTATTGAACAAATCATCAATCTCTGCAGAAAGACTTGGATGAGATGATTCTGTTAGCCTGGAGACCAATTGACCTTTCGCAGCATATATGAGTCTTAATATTAGTCTAGATATCAGACTTATGAGTCTTTATATACCAGGTTCTTATTTTACTGTCTCTACACAATGTTGAATGTTCCAATTGCCTTTTACTTTAAAGTACACATTTGGGCTTTGACCAAATGACAATTGTCAGAACTATCAGTGGTAGGCAAATGAGAGAATGAACTGATAGTTTATATTTCAGCTCCCATTCGTAAATTTCATTTTTGTAGAAGTACCCAGGGGTATAATGTTCTTTTCTTTTTTTTTCATAATTTCTTTTCTGGGGGGGTCTTCTGATCAGATGAAATAATGCAAAATGAATAGATTTTTTTTAACTCTGCCAAGTGGAGAACAGGAGCATTTGTAATCCTCTTTAGGACACTGCTACATTAAATAAAGCCCAGGAAATTTCTTCCTCAGGAAGCCAGGCCTCCAGATTCCACCTCCCTCTGTTTTGACTATCAAAATAGCTAGCGGCATTGGTCAATTCCAGATTTCTATTTCTTTCTCAGAGAGTAATCTAACCAACATCAGTATTAATACCGTTGAGGGAGAATATCTACTGATCTAAAGCTCAATTCAGAATCCTCCTGATTTAATCCTTTTATGATTTTCATTGCCAGAATATCTGAATTGCTGAATCTTATAGCCACCTTTTCCACTTTTATCTTTCTTGACATATCTGTAGCATTTGAAACTTTTGATTATCATATCTTACTGAATCTTTTTTGCTTTGCTTTCTTGCCACACTATTCACTCATTGTTCTTTTTCTACCTCTGTGGCCACACCTGTTGGGGTCCCCAGCTAGTGTAGACCTGCTGACACCAGCTGGAGTCTGAGCACTTACCCAATTATCGTCACCTCTATGACCTTTGGACATCTCCAGATATGACAGAGCAGTCTGGTACCACTTGTGCAGTTAGAGAAGCTTTATTGTTTGGTCCAGGGGTCCTCAAACTACGGCCTGTGGGCCAGATGCAGCAGCTGAGGACATTTAAGCCCCTCATCCAGGGCTATGAAGTTTCTTTATTTAAAGGACCACAAAACAAAGTTTTTGTTTTTACTATAGTCCAGCCCTCTAACAGTCTGAGGGACAGTGAACTGGCCCCGATTTAAAAA
Source organism: Antechinus flavipes (assembly GCF_016432865.1). Lineage (NCBI taxonomy): Eukaryota > Metazoa > Chordata > Mammalia > Dasyuromorphia > Dasyuridae > Antechinus > Antechinus flavipes. Next base: position 308,887,617 of record NC_067399.1, on the reverse strand, counting down.
GTTTGAGGATTCCTGATTCTTGTCCCTTCTTCTGCTTCCCTGCTTCCCTGCTTCTTTGCTTCCTCTCTCTCCCTCTGCTGTCCTGTTCTTATACCCCTCTCATCTACTCTTGCCAATGTGTCCTAGCAACAAGTATGTGTTTAGCTTGTGTATCCAGGAGCCCAACTCCTGAGATGGTGGAGACGATCTTGATTTAGTGCATGCTCGATACCTGTCCTGGCATGTCTACAGGGTGTGTACTCCAGACCTTTAGCCAGTGAGGCAGAACTCACACCCAAGGCCTCAACATCCATTCCCAAGAGTGAGCTGACTGAAAGCAACCAGACAAAGACCATGAAGGTCAAGTTTACACAAGACTTGTCTTTGCATAGACTTGCTGCCTATGCAAATGGAACATTGTGTGCAAGGTAGATGATGAAGGGTCTCAAGATTAATGCAGACTCTTGTTATTCTGTTCTCTAGCATTCTTGTTGCTAGGTTCCCTAGCACACACCTTTGTAGTACCATTTTGTGATGGTCATCATCTATATCTTGTCCACCAATTGCTGATGAATCTTATGTCTCTGGCCTGAGAATTCTATTTTAAAAACTCTCTCTATTCTCTCTCTGGGTGCCCTCTTTAACTTCCATGCATTCCCATACTGATAACTCCCCAAAAGATATTTATAGACATGGATGAACAAAATCTTGAACTATTAAATCAATAAATATTTGTTGCGATTATTTTATGCCATCATGTGAAACAGGGATTACATTTATCTGTTCATATATAGAGACTATACTTCAGGATTAATTTGTCAAAATTATAGAAAGAATTTGATTCAATATAAGGCTTAATAATTAGAGCTGTTTGAAAATAGAATGGGTTATCTCCTCATTGGAAAAATGCAATAGATGACTTATCTGATGTCTCATGAGTGCGCTAGAATTTTAAATAACCATATGGTCTTGAATATGCCTTCACAGTCTAAGATTCAAAGAATCAGTGAAATCTTAATAATACTAAATTTTCTTTCCAAGTGCAGTTTTAGATTTATATTGATGGGTCAGATCTGGTTCCTAACTATGTATAGTGGAAAAGTTTACAACTGCTGCTAAAAGGAGTCAAGTTGGATATTTTACAGTCTCCTCTATAAAAGGAACTATATTATTATTCCTAACTTATCAAGGTACTAATGAGCAATACAAAGATAGGCATAGGTTAACTCTGGAATCTTCAATTTTTATTTTATATGTACCATAAATGAAGGATTTTATCAAGTCCCTTCAATGTGCGGAATGTAATGTTGGTGCCCTGGGAACAAAATACAAAGACTTTGTTTTTTGGCAGAACTATATCCTTTGAGTAATGGAAGTTAGAAAATGGAAGATAATTGGTTCTCTAAATGGAAAAAACATCTGGTTAGGAGTGGAATATATGGATCATATAATAAAGAAATAATTATAAGAATATAAAATAGTGTACAAAGAAATGCTGAATTCACACAGTAAACTTAAGAGACCTGCACACCAGAGGACAGTGAATATCTTTTGATTTAACAATCATTTTTACAAGATTTTCTATAACTTTTTGGTGATTTATTAAAGCAATTCCATTGTTCTCACTTTTTAAAAAGTGAGCCAAACTGTACACCTCACATATTCCAACTCTCACAGAAGTAGACTGTTATATACAGTTATGTGGATAAAACCTGGGGCTAGAGTACTAATAAGTATCACCCCCTTGACAGTACTTAGGAAAGATGTTCATGATTGGTGAATGACATGATTTCTATTAAATATGTTTATGAGATTTTTGTATCAGAATATGTATATTTTTTAATTAATCATTTCCTTTCATGTTTGCAAAGCTATATGTAAAGAGAAAGCCATTCTCTCTTCTGGCTTCTCCTTAACTACAGAGTGAAGTGAGACAAGGACCATGACTATTAGACCTGAAGCTTTGATTTTATTGTTATTGTTTTTTTTTTTTTAATTTGTTTACTCCCAGAGTAGCATTTCCATTTTCTTAAAAATATATCCATTGCTTGACATCTGTATTCTCTTCGTAAAGCATAATCAAAGTATCATTGAAATATGTTTTGATCATCTTGATCCTTAATGACAATCCTGAAGACTCTCCTTGTGTTTTTTTTTTTTTTTTTCTGGAACTGAAGAGCCCTCTACTCATTATCCCATTTCTCAAGTAGGACTTATCTGTTTGAGTGAAAAAGCTGTTCATCAAACATGAGAAGTTGGAGTTTTAAATACATTTATGTCATAGTTGTAAAGAACTTGCATGTGACCAGTGCGATTGTTTTCTAAAATCAATATTCAGTCATTATTAAGCTGATATCTGGTCTTCATGATTTTTTTTTTATGATTTGTTGTATTTTCTGTGCTGTTTTATTACCTCACATCCTCTAACACAACAAGATTGAGTAGAAAGACAATTGAATTATCTGGATCACTCCATTGAAATTTATACTTAATTTCTCATGCTTTTACTTATCTCTTCATAAGACTATGCCATAATCTCTCCAACTAGGATATAAATTCATTGAAGATAGCATCTTATTGTTCTTTGTCCTTCATTCTCAAAAAGGACCATGATATAAGAAAGATGGTACCATGACATGCAAGTGAATTGGATTTTAGTGAGGGAGGGTTGTACAAAGTCATTTGGTTCACTTTCCTTCTCAGAACCATGTGGATCCAATGGCCAAAGAGAGATCAAAATGACTAGAGATGACACTGGATGCAATGAGAAACTCTGGCAAAGTAGTTCCTAATTATTGCTTTAACTTCACTGTCCATGGTTCAAACGTTTCATTTCTGAGGCTGGTGATTTGATTTTTCTTTTTTGTTCTAATCAAATTAACCAAGGGTTTATCTTTTTTTTTTTTTTTTTTTTTTTTATAACACCAACTTACTTTTATTTCAATAAAATAGTTCAATGGTTTTCTTAGCTTCAATTTTATTAATTTCTCCTTTGGGTTTCAGAATTTCTAATTTGGTATTTTTTTTTTTTAGTTGCATTCCCAATTCAGTGATCTCCTTTTTCTCTGTTTTATTCAGGTAGCTATGTAGAGATATAAAATTTCCTCTAAGAACCACTTTAACTGCATCACATAGGTTTTGATATGTTGTCTCATTATTGTCATTCTCTTGGATGAAATTATGAATTGTTTCTGTGATTTGTTTGACCTGCCCATTTTTTAAGAATTAAATTATGTAATTTCCAATTTGTTTTTACTTTATCTTTCCCTATCCCTTTATTGAATATATTGTTTATTACTTTGTGGTCTGAAAAGGAAGCATTTATTATTCCTGTCTTTCTGCATTTGATTGTGAGGTTTTTGAGTGATTCTTCCTCTCTCACAGAATCATTAGCTTCCATTTACCCTGTTCTTGTTTTTAATATGTGCTTTTCTTCTTTAGTTAGCTTTTGCATCTCTTTTTCCATTTGGCTAATTCTATTTTTTGAGGAGTTGCTTTCTTCAGAAAATATTTTTCCTTCCTTTTCCTGTTGACTCTCTCATGCATTCCTTTCATTTCCTTTCTCATTTTTTTTTCAACATCTCTTATTTGTCATCTAAAGTGTTTTATGAGCACTTTCAAGAAACCTCTTTGGGTTTGAGACCAACTTATATCACTCTTTGAGATTTTCATTTTGTCCTTGTCTGAGTTTGTGTTTGTTTTGTCCTGTTACCATAGTAGTTTCCTGTGGTCAAGGTTATTTTCCATTTGTTACTTATTTTATTTCCTTTTCTATTGATATTTCCTGATTTTTTTACTTTTATAGTTGAACTCTGCTCCTGAGGTAAAGGGGTGCTATCCCAAGATTCCTGAGTAACTCTGAGCCTTAGCTTTGAGCACAGGGGCCCCTTGTGTTTGTAGGGAGTAGCTTTGCTTCTTCTTTTCACAAAACAGCCTGATTTTCCAGAGTTTGCCTTCTGCACTGGAACTTGAAGCTATCCTACTGATCTGCTTTTCTCCTGAGCTAGGACTGTCTTATTTGATGTGATTAAGATCCTCTAGCTGGCTTTCCCAAAGTCTTTCTGAACTGGGCTGAACACCCTTTTTACCCCAGCAAAACTGACTTTTCTTAAGTTGTTTCAGTCTACCTTCAAATAAAGAGTGGCTTCATTTTTTTAGGCTCTGCTTAGATTTTTGGTTTCTTGTAGTTTTCAAGGGAAACTGGGAGAGCTTGAATAGCTTTCTGACTTTATTCTGCCATCTTGGTTAAACCCCCAGAAGTTCATACCTAACTTTTCTAAAATTCTGTTTACCCCTTTAATTTCTTTCTTATTTATTTTGTGGTTTGCTTTATCTAATTCTGATAGAACAAGGTTCAGATCTTCCCCTAACATATTTTTACTGTCTAATTCTTCCTGCAGGTCTCTTAACTTCTCCTCTATGAATGTGGATGCTATAAGACTTGATGTATATATATAAATATAAATATAAATATATATATATATCTCCTTGTCTCTTTTCATCAGATAGATTTTTGATTTTTCTTGATCTGAGGTCAAGATTGCTACTCCCACTTTTTTTTAACTTTAGCTAAAGCATTGTAGATTCCCACTCTAGCCTTTTATTTTATTCTGTATATATCTCTCTGTTTTAAATGTATTTCTTGTAAACAACAGAGGTCTCTGGATTTTAATCCAGTCTGCTCTCCGCTTCCTTTTTATAGGAGAATTCATGCCATTCACACTCACAATTAAAGATACCAATTCTGTATTTCCCATTATTTTATTTAATGCAAGTTATACTTTTCTCTTTTCTTTCCCTCTTTCCTTCCCCCTTCCCAGTGTTTTTCTTCTTATAACTACTCCCCTCAATCAGTCTTTCCCCTCTACAGCACTTTCCCCCTTTCTTATCCCTTTCTCCTTCTACTTCTGTTCTCCCTTCTATTACCTCATCCTTTCCTTTCCTCTCCTACTTTCCTATAGAGGAAGACAAGTCTTTTTTCTATCAAACCAAATATATCAGATATTCTTTCTTTGAGCCAAATCTGATAAGATTAAGGCTCCCCCCCCTTCCTTCTTTCCCTCAATTGTAATAGGACTTTTTTTTTTTTTTTTTGCCTTTTCAGGTGATATAGTTTACTCCTTTTTAACCTTCCCTTTCCTCTTCTTCAAGTACAATCTCTTTTCCACCCCTTATTTCTTTTTTACATAATCACAATAAAGTCCAATTGTACTTATAAAAAATACTGTTCTCAAGAATTATACATATCATCTTCTCATATAGGGATGCAAACTTTTTAAGCTTTAAAAATATTTTTCTTACCTTACTACCTTTTTATGTTTCTCTTGCGTTCTGTATTTGAAGATCAAATTTTATGTTCAGTTCTGGTCTGAAAGATAATACTTAATTTTGCTGGATCATTGATTCTTGGCTTTAGTCTAAGTTCCTTTGCCCACTGGACAATCATTCCAGGCCTTCTGAGCCTTTAAAGTAGAAGCTGCTAGGTCCTGATTGTGGTTCCTCAATATTTGAATTTTTTTCCTGGCTATTTGCAGCATGTTCTCTTTGATCTGATAATTCTGAAATTTATCTACAATATTCCTTAGATTTTCAATTTTGGAATCTCTTTTAGAAGGTGACTGGTGGATTCTTTCAATGGCTGTTTTGTTCATTGGATTTCCCTCCCCCACATTTAACCAATATTATTTTTTTAGGGAGTTGTTCTTTTTCCCTTTCACCAATTCTGTTTTTCAAGGAGTTGTTTTCCCATTTAGCTAAATCTATTTTAAGGAGTTATATTTTTTTTTTCATTTCACCAAATCTATTTTAAAAATTTTCCTCAGATAATTTGTTTCATTTTCCAAACTCTCCTCCAAAGCTCTAATTTCCTTTCCCCATTTTTCTTCCAACTCTCCTTTGAGATCCTTTTTGAATTCTTCCAAGAGAGCCTTTTGAGTTGGAGACCAACTCATATCATCCTTTGAGGCTTCATCTAGAAACATTTTGATGTTAGGGTCCTCAGGATTTGAGGTCCATTCTTTCCTGTCTCCATAAATATTATCTATGGTCAGAGATCTCCCCCCTCCCCCATTTTTAAAGGTTGAGATCTGCTCTTAAAGCAAAAGGTAGAGTGTTCCAATTTTCCTCTACAAGGAACAAGGGAGTCATATTGTCCTGGGGCCAGTGTGGCTGAATTCTTTTCAGTGCTGGGTTGGGGTGGCCAAGTTCCCCATTATGCTAGGGTTCAGGGGCTCACTATTTGCCTTCTGTAGTTGCGTTGGAGGTCTCACAGCTAATTTGCAGATCCACTGGGTCTGACCCAGGATAGAGTAGTCAACACTGTTGTATTTTGGCTAAGAGCCTCCCAGGAGATTGTCCCAGCAGGTGGAGATCTCTTTGCTCCACTTGTACCTGCACTGGGCCACCTCCCCCTCCACTTCACAATTGAGAGAGAGCTTTTCTGAAGTTATTCCAAAATATCTTCTGCTGGAATTTGTTACACTCCAAATTGTGAGCAGCTTGCCCCTACATTTCCTCAGACTTTAGCTTTTTAAGCTAAGGTTTTCAACAGGTCTTAGTTGGACTGAGGCCACAATCATTCAGAATTCAGTTTCTAACGGAGGCAAAAAATGTCCTCTTTCATCTCATCAAAAAAAAAAAAAATCTAAATAAATTATTCTGGGAGGAGAATACCCTAATCATTTCTGTTCAAAGTAGAAATGATTGCTATTTACCTTCAATCTCAGTCAATCAGGACCTAAACAATGATTAATAGGGATTGGCCTGGGATCTATTGATGGCCAATCAATGAGTATCACAGTAATAGAGGAGATAGTATCTCTTTGTCACTTAACAGCTTTATGCCTTGGAAAAGTCTGTATATGTTTCCATTTCATTTTGGACAAAATGAGAACATATGCCTAGATGACCTCATTAGGCCTCACTTTCCTAACCTGGATAATGAGAAGGTTGAATAGCTCTCATATCTGAGGCTATCTATAGCCCTTAAAATCCCTTTGAGCTCTAGATCAATGATCTTATAAAAAGTATTAATATAACAAAGAAGGAGTTGATGAATACAATAGAAGGCATGTGTGTGGATTTTAAAAATTTCTGCCAATCTCAATCTGGTAAACAATTAGGGGGAGCTAACATTAATTTAATGGCTGCATTAGATATGTTACTAAAAGAAGGAAAAGAAGAAATAGAGTTGGTTTTGAGGATATTGACCAATCCAAATACACTTCCTTTGTATCTTACCCAAGTACTCTTGTAGAAATTCGAGTAAACTTAATTCACTTGTTTTCAGGACATCAACTCTAAAGACTGGGTCTGAGTTCTTTAGCACAATAGACCCACAAAATATAGAGGAACATAAATATATGGATCCATGGAAAAATACAGAGATACACTATTCTGGTAATCAGAGGTCTTATCTGGATCTCTAGGTTTCTTACCCTTCCACTTCACAATACAATCAGCTCTGATGCATAAGGACTAGTTAAGAAATATTGACTCAAAAGTTCTGATTTTGCAAGTAGCCTAAAAAGAGTAGAGAAGCTGCTCTCTTTGGAGTTATTAGTAATAGCTCCTGCCTTCCTGTTTTGCTTATCTATTGACCTGAAGTCCTGATTGTAATAATAGTTTATATCATTTCTACTCCTGGTAGAATGCTCTTCATAGGCTTCATGTGGTTCAGAAATGGAAAGTTCTTTTAAATTTTATTTTAATAGAACAAATGTTTTAGGTTGAGTATCAAGGAAATCCTGCTTTTCATGGAACTGAGCATGCACCCTGGTCTCTTCTAATCATTTCCCAAAAAGACTACTATCTGTCTATCTATCTATCTATCTGAGGAAACTGACTAACAATAAGTCTAAGCAACTTATCCAAGGACACTAAGTTAATGAGTAATAGAGGCAGGGCTTAGGCCTAGATACTGGCTTCTATTTATAGCATTTTATATTCCTCTCTATTATATTGACATTGTGTGTCTTTGTTTTCTGGCCTGTCTTTGGGCTTACATACAAGTAGGAGTTGACAATTGTGACGTATATGTTTCAGAGTCAGTGAATATTATGTCCTTGAGAACACACCAAGTTTTTTTATATTTTCAGGACTATAATTGGGTCACAGGTTGGCAACCTTTCAAAAACAAAGTTTTATACAGCTCAATTATATGGATAAAGACTTAGAGCTGAAAAGAACCCATTTTCCTAATTTTATAACTATGGTAAATAAAATGGAATTTAAGTGACTTGTCCAGGGTCACACTATTAATGAGTATATGAGGTAGGATTTGTACATGGTGAGTAGTCAGTAAATATGTGCATATTGATTATTGGGCATAAAAATTAGTGAGCAAAACTGAGTATGTATCTAAGGTCATTCAAATAAAAATGATTTGGGGGACCAATTTTTCACTATTTTTTATTATTCACAATTTTTTCTCCCAACTATCCGTAGAAGGATTTGAGAGTTGATAATATTTCTACACAGAGTTGTTCTGTAGGATCATAAGGAAAGACAAATAGCCAAATCATGGATTATTAGTATTTAAAAGATTTAGATCACAGATATAGGACTGAAATTTAAATGAATGCAGAGGTCTTCTAGTACAACTCCCCTATTTTAGAGATAAGGAAACAAAAAAAAATCAATGACATTTGAATTTAGATTTGATTTGAATGTAGATCTTCCAACTCCAGAGCCACTGCTCTTTCTTTAGTATTATACTCATTTAGTCTAATCCTCTGATCTTGAAGATAAGGAAACTGGACCCCAAAAGAGGAGAAGGGAGTTGGCCAATCATGTAGCTAATTATGGCAGAGCTGGTATAAGCACTGAGATATTATATGTAAATTTATTTATTTACATATGTATATGACATCTCTCTCTATAATAAGTAAATTCCTTTTGGGACAGGACTATTTCATTTTTGGTTTTTGTATACCTAGTATCCAGTATAGTGCCTTTTATATTTATCAGTTATTTGTCCTTCTATCTTTGATTTGGGCATTTCCCATGGCTGGTATAATTTGTCCTCTATTCTGTTTCTCAGAAATACTTGTTTTCTTTCAGAACTTAGCTACTAAAGCACTTCTTTGTTTATAAAGCCATTTCTGAAGCCCTTCGCTACTAATATCCTCCCCTGGAAAATTGTTTTTTAATTTATTATTCTTTACATAATTATATATTACATAATATTTTCCATGAATATAAACTTCTTGAAAGTGAAAAGTATTTCATTTTTGCTCTTGTATTCCTAGTAAAAAATAGAATAACATTTAAGTACTAGATAGAGTGTTTTTAGTCCAGAATTATTTCCTTTATTCCACAATACTGCTTACCATTTTATGGAACTCATAATGATTCTGAATATGGGATTTTTGATTTTGTGACATATTCATTTAAATTGGAAGGTAGGGACTAGGTTGCAGCAATAAAGGGACTTTGAATATATCTTCATTTAAGTATATAACAAATACTTTCTGGATGTCCACAGAATTGTGGAGCTGATTCTATAGACACTTGCAGGTCTTAATTTCCTCCAAATAGTATACTTATTGCTTATTTTAATGGAATTTTTAAATGACAAATTAAAAGAAGAAAAAATACTATGAATTTGTCATTCATTTTATCATTCTCTTCATTTACAACAAAATATAGTGACAATTCCCTGTTCATTTAAAGAGTAATCTCACTGCTGGTTTGATCTCTTTAGAAAATCAGGGAAAGAGGAAGTAAACAAAACACACAAATATTTCTATGAACTAAAAAGTATAAAATATGATATTCTAGGCCAAGTAGCCTTTCATGGAAGGATAAGAACCAATTATAAACAAAGGCGGTTTCTTCCAGTGTGACCTTGACCCATGAATGCCAAGAAATGGATTGTTCATTCAAATGAAATTCATTTTGCTGTCATATTAGTTACGCTTGAAAGTTTTATATTGAGCTGAGATGCTCAGGGACATGCTGTCACTGGAATGGTGAACAAACTAATCCAGACAAATATTGTAGCTATGGTACAAACCAAGATAGGAAATTTAGCTGAAATGAAGTGTGGTTGTGCTCATGGACAGAGATTTATAGAATCTTACAGTTGGGAAGAACCTAAGGGCCCATATAGACCAAACTCTATCAAAATCTGCAATCTCCTCTAGTCGAATATAGATGGAATTGTAATCTAGTTTTTGCCTACACACTTACAGGAATAAATAACTCACTCTCCATTCAGGTGACTCATCTTATTTTTGAGTGTTGTTTAGTTGTTTCAGTTATGTCTAACTTTTTTGTGACCCTATTTGAGATTTTCTTGACAAAAATACTTTAGTGGTTTGCCATTTCCTTCTCCAACTCATTTTATATATATGAAAAATTGAGGCAAAGAAGTTTAAGTTACTTGCCCAGATACTAAGTTCTGAGGCCAGATTTGAACACAGGAATCCTGAATCCAGGTCTGACATTCTATCCACTGTGCCACTTGACTGTACCAATATTAGAAAGGTCTTCATCTTGAACTAAAATGTGTCTTGCTGTACCCTCTTCCCATTAGGCTCAGTTTAGTCTAATTGCATCCCTAGAAAACAAAAATAAAAGCAAAACAATGCCCACCCCCTTCACCCCCGCACAAATTCTATTCTATAAGATAGCACTTAAGGAATTTAAAGACATTGATAGTCTTCCAAATGTAAGAACTGTCTAAATTTCAATGAATTCTAGGACATAATAGTTACTACCTCCATTCATCAAAACAATTTTAATTTCCATGCCATGTGTATTGGTATACTGATATCTAAGCAACTAGATATGAAGATAGTGTGAAGCATGAGAAAGAACAGTGGAGAACAGCATTCACAATTTTATTTTTTTATTATTTTCTCTGAGGCAATTGGGGTTAAGTGACTTGCCCAGCATCACACAGCTAGGAAGTGTTAAGTGTCTGAGGCCAAATTTGAACTTAGGTCCTCCTGACTTCAGGGCTAATGCTCTCTGTCCACTACACCACCTAGCTGCCCCGGCGTCCACATTTTTAAAGTAAAAAATATGAATTACAGTCTCATGAACAAACAAGAGATAAAGAATATTATAAAATATATAATAGATCATTTTGATTATATTGAATTAAAAGTTTTTGCACAAACTAAAATAATGTAAGCAAGATTAGAAGGAAAACAAAAAATTTGGGAAATAATCTTTACAGCAAGTGTCTTTAATAAAGACCTAATTTCTCAAATATATGGAAAACTTCATCAAATTTATAAAAATATTACAAGTAATTGGTCAATTGATATATCGTAAAATGATATGAACAGGCAGTTTTCATATGAAAAAATCAAAGGTATCTATGGACATATGAAGAAGTGTTCTAAACTACTTTTGATTAGAGAAATGCAAATAAAAGTAATTGTGAAGTAGCCTCTCATACCTACCAGATTGTCTAATATGACAAAAATGGAGAAGGATAGATCTTGGAGAGAATGTGAGAAAATTGGGACATTAATGGAGTATTATGAGTTGTGAATAGATCCCACCTTTCTTGAAAGCACTATGCCCAAAGGGCAACCAAACTGTGAAAACCCTTTGATCCATAAATACTATTACTATGTATCCCCAAGAGATCCTAAAAAGGGAAAAGATTCCACATGTGTGAAAATATTAATAGTAGTCCTTTTCATAGTAGCAAAATTTTGGAAAATGAGGAGATGCCCATCAATTTAGAAATTACTGAACAAGTTGCGGCATATGAATCTAATGGAATACTATTGTGCAGAAGAAGTGAGCAGATAGATTTCAGAAGAAAAATAAAAAAAAAAAACTTGCAAAGAATTTTATGAACTAATGCAAAGTGAAATGAGAAGGACCAGGAAAACATTGTACACACTGTGTATGATAGAACAGTTATGAATGACTCAGCACTTCTCAGCAACATGATGATTCAAGATAAGTTCAAAAGACATGTGATGGAAAAGATACTATTCACATCTAGATAAAGAACTGGTGGACTCTGAATGCAGATTGATGCATTTTTAAATGTGCTTTAATTTTTTTTTCTTTTGGTATATTTCTTCTTTCACATTTCTCACTAATATATAAATATATTTCACATGTTAGCACATTCATTACCTATATCAAATTGCTTACCATTTAGGAAGAGAGGAGAAGAGGGATGAAGGAAGAACAATTTGGAATTTAAAATCCTGTAAAAAATGAATGCTCAAAATTTTTCTTGACATGTAATTAGGAAAAAATACTATTAAAAAGAATGTCTATATCTATCTATCTATCTAACTATTATCATCTGTCACTTGGACTATTATAATCGCCTCCTAATCCCTTTCTCAGATCTCTCTCCTTTTCAGTAGTATCTTAATGTATAATTTAAATGCTATTTGGCAAATAATACAGTAGTCATGACAGTAATATTTGTGACATTTAAATTACACAGTTGTTTTAAGGGATCAAATGTGATTATATATATTATTTCTCTCTGTAGCCAATAGTTTATCATTAATTTTTGTACATTAAGCCATGGTCTAGCACAGTGTTGCTCAAAGTTTTGTTTTCAGTATCTTTATACTATTAAATATTATTTAGTATCTGTTCAAAGAGTTTTTGTTTATGTAGGTTATATTTGTAGATATTTATCATCTTAGAAAGAAAAACTAATTTTGAATTTGTGGACCCTGTGAAAGGGTTTCAGAGATATCTAAGAAGTTTCTGGATAATTGGAGAACTACTGAGGTAAAAAAAAAATAACTAAATTTCATTCATTTAAACAATCAACTGATTATGTTTCATATTTTTTGTCTTTTAATGTCCATGTCTCAAAGAAAAGGAGTAATTCAAATATTACCTCAAATCATTGAATTTCCTTTCAACAACTTCATAGTGCTTAAGGAAATCTTCCAAAATTACAAATTTGTTGTTGTCCATGTGAATCAACTGAAATGGGTAGTCACTGTTGCATTTTACAACAATTATTTTTAATTAATGGAATAAAACAAGCATTTCCATGATGTAATATAATACAAAAAGTGATGATTGCACCTGAAACTGCAAATTTATTATGTAAAACTTGTTTTTCATTTTAAGTATATAATAAAGTTATCATTTTGGTAGATTTCTTCCCCCTACTTTTTTTTCTTTCTCCCACATACTACTATTAGACATATGTAGATTATATATATACTCACACACACATATATGTATATATTATATAAAGTTAGTGTGTGTTTATTATATATATACACACATGCATGTAAACATACATATCCACATATATGTATATATACATATCTATCTGTCTACCTATCTATCTATTGGCATCTTCTTTCTGTGGAAGTGATGAAGTAGAAAGAGTAATAGAGTAGATCCTGGACTAGAATCCTGTCCCTGTTCCTTGCTTGCTGTATGTTATGGGAAAGTGGGCTTCAATATTCAGATCTAGGAAGAAAAAAAGTTTATTAGAATGAGTGCTGGGTTTCAAGTGATACTATCTGAGTTCAGAGCCTATGTCAGATGCTTGCTAAGACCAGTAAGCTACTTAAACTTTATAAATTAAGCTATAACTTTGTTAAGCTGTAAAATGGAAGTAGCATTCACCTATTCATAGGGTTTTTGTGAGGATAAAATGAAATAATATATGTAAAGCATTTTTCAAAACTCATCATGTTGGGTAAATGCTAGCTAGCTATTATCTCTTTCTTAAAGTAGTTCCAGTTTCATTACAAATTCCAAACATTTGCATGTATTCTCAAATAGAAAGTCCTTCTCTGGAATACACTATTTGTAAGATGCACTCTTAGAATTGTCCCTGCCTCCTTCAGAAGTCTGCTCAATCAATACCTCCTACATCAAATGCTTCCTGATATCTCTAACTCATATTTCTTGCCCCAAAAGATTACCTCCTCTTTTTCTTAATTCTATGTTTATTTATGTATCTGTTGTTTCCCTGATAGAGTGAGAATTTCTTTCTTTCTTTTTTCAATGTTTTAAATTTTTTAAAATATTTTATTTATCCATAGTTACATGCAAAAAGAATGTTAACATTAGCATTTAAAATTCAGAATTCCAGATTCTCTTCCTTCCTGTTTCTTTCCCTACTGTCCCCTTCACTGAGAAACCAAGAAATTTGATATAGGTTATACATGTGTAGTCATTCAGAATATTTTTATAATAATGTTGTGGAAAAAAAGCAATTCTCAAGAAAAATAAAGAAGTATAATATAAAAATATAATTAAATATATAATAAGTAAATGACAATAAAAGTATAATTAAAGTATAATTTTAAAAGTATGTATTAATTTGAATTCAAAAACCATCAGCTCTTCTTTCTTACTTGGATAGCATTATTAATCTTAAGTCCTTCAGAATTGTCTTGGGTCATTGCATCCCTGAGAATAAATAAATCATTTACAACCTTACAAAACTGCTATTACTTTATACAAGTAAATCTTACTTTACATTAGTTTATGAAAGGCTTTTCAGGTTTTTCTGAAATCCTTTCTAGGGTTTTTCTGCTCATCATTTTTATAGCACAACAGTATTCCATCATAATCACATATCACAATTTGTTCAGCCATTTCGTAGATGAGGAGCATCACCTCAATTTTCCAACTCTTAGACCCCAGAAAAAAAAAAAAACTGCTAGAAATATCATTGTGTGTTTATGTCCTTTTCCTTTTGTTTTTTAGCTCTTTGGGGACACATGCCTAGTAGTGGTATACATATATAGAGTGTTCAGTTTTATAGCCCTTAGGGCATTGTTTCAAACTACTCTAAAAAATGGGTGAATCAATTCACAACTCCACCAAGAATGCATTAATGTCTCATTTTTTCCCCACATCCACTTCACTACTAGTTATTTTCCTTTTCTTTTATATTAGCTCTTCTAATAGGTATGAGGAAGAATTGTTTTAATCTACATTTCTGCAATCAATAGTGTGTTAGAGCATTTCTATATGATATGGCTATAGATATGGTTATAGATATTATTTCATCTGAAAACTGTTCTTATTTTTTGATCATTTATAAACTCAGGAATGGCTCTTATTTTTATGAATTTGACTCAGAGCTCTACATGTTTGAGAAATGAGGGCTTTATCAGAGAAATTTGCTTCAAATTTATTTATTTATTTATTTATTTATTTATTTATTTATTTTTATTTATTTATTTATTTATTTATTTATTTGCCAATTGCTCTTAGGAGCATTCTGGGAAGATGGCACAGTGGGTTAGTAAATTTCCAGTGCTCTAGATTTAGAGAATTTATCTTGTAGTGATAGAATATGAAAGGAAAGTAGAAATAGAAAAAATCGACTGATCACCACTTCAACAAGATTCTGTGTGGAAAACATAGGAATATTATTGCCAAATTTTGAAATCCCTAGATCAAAGAGAAAATTTTTAAAGAAACAAGAAAAAAATTCAAATATACTGAAGCTACAGGTTGAATTGTACAGGACTTATCAGCAGCTACAATAAAGAACACAGGTCCTAGAAGCCTATCCATTGACAATCAAAAGTGTTGGAATCTTTACAAACTGCTAACTCATTAGAGTTGATGTTTTGGGCCAGAACCTGAAACAAGGTACTAAGTAGAACTAATTGATACAATGCTTGTGTTCACACCTTTACTCACTGGAGTTCACAAGTATGGGAGATTCACAAAGTAAACTTTGTAACTTTGTGAATTCATACCTCCCTTGAAGCTCTTAGGGCCAGAGAGCACTCTGGGAAGAAACCCATAATCCCTCTCTCTCATATCCCACAATTCCTCTCTCTCATATATAAGATACAAATAGAGGCTCTCAGACAGAATTCAGCCAAATTGCATGAAGAGGGGAGCGTCAAGTCAGAAGAAGCCTCTAGTTGGAGTTGAGCTAGAGCCAGGAGAGAGCTCTTCAGAGGCCAGACAGATTCAACTTGGTGCTGGCTCTGGAGGCTGAAGAAAGCAAAGGCAGAAGCAAAGGACAAAGATGCAAGAGCTCTTGGAACCAAGCAGAGAGAGAGGCCTCTAAGCTAACCGGGCTATATTGGAGACAATAAAAGATCTGAACTTTTATCACCTGGCTGCATTTTGGGGTAATGATTTACTTTTAACTGAAACTAAGGCTGTCTCCAGAAAACTTCCCTGAGAAACCTGCTCTTTCTCCCAGAGAGAACCATTCTTATATGATATTTTAAAGAAGAACAAGAACGCCACACAAAAGAATTAGATCCATGGCCAGAACCATAATATCCAGCAAAATTATTTATAATATTGAATGAGAAAAAATGGACATTCAATGAACTTGCAGATTTTCTTTTTTGTTATTTGTTTTTATTAAAGCTTTTTATTTACAGAACAGATGCATGGGTAATTTTTCAACATTGCAAAATCTTTTGTCAGGAATTTCCCCCTCCTTTCCCTTACCCTTCCCTAGCTGGCAGATAGTCCAATACATGTTAAATATGTTAAAATATATGTTAAATCCAATACACACACACACACACACACACACACACACACACACACACATTTATATAATTATCTTGCTGCACAAGAAAAATCAGATCAAGAAGGAAGAAAAAAATAACTGAAAAAGAAAAGAAAACAAAATGCAAGCAAACAACAGAGAGAGTGAGAATGGTATGGTGTGGTCCACACTCAGTTCCTACAGTCCTCTCTCTGGGCGTAGATGACTCTCTTCATCACTCAACAATTGGGCCTGGTTTGAATCATTTTACTATGGAAGACAGCCACGTTCATTAGAATTGATCATCATATAATCTTGTGTTGCCATGTATAATGATGTCCTGGTTCTACTCATTTCACGTAACATCAGTTAATATAAGTCTCTCCAGGCCTCTCTGAAATCATCCTGTTGGTCATTTCTTTCAGAACAATAATATTCCATAACATTCATATATCATAACTTATTTAGTCATTTTCCAATTGATGGGCATCCACTCAGTTTCCAGTTTCCTGCCACTACCAAAAGGGCTGCCACAAACATTTTGCACATATGGGTCTCTTTCTGTCCTTTAAGATCTCTTTGAGATATAATCCCAGTAAAAACACTGCTGGATCAAAGGATATCCACAGTTTGATAACTTTTTGAACATAGTTCCAAACTGCTCTCCAGAATGACACCAACAATGTGTCAGTGTCCCAGTTTTCCCACATCCCCTCCAACATTGGTAATTATCGTTTCCTGTCATCTTAACCAATCTTTCAGGTGTGTAGTGGTACCTCAAAGTTGTCTTAATTTGCATTTCTTTGATCAATAGTGATTTGGAGCAACTTTTCATATGACTACAAATAAACTTTGCAGATTTTCAGGACTTTTTATCAACCAAACTTTAACTCGATAGAAAATTTACTATATAAGAACCAATCTCAAAGATCATTTTCAAGCAACTCAACAGGGACAAATTGTTTATGTATTTTTACATGGGAAATGCATACTATATGTTTAAGATTGGCATCAACAACAGGATAGCTCAAAAGAAAGTTTGGGCCAGAGTTAAGGTAAAAATAGTAATCATGCTATACAAATGAGATACAGAGGAAGAATAGACAAAGGCATTACAGGAGGGAGGAGGGCTTGTAATTCTAAAAAAATATTCACATTGGGAATGAGTTAAATAAGCAACATTACATATACACCATGAAGGGTATAGTACCCTTCAAAATCTATAAAGCATAAGGACAGGCTGATGACAAAGCAAAGAGTCCTGGAAGAAGACAAGGGAAGGATACATAGGTGGGCAGAGGTTAAGTAATAGCAAATCAAATTAAGAAGCAGAATTATAGCAAAGAGTTATCAGGAATAGGAATGATATGAGTATGTGTGAGTGTGAGTATGTATGTGTATGTGTATGGCTATATATTATATATAAATATATCTTTTCTTAACCATAGCTTGTTTAGGAGTGGGAGGCAGGTGAATGCGGGGGAAAAAGAATAAGGAAAAAAGGTGTGTAGCAGAGAACAAAAGAATAATTTACAAGGAAGTAAAGAAAAGATGAACACTCATAAATATAATTTCACACACATACATATACTTTCTTGAATTCGTAATTTGTACTTATATATCTTAAACTTTCTTGAACTGGTAATTTGTTGTTATATATCTTGAATCTTCCCTGATGTTCTGCTGGGCACGTGAAAAATGTTCTCTTTTGATCTGTTTTATTTTCTTTTGTATTCCTTTTCTGTTTTTTTAATTCTGTTTTTTTTTAAATAATGTTTTTTGAAAAAAGAAAACAACAATAAAAAATAAAATCAAGTAAGCTATAGAGAGGAAAAATTGGAGAGAAAAATGAGAATGACCAAAGAAAATTATGAAAAATGAACCAATAAAGTTCACAAGACAGAATAGTCAACTATAGCAATCTAGTGTTTGACAAACCCAAAGACCCTAACTTCTGGGATAAGAATTCATTATTTGATAAAAACTGCTGGGATAATTGGAAATTAGTATGGCAGAAATTAGGCATGGACCCAGACTTAACACCATATACCAAGATAAGATCAAAATGGGTCCATGACCTATGCATAAAGAATGAGATTATAAATAAATTAGAGGAACATAGGATAGTTTATCTCTCAGACTTGTGGAGGAGAAAGAAATTTGTGACCAAAGATGAACTAGAGACCATTACTGATCACAAAATAGAAAATTTTGATTACATCAAATTAAAAAGCCTTTGTACAAATAAAACTAATGCAAACAAGATTAGAAGGGAAGCAACAAACTGGGAAAACATCTTCACACTTAAAGGTTCTGATAAAGGCCTCATTTCCAAAATATATAGAGAACTGACTCAAATTTATAAGAAATCAAGCCATTCTCCAATTGATAAATGGTCAAAGGATATGAACAGACAATTTTCAGAGGATGAAATTGAAACTATTACCACTCATATGAAAGAGTGTTCCAAATCATTATTGATCAGAGAAATGCAAATTAAGACAACTCTGAGATACCACTACATACCTGTCAGATTGGCTAAGATGACAGGAAAAAATAATGATGAATGTTGGAGGGGGTGCGGGAAAACTGGGACACTAATGCATTGTTGGTGGAGTTGTGAACGAATCCAAGCATTCTGGAGAGCAATCTGGAATTATGCCCAAAAAGTTATCAAACTGTGCATACCCTTTGATCCAGCAGTGTTTCTATTGGGCTTATATCCCAAAGAAATACTAAAGAAGGGAAAGGGACTTGTATGTGCCAAAATGTTTGTAGCAGCCCTGTTTGTAGTGGCTAGAAACTGGAAAATGAATGGATGCCCATCAATTGGAGAATGGCTGGGTAAATTGTGGTATATGAATGTTATGGAATATTATTGTTCTGTAAGAAATGACCAGCAGGATGAATACAGAGAGGACTGGCGAGACTTACATGAACTGATGCTAAGTGAAATGAGCAGAACCAGGAGATCATTATACACTTTGACAACGATATTGTATGAGGACATATTTTGATGGAAGTGGATTTTTTTTGACAAAGAGACCTAACTGAGTTTCAATTGATAAATGACGGACAGAAGCAGCTACACCCAAAGAAAGAACACTGGGAAACAAATGTGAACTATCTGCATTTTTGTTTTTCTTCCCGGGTTATTTATACCTTCTGAATCCAATTCTCCCTGTGCAACAAGAGAACTGTTCGGTTCTGCAAACATATATTGTATCTAGGATATACTGCAACATATCTAACATATATAGGACTGCTTGCCATCTAGGGGAAGGAGTGGAGGGAGGGAGGGGAAAAACAGAACAGAATCGAGTGCAAGGGATAATGTTGTAAAAAAATTACCCTGGCATGGATTCTGTCAATATAAAGTAATTATTAAATAAAAAAAAAGAGAGATAACAAGAAATAAACAGAGTGAAAAAGAAAAAGAAAAAAAAAAAGAAAAATGAACCAATAGTTTGGTGAAGTTCACACAAAGAAGTCCTGAAGAAAATGGCCCCTTAAAACAACAGATTAGGTCAAATGGTAAAGAAAATATAAAAAGCCAGTGAAGAGAAGAATGCCTTAAAAATTGGCTAACTGGAAAAGAGGTACAAAAGCTCATTGAAGAAAATAATTCTTTAAAAATTAGAATTGAGCAAATGAAAACTAATGACTTTATGAAAAACCAAGGAACAATTAAAAGCTAAAAAAGAGATTAAAAAAATAGTAAATAATGTGCAATATTTCACTGGAAAAAACAACTACTATAAAAATATATTCAGGAGAGAGAATTTTAAATTATTGGACTACTTGAAAGTCATTAAAAAAAATAACCTAGACATCATCTTTTAAGAAATTGTCAAGGAAAACTGCCCTGATATTCTAGAACCAGAGAGTAAAATGAATGTTAAAACAATCTTCCTATTACCTCCTAATAGAGATATTGAAATGAAAATGCCCACGGAATATTATAGCTAAATTATGGAGCTTCCAGGTCAAGAAGGAAAAACTGCAGACATCCAGGAAAAAATATGGTGGAACCACAGTGAGGTTAAATACAACATTTAACAACTTCTACATTAAAAGAGTGGAGGGTTTGGAATATGTTATTACAGAAGGCAAAGGGGCTAGGATTACAACCAAAATCATCCATCCTATCCAGCAAAACTGAGTGAAATCTTTCTGGGAGAAAATTAATATTCAATTAAATAAAAGATTTTCAAGCCTTTTTGATGAAGAGAACAGAGCTGAATAGAATATTTGATGTTCAAAAACAAGACTCTAGAGAAGCATAAAAGGGTAAACATGAAAGAAAAATCATTAAAAAAAACAATGAAATGGAATTTTTTGCATTCCTAGATGGGGAGATGATACTTCTAACTCAAAAGAATTTTGTAATTGTTATGGCAGTTAGGGCAATATCTAGGGGCAATATCTAAAAAAAATTAAGAGGTGAGAGAGGAATGTACTGGAAGAAAGATAAAGGGAGAGGTAGAATAAGATATATTATCATACATAAAAGAGTCAAGAAAAAGGTTTTACCATAGAGGGAAAGAGGAAGACATAAAGGAGAGTGAGTGAACTTCTCATCTGAATCAATTCAAAGGGGAAAAAACACAAACTCATTTGGGTATATAAATTTATGTTATCTTACAGGATAGTAGAAGGGGAAAATGTTGGGGGGATTATAGATTGGAGATCTGATTGGGAGAGAAGGTAGTATGAAACAAAACCCTTCTGAGATGGAACAGAGTAAAAGGAAAGAGAAAATGCAACAAATGGGGGAAATGCAGTTACCAAGAGCAATTGTTTTTTTAAATTTTAATTTTATTAAAAAATTTAAAAAAAAAGAAAAAATAGAAAAGGAAAACAAAACAAAACGGAACAGAATATTGTCAAATGCTAAGGAAAACATCAGGGAGGATTCTAATTATATATATATAAATTGCTAGTTCAAGAAATGATATATAATAGTAGAAGAAATTATATTCATGAGTGTCCATTTTTTCTGTTTCCTTGTAAATTTTTCTTTTGTTCTCTGCTGCTTACTTTGTTTACATTATTCTTTTTTTCACCTGTCATCCTCACATCTCCCCCAAACAGGCTGTAGTTAAGCACAGATATTAGATACATATTTAGATATATCTATACACACATGCACAGACACATACATCATATACATATACATATACTTCACATCTCTACACAAACCTACTTACATATACACACATACATAAAGGCATACTTATCTACATATACTCAGACACACATGTACATTTATATATATATACACTTCCATATGAAAACATGCTTCTGAAATAATATTAATATGGCTGATATATAATGATGATTTCTCTCTTCATTAAATCTTTAAGTTTGACTTTTCTCTCCTGGGCCTGCTAACTCTTCTATTTTAATTATATACCTCAACTTACCTTGCTATTATTTTCCTTCCATTCATGGATCCCTGCCTTATCTTTTGCCCCATGCTTTTCTTCCCTGTTTATCCCATTTCCATTAATCTACATACCTTGTCCATAAATTTACACATCCTTCTATAACCCACTTTATCGTATTACCTTTCCCTATAACTTTTTCCTCATTTTTGTATAGATTTTGGAGGGTGCTATACCCTTCATGGTATATATGTAGTGTTGCCTATTCGACACATTCCCAATGTGAGTAAGTTTTCAGAACTACAAGTGTTCCTTCCCCCTCTAATGCCTTTGTGTCTATTCTTTTTTTGCACCTCATTTGAACAACATAATTACTATTTTTATTTTTTCAATACAGTTTTGCTCTTTAGAGGTAGATCATATTCAATGCTGCCCCAATCTTTCCTTTGAGCTACCCAGTTTTTGTTTAAATATTAAAGATATGGTATATATTTCCATGTAAAAAAACAATCAATTTTTCTATGTTAAGTTTCTTGAAATTGATATTTGAGAGGAGCAAAGCCAAGTTGGCAGAAAGAAGACAGGTCTTTGTCTGAGCTTTTCCTGGCTTCCCTCAGATTAAAGCCTTTGAACTGATTTTGGAGTGGCAGAACTCAGAAATATTTGGATAGTAACAAATTTCCAACAGAAGATATTTTTGAAGAACTTCAGAAAAGGTCTATTTCAATTGGATATGGAAGGAGACAGCTGAGTGCAAGAACAGGTCAGGGATCTAGAGCTAAGAAAAAGAATAGTCAATAAGTGGAATAGGTTATTTTCACAAGACACAATAGTCAGTGACTATCGGAATCTAGTAAACCCAAAGACTCTAACTTCTGGGATTAAAAACTTACTATTTCACAAAAATTTCTGGGAAAGTTGGAAATTAGTATGGCAGAAACTAGACAATGACCTACATCTAATACTTTATGACAAAATAAAGTCAAAATGGATTCATGATGTAGAAATAAAAAGTGATACTATAAACAAATTAGAAAAAAAAAACAAATGAAGTTTTTCTGGGGAGGTCTGGGGAGAAGTATAATGTTTTTTGGTGGGTTTGGTTCTTTGGAGGTCTTGGGAATTAGTCTTTTCAGTTCAGTAACCACCACGTGAGTAGCCAAGAGTTAAAGTTCAATCCTTTATTATCTCTTTCAATGTCGTTTCTCCTTTCCTGGGCCTGGTTAACTTTCTTAGAAGCCTATCTCTTTCCTTGGTTCTAAGAACTTGAGCTCCTGCCTGTCTTCTCTGCCCTCTGAAACTCTCCAAATGAATCCTGGCTAAGCTCCTAGCTTATATGCTCTACACTGAGTATAAAGCAAGCATTATATTACTAGGAAACCATTATTTGTTGTAGGATTAAATCAATCATACTGAATTTAGAGAACTATTAATCACCATGCTAACCTAGATAACCAAATGCTTTTTAGGAATACAAAATACCTTACCTTATTCTTGGCCCATATTAGGTGCTTTAGAAATGTCGATATAGTGATTCGCATAAAAATATGGAATGGGAAAATGCTTTCAGAGGTAAATATATTAGATGAAAAAAATAATAGTCTTCCTGGAAAAAGATTAAAAAATTCCAAAGACATGGCATCCTGGGGCCATTTATCATAGAGACCAGAAGCCTAACACATCTCAAGAGCTATTAAGAATATCTCTGTATTATAGCACAGAACAATAATTGCTTTTTCTTAATGATGACCCTGAGTTGATATTCATTATGATTTTTCTAAAAAAGTCAGGAAGGGAAATAAATTAGATTTTAGAAACTTTTTCATAAAAAAATAGTTTTAAAATTGTCAATCAAATGGTTACACCTTTGTTATGCTTGCTTATATATTTTTGCTTAGTGATAGCATTGTGTTTTCATTAGTGAAAAACATTACCAGTGTAAAAATTCCCTCTGCAAATGCTGAGCAACAGCTCTTAATCCCAGAGAATTGTCTAGGGCACTGTTAATATCAGGATCTGGTAGGTAAATTAGTCTGAGAGAAGATTACAATTCAAGTTGTCCTGAGTTTTAGAAATTATACCATGTGGAAGCACTTTATCTGTGGAACTTCATTTACATAGAATCCCTCTTTCCCCACTGAGGCCAGATAAGTGGTACTATATTACCCCACAAAACATGTTTGCCCTCATTTAACTAACAATACTTTCGTTTTCCTAATAGTCCATGTGCTATGCCTTTATTTGTAACAGTTCTAGAATATAAGCCTTCATTTTCATCGGTTAATGGGAACAAAAATTTTAATGAGTTGACTGAATATTCCAGTGTCTTATAATTTATTCTCATCCATCATTGTCAAGAAACATTTATTGAGCACCTACTGTGTGCAGAGAACTATATAATTAATGACTATATCTTATCAAGGACCAATGATACTGCTGACAAAACTGTCACCCCAAACAGAATAAGCAGGCTCAAATCTCACATTTTCAAGATGAATTATATAATTCTATGTTACTTGGATATTAAATTAGTCTTTCAAATCTTTATTCACGTTGTGTTCTTTCTTATCCCTTGTTAAAATATTTGATAAAGGTTAGGACAATCAAAACTAATATTCTATACTACATGAGGTAAATTGAAGACTAAAGTCACAAAGGTGATTTAATGAAAGCATCAAGGACTGTTCTTCCATTTCCTCATCAACCCTTGCTTGGCTGGAAATATAGCAAGATTTTGGGGGCTCATTACTTGTTTTGGTTATTCAGAGGGACTGGAGAAAGTAGGAGCAAACAGCCTTTTAAAAGATAACAAAGGAATTATTTCTAGAGTTAGGAGCTAAAGAGAAGTAGAGTTTTAGAGGAAGAATGCTAAAGTGCACTCTTCCTTCATCAATTAGTCAACATGCATTTATTATTTATTTATCAGTCATCATTAATTTATTTATGATTATTTATTATTTATTTAGCACTTACTATAGGCGAGGTGCTGTGCTAAGTGCTGGGAATACAAAGAAAGGCCAAAACATGTCCCTGCCCCCATGTTTCACATTCTAATGGATCAGACAATGTATGAACCATATACAAAGATAGTAGAAGGTAATCTAACACAGGGGCAGAGAAAGGCCTTTTCCTAAATCTGGGAATTGAGTTGAGTCTTGAAACAAGCCTAGGATGCTAGGAGAGAAAAATATGATGAAAGTAGATGATAGTTATGGTGGATGGCCATTGCAAAGGCATTGATTTGTGTAATGGATTATTGAGTTTAAAGTAAAGCACATATGTCAGTAAGTGTAGCTGGATCTTAGAGTGCACAGGATCAATGATTCAATCAGTAGGAATCTGTAACTGACCCACAGATGATTATTCTGGGGAAGTGTTGAAAGAAGATTTGGCAAGGGAGTTCTAGAAGAACAAAGAAACAAAATAGCATGAGGGTTGCAGCAGCACAATTTATAAGAATTAATCTAGAGAATCTGGGAGAAAGGAAGAGTAATAAAATGTTTGGTCAACTTGGGACTACTTTGGCCAAGACTTACAGTTTGCTCATCGGGAATATCTCACAAGAACAATCATTTTTCTGTACCTCAAAGTGTACCTTGGTTAGACTGGTTTTCAAGGAAGTCTAAAATTGAAACTATGAATGATGGCTTTGATAGCTCTTAGCTTCCTTATGTTATTTCTATCTATCCTTAGAACTTTAGTTCAGATGTCATCTCTTCCCCAAAGCCTTTATTAAAAATTATTATTACTCTATTAGGAAGCACTCTCTCCTTCCACTAATAGCATATAATCTACTTATATAAATATTTTTTCCCCTTATTTTAAAGACAAACAAATCTGTGTTGAGACAGATTGACTCAGACCAATTATTAAAGGAAGGCTAAGAATTTTGGTTGGGCAAGCTAGGTGGTACAGTAAGGTACTGAATTTGGAGTCAGAAACATGCACCTTTGTGACTTCAAATCTGGCCTCAGTCACTTATTAGGTGTGTTAACCTGGGCAAATCACCTAACTCTATTTGTCTTAGTAAAACAAGCTAGAGAAACCAGTCCAGTATCTTTGCCAAGAAAATTCCAAGTGGGGTCAGAGACAGTGAGACACTTCTGAAAAATGACAACAAAATCATGGAGTTTTGCCAATAGTAAATTTGCATTAAAATTCTTGCTATTGTAATTATTTTAATATGAACTTGTCAGGATCAGTTTCTGGTAAGAGAGAGACTAAAGGGTGAGCTAGAACTGATGAATATGAGTTGATGAAGTGACTAAATACCTAGTGGACAATATAAGGAAGATGCCCTACAGACTTATTCATATAGCATTATAGAATTTCAAAATTGAGACTCTAGTGCCCATCTAGTCTAATTAATAACTAGAAAAATTACCATGTTAAATACTTATCTCATTAAATTTTTTTGAATTTTTGAAAGAGAATTTGTTTGAGTTGTTAGAAAGTTCCTTTTTTTTTTTTTTGGTCAAAATTAATTTTGCCTCTTTGCTATTTCTTTTTATTGGTCCTAGTTTCTTATGCTTAATATAAGCTGGGTTAGGGGGAAAGGAGATACTTGATCTTGGTCTCACATTGTAAGGGAAAAATAAGTTATTTGGGTGAAATGAAGTAAACTAGTTCAAGATTGGAACTGAACAGAAACTTCAGTGCATATGTTATAGTTGAAGGCTGAATTGACTGAATGATTTTACTGATAAAATCTGATTGGGAGAAAACAGGTAAAATATGAAAATAAGCTCTTTTTGAATGGCCAGAGAACACTGAATACTATGGATCAAGAAGGCACAAACAACAAGCAACAGGTACTTATCATATACCAAATTTGTGTTGGGAATCCAGAGAAAGGGTCCTTTCTGCCAAGGTGGTCATATTGGAATAGATGTGACAACATGAAAATTATTGTGTATATACAAGACTTAACAACTAATTTAGGAATATGCTTGTGAGCTCCCTGGGAGCTCAAGAGAAAGGATGAATATTGTTGCCTTGTTTATTGAGATGGAGTAAAGTGATCTAAGATGGCCAAATTACTTCCATGCCAATGGAAATAGACCCAAGGTGATGTCAGCACTCAGATGGAAAATTGTTATTGTAGGCAAAGGTAAATTAAAGACAATAGGCAAAAGTTTCTAGATTTATTGGTCTAGATTTATTAATTATGTCAACATTGCCATATCTACAGGGGTAGAAATGCAAGATAACACAACATATGCCAAATGCCTTAGGGAAACAAGTTTAGGTAGATAAATGGTAAGCTCCTTTAGTTACCCCATTTATTTTGTCCTTTAATTCATTAGTGACCTCCTCATCTGAGGTTTTTTCTTGATTGTTAGATTAACAATTGTTCATAAATATTCCTATATTATGATTAATCAATATTTCTAAATTAATAACTGATTATATGTTAATAATCATATTTGTACACAAATATCAACATATATACTTTAATTTTCCTACTGTCTATCCAGGAACTGAGTCCTCATTCCTCTACCCATATAAATCTGGTCCCCAGAGAAAGAAAAACATATTTAAATAAATAAAAATGAAAAATTTGGGATTCTTTGGTGGTAAAAATCCTAGATAAAAAAATGACCAAACAACCCACCTAAAATATTGAGGTAGTACAAAGGTTATATGATTTCTACTCATAATACCACTACTGACAGCAAAACTTAAAAAAAAAATCATGCTTACCTGCTATCAATCTCTTTTTAGTTATCATCAGGATGCTAGAGAATCAATACAACTAATTGTATGAATATTGATGCTTCTGAAGTGCTGTACAACATGTCATTATTAATAGGAATGTATGATATCTTTTGGAGTTTATCATAATTATCTCTGTTAGATATATAACCATGTGATTTGGAAGGGATGTTTCTTATTTTATAAATCCTGAATCACACTACCGATATCTGACAATTCAGCAACTTGAAGAAACTGTTCATAATCACACAGTATTTTCAGTAAATTGTGAAATTCTTGTTGTGTCAATGAAAGTTTATGGGTAGTGGCAACACCTATTTACAATTCATTGAACCTGTTTACAATGCTACTGAACCCCTTAAGTTTTGCATTCTTATTGAAAGGATGAGGAACAATGACAAGGAAGGGCAAGGAAAACAATTTAAGGCAAAGAAAGGGATAAAGGTCCTTAGTCAGTGGATAATAAGTTTTCTTAGATTCTATGTAATTTCTGCCCATCATACCAATGCATTGTGAAAAAAGGAGAAAGCACTTTAATCACCCTTTTTTTCAAGTAAACATAAATACCTTGACAGTAACTGATTAGGTTATCATAAATGAGTCACTTTCCTCTCTCTGATTCTTAATTTCTTTATAAAATGAAGATGTTGGATTGGAATTAAGCCTTAAAAAAGAGTAAGAATTATTGTAATATATAGATGAATGAAAAAAATATTTTGAGGTAGGCAGAAAAGTAGTTTTTGAGGAAAGGCATAAAAGAAAGGACTCATCTAAACTGTCTTCTATCTTAATTTCCTTTGTTCCTTCCTCATGGTACCCTCTTCATCATCTTCCACTGGAATAAAATGTGATTCCCTCTGAATTTTGTTCCTTGGCTCTTGCCATCTGTTTTAGGTAATCTGATAATATCTGAATTGCCTTTCCCTACGCCCACTCCATTCCTGTTGCTAGCATCCTTTGCTTGAATAATTTGACAATATTTTTCATTTTATTTTCCTTATCTTTTTTGATAGGAAAGGAATCTGAACTCTACTCTTAATGGTCAATTGTGGCAATGTGAAATCTTTGCAGCAAGTTAGCACATATATTGGATACATTTGTTCATATCTATCAATTTCAAAAAAGTCATTCAGAAAGAAAATAACTTCCATTTATGGGAATCAGAATTGGGGGAGGGGGGGAACTGGAAGAATCTGGGAAAAAACAAAACAAACAAACCACTACAAAACCATCTTTGCATTATAGAAAATTCATTTCATAAAGTTAGTGAAATTGTTTTACCCTTTGGAATAGACTTTGGAAAAGATTATACTATTTCCAAGGCTTCCAATTCTGTTTGCTTTGAGAATCTGTCTTCCTTAAAAACATAATAATTTTAAAGTCTCCTGGTACTTGAAATGCATCTTGTCACTTTTTTACAGTAACTTTTTCTTTCTTGATGTTGAGCCAGAGATACAGACACTTGAATGCACTGCCTCTGCCTAGTACAGCTAATTTTTCAATTTACATAAATAAATAACCTGCCAAAACTAATTACTTCTCTTCAAAATCTAAATACATTACTTCTCCTCTTTTTCCAGTCTGTCTTGGTTTAATTATTTTTACATCAGTTGTCATTTTAGAAGCTGGTTTAGACTAAAAAGGGATAATCGGATATGTCTTACTGTTTTAATTTGACTAATTAAGATTGCTGCTTTTGTCTAGGTGTCTGGAGGCACACATTTACAGCCTACTCATATTCCTCAGAGGAAGGAGGAGCAATCAAGAAAAAAATTAAAAACACATTATATATAATATTTAAATATGTGTATGAAATAAAAAAGATGGATTGAGGGAGAGTGTAAAAAAAATTATCACTAATTTAGAAGCTCAGGTCAAAAGCTAATTTGTGTGTAGGATCTATCATTCCGGAAGATAGGTGTAAAACTGCAGATGGCATTTCAGTACAATCTACTATGGACATGGTAGGGAACAGCTTCTAGGGGAAATATAGCAATAATTTTAAGGACCCTTACCCTTAAAGTGCTTCTGTCCTAACAATCTGTCAACAATTCTAAAATCTTCTGGCCTTAGAATAATTCTACAAACATTACTGATTGTCAGATAGATAATCTGTAGGTCAGTGATAATCAAGTTCCTGAAAGAATAGTGAATAGATCACCTTCAAACCTACCTGTAGGCTCTTTGCTAAATTCTTTGGAACTTAGCCTGCTTCTGTTGGTGTTCCAATTACAATCAACTTTGCCCATTGACTTGGAGATGGAATCAAGCCTACAAATTCTTTTGAGACCCAAATTACACTGGTCTGTGACCTCCAACCTTTTGGGATCCCTTTTAAATCTCAACATGCATAATGATTTGAATGCCAAATAAATTATGAACATACATACTGTATTGCTCCTGAAAAGCAGATGATTAACTAAATAACTGTACAGTTTCATGAATATAATTCCAGGGTTTTGAGAGTGTTCTGGGACACCTGCAGCTATTTGTATGAAAAAAATAACAGGTGTGAAAGAAGCTAGAGCCCTATCTGAATACTATAGTGTAGGTACTGATACTCCCTTGGATTTCCCTAGTACCTTTTTTAATATTCTGGTATTAAGTATCTTTGTGAGTGTTGCTTAATAGCAGAAAGGATGACCTTGGGTAAACTTTTTTACCTTTCTGAATTTCATCTAAAAAAGATTACCAATAATACTTATAGTGTTGTGCCACAGTTCTCTTTTATTATCCTGACTCAGTTTCCCTAAATTGTTTTGCCTCAGTTCCTAATTGTTCTGGTCAATCCTGCAACACCATCCCTCCCTCCTAATCATCATGATCCCAATAAGGAGAAAGACCTTCTATTTTAGGCATCATCAGAATATTGGGTGCCTCTCCCCATTCTGTAATCCCAATTTATCAGATGTCCCCCAGGCTTCCCCTCATCCTGTCAGAACCAGATTGATAGTCCCTTCCTGCTCTCAGCATCCTAACTCTGCCCCTGCCTCTGTCTATCCCCTGTGTCTGAGCCACATGTATATATGTCATTGAGAACTCACATTGTTGCTGAATTATGGGAGACAATAGTCTCATTCAGCCCTGGAACCAAACCATGGATCCATTTGGTCCCAGTAAATCTCTCCCTTTCAAATAAAATATTAAATACTCTCTATAATCTCTATCTTGCCTTAGTTTCTCCAGCATTACAATAGTACTTAAGTATGGTTATTTTTAGGTTCAAATGAGATAATGCATATTAAGAATTTTGCAAACAGTATGCATGTTTTCTTAAAAGTGTAATTAAGCTATTAAAACTTTAATATACTAAGTGATGATGAGTTCAAATCTAGCATCAGACACTTAATAATGTTGAGGTTCAAAAGGAGGACCCAAAAGGTTGGGGTCACAGATTGATATAGATGAGGTTTAGGTTTTGGGGTTCCCTTTCAGGGAACCAAATGATAAGGTCTAGATTTGGGGAACCAAAATGAGATTAGGGTTTCTGGTGGTCAGGGAGTTAAATGATATGGTCTAGTGACAGGTTTGGGGTTCAGGAAACCAAATGGAGAGGTTTAGCTCCCCTGCACCCCCTTAGGATTTGACACAAGGTCTAGGGAATTTTGGAGAACCCCCTTCTGGCGGCACAGAGGCTTTCTGTAAAGGAATTTTTAAACCTGGAAACCTAGATTAATAAAAGAGGTTTATTATTGGCATTTGGAAGTCAGCCTTTACTATGCAAGAATAGAAGAGCTATGATCCTTAGTGGCAAAGTCTGACAGAGAAGTTAAGTCTAGAGAAATTCCAACAGAGAGTCATAAAGTCTCATTAGGGAAATAGGTGAGGATACAGAGAAGTTAGCACTGGAAGAGAATATCATCACAGTGGACAGAGGCTTGCTATGCCAGGAAGAAAGAGTTTCCTTGGCATTGCATAGCATGGCAAGACCTCTGTAAAGAAATGAGTTTTTAATTGCCAGGAACAAGAAGACAAATTTATTCAGTTCTTCATGTCACCGATATGCTAATTTTATGGCCCAGAGGTTGAACTGAGGAATGGTCTATTCACTATTGTCTCCAAAATTTGGTTATCACTGACCAGCAGATTATGTACCTGACAGTCAGAAATATTTGTAGGACTATCCTAAGGCCTGAAGACTTTAGAATCATCACATTGTAAAAATAAAAGCATTCTAAGATCAGGGGAATCTCATTACTGCCATGTTTCCCCTAGTAGCCATACACTATTGATAATAGCTATAAGACTATGAGTAAATCATTTAATCTCTATTTTGCCTCAGTTTTCTCATCTACAAAATAAAGATACACTCTTCCACAGTTACTATGAATATCAAATGAAATAATAATTGCAAAGCACTTAGTACACTGAAACACAATAAGCACCATAGAAATGTTATGATTGTAGCTTAAAACTCCATTAAAACTTAAAACTACATGCATCAATTATTACTGATGATTATTATATAAAATTATATTTTTCATATGTATTCAATGGAGTTCAGAAAGAATGGCACTGGAATGAATCTCTATCTTGATATTATTCCTTTATATCTAATTCATTTCTCACCAGACTGTACTCCTTATTTCCTTGATCATGTCTCCAGTTCTTCAGCCTAAAATTTTAAAATTCATACATTGGAAATAACCCCACTTTTAGTGAAGATGTCCAGGCCTTTCAAGTCTCATGCAGATGAATTTAGGGCTTGCCGTACCTAGGCTTTTGGGACAGGCACTTTTCACTCCTTTCTGCAATACTCTTTTTAGCTTTTTTTTTTTTTTTTAGGTGTTGTCTACCGTGTTTCCCTGATAATAAGACCTATCCCAAAAATAAGCCCTCCCCTTACTGTGTAAGATTCCTCTAAAATAAGCCCTCCCCCCAAAATAAGCCCTATTGAGATTGCTACTGTAGTGAAGGTGATCCCCTGCTACATGCTACATTACAGTACCCTCTGTATGCACCATCCCCGCCTCCTCCCCCCACCAGGTGAAACGCACACTGCGCTCCGAGCTGCATCCAATCAGAGCTGCAGCAGTGAGAGCGTCATCCTGTTCTTCCCCAGTGATTTGCTTGCTGGCGCCATTGAGAGCAGTGCCGTGGAGGAGAGCTGAGTCAGGACAACATAAAAACCCGGTATGTAAGCGGGAGTGAGGGGGCATGATGGAGGATAAAAGGGGCATGATGGAGGATAAAAGAAGAACTCAGGGGGCATGATGGAGGATAAAAGGAGCATAATGGAGGATAAAAGAAGAACTCAGGGGGCATCATGGAGGATAGAAGGAGCACTTAGGGAGCATGATGGGGTTAAAACATTATTGAGGAGCATGATGGAGTGAAAAGAAGGACTGATGGTCATAATTTTATTATTCTGTCTGCACGGGTCACCTGTGTTTTGGCAATTCATTTGGATGGAAAGAAAGCCACACCTCTAATCATCAGTAAGGGCAAGAAAGATAAGATTGAACATGTATCGGGCATTTACGTTCTTGAAACCAAAAAAGCCTGGTGTACACAAGCCATTATAAGAAAGTGGGTCGATTTAATGCTGCCACTTGTTATGTGAGGTAACCAAAGAGGTCTGATAATCTGGGATTCAGCCAGCACTCACCGCGCTAAAGAAATGAAGAACTTCCTTGCAGAGAGAAGAATAGATCAAGTAATGATTCTTGCAGGAATGACTGCCTATCTCCAGACCCTTGATATTGCAATAAGCAAGCCATTCAAGGACCATTTGCGCATGAAAGTCAATGACTACATTGAAAATAGAATGGAAAGAAATCAGTGTGGAAACTTTGTGAAGCCTTGTCTGCAAGAAGTCATGACTTGGGTGAAGAAGTCATGGGATAAAATTACTGACAGCTGTGTTGCCAAGGCACTATGAGCAGGTTACCTGGACAAGACATGTTCATTTAAAGAGAGCTATATTGCTGGACATGACAGATTGGGTCCACTTCTTCTGAAGGAAATAGAGGCGCAAGACATCCAGGATGGAATTCAGGGTATGGACACTTATGATGATGTTGTTGAAGAAGATGACATGATTATTATTGAATAAAGGTATTTTTTTTGGTTCACATTTACCTGTTTATTAAAATTGCTGTCAATGTTCATTAAAATAAGCCCTCCCCTGAAAATAAGCCCTCTGGTGTTTTTCTGTCCAAAAAAATAATAAGACAGTGTCTTATTATTGGGGAAACATGGTAGATGTACTTAAATGCAAATTCCTTAAGGGTAAGGACTCTTTCTACTGGTATTTATATTTGCAATATTTAGCATAGTGCTTGACATAATAAATACGATGCTTGAAGACTGACCAGTTTACTGAACTTGTTCTGTGGAATATTTACATATCTAGATAAATATATTGTTTTTGTTTTTTGGTAGTTGAAAACTTAAAAAGTATTAGCATATAAAGTCATTGCCTGCAGGCTCATTGAAAATATTCTAGGTTTTTCTTTAATAGCAGAGAGAATGATAGGAATAATATGTATCTCACTTTGTTCCTACATAATTTTGTTTTATTCTATAGGTACTTAATTAGAAAGCTTTATCCTATGTACTTGAAAATTATGGGCATGTCAGATTCTACTTCAATTTAAAGCACTGTTCTTAAGGTTTTTTTGTTTGTTTTTGTTTTTGTTTTATGAATAGATGTTTTGTTTGGGTAAATGTGGACCACAGTTTAATCTTTGATATAGATCTTGTTTCAATACAGGGTTTTGGGTGGGTTCTCAAGAATTTTTTAAAGTCACTATTCATAATATGGGGATTAGTCTTCTGCCATTTCATAAAAGGTAATAATCTTCTGAAATATAAATCTAACCATCTCTTAAAGTCTGATGAAGTTATCAGTATTTTCTAAAATTTTGTGGCCTCTAGGGTTGCATGGTTGTTAAAATTTCCTTGCAAATTATAAATTTATCACTGTCAAATATCCTAAGAAAAATCTTTTTTTTTTTCCTAATGCTCATGACAGTCCTGAATTGACAACATAAAACATTCATTTTCCTTAAACAAATCCATAGGACTCAAGCATTTGTTTGATACTCCTTTTTAAACCTATTGTTGTTTGCTTTATTTGTTTTAATTTATTGTTTAATAATTAAACCTATTGTATTGTTTAAACCTATATAATTGTGTTTCATGAAAGGCCTTTGAATTCAAGTATTGAGTATTAATTATTTTATGTGCTTCATCAGGAAATGATTACATTTGATTACATTTGACAAATCTTAATGGCATATATCTATGATCAACTTTTACCTGTATTTAGTGAAGTGATGTTTACTGGTTTGAAAAATATTTTGTATGTTTCTGATTTATTTATAATGTTCTCTGAGAATATCTATTAATCCCCTCCCCCCCTTAGATGAAGTAATATAAACTTTTCATAGCTGCCTTAAAGTAATGGTCCTCATATTTAATTAACATAGTACTGTTGAGTTTGGGAAAGGGGAGCCCCAAAATTTGGGGTCCCAGACTGGTATTGTGAGGTATCTCAAAAGAATTTGCAGGTTTGAACCCATTTCCTAGTCAAGAAGAAAAGCTTTATTGCAATAGTAATGCCATTACAAAAGTGGGCTGGAATTCTAAGGGAATTCAGCAGAAAAAGAGGCAAGGAGATATATTTATTCAGCTTTCAATAATAAATTTGCTAATTCTATGGTTCGTGGTAGGAAGGAGTGGTCTTGGGAATTTGGTTCCCTGGACCAGATTATTACTGACAAGATTACTAGTCAGCAATGAATTGAGGAGTGGTTTTATTTACTATTGTCTCAAGAGTTTGATCTGTGGGACTATACTGAGGCCAGAAACTATCTAAGTAGTCTAAGCTATTCAAGTGGCCAGAAGCTATCTAAGAAAATTGGGTATGGGAGTTTCCTGAGGCAGAGAATCTAGAATCACTAACTTATTGCCAGAATAAAAGCCCCCTTAAAATCAGGGGATCACAAAATCATATTATATCAGTATTTTTTAAAAGGCACATTTCAAAATTATTATGGCATATTTTAATATTACAAATTGCTTAGATCTTAATTTCCTTAAACATATTCTATCCATTTGTGATTTCAGGATACCACTAAATCGCTTAACAAATTTACTTATAGATAAATTGATGAATTTACACTCTATGGACTCCTGTAGAATACCATGAAATTGTATGTCTTCTTATGGGATTCAATTTTATTTCTAGATTCAGGCTTGAAGTTTTTATTCTTTATCTTTCCTTAGAGTACATTGGAGAACTTTACATTTATCAAGATCAAATAAAAGCTTGAAATAACTGATAAAAGATTTCATGATAGGTACAAGCCATTTGATATGTTTTTAGTGTTTTATTTCACCTATGTAATTAAATGAATCAAAACTTTAGTTCATCTCCCTTTTAAAAATGGAAGCTGTTCTTTGTTTTATTTAAGATTGATTATAATGGACATAAGGCTAAGCAAAATCATAATGGCTTTAAATTGTCTTCCTGAAAATTGTTACATATTAATTGTTTTTGACA
The DNA here is from genome assembly GCF_016432865.1 of Antechinus flavipes. Taxonomy (NCBI): domain Eukaryota; kingdom Metazoa; phylum Chordata; class Mammalia; order Dasyuromorphia; family Dasyuridae; genus Antechinus; species Antechinus flavipes. Next base: position 308,851,583 of record NC_067399.1, on the reverse strand, counting down.
TTGATTTTTGACATTGATTCTTGACATTAATTGTTCTTGACACTGTAATGTTGGTAAAGATATTTTGAATAGAAAATACATTACCACTTGGATATCATTTACTGCATCATTCTCACTATATTTTGTTATTTAATACATTTGCAGTATATTGCTAGGCCTTGAGTTCAGAATAGAATTAATCAGTAAAAGCAGCTAAAAAATAGTTGTGGAGGTTCAGGGTGACTTGTCTAAATATTACAAAATTTAGAATATTTCTCTTTATAACTTTGGGCTTTGGGGAAATGTCCTTTTTGTATTTGTGCTAAGATTATTTTTCTTATTATGATGATGTTGATTGGGATGGTGATGGTGACTTTGATCATCTTATTAATAACAAAGTTGTGTAACAGGAAACCAGCACAGATCACATTTTTAAGTCTGTTCATGGATCCTTTTTATTTTTGCATTATTTAAATTAGGTGGCACAATTAATAGAGTACTGGATATGGAGTCAGGAGGTCTCAGACATTTATAGATTTAAGATCTTCGTCTTTGAACCTCTGGCTGGTTCAATTTCTTCAAATATAAAATTGAAATAATAATAATAGCACATCCTCACAAGATTGTTGTGAGGATCAAATGAGGTACCACTTGTAAAATGCTTTGCAAATGTAAAAGGTATAAATCTTAGAATGCTTAAGTGTTAATCATTATTTACCTTACACATTTTGTGCCTGAAGATAATGATGACTTCGGGAGAAAGAGAACTGGTAAGTTAAAATATCCCTCCCCCTTACTAGAAGTTGCAGGAAGGACACTCTCAAATTGACCATAAACTGCTGAGTAGGAGAGAGAAAATGAAAGAAAAAATAGTCTGGTTAACAATTTAGAGATTTTCTTTCTTTCATTACCCAGGAAATCATGAATCATGATTGCCAGGCTTTCTTCAGGCAGCCTGGAACAGCAAGAACTGTGGAACATAATTGACTCTGAGGCCATTGGCTAAGCAGTGACTAATTTTTTCTCACAGGTAAAGCTTGTAGGTAGCCTATACTCCAATGCTGACATAGAAATCAGAGTACAAGGAGGAGAGAAGGCTCTGTAACTTGTGAATGTTTCCTCTCCAATCCTTAAGAATTGTAACCTAACAGTGTAATGCCAGAGAAACTGAGCAAGACAGAGGTTAGAGACTAATTTAATAGTTTATTAAATGGAGAGATATACTGGGACCAAATGGATCTTAGTCCCAGGGCTGGATGAGATTATCATCTCAAAGAATCCAGCACTAAGTATCAGGGAGCAAGCTTTTTTTTTTTTTTTTTAATTTTAATAGTTTTTTTTATTTACAAGTTATATGCATGCATTACAGCATTGACAACTGCCAAATCTTTTGTTCCAGTTTTTCCCCTCCTTCCTCCCACCCCCTCCCCTAGATGGCAGGATGACCAGTACATGTTAAATATATTAGAGGATAAATTAAATACAAAATAAATATACATGTCCAAATCATTATTTGAGCAAGCTTTTTTATAGGATAACAAGAACAATGGCATGATGGGGGAGGTATCTGGATGGGGATAACCTAATGGGGAGAGGCACTTAGGATGACACAATGGAGGGAGGTACTGGAGAGGTTACTGATATTCTAATGACATCTAAAATGGATAAACCTTTATCCTGTTAAACATTAAGAAGGAATGATTATAACCTAAAGAGGTAAAACCTTTATCTCATCAACCATTTAAGTGGGAGTGATTATAGCCTGGGGTTTTGGGGCAGAGCAACTGAGGTAGACCTTTATCTCATCAAACGTTAAGAGGGAAAGGTTATAATCTGGGGCAGAGTAACTAAATAGGACAATTAGGAAAACTAGGTCAGGACATCAAAAGGGAACTACAAGAGGAAGATTCTAAAAATATTGAGAAATATTTAGCCCCAGATAGACATGAATACTTAGCCTTTTTTTTTTTTTTCATTTTCATTATGCTCAATAAACTATGTGGTCTCAACATCTGACATTTGAGTTCATTGAATATGTATCTGTATTGGAGAGTAGAGTTGGGACTACAGAAGTCATGAGTATTGCCTCTGTAAGCTGTTTATTTGATATTACTACTATCTCAGAATATAATGCATGTCATCCCCTAGTGAAATTTCAGCCCTGAAGTTAACTTGCTTAGTGATGCTTTACTTGAAGCCATATGGTTCAATGATTAAATAGACTAGATGATTTTTCTGCCCTTCTCTTCCTCTCCCCCCTCCCCCAACAAGCAACTTCTGGTAGCCAGAAATGAGTCTTTGGATAGACTTTCCCATCCATTTGACAGAGAAAAGCTGAGGTTTTTTGGCTCAGGTAAACTACAACCTTTTGCACAACTCAGACATTAGATCCTCTTACTGCATAGTTAGTACAGTAAAAGACTATCATTCTTTTAAGAAAGAAAACTCACAAACCAATTTGTACCACTGTTATTATTCTAGGGCTCAAATGACATTTGATAACCATATTCTCCTTGTAAGTATAATACCGGAGAAACTGAGGTAAGATAGAGATTAAAGAGTTTTTAATATTTTATTTGGATTTCTGAGGAGAGATTTTCTGAGACCAAAGGATCCATATCAGTCCCAGGGCTGATGCCTCAAAGCATTCAGCAGCAGCAGCAGCAACTTCAGCATCATCATTAGCAATGTGAGATTCCAATGAAATATATATGTGTGGCTCCAAGATCAGGAAGACAAAGGCAGAGGGGTGAGGTCCAAATTCTGGTGAGTGTGGGAATTTCCAGAAACGGACCATCAATCTGGTTCTGAAAGGTTGGGGATAGGGCCATAAATTCTGATAAACTGGGAATGAAGGAGATGTCCAGTTTGAGACGGGAAATCTGGAATTTAGAGATAAGACATCTGGAGTTTTATCTTTTGGAGTGCCAGAATGACCAGCTACAACCCGATTATCTCAGTCCTCATGAACAGAAAGGGGGATTTCAACCAGGGGGATTGAGGCAGAATTCAAGAAATTGAATCAGAACAATTTAGAGAAACTGAGACAGAACAATTTAGTTAAACTGAGGCAGGACCATTTAGTTAAACTGAGGCAGGACAACTTAGGGAAACTGAGGCAGAACAACTGAGGCACAACATAAATTTTCTGAATTACAGTGATGGTTGACATTTATGTAAATTAAAATTTTACTCAAGCTTCACAAGAATTCTATAAGATAAATACTACGAGCATCATCTCCAATTTAAAATAAAAGAAGAAAACAAGCAAAAGGAAATATTTTAAGTGTCTTGCCTATGGTATTACAACTAGTGGTACCAAGAGACATATGTCAACCCAAATATTTATGATTCTAAGTCTTATACTTTATCCACTATTCCATGTTGTTTTTTAAACATCCCCCTTATCACCTCTTTCCTCCTCCTCTCTCACTCCCTCCATGCCCAAGTTAAAGATCCTACAAAGCCCTTGACTTTTGGAAGTCTGAATTGAAAAATCAATGTGTACATTACATCAGTTTGTAAAACCAATATTTCATTTTATTGGCTTAATTTTTTTTTTGTTCCTCTTCCTTTCCCCCTCTCCTTTGAATTCTCAATTCAGAATTTATACCTTATACCTACAGTTAAATGTTACCAGTGAACACAACATTTTTTTTTTAAATTGAATCATTTCTTGTTCAATAGACAATCTTGAAATTTAAGATGCTAACTAAAGAAACACTCTGATGAAACCTAAATAAATCAGACCAGTAATAAGAGCTTGGATAGATATATAGTAACAATAGTACACTCTCAGTTTATGTCCAGCAAAATAAGCAAAGTGCTGCTTTTAGATAGAATTGAGTGAACTCCTCCTTTTTTGAAATCCTATAAAGGGCTATTTGAGTTCCAACAGTTAGAATTTCTCCTCCACATAATATCTGAGAAATTTAGGCTTTCCTGTGCATTTATTGTTCTCTTTTTTTGTGGTGATAGGGAAGAAAAATAGGAAAAAGACAAATGCACATTATTTTTTTCCATTTGGCATGTTTTCTGCATGTCTATCACACTTCATTCTTTATTTGAAGGGATTCAGGTACATTGGAACACCTATTCCATTTTTAAAATTTTATTTATTTTTAATATACATTGCTTTATGAATTATATTAAGAGAGAAAAATCAGAACAAAAGGGAAGAACCATGTGATAAAGAAAAAAAAATGAAAAAAGGAAGTGAACATAGCATGTGTTGATTTGCATTTAATCTCCATAGTTCTTTTTCTGTATGCATATGGCATTTTCTGTCCAAAGTCTATCTGGATTACCTTAGATACATTGCATTTCTAATAGTAAAATGAATTCCTTGAATGATTTTTCAAACACATAGATCCAATTATGAAGTTTCAGATCCAAGCCCTTCTTATATGCCTATTGTTATTGTTTTTCAAGTATTCAGTCACCTCATGGACCACAGCACACCAGACTGTCTTATCTTCCACTATTTCTCCAAATCTGTAGAAGATAATGTCATTGTTTTCCTCACCTCCTTAATTTGTTGAACAAAACTAGAGCCTGAGCTTGAGTACCTTTGTTTACCTAATAGACTGAGAAAATTTGAATGTAGACACCAATCTAAGTTCCAAATGAAGAGATGTGGTTACTGGCACAGAAACAAAGATTTTGAGAAGGGAAACATTCTGATAAGTAAAATTCTGTCTCTAACTTTTCTACCTAAAAGAAGTAAGAAAGTCACAAGATTTAAGCATTAGGTGCTCTTATGGTTCTAGGACCCCAAGGAGTGACTCTAGGATTCAAAATTATTTAGAAAACCAAAATGAGGAGGAAAATAGACAACATATGATATAGTCTCAGAATAATTGGGTGCTAAATGTAGATCAAGAAGGGGGGAAAGGGGATATATTAAAAGAAATATAAAATAAAAATTGGAAGCCAGTGTTGGAAAACTATGGCATAGAGTATAACTAACACAGTCTATGATTTAAAAAACATCTAATTCAAGGGCAATTTCCCCCCATAATTTAAGATTATTTTATTTTTTAAAAGAGATACAATGACATAACAAAGCCTCTTATTTTAAAATTTAAAAAAGGAAAGCAATAATGCTAAAATTAGAGAACCCATTACAAAATGATTATTTTTAAGTTGTGTGGGGTCTTGTAAGGGAACTGTATTTTTCAGTGGATTTATTAATGTTACATAAGTGAAGTGGACATAAGTGAGTCCTTAAAAAAAGAACATATTCTTTCCTGACTTTCAAGCTTTGAAGTATGAAAAGCTACCATATGGAAACTTTGAAAGTCAGTTTTGGGTTCTGATGACTCAGGGACTGGGACTATGTGATAGCTAAAAAAGTCTGCAACTGGTTGTGGTACTGAATTAACTAAAATTATGGATATTACTAAAGCAGCACTGAGTATGCATATAGAAGTACACAATCCATTCCTATTATAATTTCTTTTCCTTTGTCTGTTTAAGTAAAAAGGCTACTTTAAGCTGGATATGAAAGAAGGAAATGGCTTCATTAATCTATTAATTTCTCATGAATATATGAACACATAATGGTCCTCTTTCTTTTGTGTTTATTCTCTCCTGATATTATATCAACAAATATTTAGAAGATGGACTTATGTAGTCTTATTTGTTCAGGAGATCACAAATATCCTATCAAGAAAACAGAAGTATTAAGAGTCTTGTAGTACAAGGCAGCTTCTTAAACTTTTTCCACTTGCAACCCCTTTTTATCTGAGAAAGCTTTACAAGATCAAAACATATATAAAGTAGGAATTCAAATCAAACTTTTACTGATAATAAATCACCTCCACATTATGAGGCCTCATATGGGATCATGACCCAGAGTTTAAGAACCTGGCCTTTAGAGCAGTGATGTCAAGCTAAAATAGTAATAGAACCACTAATACATAAGGATCACTGGGGCCACATATTGACTTAGAAAAACATATATTAATATTACCTTTGTTCTTTTGTATTTTCATTTTGTTAAATATTTCCCAAATATATTTTAATTTTGTTCTAGTCTATATCAGTAACCCTAGGACTTAAGATTCAAGGGAGAAGCAACCCTGAAATGGATATTTTGAGCAGCAATCTTGTGGGCTTTACAAGGTGGTAAGTTGAAGGATGTCATTTTGCAATTGCTAAACTTAGAAAATGAGGTACTATAGAAGTCAGACTATAATTCATATCTTCCCTTTTGTGGAATCTGAGTAAAAGTTGGGGGCTGGGAAGAGTAGCAGTTCAACAGATTAGTGACCTTGCCCAACAAAGAACGAGACTTAAGGGGAACTTTTTGAGGACATACTCAAAAAGACTTCTGGGTACTCGAGGATCAAGAGTGTAACTTATGTTCTCTTCATGTATGTGTTACTACTACTTAATCCATTTTCCTCAAGGGCTTTCTATGACTAAGGGGAAAGTGTGGATCTGATTTATATTGAATGTTTTGTACCAGCTGTTATTTTCATAACTTCTCAACAAATCTTTTTTTTTTTTCTCCCTAAAACTTTTTCTAAAGTTTTTCTTTAGTTTTTCTAAAAACTAAAAACTAATGAAAAAAAAATGATGGAATTCATAAGATAATGCTTTCAAGTGATAGAATTAGAATCCAAATACATCAGAGTTACCTAATAGTATTCTAAGACAGTAGAAATTTGGGACCCCAAACCACAGGTGGAAGGAATTTTAAATAAGAGACTTTGCTTTGCAGATTCAGAAATAGTGTGCAATTAGTTGGTAATTTTCTTATTTTCTTATTATTTCATTTATTTATTTATTTTTTGCTGAGGCAATTGGGATTAAGTGACTTACCCAGGATCACACAACTGGGAAGAGTTAAGTATCTGAGACAAGATTTGAACTCAGGTCCTCCTGACTTTAGGGCAGACACCATGGAGATTTCCAATGATTTAAGAAAGTCAGCTGGGCTCTCTCAAATTTTTTCTTCATTTGCATATCAAAACTTTTGATCTGGAGTCCCAATGAGCTTTCCATCTTTAAACACTATGCTGAAATTAAGTAGCGTCAGATATAAAATTTTTATCACGTAAGTATTTCACTGGCTTTGTAAATTCATTGACATGGGTTCTTTCTTCAGCAATATGATCTGTTAAACCTACTCAATCTATGTCCATATCTGTTGTCTAGGTTTCCATATAAAGCAATACAAATTGAATCTTCTCAGGATATTGGTTTAACTTGAATTTATTCTCTAAGAATTCACAAATATAGCATAGGAAATTATACTTAAGGAATAATAATATACATTTTCTCTTTCACTGGAGAAGACTGATGGAGAACAGAGTTTGTTTTAGAAATCCTTCCCATACTAGGAGTGAAACTGTACTATCAGTACTACTTAATTTTAACACTCTAACAACTCCAAAATCCTTTAACCCATATATGGGTTCATATTTGCTTCACTGGCTTCTTTAATAAGTCTATGGGAAGACAGTTTGTGTACTATCTTTTTCATACACAGAAGGCTTGCAACCAACTTATTTGACACTGAAAAGAAATTCTCTGTCTCTGTCTGCCTTTGTCTCTATCTCTGTGTCTCTGTATCTCTGTTTCTGTCTCTTTCTCTTTTTCTCCCTTTTTCTGTTTCTCTCTCTTGCTGCTATAAAATGTATGCTTAATCAGACTTCACATCAGGATTCACATTAGTTATTGGCAAAGAATTTCCCAAGACTTTTTACTCTTAATTGATTTGTAATGCTACAAGCTCCTACCAGAACAACATAAAGCATTCAGAAGTGGATGACAAAGATAGCGAAGGTCACTAATATTTTGCCATATTGGATCAGTTAAAAGAATTAGAATGAGATATTCTAGAGACAAGATTAAGTGGGCCTGTTAACTGTCTTGAAATATGTGAAAGATAGTTATGTGGAAGAAGGACAAGATTTATTATCCTTTTTGGGACCAGAGAAGAGAACTAGGAACAAGAGCTGAAAGTTTCAGAAATGTGTATTTCAACTCAAGTAAATGTGATTTTTTTTTTACTATTGAAGGGAGAGGGAAACTGTTCCCTTTACTGAAGCTGTGTTCCCTTTAAGATTATCACTCTGAAACTGTATTTCCTTTTGATCTGTGATTCCTTTTGGAGTCTTAGCCCCTCCTGGGAAAGGCATATCCTCCAGATAAGTCATCTTTTGGGAATGCCAGAGCCTTTGATTCAATTAAAAATTATGGTCAAAAAGTACCTCTTTTGTTGTCAATTCCAATAGGAGATCTGGGCTGGAAACTGATAAGCATCTAAACCTGGGAACCTTGGCTTCTTGAAGCCTCAAGACTCCTTAAAAAGGGCAGTAACTGGACTCACTTTTTGCAGAGTGCCAAGCAATTTGCTAGGACTTTCTGCCCACTGAGAAGACATTCTTTTCTCAGTGCAAGAATCCATTTCCCCAATAGAACTCTGCCATCACAGAAGTCAGTCTCTTAGCAAACTGGTTTCTATCCAACAATAAACTTTCATTTCTGTCATTAATAATTTGGGATAAGTGAATTCTTTCACTTTAAACCTGTGGCTGACCAAAAGGGGATTTTAACAACTTTCTTATTGTCACTAACCTTGTCACCACCGGGAATTGAGGGGATACAAACCTCAACACTATGAGAACTATTAAAAGTAGAATGGTTTATCTGGTGTGATGGTACGTTAGCCTTTAGTAGAGGTCTAAAAGCAAACATGGGATGCTCAATTATCAAACAAAGTATAGGAAAGATTCTTACAAAAAGTAGACTAGGTGGCCTATGAAATCCCTTCCAATTTTCATATTTCACATTTATAATCATTGAATATTATTTTTAAAGTATAAACTGATTATCTTCTCATGAATGGAATTTCCAATGAAAAGTTTGATGTTTTACTGTGAAAAGGTAAGACATGAGAATGCTGTATCCCGGCACACATGTACAACTTCATTTTTACATGGTATGTTAATCATGAGGCTTTCTCTGGTCATAAATGCATATAACTTTTTAAATGTAAAAATAGATGATATAAAGAAATATGCTTCAATTTATATGGTATACATTATAGCTATAAATATATGTCTTAGCAGTTCTATTCAAAAAAGCTACAAATAAATCAGGTTATAGGAGGAAGTCTGAGCACTTTCTGATGAGCTGTCAGGTCATGTTAGGTTCATTTTATGAAACAATATATATTTGCTATTTAATTTGGGGCTGACAGCATCAAGTAATTTTTAAAAAGCCAAAAGGAAGTGATGGGTTTTACTTAAGAGACATCACCTTTAGATTACTACTGCTGGGATGAACACTAGCAAAGAAATCTTTCTGTCTCAAGGGCCACATACTATCTTTTTTTTTTTTTAATGCATCTTCAGCAAATGAAAGATGAGTTAGTTTCACCTTAAATTTTAAAGCACCCCCTTACATATGAGAGTAGCTTGAATTTATGTGCCTGATGGTCCTGTAGGGTCCATGAAAATAGAGCAGAGGGACTTTGAAATGAGCAGAGGAATCGAGTTAACTTCACCTCTCGACTTTTTTTTTCCACATTGGAACATTTCTTAGGAACTCTGAATATACAGGAAGCAATAGTCTATATGGTGTGAAATGATATATGCTAGAAGACCTTCTTGACCCCTCAGATCTCCTTATTCACCCCTCAGATCTCCTTCTTTACTCTGATCTGGTTCTTTAGACAAGTAAAATTTATTCTTTGCATTAAAGGATTAAACTTTCCAAGAAAGCTCTGTTAAAATGTAAATACATTACCTGGGGGGATTGCACATTAATCCTGTTAACACTTCACTAAGGATTTGTTCATAAATTTGCTAATACAGAGCCAATCCTCATAAATGAGGTAGGTACATTTTTGTTGGGAAAGGTGGGGTTCTGGGAGTGAGAATCAATTGATGTGTTAGAGACAAATCATAGAGGTCATGAAAGTTGATTGTTATATTTTCAGTTCAAACATCTACACCGTGGATATGAGCAAAAATTACCAATCAGCATTTGATTTATTGTTTTGTTGATTGTCTAAAGGTAAGAAAGTGATGAAGATAAAGTTAATGATGATTAATATTAAAAATTTGTCATGCATAATTTTTGAAAGTCCATTATTAAATATTTATCAGCCTATCTATGGCTTTAAGAGAAAAACAAGGAATAATGAAGAACATTTTTCTACTTCAAAATTTTTCTAAGAATTAACCCTCACTCTTATCCAGTCAATTCAGATGCTTTATCTTTCAAAAAAAAATTAATGTATATTTGTATATATTTGTGCAAAAGTAAAAAGTTATGTGGTGGATCAGAATAGAGAAATATAAATAGAAATGTGGGATTAAGACTGAAGATGTACTGTTGCATCATATGTGTGTATTAAACTCCTCTAATACAATGTAGTGACACTATATTCTGTGTCACCAAGGTGACACAATTCTATATCCAGAGTGAGGAAGATGAATTAAAATCTAGGCTCATACATTTTCTAATTGTGAAAGTGGACAAGTCACTTAATCTCAGATTTCACATTTCTGAAATGGAGATACTGAGATGGAGAATAAAATGAATTAATATTTATTAGATGATATATAAACCTTAATACTCTAATAAATTATTATTATTATTGTTTATTGCTTTCTACCTTTTAACTTATTACTTCAATGTGAGGCTAAATTTAGAATAGTTTCTTTAGCAATTAAGTTTGAAAGTTTGTTCATGACATGACTGTTTCTGACATAATATAGCAATTATTTTGCTGATAGGGAATGACCCTTGATAAAGCTGCATAAATTCATTCAATATAAGCTCACTATTTAAATACCCCAAAAAACAAGAGAATATGGTATTTATCCTAAATACTAAATAGATTTTTAATAGATTGATATAAAAAAGACTATCCTTCTATCTTAAAATTATATATGTATGTGCAAGTACATAATTACACACACATAATAATTACACATATAAATATACAAATATTACACATTCATGTATGTGGGTGCATGTGAATATGTTATATAAGATATATCATATACCACATGTATATGTTATATATAATATGTATAACATATATATATATTTTATATATATATATATATATATTATATATATATATATATATATATATACATTTCGATTAATTTTGTGAGCTAATAGAGAGCATAGATCATGATTACTCTATATCATTATTCAGAGATAAATATGCCATGCTCAGAATCAATAGTCTAGTTTGGACATAAATATTTTTTCCTGAAGAACTGTCTCTACTGTTTCATGGTTACAAGTCATAACATATTTTTAGATTATGTTGTAGGATCACCTTGGATATGGAGTTCATATTGTTTATTTCCAATAGTGTCTCTTAATTGAACTATATCTGACATTTATGGCAGCTCATGTCAGTAAACCTGAATCACTACTTGTCAGAATTAAAAATAACAGCTTATAAATACATAAAGGATGTTGAAACCATAACAGGTAGACTTGTCAATAAGGTCAGCAGAATACAGGGAATGACTTCTCCATGATACCTGAAGATAGGTTCACACATACAAACTGCTCCTTCTGTTTTCTACCATTGTCATCATTGCTGCTTCTACCTTACAACTATAGAGAGTATTAAAATTTACAGAGTTTTTTATTTCAAAGGACTATATTAATTGCAATAAAGAATCATGTGTAAAGAACTTTCAGTGTTTCAGGAACTGTGCCAGGTGCTGCAGACAGAAAAGGAAGAAATGAAATACATTCCTTATGAAGCTGAAAAATATACACATAAGTATATATGTATAAACACACACACACACACACATATGAAAATACATCGGTGGCCAAAGGAATAGAATCCCGCATGTAGACTAAAAAGAACATGAATTCAATTCCAGTCTCAGACATTTATTAGCTGTGTGACCCTAGATAAATCACTTACCTCTGCCTCAATTGCCATCTGTAAAATGAGCTGGAGGAGGAAATGTTAAGCCAATCCAAGGTTTTTGCCAACAACGATAACAACAGAAACAAAACCTGAAATGGGATCACAAAGAGTCAGGACTGAAATGACTGAATAAAAAAATTATACAGAATTATAATATACAGAATACAGTGTTACATGGTACCAGAGGAAGGAGGAGTGATACACTAATAACTGAGGAGAATCAAAATATATTTCCTGTAGAAAGTGGTTCATTTCATCGTTTCATCAATAGGACACTAATGTGCAATATAAACAACAATAATAAATAATGAAGATGACAGTGCTTTAAGGTTTGTGGTGAAATTTACAAATATTATTTCATTCATCCACATAGCAATACCAGGAATTACGTGCTAATATATGTATTTTATAAATGAAGTAACTGATTGAGACAGGCAGAAGTTAAATGATTTGCCTGCAAATTCTTCTCTTCATTGGTAGTCATGGTCAAAGCAATGGGAATCAGTCACTGCTGTATCAAAGCAAGGAGTGATAAGTTGAATTATACATAAAAAGATCCATGATTAACAATCCTATAGCTCACAAAGATCATCTCCATTAAGTAGAAGTTCCTATAAAATTTTATTTTCCTTCTTGGTTTTCTGTAAAAAGCAGCATTAATTTTTAATTACTTCAATTTATGAATTACATTTCATTCTTACATTTACTTACCTCATAGTCTCCTACTTAATATAAAATGTCAAATCAACATACCACTTCTATCTCATGCATTTTATTTAACACATGGATGGAAATCTGGGAGAAATAGTAGTGCAATGCCAACCACTGAAAAAAATGGATAAACCAAGGAATAAGAAGCACTAATCAAATCTCTAATGAAAAACTAACCAAAAACCAGTGTATGCTCTATTAATTTAGCATTGACTTTTTTGCCCCTCCCCCACCTAATAACTACAAGATAGGTTTAAATGGTATCTCAAAACATTTTCCTTATTCTTGATTTAAAAAAAATGAACTTCATCATATTTTCCACCTTTGAAACTCTAATGTAATTGTTCTCTACTTTGAGATAAAGTAACAATGTTTTGTAAAATGAATTGAAAACTGATTTAGAGGTATTAAAATCTAAATTGGCTTTCAGATACTTGCTGATTATCTCTCCTATTCCCCATATGGGCCATTGATTTACAAAACAAATCTTTGTTAAAAATATTTTATTAATATCTTTACATCACAATGATTCCTCAATTTCTCCTTCTCTCAAGAGAAGCCTTTTTTGGTAGTAACAACAAGCAGGATAACTTCAAACACTGACTTTGTCTTATAGTACATAACTTATTCTGCCACTGCTAATGCACAGAGCTCTTCTTTACTAAGAGAAAGGGCATGTTTCCTTATTAGTCTTCTATACCTGAGATTTATTATTACATTGATATAATTTACTAATTTTGATATCATGCTGTTTCAAAATATAATTTCACAACATTAGTGTGGCTATTGGTAGCTTAGAGAAATTCCTAAAGTCCTCATATTATTTAACAAGGTGTCAGTCTGTACTTTGAGTTTTCTGTCTTCCTGGGTAACATATTTTCAAAACATTGTCTTATTATATGAGTCTTATCTATATGGCTAATTGAATTGCTTACACAACACTCTCACATTTCAAAATCAAAAGCATATTGGTTATAGTGCCCTATGTTGCCTGTGTAAAGGTAACTTTTCATTTATGTAAAAAGAATATGACTTCCTTGCCATTGGATATGATGAATAGTAGGTACTTAATAAATGATTACAAATGTATTTATTTGTATGTTGCAACTAAGTACAAGAAAAGTATTTCTAAAATATGGAAGTTTAAAGTTTGTTTTTAAGTATACACAAAGGATGTAGACTATGAAAAATATAATAGGTACTATATAAAGACTTATCACTTCTTCCCTCTTTGTCTTAAACATTTTTAAAATTTATTTTTGAGGGGAACAAATTTTTTTGAGATAACTGGAGAAAGAACCATTTCCTCATCTATTTAATTGAGGTTTAAGAATTAGATGACACTGTAGACACTGACTTTGACTTTTTTTTTTTTGAGATAACACAATTTCTCTATTTTATATTGTAGTTGGGTTCCAATTCATCAAATTATAAATTTTAAATTATGAAACCATAAAGTGGTCATATATATTAAAATTTTCACTATTCCATTATAATTATGAAAATCTGGTCATTGATTCATATAATTTGAAAAGAGAAATAGCCCAGGCAATAAAATTCAAGACAGCCAAAGTAATTCATAATTTAGAAATAATTTATTTGTAACTGGCCTAGATGGTCTGCATGGCTAGAATGTACCTCCAGAAGGATTCTGGCATGGTTCTGTGCCCAACTGAAGTAGGGGCAGCTTTATAAGCATTCTTGTTCACCCTTGCCTGCACCTTTGACATTAAACAGTGACTCAACTTTACAGGACAAAAGATACAGAGGCAGATGTTTTAACATAGATAAGGATCAGGGTTAGGTGACAAAAGAAGTCCCCTAATCTAGCTGAGCAGACCCTTTTCTGCCAGTCCCAGGCCTTAAGACTGAAGGAAGGGAGGGAAGGCCAGTCCTTTGTCCATTTCAAAAAGAAAGATGATAAAAATCAGCAATACTCTACCTAAATCTGACAAAATGAAATATGTTACATGTACAGTCCTTTCAATCTGCAAAGAATGGAGACAAATGCATTCATTTTGTTATGTTCACTTTGTGGTCAAGTTTAATCATTAAAGCACATGGTAATTGTTTGTTTTTCTTTTCATTTACATTTGTTGGAGTTATTATTATTATTTTTTTTTTTTGTATTTTGTTTTTCTGGGTGTCATTCTGTTTATTCTTCATCACTTTACATGTTATCTCATATTTTTCTACTTGTCATATTCATAATTTCTTAAGATATAGTAAAAATCTATTTTATTCTCTTACCACAATGTGTTCAGTGATCACCTAGACATCTGCTTTGTTTGCAGTTCTTTGCTACTACAAAATGTGTTACTATGAATATTTTGGTGTATGTGGGATCTATTTTTGTTTTCTTTCTTTTCTTCAGGTATAAGCTTATTAGTGTAATCTTTGGATCAAAATATTTGGACATTTTATTCATATTATTTAAATAGTTCCAAATTGCTTTCCAAAAAACATTTTACTGATTCACATCTAGCCAACAATGCACTAGTGTTTTCTTTTTTTGTTTGTTTATTTTTACTTTTTTTTCTCACATTGACTATTTGCATCTTTTATTCTCAGTTAATTTGATGGGTTTCAATTTTCTTGATTTAGATTTTTATTATCATTAGTAATTTGGAATTTTATTTCATATGGCTGTTAGTAGTTTTCAAGTTCTCTTTTGAGGATCTGGAGGTTTTTTTTTTTTTTTTTTTTTTTTTTTAAGCAGGTCTGACTATGTGACCTGCCTACTTAATATTCTCTTTTGACTTCCTATTATCATTAGTATCAAAATAATATTATCTTTTAAAACCTTTTACAACCTTGTACCTTCCTACCTTGCTAGTCTTCTCTTCTTATGCTTTATTTCCCTTAAGAGTTATCCAGTGGTACTGGAATTCTTACTGTTCTTGTACAACATTCTCAGGTCTTAAGCTAATGCCATTTCACAAAGTGTCCCCCATGATCAAAATGCTTTCTTCCCTTCTCTCTGCCTCCTGGCTTCCATATCTACCTTCAGGGACAGCTCAGATCTCACAATCTAAAAAAGGCAATGGTCTTCCATTGACTTTTCTATTTTAAAAAATATTTTTTAACATTTATGAAACCAAACAAACATTTCTCATAGCATAGCATAATAAAAAAGATGATTCATGTGAAAATGCAAATTTATTTTTTGCAACTTGCTATTCTTTTTAAAAAATAATATCTTTATCATTTAAATTTCTTTTTTTTTCTTCCCCCCATTCTGATCCTAGAGTTGACTACCATTAATTACAAATATGTGGACACATACACACGTAAAATTATTCTATAAATACTTCTATTTATCAATTCAAATCTATCTCTGGGTGCAGATGTTTTTCTTTATATTTCCTTTATAGTATAGTAAATTATTTTGTATTTATAATAAGTCAAAATGATTTATTCATTCAAATTCATTCTTAAAACAATATTACTGTTACTTTACACAATTTCTATGTTTTTTTTCTATGAACATTGAGTTTATCATTTTTTTAGTAGTACAGTAGTATTCTGTTATAATCATATGCCATATCTTATTTAACCATCACCCAATTAATGGACATCCCTACAATTAGCAATGATTTTCAAATGACTTCCCTCTGAAATTATTTTCAATTATTCTGTGTCTTTGGTGGGTGCTTAGTTTTTTTGCACCTGTCTTTGTCATAAAGATTTGAAACCCTCCCCCCTCCCCCAGAGTAGGGATAGTGTTTCCCCTCCTTCCTTTAAGTGCTAAGCACTTAGCAAAGTAAATTGCATATGATAAAAATTACAATAATATTTATATAATGCTTACTCTGTACCAAGTAGCACACTGAGTGTTTTAAATTATCATCTCATTTTATTCTCATTTTATGCTGGAAGATAAATATTATTATGCCCAATTTATAGATGAGGAAACCAAAACATACAGGAGTTAGGTGAATTACACAGGAACTGGTAAGAATTTAAATTGTAAGAATTAGAATGAACTCAGATCTTTCTGATTCTAGGTTCTGCTCTATTCACTTCAACAGATAGCTGTATTAAGCTTAATAAATAAAAGATCAATAAATGTTTATTGATTAACTGATTTCCTCCTCAAAACTGATTATTTCTATAGTTTTTTGATTATTATTTTTTTAATTTTTAATTTTTTATTATAGCTTTTTATTTACAAAACATGTGCATGGATAATTTTTCAACACTGACTCTTGAAAAACCTTCTGTTCCAAATTTTCCTCTCCTGCCCACCCACTCCCCTAGATGGCAGGTATTCCAATACATGTTAAAATATATGTTAAATCCAATATATGTATACATATCCATACAGTTATTTTGCTCCATAGGAAAAATCAGTTCTAGAAAGAAAAAAAAAAAAAAAACCTGAGAAGGAAAACAAAAATGCAAGCAAACAACAATAGAAAGAGGGAAAATGCTATATTGTGGTCCATACTCAGTTCTCACAGTCCTCTCCCTGTGTGTACATGGCTCTCTTCATTGCTAAACAATTGGAACTGGTCTGAATTAATTCATTGTTGAAGAGAGCCACATTCATCAGAATCGATCATCGTATAGTCTTGTTGTTGTCATGTACAATGATCTCCTACTTCTGCTCATTTCACTTAGTCAGTTAGTTTTTCAATTATTATTATTTTTTTTTGATAGACTAAAACAGAATTCTGGAACATACCCTTGACTAAGAGTAAATCATGTAGAATATTCTTTATGCTTTTCCTGCTATTCATGGCATCTGACTTTCAGACAAGATCTTTTCTTTTTCTAAAGTAATATTTTTAACATACTTTATTTTGTCTTTGGTCTGTTTCTCATAGACAATGATGATCCCTTAGATGATGATGAGATATAGATATAGAACTGAAAAAGACTTTGAAACTGATTGTGATACTAGATAAACAAAAAAATATAATACAGAGAACAAAAGGAAGTTAGAAAGATAGGTAGTGAAATGGTTAAAAAAAATTCCCTCTTAAACATGTAAAATTTGATAGGTGTACAGGACATTCAGATGGAAATATATAGCAGAAAGGTAGATGCTTTCAACTACTTTCCTTTAATATTTTTCCTTTAATTCTGATTTACTCAATTTATGTCTAGCATTCCATATATATATATATCTGTATATATAGATATGACTATATTATCATATGTATATATGTTTATATAACATATATATGTATATAATATAATTATTATATATCCACACAGTTTATCCCACTAATTCATTCCCCTTTTATAAAAAAGTCTCCCTTATAACTTGGTGGGAAAACATATGGTTGTTAAAAGATTGTAAAAGAAAATTAAAGGAAGTTAATCCAAGCTTTAAGAATTATATATGAGAACAGAAGGTTCAGTACTTTGCAAGAAAGGGTGTATTTTTAAAGTATGCATAATTAAAATGCACTATGTGGCTTCTTCTAAGGGATCATCATAGCCACCCTCTTTCTTCCACTCATAAAACAATATTAGTTCAGGTCCTATTACCTCTGTCCATGAAAATTCCAATAGTGTCCAAATTGGTTTCCCATACTATAATCTCACTCTACACCTTCACTAATTTTTTCTCTATATGACTATCAAATAACTTCTTTCTCCATTGATTTGAGCATATCACTCTCTTGAATCATACTCTAATGGTCCCCTATTGCTTCTATCATTATCTAGGAGAAAGAATGGCCCCCGCCCACTCTTTGTGCAAGTCCTGATGTGTTGTATAAGAAATGATGATTTTGGTGGATGGAGGCAGAGGGGCAGAGAGATTGGCGGAACGAGACTGCCGGATAGTTCCTGTCGCAGTTGCTCACATTGCTATTGTGATCCCCTTTCACCTCCACAAAACATAAAGATTGAAAATTTTCCCTTAACCTGAATTCCTGACTCTGGCTGATTTTAAAATACACAGCCATCACATTCTTTCTCCAAGCATATATATTAATAGAGTATGGTCCAATTACTATTTAGCCTCATGTGCTTGGAACCTCAGTGCATCAACTCAAGCTTCAGCCCATTACAATAGTATATAAACTTTCTTTTCCCTCCTCCTAATTGCCAATTAGTTGCCTATACTATTTGTCCCATCTGCTTTTGAGAAATAAAGCTTTGACTCAAAGAGAATCCTTTGTGAGTGTTCTCACTCTGACTCCAAACTAAATGCACTCCCAGCACCTCTAACTTCTTCCTCTTGGAATTCCTAACTATATCCTAGGATGAGACCAAATACCATTTGGTATTGAAGCTTTTCTTAATCCCCTCAATTTGGTTGTCCCTCCTTTCTTTTTATAGCAGTTTGCCATACACACACACACACACACACACACACACACATACACAAACACACACACATTTATCTATCCATCTTTCTATCATCTAGTGATATATTTATCTTGAAAATATATATTTATATACATAGATATATAGATCTATATATTAAAATATATTTATATATTAATAATAACAATGTTTAAACATACTTTTCCCTACATTTAATTCAAAAAGAAATTTGTTAGATAGCTACTGTATGTATGCTGGGAATCTACTAGCACAATTAATAATGACAATATAACATTTGTATAAAATTTATGATTTGTAAAGCAATTAACAAGTATTAGTCCACTACATCTTGGAAGTTAGGTGCTATTAATATTTTTATTTAACAGATGAGGAAACTGAACCATGTAGAAGTTGTGAGTTGCCCATGATCACTTAGCCAGTAAGTGTGTGAAGTTGGATTTGTATTTCAGTTCTTTCCTGATTTTAAGTCTGGAGCTTTGTGCACTGTTCTACCTAGATACATAAAAAGGGGAAATAATGAAAATAATACCACCCAAAACACTACATATAGGCAACATTCCCCACCCTTAAAGAATTGATGTTCTATTTGGATGACACAACTACAGACAATGTGAGAGCTACCTATTCCCTTCAGAAACCTAATTGTTAGCCTGGACACTATGGAATGGCTTCATTGTTAAAAAGGCAGTATAAGACAATAGGAAGATCTTATGATAAGTACTATTATGTTTTCTATGTGCATCTGAACATACAAATAGGCAGATTGCTTTTCCTATTTTCTTCTCCTGCTGCTTTGTCCCATTCTCCTCTTGTTGACCTTTTCTATTCCCAGAAATATAGACTACTCTATTTTTGCCAGTTTGTGATTGAGGGCTCTCTTGTGCTTCATTAGTCATGGCAAGATAGCCCAAACTACACATTATTACCATTGAAGAGTTCAGATGGATGGCCTGGATCATGAGGAGAGTTTTCCTGTTTTTTTTTTTTTTTGTTTTTCCGTGTTTTTTTTTTTTTTTTTTTTTTTCTTCTAAGTAGCACTTTCAGTCAGATAAATGCCTATTATATCTCTAACCCCCAATTCTCCTGGAGAGGTAGGTAACTCTTCCCTCCCAATTGTATGTTTGTTTTTTAAGCTTTCAAGTGACACCTGGTTGTAGTTGTTGCTGTGAATAATCATTATTTTCTGGGGTTTTGCTTATTTTGTCCATTTTGATTTCAACCAAGACTTGCCAAGCGGATCTAAAGACCTGAGTCTGCCTATCTAGAAAATTTTCTGTGCATGTCTGTGAATGTGTATACATTAATTCCAAATTAAAAGAAAACCTAACAGAAAACAAACAATCTTTAATCTTCTGTAAGATTTTGTTTCTCAGATTTATTGATCAAGAAGTATTTATGCCTACTATATGCCAAGCATTATTATTTTCATTTATATGTAAATATCTTCTACATAGCTAGCTATTTAAATATTTTCTTCTCCATTAGAATATATGCTTCCTGAAGTAAGGGATTATTATTATTATTAATTTTTTGTCTTTATTTGTTTCTTAGATACTTAGAAGAGTGCCTAGCACACTGTAAGCCCTTAATAAATGTGATTCACTAATGTACTGCATCCATAATCTGCAGCCTCTTTTACCATCATCTTTATACTTTTGAGTAGTTCCTTATTGCTTTTGTTAATTAATTAGTTGAGTTCAGGGCTAGTCAAATATATTTCTGATTTTTTTTTAACCTGGAAATATATTTGGGTTCAAAGTATAATAGAATAATATTTAAAGTATAGAAAATTATAAAATCTTATGGACAAGGAAAGTGATCATTCAGGTAATTGTTCATCAATCTTCAAAAATGATGAAAATAAAAGAAAACTAAAATGGCTGGAATTCTGAATGTGAATTGCATTTATAAAAATAAGATATGTATTGTGCTTTAAAGTTTACAAAACACTTTATAGATATTTTTGTTTGATCCTTACTATAATCCTGGAAGGTAGTTACTATTATTATCTCCATTTTATGAAATAATGCAACTAGAAACTATCTGAAGCCAGATTTAAACTTGTCTTTCTGACTCTAGATCCAGTGCTCTATTTAATGAGCTACCTATCTGCCTCCTCAGATAAATAATGGGAAATGTGCTTAAGACAACATTGTTTGCATGAGTGATAACCAGGAAAAAATTTTGTTTTCAAATTTTTATATATATATAGACTCTAAATCTACTCTCCTCTCTTAGCATGTACAAAATAATGAAAACTTTGATAAATTTTGCAAAATCTTTTTCTGAACATTATTTTCATTTTTTCTAGACGAAATATATGGGGAATTGAAGTGAGAGAAATTAATCTCCATTGACCTTGGGCACACTTTTGAAGTTGCTTTTAAAAAATAACATATGTACTAATTGTCTTGTCATTTGCTTCTTTCTCATTAATATAGAGTGCACAAAAACGATAGAATTGATTGTTTTGATTATGTGGATTCTAGTTAATTCTGTTCTCCTTGTATCTAGGGTTTATTTTTACAGTTGTTATTATAGATGAAATGTCTAAAGGAAATACTATGACAAGTTAACTGAACAGAACTTATTAAGCTGAAAAGTCTTTTAGCTATTGTTAAATATTCTCCCTAAAATTTTATCCCTTTACAATATATATAATGCTATGGTTTCTCAGACATGATGTTTTACCCCTTCTTGGAATTTGCCATATTTTAGAAATAAATTGAACAATTTGAGTTAAAAGGAAGAAAAAACAACAACAATAATAACAACAAAAATAAAAACACATCACAAGTACAAATTACCATGGGACAATAACTGGTCTAGTGTAGAAGATTGCAATCATTGGTACACTCATTATAATAAATGAAGGGGCAAGAAAGGATATATATAGAAGTACTGAATCAGTCAAAACTTCAAATGCTAATATAGACAATATGGAGGTACCTTGAATTAGTTTCTGTTTCTCAAGTATTTCTGAGCACCTACTTTGTACTTAATACTATATTTTGAGTTTCTGTATAATGTTTTGTAAAGAAGATTTACCTTTTCTCTGCCAGGTATTCCCTCCTTAAAGCACTTCCTTAGCCTTTAAGAAAAAAATTTTGAGCAACAGCATAAAAATTGCTAAACCAACTGATTGTTGACCCTAGGCACCTGAGTGGTAGGTAGTTATTTTACTTGAATTAGTGTCAGGGATACTCTCTTTGTGTCTTGCTGGGCCTCTGAGTTAGAATGCAAATAGAATGATTTTAGAAGTCTCATCTTTGTTAACCAAAGATGAAGAATTGGACAATGATGCTTTTACTCTTGGGGGGAGGTCCATGAGCCTTTGCTAAATTGCATTTAGAGTTGAAGGGAATTCCATTGGTTACCTAGCACCTTTCAGACCTAAAGATCTAATAAATACATAAAATTAAAACAAATCCTTGCAACATTGCATGCACAATCTATTGTCTCTTCCCAAAAAAGATCTATGAAGGGGAAAATCCTCTAAAGCAATCTATTCTAGTTTGGGACAGCTCTATTAAGAATGAAATTTTCTGTTTTTTTTTTTTTTTTTTTTTTTTTTTTTTTTTTTTTTTTAAATCAAGGATTCTTTCCTAGAGCTCTAGCAACAGAAGGAAGAAACGTGGTGTGTTCATGAAGTACTTATCACAAGAGTTTTAATCAAGAATACTTTATCTTCTCTGAAAAGACCAAAGAGATATGTAGATTTGTAATGAGGGAACATGATTTTACTATCTTGCTTTCTAGGTAAGTGATCTTGCTAAGGGAAATACAGTGATCTTCTCTGCTATGGCAAACTTCTAGTACTCTATGATAGTCTCTGATAACTTTACATAGATAGTTATAACCTATGCCATACATCCTAATTCATAGCCCCACCCCCCCACCCCCCAGTTTTTCAACATACTTTTCCCTTCAGTTCTTTGAACTCCCTACCAGCCATTAGTCCACCGTAGCATAAGAATTGATAGAAAAGTGCATGAAATTAAGGAATTGGACTGAGAAATTATAGACAAAATAACATATCACATCTGTATGTCATATTTATGACCAGCAAAGAGCTTGAAATATATTAATTCATTTTATCCTTTAATACAACTGTGAAGGAAATAGTATCATTCTTCCTGTTTAAGGATCAAAAACCTAAAGCTGGAACTTTTTCTGGGTCAGATAACCAGCCACAGACAACATTACACATTAGAAAAGACAGAAAGAGTCAGAAAATGTGGGTACAAATATCTATTCTGCCTCTTATTACTTATATAACCTTGAATCACAGCCTCATTTGGCATCAGTTTCCTCATTAATAAAATGAAAGGATTGGACCAACAATTTCTCTAGTTTGTCCTCACCATATATCTATAAACCTATGGGTCTTTAAGTGTCTTACAGGGATTTGATTCCAAATCTTGCCAGTAAACACCCCCTCATTCTATTTATTATAGCACCAGATATACTCAGTTTATAGTGAGAAGAAAATGACTCATTTCATTAATATCTTATATGGACACTATATTTAGACAATTTGTGTGAAATTTTAGTGCTTCCATCTATTCTCATAAATACTGTTTGTTCTGATGACAGAATCTCAAATAATAATAACTATTTTAGGTTTGAAATAAACATATTTAGGTCTTTGTCTGTCTCACTCTATCTGAACATAGCCACAAACATACAGATATGTATGTATGTATAATTTCTCTTAAGCCTTACCCCTAAATTTTACAAAATAGGGATAACAGTTGTCTCCATTTTTCAGATGAGAAAGATTAGATTAAGTGAATTAGCTAAATTCACATAAGGAATAAATGTTAGAATTGGTTATTATTATTTATAAAATGAAAATATTGAAATTTTATTCCAAAATTTCTATATGGATTTTTGGCACATTGGCATACCAGGAAAATTACAATTTTCTCATCTATGAAATGATATTCTATGGACTCTGAGATCTTTAAAGTAGATTCTTTCTTTTTGGAATTCCTTTTGATAGCATAATATAATTTTCTGTCTGTTCATTTCTCTCTTTCTCTGTCTCTCTCTCCCCTTCTTCCTTTCTCTCTCCCTTTCCCCTCTCTCTCCCTGTTTTGCAATCCCTTTCTTCCCCTCTCTCCCTTTCTCTCCTCTCCCTCCATGTCTCTAGTATTAGTTGGATGGAGTCAGAAGAAATGGAATCTGGGCCAATGCCTGAGATTTCATCAAAGGAATTCCCATTGTGAATACTTCCTGTATTGATGCAATTTAGCATCTTGTCTGTAATTTAGAACAGTAATATCAGAGATTTAAAGCTGCAAGGCAACTCAAAGGCCAAATACATAAACCTCTTCATTTTACAGATGAAGAACTGAAGCCCGGAGTGATTAAAGGGTTTGAATATACAGGAATATATCCAAAGAAATCAAAGAAGAGGGGAAAAGAACCTATTTGTACAAAAATATAACAGCTCTTTTTATGCTGGCATACAATTGGAAATTGAGGGCATATGAGTCAATTAGGGAATGGTTGAGTGGTATATGATTGAAATAGAATACTGTTGTGCAAAAAGAAATGATAAGCAGAATGCTTTCAGAAAATCATGAGAAGACTAATACGAGCTCATGTAATCACAACATTGTATATAGTGACAGCAATATTTGTAGGATGAACAACTGTGAAAGACTTGCTCTCATCAAGATAGTGCTTCAAGACAATTCCAAAGTGATGAAAATGCTATCCCATGCCCAACAAGAGGGAAATGATGAACTCTGAGTATAGAATAAAGCATACATTTTCACTTCTTTTGTGTGTATTTTTATAATAGAACTAAGAATATATATATACATATATATATGTATGTATGTGTGTGTGTGTATATATATGTGTGTGTGTGTGTATATATATATATGTGTATATATATGTATTTATACACACACACATATACATGTGTGTATATACACACACATATGTACATCCACACCCACATCCCTATACATATTTATGTGTGTATACAAATATACATGACCATATATGTGTATAATGTCTTTTAAAAGGTGGGCTTTAATCACAGATCCTTTAACTTCAGATACAATTCTTTTCCCATTGTACTAGGCTACTCTTTAAATAGTTACTTGAAAATGTTAACTGACTTTTCTTTCTTTAAAATAAATTATTATTATTATTTTTGTTTCTTTTACAAGATTTTTCTAATTTCATGAAAAACAATTTAACATTCATTTTAAAAATTGAGTTTCAAGTCAATTCTCAGATGAAGAAATTGAAACTATTTCTAGCCAGATGAGAAGATGCTCCAAATCATTATTAATCAGAGAAATGCAAATTAAGACAACTCTGAGATACTACTACACAATGTCAGATTGGCTAGAATGACAGGGAAAGATAATGTGGAATGTTGGAGGGGAAGTGGGAAAACTGGGACCCTGATACATTATTGGTGGAATTGTGAATGCATCCAGCCATTATGGAGAGCAATTTGGAACGATGCTCAAAAAGTCATCAAACTGTGCATACCCTTTGATCGAGCAGTGTTACTACTGGGCTTATATCCCAAAGAAATATTAAAGAAGGGAAAGGGATCTGTATGTGCCAAAATGTTTGTGGCCGCCCTCTTTGTAGTTGCCAGAAACTGGAAACTGAGTGGATGCCCATCAGTTGAAGAATGGCTGAATAAATTGTGATTTATGAATATAGAATGTTATTATTCAGTAAGAAATGACCAGCAGGATGATTTCAGAAAGGCCTGGAGAGACTTACATGAACTGATGCTGAGTTAAATGAGCAGGACCAGGAGATCATTATATACTGCAACAACAATACTATATGATGACTAATTCTGTTGGATGTGGTCCTCTTCTACAATGAGATGAATCAAATCATTTCCAATAGAGCAGTAATGAATGGAACCAGCTCTATCCAATGAAAGAACTCTGGAAGATGAGTATGAACCACTACATAGAATTCCCAATCCCTCTATTTTTGTCCGCCTGCATTTTTGATTTCCTTCACAGGCTAATTGTACACTATTGAAAAGTCTGACTCTTTTTGTACAGCAAAATAACTGTTTGGACATGTATATATATATTGTATTTAACTTATACTTCAACATATTTAACATGTATTGGTCAACCTGCCATCTGGGGAAAGAGGTGGGGGGAAAGAGGGGAAAAGTTGGAACAAAAGGTTTTGCAATTGTCAATGCTGAAAAAATACTCATGCATATATGTTGTAAATAAAAAGCTGTAATATAATTTAAAAAATTAAAAAAAAATTGAATTTCAAATTCCCCCCAAGAAGGCAAGTGATTTGATATAGGTTATATATGTACAGTCATGCAAAATATTTCCATATATCATTTCTGAAAGAAAACATAAACAAAAATTAAACTAAGAAATAGAAAAAAAATATAAAAAGCATGATTAAATCTGCATTAAGATTTCATCAGTTTTTTCTCTGGAGGTGCATAGTATTTTTCATTATAAGCCCTTTGAAATTGATTAAGTTTATGGTATTGCTGAGGAGAGGGAAGTCATTCAGATTTGATCATTATACAAGATAGCTTTCCGTATCCAGTGTTCTCTGGTTCTGCTCACTTCATTTTGCTTGAGTTCATATAAATCTTTCCAAGTTTTTCTGAAAACCAAATGTATTCGGTATAACACAATAGTATTCCATCACAACAATAAACCCCAATTAATAAGCCTGTCCTTAATTTTTGATTTTTTTGCCACCAAAAATGAGCTATTTTATGTATTTGTTTATGAAGTTTTATGAATTAATTCATAGTCAATTTTTATGTAGGTACTTTAAAATTCTTAATGTAATTAAATATCTTTTTTTCTCAAAGAATTTTACTTAATTTACTTAGATTTTTGCCCTGCAGAATATTATATTCCAAGCCTTCTGAATTACTTCTTTTTTGACTGCTTACAATATTTTCTCCTTGATTTTGGAGCTTTGGGATTTGACTATAAAATTTCTGAGAATTTTCACTTTGGAATATTTTTCAGGAAAAGATCAATATATTCTTTCTTTTTCCTAAAATTTTTCCATTTATTTATATTTAATACATATTGCTTTATGAATCGTGTTGGGAGGGAAAAATCAGAATAAAAGGGAAAAACCATGGGATGGAGAGAAAAAAAAACCAGAAAAAAGAAGTGAACATAGCATGTGTTGATTTGCATTTTGTCTCCATAGTTCATTTTCTAGATGTGGATGGCATTTTCTATGTAAAGTCTCTTGGGATTGGCTGGGATCACTGAAACACTGAGAAGGACAAAATCTTTCATAATCGATCATGGCACAATCTTTCTGTTACTATGTATAATGTATTCCTCGCTTTTCTTGTTTCATTCAGCATCAGTTCATGTAAATCTTTCCAGACCTTTTTAAAATCAGCTTGTTCATCATTTTTTATAAAATAGTAATATTCCATTATCTTCATATACCACAACTTATTCAGTCATTCCCCAATTGATAGGCATCTACTCCTTTTCCAATTTTTTCTACCACAGAAAAAGCTGCTACAAACATTTTTGCACATGTGGATTATTTTCCCTCCTTTATGATTTCCCTGGAATACAGAGCCAATAGTGGTCTGCTGAGCTGAAGGGTATGCAGTTTTATTGTTTTTTCAGCATAGTTCCAAATGGCTCTCCAGAATGATTGAATCAATTCACAACTCTACCAACAATGCATTAGTGGCCCAGTTTTCCCACATTGCCTCCAACATTTGTCATTATCTCTTCCTATCATTTTAGCCAATCTGAGAGGTATGCGATGGTACCTCAGAGTTGTCCAACATTAGGATTTCTAAAAGACAAAAGCTGAATATAAAGTCACAACTTCATACTCTTAATACTACTCTGAAAACCTCATAGCAGTGAATCATCTAGTTGATTTTTTCCTCTGTGTTATTTCTAAGGAAGTTCAGAGATAAAATTTATATATCTATAAAGTCCTTGTAAGGAATTATTTGTAATGTTATCTTTAATCTTAAAAAGATTTTTTTTTCATGATGTTGGATAAGGAACATTGCAAAAGTAAGAAATCCTAGAAGAAAATTGATCAGTTTCTAACAGTGTGCCATATTTTTCCAAATTGTCTATTATCTGCAGATATTTTGACCAGAAATCACATTCCAGTAGAAGTAAAGGAAAAATAAAGTGGGTCTTTCAAGTGATTATCCATATAAATGTAACTTTCTAGTGAATAAAGTTCTGAGAACAAGTGATCCAACTGTTTTAATATGAAATCATAAGAGAATAGGATGTTCCAGCAGAGTTCAGTGTGCCTGGTATATTACCAAATAAACATGCCACTAAATAACTCTTTCTCCCTAGTTTACAAAATCCTGAGTATCCTCTTCCATGTTTTACTCTGTCTTCCTTGTCAGGTTCAGAGAATTAATGGTTGGGGAGGAACACTAGAAAACCATCCAGCAAAACACTTCAAGTCTGAGAAAAAGAAAACTGAAGATTTTAAAAGAAATGTAGAGGGCCTCTGACCTAGAGATATAACCTTGGAATATATTGACCTGGGAACAAAAATAGAAAGACGGAGATTATGTGTAGAAGGACAAAAAGGTTATCACAGGAGCACAAAGAAAAGTTTAGGTATTCTTACATCAGAAGAGGGCCAGACATTACTCCAGGTACTCTGGGACATGTCTGTATGGTAACATCAGATGATTAGATGCTTGGCTATAGGAGATGAGTGACATAATGATTGACCCTTAGCAGTTGGTTTGCAGGATCAGGAGAGAAAGTTACTTTACATTACACTAGCAAATAACTCCAGTATCTTTGCCAAAGCAACCCCAAATAGAATCACAACGAGTTATACATTACTGTAAGGACTGAACAATAGCATAACACTGGGAAGTGAAGCAATGTGAAGCACAAAGTAAGAAATATCCATTTAACTATTGGGAAGTAACCCAATTCCCTGGATGGCAGAACCATTGAGGCCACCCAACTTTCATTGTAGCTCTGCCCAGTTAATAAATAGGCAAATTCTATTGCCAAAAGATGTATAGCGTTTGACTGTCCTCCATAGCCAGACTCTTTCTTCACTCTTCATAATTACACTCACAGTGTAATTGAATTGCCCCTTTCTGATTCCCACAATAATAATGGTCCTGTACTGTTTTTGACTATTTTCTGTTATGAGACTGGTGATCCACACACATCATCTAGTTAATCACAGAAAGAGATAGAGGAATTTTAGTGAAAAGAACAATGGATTGAATACCTCCATTTCCTGAGCTTTGGTATTTGTTCTGATATATTTAGTCTGGATGACATATTTTAAGAAGGACATTGATAAGCTTGAGAATAGCATCCAGAGCAGAGAAGCTAGAATGGTTGAAGGTCCATGAGTTCATCCCATATAAAGACCAGATGAAGTAATCAATTTTTTAAAAAAATATAAACCATTTAGAATTTAGACAAATACAAAGTGCAAACTCAGAAGAGAAGGGATTTGCTTTCATATAAAAGAAATAATAAATAAATGCTCCATTTTACTTAAAGGATAGAATAAGAAGTAGTGAGAAATTATAGAAACAATTTTGGGATGTAATGAGAAGCTGTCCAAAGACTAGAACCTTCAAATAAGAAGATTTCAGTGGTGGCGGTTCCATTCTATCCTCAATAGGAAATCTTCAAGGAGAAACTGGATTAATACACTTGAGATCTATTGGAGTAGGTTTCCCATCAGTCCCAGATTGGAGTACATGACTAGAAAGGTACCTCCTCAAATTCTGTGATTTTGTGAAGCTATGGCACAAGCAAGCTATTAAGCATTTGTGGATCCCCATTGTTTCCAAAGTTCTTTTAAACCTACCATCATCCTACAGAAAGCTCTGTGACAATTATACAATAGTGACCAAAAGTAACAGGATTATCTGAAGCCCCAGTACCATCAGTTGCTAGTCCTAGTTCCATTCTTCTTGTGTGGGCAGCTTTATTTACCTGTAACCTGCACCTTTGTAAACATTTTCAGAATTGTCAGACTGCCCTTTCACAACTGCAGTGGCTCAAAGCATTTGCAAACAGAGCATGCATAAAGCTCTCTTACAAGAAATCATTCCCATAAAGGAGAAAATGAAGACCTTCTATCTTCTGCCAATTCTACTTAATTGAAGTTTCCAAACAAATTTTTAGCTTTTTTCACCTAATTTTGTGGACTCCATAATATTCATCGAAAAAGGAAGCTGAGAAAGTATTGTACATTAGAGTAGGTAAAATGCAGTTATGTTCTTTGGATGGAGGCACTGGGCCGTTGTTTTATCCTGGAAAATAAATGTCTGCTTTGGCAAGCCCTGAATCTCATCAGCTTTATGCAAAGAGAGCAGGGTTTGGGTGGGGAGGAGAAATATATACATATAAATAAATATATAAATATTATGCATTCAAGTGCTTAGTATACACAAAAGAAAGATGCTTGTGTCTTACTCAGAGAAATGACACTACTGAATATTCATGAGATACATTTATCCCCCTTGCAGGCACAAAATATTTGTATAAATATGAAATTTATGCATAATTATATGAAAGCAGACATCCCCCAGAGGTTAAATATCCTAACAGAACAAGAAAGGTCCTGCCCTCCTGTAGATTTTATTAAATTAATGCAAGTGTTTGAAAGGATGTAAACACTGAAGAAGAGAAGAATTGTTTAGGGTAGTCCAGGGGGGTAAAACTAAGAGTAATGAGACTGAACTAAGTAAAGAAAAGTTTAGGTTGAAACAATTTTTTTTAATCCATGTTGTGTTGTGTTCCCCAGTGATGCTGTTAGAAATGCTTTCAGCCTTAATTTTAGAGTCTAATGAAATCTATTAAGCTGAAATTACCTTTCTGGGAAAGTGGCAAAAGCTCTATTCCTTGGCATGCTGTATGTGATTGGAGTTTTAAGATTTTTCCCATTTATGGCATGACTGGAGAACTGAAATGGGAAATAGAACCATATGTCTAGTCCATTGATTGGTGTGTGGTGCCTTGGGCACTTGATTCAATAACTTCATATTCTTTATTCTGACCCTGAATATAAGCCCGGTTTAGTTCCTCCTTTCAGGTAAAGGACTATTGTGCTCTTCAAAGTCAGTAAAGGACAAAGAAATTTCTACCTCCCAACTCTTCTTATTTATGGGTTTTAATGTCATTGCTCACTCTCAAATTTGAGATAGGATTTGAGATCAGATCTATATCACTGGAATAGGGAATGATCAAGTAAGGCAGCTCATTCTACACTTCAAGTTGGCACCTTAGAAGAAATAGCTGTCTAGAACACTTTTCAAAACATATATATAAATGTATGTATATATATATATATATTATTTTTCAACATTAACCTTTGCAAAATCATGTGTTCCAAATTCCCCCCCCCCATCTCCTCCCCGAGATGGCAAGTAATCCAATATGTTTTAAACAAGTTCATTTCTTCTATACACATTTCTACAATTATGCTGCACAAGAAAAAGCAGATCAAAAAGAAAAAAAAATGAGAAAGAAAACAAAATACAAGCAAACAACAACAAATAGAATGAAAATAGTATGTTGTGATCCATCTTCAGTCCTCACAGTCTTCTCTCTGGGTGTAGATGGCTCTCTTCAAAATAAGATCATTGGCTTGAATCATCTTGCTGTTGAAAAGAGCTATGTCCATCAGAATTGATCATCATATAGTCTTATTGTTGCTGTGTATAATGATCTCCTGGTTCTGCTCACTTCACTCAGCATCAATTCATGTAAGTCTTTCCAGACTTTGCTGAAATCATTCTGCTGACCATTTCTTTGAGAACAATAATATTACATAACATTCATAAACCATAATTTATTCAGCCATTCTCCAATTGATGGGCATCCACTCAGTTTCCAGTTTCTGGCCACTACAAAAAGGGCTGCCACAAACATTCTTGTACATTTGGGTTCCTTTCCCTCCTTTAAGATCTCTTTGGGATATAAGCTCAAAAAACACTGCTGGATCACAGGGTATGTACAAATGAGCAGAGAAAATTCTGACTAGGTTCATGGGAGTACAAGAGAATGGAATCTTTCTCATTAATTTGTTTGCCTTCTCCATCTCTCCCCTTTCCTATTCTCTAAAACCCTCTGTTCTCAAATCCTTGTGCTCTTTCCTTGATATAGATTTTTCCTATAGTAATTTCATTCTGCTATATGGTCACAGATGAAATTTGGCCCACTCTTTTTAAGGTTCACCTTACTGTTCACATAGGAAAGAGTTAATGGAAAAATCTAGAGTTAGAAAATCTCTTGTTTAAATTCCCACTTAGCCACAAGTTTTTCTTTTAACTTGTCACAAAAATGACATTACCATAACCTAATATAAGTCTTTTTTTTTCCTCATCTGTAAAATAAGTGAGTCAAACTAATGACTTCTTAATGACCTCTATAGGCTCTTTCATCTGTAAATGTCTTTTCCTGCCATGTTTAGTCACACACTATCTTCACTACTGGAGAAAATAAATCTGTAAAACCTTTGAATCACTGACTCTTAAAATGATGGTACTCTAAACATCCAAGGACCCAAATTTAGTCCAATCTCCTTGTTTGATGGAGAATAATGCTGAAACATACAGAAGTCAAGTGATTTCGTTGAGATCTGGCATCAAGTTAATGGTGAAGCTAGGGCTTTTTACTTCTAGCCCTGTCCACTCATCAGTAAATTATACTTTTTTTCAATGGACATTGAAGATCTTTTAACAAAATCTCAGAGTAGAAAGAGACTTCAGAGTTCATTCTATCTAACACCTATCTGAAATATAAATGTTCTTCTGCTTTGTTATTAAGCTATACCACCTTCATATATAAAGGGTGGTGCCAAGATAACAAATAACCTAGTAATGATGTAATTAAATTAAATAATATATTTCTGTCAAACAATATACAGCTCTTTTGCCTCCCATAAGAATGTGACAAACTATTATTTGTGTAGCTGTCAGAATGTTTAGATAGCACTAATTTTCATCAGAAATAAAGAAAGTTAGGGATATATGAGAAAAATAGGAAATTTTATGATGTGAAACTGAAGAAAATAACCACACCTTTCCATAAAACATCTTGTACAGCTGTCAGAGATATAAACTTGAATGTATTGGTCCACTGCTCTCACTCAATGATGCATTTGTGAAGAGCTAATTAGTAAAAATATATCTGGAAACACAAGACCATCTTCCCATAAGAATTCATCTGAAATAGAACAGTTAAGTATAGGAGGCAGTATTACCACGTCCAGCAATTGACAATTGTTTGATTATCTCTGAAGGAAATAATAAGAAACAAGAGTTAATGAAAATTTATCTAATTCAAAATCATATTAAAAGGCAACAGACCCAGAAAGTGTTCTTTTATTTGGACTAAATTTAGCCATCTAAATTTTTTAAAGTATCAACCTATTCAACCTTCAGAAAGGAAAGACTTACCTTTTAATGGAAATCTACATTTCATCATAAAGGTGAAATATGGTGACTTTGGCTACATTATTCTAAAGAGAAGTATCTTCATTTTTTAAAATTATAGCTATAGCCTGATCTAAAAATAGAATAGCTAACAATGAAACTATTAGCCAAATTTTTGAACCATTTAAAAAAAGTATTTTCAGCCAGAGCAATATGTTGGAGAGTGGTATACCATATTTATTATAATCTGAATAAGCAATGTGGTATAGTGGTTGGAATATTGATCTTGCAGTCAAAAAGACCTGTGTTTTGAAACTCTCCTCAGTCCCTTCATAATTATGTGAGACTTCCAAATTAATTAACCACTTTGAGCCAGAGTTTTCTCCTCTGGAAAAAAAAAAAAAGAGAAAATGAGAGAAAGAAAAACATGATAGCACCCAACTCATGATTGTGTCTCCAGTAAGATAAAATATGTAAAGTGTTTTGCAAACTTTAATGAATATCTCCTCTATTTGAATATAGGCTTCTTGTCCATAGGTAATATTTTAGTATAGGTAGTTGTATCTTTAATTCCTAGCATGGTATCTAGAACATGGTAGTAACTTCATAAATACTTGAGTAATTAGGTATTATTATTATTATTACCCATTGAGCATAGTAGAACTTTCCATCACTTGTCCTAAATTTGATTTTCTAAACCTTCAAAGAAAAAACTTCCAAGTAGCTGGTAAATGTCTATGTTTATTCAAGGTCCTTACATCTTTTATCCAGGAAAGCAATTCCTATGGAAAAAGGACCAGTATTCTCATCAACTGCAAACCAATTGCCATTCACAGAGCTGGTAAGTGAATGTAGCAGAAACATCAAAGTACTCTGAAAAAGACATAGAAGGCAAGTCCCCTACTACCAGCTTGACCATCTTCTATTCTGACACCCTGTTGGGGGCAACTCAGGATCTTGAATCAATAATGATCATAATAGCCCTGTTTCTATCCCAATACACTCAGACATCATCATCCCTAGCAAACAATCCCTGTGGAGATGCAGCTTGGCAAATATTACTGCAGGTACTACAACCACATCTACTGAAAACCTAGAAAAGAAACTTGTTGTCAGAAAAGTCTTTGGAACAATGGAACTTTTCTTACTTGTTACTGAAATCTCCCATATGTTATTTCTCCAAATAAAATGTGAGCATTGTAAAAGAAGGAACTTTTATTTATCTTTTATTTGTATGCTCACTATTTAGCCCAGTGCTTTGGATATGATATGTACTTAATATTTTTTCATCCATTCTTTCACTGAGATATTACTCTGATATGTCATAATATCATGGAAGTGACATAGGTTCTACAGGCTATATAAAGCATAAATTTTAATAAGTCCTGTGAAACTGAAAAGGGTCAGTATGAAATGGGATAAATTAATGAATCTATCAACAAGCATTTATTTAATTTTCTATCATGTTTCAAGCACTATCCTAGGTGTTAGGGCTACAAAGACATAAATGAAAATATACTTCAAATCAAGAAACTTATAGAGAAATATCACGTGCAATAGAAGTACTTTGATGGAACCAGGTCTTATGTAGTCATTAGGGTCAATTGTTCAATGAACAAATGCTACATATCAGGACTTTGAATGATTGTTGATTATGCTGCTTTATTGTATAGATTTAAAGTGCTGTAAAAAATGTTAATCATTCATATTAAATTAAAAAATGTGTCATATGTAGTTACTTTTGGAGAGCCAGTTAAACATTTACCAGCACACTTCTAGATATAAGCATATGCAAAATAAGAATAAAAAAAATACAAGGTGATTTGGGAGAAGTGGCTACTAGAAGTTTAAAAAGGAATTAATTTGATCATTTTTGAAGCAAATTCCAAAATCTATGAGCTGGAGGGAAGGATGAAGTACTTTATAGTCAGGACAATCAGCCTGTACAAAGTCAGTTATTTGGAAGATGGACATGAAGAATAGTAAGATGATGTTTGTCTAAATCACAGAATACATACAGAAGAGTAACATGTAACTACATATATGTATATATGTATAAATATGACACATGTAAATACATGTTTTTATATGTATTCATTTTAAAATTTATTTTCAAAGATAAGACTTTTCTTCTTTTTCACTCTCCCCACTTATGATGATAAATAACAGAAGGGACATATTTATCATGTCATTATATTTGAACATAATAAGTTTAATCTTGTTTACTTCCTTGTCATTGTCCATTCATCTTTTTAATATTTTTCTTCATTTTCTTTAGTTCTGTGTTTGTACTTCAAAGCTTTTCATTAACTCTGGTGTTTCATCATGAATGTTTGGAAGTTTTTCTAGTTAATGAAAGGTCCCTTTACCCACCTGTAACATTATATTCAATTTTGCTAGGTAATTTATTATTGGCACAAGCCCATATCCTTTGCCTTTGGAAATATAATATTTATGAGTTTTCCACTCCTTTATTCTAGTAGCTGCAAAATCATGTGTGATTCTGACTGTGGTTGCTCAGTATTTAAATTCTTTCTTTGTAGCTGACTAGAATATATATAATGTATGTTTTATATATATATATATATATACATATATATATATATAAAACACACATAATACATATGTGTGCATATTTATGTATATTGATTGTTTTATTTGGAAGCTTTGGATTTGGGATGTGTTGTTCCTGGGAATTTTCATTTGTTTGGTTTCCTTAAGGAGAGGTGATTAGTAGATTCTTTCTGTTTTTTACTTGTCATATAGTTCTAAAACATCTGGGCAATTTTCTTTTAAGATTTCTTAAAGTATTATATGTAAGCTGGCTTTTGCTTATACCATTCAAATAGTCCAAGGATTCTTAATTTTTTCCTCCTCATTTTCTTTACCAAACCAGCTATTTTTTTGGGGGGGGGAGGGGAGAGGGTTGGGAGTTATTTTACATCCCCTCCAACTTTTTTCAGACTTTTTTTTTGCTTTGTTTTTGTTTTGTTTTAATGTTAGTTTTTTTTTTTTTTTTTTTTTTTTTTGCCTTGTGATACCTTACATTTTCTTCTATTTTTCTAGTCTTTTAATTTTGTTTTAATACTTTTTGCCTTATGGAATCACTGGTTTCTAATTGGTCCATTTCAATTCTCAGTGAATTTGTTGCTTGGGCAAAACTTTTTACCTCATGTGCCAAACTGTTAATTCCTTTCCAAATCTTTTTTCTAAAGCTCTTTTTAAAAAAAAAAATTCTTTTTTCCTGATGTGCTGTATTTCCATTTCTAAAAAATTAGTTAAATTCTTTTTGTTATTTTTGCTTCATTCCTTCTAGGAATACTAGTTATTTGTGGTCCTGGTGTGGTTTTACTGTGAATCAATGCTTGAAGATGTTTTGGCACCAATGTTTATTACAAGTAAGATTTCAACTTCTGTGGCACCATAATAGGATTCATTTTTTATTTCCCATTCTTCCAGACAGCTTCCTGATGTCAGACTTATTGTCAGGATTGGACTTTCTAGTACTTCCAAAGTATAGGTTTGACTGCTATTTTGAAGTATTGGCTTTTGTGTTATTCTAAAATATTGGCCTCCAAATGGTCTAATTCATAGCAAAGACTGTTTTTTTGCCCCCCTTGACAGACCTCTGCACGTTTCTTATTTGGATTGGGTCTGAGAAAAAAATATATTGCTGCTAGATTTAGCCTTTATTAGTTGATTAGAAAGCTCTGTTGATTCAGAGCAACTTAATTATAGCCTTTCTTTTGATCTGGAGTTACTGATCTGATTATTCCTTTCCAGATTAGAACAGATATTGGAAAAGAGACTTTGCACTAAAGTCTGAGCCACAGCTCTAATGCTCCTACTGATGGGGACTTCTGCACTTCCTCCTTTCTTATCACATCCAAGGCCTCTCTATTTTGAAAAGCAACTGCTTGAATTGGATGCTTTCTCACTCTATTTTGGATCTGCCACCCAAGACAGAGTAGTAGGAGACAACTATGTCATTTGGATCCTTTCCTCATCACAATGCCTTATCAGGTCTGAGGGGATGCAGGGATGTATTTTTTGCCCTGGTTTTCCCTAAATGCCTGAGTACTCTTCACAGCATGATTCTAGACAGTCCCCCAGATTTACAGATCTCTCTGTTTGTCTCTCTCTTTGCTAAATTGTGGTAGACTAAAGACCTGCTGCAACTTTTTCTTAATTTCTACATTAGGATTTGGTCTGCTGCATTTTTAAGAATCTCTTAGGAGGAGATTTGACTACATTGCTTCCAACCATTCTTGGTCTTGAAGGAAGTAATATATAATTTTACAATCATATTTTGAAATCAGTCTGTACAGGGTTTCAAATGCTCAATGTGGATTCTTGAATTTAATTCAGGAAGTAACAAACTAATTTATTGAGAAGGAGATTATAGGGAGTGTGTTGATCATAGCTATTCTTTGACTTTAGAAGCTATTTAGAGGATAGAAAGTCTTGAAACCAGGAGATCACTTAGGAGGTGATTATAATAGTTTAGGTGAGAGTTGATTAAAAAAAAAAACCTTTAAACAATTCTAGGAGGTAGATGCTATTATTATACCTGTTTTATAGAAGAGAGTAATTTATCTAGGTTCACAGATAGTTTGAGACCAGATATGAACTTAGATCTTCTTGACTATAAACTTAATGATCTACTTGGCCTGTTACTTGCCTGGGGGATAAAATAGAATGGTACTCTTCAAGTAGATAAAAAGGGTTAGATGTTTGACCTCTGTGAAACTGTAGTTTGAGATATTGGTCATTGTTATATTATATTTCACCTCAAAAGGCCCAGCACTAGCAATTCACCTTTGAACTCCAAGGATTCTCCCAGTACAGGAGTGGACTACATGTTTGTTATTTCAGGATAATTCTAGCTAAGGCTGAACAGGCTCATAAAACCAGAAATTTGGTCAAAAGATTAATTAAAATTACTTTGACAACCCATGACAACTCATAAGTTAAGTTCTATAGATTTTACATTTTCAAAATGTCCAAATAATTCTAGAATTTAGGGTTTTCATTCAACGTCTTGATTTTTGTGGATTCTATCTGCCTTTTAGCCATTCAGTATTCATCTTGAGCCAGTGTTTCTAAATCTGAAAATCAGTTTCCTAATGTGCAAAATGAGAACTTGGATAAATTATTTCCATGGCCCCTTCACAATGAGCTAGTAGAATAAGTGCTAATCTTAAATTCCTTACACTTGAGCTTGAATTTCTGGCCTCCTAATAATTAGCTCTTTAATTTTAGATAAGATCTTTTTCTCATCTGCAAAATGGGGATAATCAGCCTCCTGAAGTATTATGAGTATCGAGAAGAATGTAATGGGCATGGTAAAAAAAATAATCCTTCAATTTTTCTCTCTATACTAACTCAGATCATCAAATATACAGCTGAGACCCTAATTCTTCAGTTTCCTGCAGAAATGTTTTCATTGAGCTATGATTTAACATTATGGCCTCAGCTTTTATCAGCTTGATGTTACAGCCACTGATGAAAGATCTGTGTCCCTTGTGAAATTGCAGTTAGTCATATTAGCCATTGCTAATGTTCTTTATATGAGAATCCTTGGGATGAATTCCTCCATGACTTCTATACTTTTCAGGTCTAAAATTGTATTAGCCTGTGTTCCTTCTTTCTACTGTATCTTTATAACTCTCATTTGAAGATAGTTAAATGATAAACTTTGACTTGGTTCTAAGCATCCTCCCACCCTTTCTGTCTCTTCCTCACCCTCTGCCTTTTCCTTTCCTTCTCTCTTGGTGTGTGTGTGTGTGTGTGTGTGTGTGTGTGCGCGCGCGCGCGTGCTGTATGGGATAAATCTGTGCTTTTATTAGTATGAAGAATTCTTAATAAGGAAACAACATATTCAAATAGACAGTCTCTTTTCAATTTTTAATCTCAGAGAATTGCCTGAGGGACTAAAAGATTAAATAAATGGCTCAGACTCCCTAAACCAGAGTCCCAAATTAAATCCATATCTTATTGCTGTCCAGTTATGTTCAACTTTGTGACCATATTTAAGGTTTTCTTGGCAAAGAT
Organism: Antechinus flavipes; assembly: GCF_016432865.1. Lineage (NCBI taxonomy): Eukaryota > Metazoa > Chordata > Mammalia > Dasyuromorphia > Dasyuridae > Antechinus > Antechinus flavipes. Next base: position 308,812,176 of record NC_067399.1, on the reverse strand, counting down.
AATGAAGTGCTTTGCCATTTCCTTCTTTAGCTCATTTTATAGATGAGGAAACTGAGGTAAAGAGGGATAAATGACTTGACTAGGGTCAGATACCCAGTCAGGGTTTGAGGCCAGATTTGAACTTAGAAAGATGAGACTTCCTGATTCCAGGACCATTACTCTATCCACTGTATACCTACATGTTTCTCTGTTGACTGATGTCTTTCCTTATTATCTCCTAGTTAATCATTTTATTGTTATGTCCTATATCTAAATGGTTGTTTCTATTTCCTGCTTCCAACAGTAGTGGTACCTGTTTGACAGAAGTGTTTAACAAGCTTGCCAGAGCCCATCTTTTTTTTTTTTTTTTTTTTTTATTTTTTTTTTTTAGTGTGAGCATCTATACATCAGAAGCAGACAATCACAGCAAATCAGAACTTGTTTTTCTTGATAGTTTACATGTTAATAATAAACATTAAATTTTAACATGTGTGTGCAAACATTCTACTTTGTTAGATATTTTCCAGCACACTCCTATATTGCTCTGTAAACACTGGGCTCAGCTAGAGGATATTAGAATACTCAACAAATACGTTCTCACCGGGCTGAAGACTTGGTGACTATAGGGTAATAATAATAATAAATATTTTAAGGTCTGCAGTGGTTTACATTCTCATGATACCTCTGTAGAATATTGCTTCAAATGTCCAATCTATTTACTATACTCTACCTAATTTTTGTTGAAATTGTAAAAGAGTGAGGTCCAGAAGGTTTTTGGATAGAGTATAAGCTGCCCAGTGATTGCTCTTTTGCCTGATCACTGGCATAGTCTTTCATTTCCTCAATGGGAATAATCTACTAGGTTTATTTCCTTGCTACTCTGAATAACTAATCCAAGTGATACTGATCTCAATTACTGTATATTTGAAATAAAACCCTGATGGGAAGAAACTGAATATAACAGGTGTTTATCTAGCTCTTGAGTCACTGGGGCATTCTATCATTGATCTTTACCTTGGTATACTCCTAGTAATCTCTGAAGGTTATGACAGGGAGGAGAGGAATTTAAACCATGCCTTTTCATATAGCTACCTTGTATATTAGAATAATTGCCATTAAGCCATTGTAAGTCTCCTTAATTTCCTCTGAGGAAAAAGTATGAACTCCCCCTCCTCCCTCCCAGTTTTGGTGAGTGATATGAATTGCAGCTTTACAGCCAATAAATTCTAGAACAATATTCCTACCACCTTGGATTTATATTTTAGGTTTTAAAAAATATATCTATTCAAGCAACCTGTGATATATTTTTATTACTTTTGACATTCTTGGGGATAAAGAAATAGCTGAAATACTAAACAGTACCTTTGTAAAGCATAGGAACAGTAATAATATGCTATGGCAGAAAAATTTTATATGTTCATTTTAAATTCAAGAAAGTTATTAGAAGAAAGAGGAATCCAAAAAAATGCAATATTTTATTTTTCTTAGAGAATAAGAAATTTCTGTGGCTTTGTTTATCAGAGGGTCCTTCCTTGAGAAAATTTTTAATAATGGTATTGTTTGTTTTTAAGTGATTCCCTTAAATTAAAACTCTTATGGGATGAGTCATGTTAACATAGTAATTGTGTTTCACCAAAATCTGATTGTACATTCAGTGGAGGTGCCTTGTTGTGAAAGAAATCCTTTCTAGATAGTTCTCTAGCCTCTAAGTAGATTTCTTCACTTATTCTGCTACACAGAGAATTCTCAACTTTCCCCTGTGGCAAGGTGAGATCAATGAGTATGATCACTTCCTTAATACAGGAGCAAAATCATCAGAAAGATATTATATTCAGGACATTAGTTCAACCTGGAAAATTTAGGTTCTGTAAAATTCAGTGGCCATAGACATTTATTACATTTTCCCTTTTGGCAGAGAAGGAAGTGAGTAGAAGGGAACATGATCATAGATCTTGGCTGAGAAGGAGGAAGATGAAGTTTGTATTCTATCCAGGTATAGAGATAGCTAACAGTAGACTGGAATTTCCATCCATCCCTCTGTGCTATAAAGAAATCCAGAAGATGTACTCCACTTTCCTCTCACTGCTATCCAAGAATTTTTTTTTTCATTTTCTTTTTTTCCAAAGTAAGTAGCATTTCTACTTCTTTTCTTCAAGTTTAGATACTTCTCATTTCTGTGCTATCTTTCTTCCTTTAGGCTGAGTGAGAAAAGCCTCAGAGATTTTATTGATGAACAAGAGATAATGGGGATGTCAGATAACATATGTTGGAAAATATGACCTCCAAGGTTCCTTCAAAAGGTGAGAATCCTTGTCTTTGAAGTCACCATGGTAACTATGTTCCTTCCTACATTATTCATTATGACTTGATTATTTCTTGCATTGTTTATATAAATGAATTATAAAGTTGATTTCATGGAAAATTTTTTTGTCACTTGTCCCAGCTGTTGCTGCTTGATCTGCATGCCAAGATTGCTAGTATGACTTGGGGATTTTAGATTATGGGGCCATAAGATCTCATCCAACACTGAAATTCTGGTCTTGTGCCAAGCTGGAGTTGCAAATCTAAAGTACCTCTAGAAAGTTATAATGATGTGTGGAATCTCAAGGCCTCTAAATTTATTCAAAGGGACCTTGAGTACTCTGGAAAGAATTAAGCTTTTTTAGCCTATTAAAATATCTTTTGTACTAATTTGATTGTATGTGTGTGTGTCTCTCTGTGTGTGTGTGTTTGTGTGTAAGGTGGTGGTGTTGTTAGTGAAAATATTTTTGCCTGGGTTGTTCTTCTTTCTCAAAGAAAACAAAATGAGACATTTACTTAGGATCAAGATACAGAGTGACTGTGACCCATCAGAACGATATGAATTTAGAAAACTCTAACCAGAGATCAGGCACATAAGACATATAGTGAGAGTATCTTTCCTACTCCATAGGGGTCCCTCAAGCTTTAAGCTAGCAAGACTGGTAGTAGTTCCATTACAGAATCTTAGGATAATTTCAGTATCCAGAACAATTCTGCAATTATCCCAGAATCCCATGAAATCCAGGCATGTGGGGAGAGACCCTTAAAATTAAATGGGATAACACGATACTACCCTATATACCTAATTGTTTGCCAGCAATTCTGACTTCTATAATATAGGAAAGAAAAGTAGGCATCTATATAACTAGGTCAACTGGGGAATTGACTTCAGTAGGCAATGGGTCCATCAAGATCCCTTGACAAACAGAGTTTCTTTTTATGTAGAAGATAAAAGTTCAATTCAGTGAATCAGATGTTGTGCTATGGAATGGGCTACATGTGGGAGGGGGAAACAATGGGAAAATTCCGGTAGAATGATATAGAAGATGATCTACAGCTTACTGAAGCAGACAGGGAAAAATTATAAAAGATGCAGGGTGAATATCAAAACTATGTAACCTTGAGAATGCTAAAACATAAAAAGATATGTAACATTAAAGAAATTATTAGTTTAGGACATAAATGGGGAGAATAGTTTGTGACACATTTTTTTACTAATAATATCTAGCCCTTACTTTCTTTCAGAATGTAAACAGATAAAAACCAAAACCAAATATGATTACATATTTTATAGATTTGTGTCCAATCGCAGTGTATAATGGTGCTTAATAATGCTTTTTAAAACAAAATAGGTAGTAGACATTTATCTATGGATTTACTCCTTTCATTGGCACATAAATAGTGTGGAATAACTAATGAATTGAGTCTGCAGTGAGGTAGGTCTAAATTCAAATTCAGCTTTAGATATGTATTAACTTGTAATCCTGGGGAAATTACTCCATCTGCCTCAGTTTCCTCAATTGTAAAATGGGTGTAATGATACCCTCTAACCTTCCAGGGTTGTTACAAACATCCAATGAGAGAATATTTGTAGAGCACTTAGCACAATATCTAGCTTAATAAAGCTACTGCTGTTTTTTCTGCTGTTACTTATTTGTCCCTCATTCTCCTAGAGAACCATAACAACAAGGAAGTGATGCTATGATATACAAGTGAATTGGGAGTAAGGGATGTTTGTGCAAAGTCAGCAGCTTCACTTTCTTTTCTAGAGCCATCTAGGTACAATGATATAGATTAGGATGACTAGAGATTGAGAAAACTTCATCCAATCAGTCCCTTTCAGAAGGAAAAAAAAATTAAAACACAAGGTTTTGCAAAGATGAATGTTAAAATTATCTATGCATATGTTTTGAAAATAAACAGCTTTAAGTAAAATATATATATATATATATATCATTTGATCCTCAGAATAGCCCTGTGTGGTAGATGTTTTTATTTTCTTCATTTCATAGATGAGGAAACAAAACTAAGCAAAGTTAAATGTTTTTCCTACGCTCACACAACTAATAAGTATCTGAGGCCACATTTGAACTCAAGTCTTCCTAACTCAACATCTAACACAATCTTTAAAAGAAATAATTTTTAAAAAAGATAAGATATTTAATAAGTCTTAATTTAGGTAAGGCAATATCCAACCAGTGATTTAGGTAAGAAATGAGGCAGAGAATAGGAATTTTTACTTAGTTTTTTTTTTTTTTTTTTTTTTTTAAATATCAGTGGGGTAGGGAACAAGTTTTGCCTAAACAGAAAAAAAAAAAAAAAACAAACAAACAAAAAAAAAAAACCTGCTTTTTATTTCATTCTAAGTTAATTGAGGCCCAAATAATGATCAAGTGGGGTTTGACCTGGAACCTATTGTTAACCAATTAATGAGAGGCAATGATTTGGGTTTTAGCCTAGGTCCTAGCCAGTAAATCCCTAGATATCTGGGAAGGTTTCAGCTATCTGAATTTACATTTCTTTAGACAGAAAACCCACAGGTAAGTTATACTACTCAGTGAACTGAGAGAATGGAAGGGAAAGAAAAAAAAAAGAAAAGAATTGTATTGCCTAACTAATCAGTTCCACTTGTCTCAAGTGCTTAATAAAGGCTTGCTCCTGGCCCTTTTTCCCTTTTCCCCCATTAGCAAATTGAGCTAGAGTGGACTGAAGAAATCAAAATCTGTTAGCCAAATATATTATATTCCAGGGAAAACTCTTACAGCATGAAAGAAAAGCACATTTTTTTTTCATTCAGACAAGAAATAAGGTGCCAACAGCTACTTAACAGGCTTCAATTTATGAAGGAAGTCTAACTGTGCAGGAAATCAGGTGCTTGTTAAGCAGTTAGGACCTCTCTGAAGAATGTCTTCCCAACTTAAAGATTTTTGCTTTTGGAAGCAAGGTTTTAGTTTGAATTTGAATTCTGCCTTTAATACATACTATGTGAATTTGGGAAAATCACTGGCCTCTATGTGCCATGATTTCCTAATATGTAAAATGAGAGGTTTGGAAAAGATAAGATTCCTTTTAATGGCCACTGCAGTTCTCAGTCTTTGATCATTGAGATCAGAGGAGCTTGGACTAATTGAGAAATCTGTGGAATCTTGATAGTTCCTTTTACCAAATCTCTTCCTCTAAGCAAAAGTGAAAAAGTCTGTGGAATGAATGGATCAAATGAAACTATCATCAAATAAAAAGATTTCTGTACCAAGGAAGAATGGGAGCCCAGCATCAGCAAAGGACAAAGTCATGATGTGGCCTAAAAAAACAAACAAAAAATTCTAAAAAAAAAATCTTTGTTTCTCATTAATACTATGAATTACATGAATTGGGCAGGTTTAGTCAAGAGAGTCAACTATTTATTGACCCCAAGAGCTTTCCTTTTATTGGGGATTGAGAGGGACTAGAGATGTTCAAAGATCTCTTGGTTGAGGGTGGGGGTGTCTACCAGAACAGAACAGTGGTTATTTGACTTTTTATAGTCTACAGGTGTTTATACCTTATGTAAGGTAATCCCAGCCACAGATTAGAAATATTTATTTTGATGATTAAATAAATCCAAATTTGGCTATATCATTGGTGAAAGTTCTAATTTGTTTCAAATCTGGCTGTGTATTTTAGGAAAATTGATAGGATTTTGCTGAAACTGATGTAAATTGTGTCCCCTTTAACCTCTGAGGAGGTTTTGAAACTGTGTTCCCTTAGATCTGTGAAAGAAGGGTGATGCTGGGTCTCAAGCTCTCCCAGCCTCTTGGGAGGAGCCACACCTTTGTGTTCACAAGGGAAACTCCCAAGATAAGTAATCTCTTTTCAATTGGAAATTTAGCTCTAGGGCATAATCAATATTGAGTGACTCAAATTCCCAGTTAAGTAATCTCATTCAATTTTGAATTGAATTAAAGCACCAACTCTCAAAAGGCTAATAAAAGACAACTCTGAACCCCAAATCTTTGCAGATGTCCTAAACAGGACCATATTCACTGTTGAAGATATTTTCTTCTCAGTGTAACCTACCTTTGCTTATTCCCTGCCCACTAAGAAGGCTGACTTGCTAGCAAATAGTCTTCTTAGGGGAAATAAAATTCCTTTGGCCACAGAATTTGGGTTTGCAAATTCTTTTGCATAGGACCTGAGCCTCTGACCAGAGGGGATAGCCCACCCCAAATCTCATACCTCATTATCTGGTTCCTTGACCTCATCAAAACTTCAAGTTTCAGTTTAATTTGGTGGATCAAATAGATATGAATCAAAGTGTACACGGTACTCTCTTACTCTTGTCCTACCTTGGCTTGAGCTTTGACAACACAGAAAAAATTTTCATTTACTCAGAATTGTAAATAGTATTAGGGAAACACACAGATTCTTACAATAAAACAAACAACTATGGCAAGAAATCATATGTTGTGTCACTAAGATCTCTAAACAACATGTAAAACATAAAACCTTGAATTGTGGTCTCATTGGGCAAATTCTTTTCTAAGCAGCAAATATGAGAGTGATATTTTTGAATACCTAGACAGTAGATTTAAGAGTATTGTATCACAACACAATCATTTTACCCAATAAAAACACTTTAAGTTGTGTTTGATTGCTTTTTGTTTTCTTTCTCATTTTTAAACTTTTTGATCTGATTTTTCTTGTGCAGCATGATAATTGTGGAAATATATATAGAAGAATTGTACAATTTTAATATATATCAAAATATTTGTTATCTGAAGGAAGGGATGAGGGGAAGGGAAGGAGAAAAAAAATTGGAACACAAGATTTTGCAAGGATGAATGTTGAAAACTGTGCATATATTTTGAAAATAAAAAGCTTAAAAAACAAAAAAAAAACACGTAAGAGACAGCAAGTAGGCACATACAAGTGGCTTATTTTTGTACATTAGATGAAATTTGAGAGCTTGTTTCAAGAGCAAGAGAAAAGAAAATAATATAAACCATCAATCTCTTTCTGAGACAATTTGGCCTTTCTACTAATGTCCTGATTCAGATGGACCAGACATAGATCAGATATTAGGGGACCCTTCCTTTTTCTTCTTTTTTTTCTTCAAGATAGTAAGATTAATATTGTCACCATTTTGATCCCTGAGGCTATATTTGCTCCGTTTCCAAAGGGCAATGTAATCCAAAGCTTTTGAAACTAGAGATTGTTGAGGACTGAAAAGATTACTTGAAATCAAAAGTCCTGAGTTCTAATACTGTTTTCAACAACTAACTGCAAAGGTAGTGTCATGCAAAGCCTCCATTATTAAAACTGAAATAATAGTCTCATTGCCTACATTAAAGAGTGGTTGAGTATTCTGTAAACCTTATGCAGCAATAGAAATGAATTATCATTATTATTAAAGAAATAGCTCAATGGGTTATTAAATAAAGTATTGAGCCTTTACCAAGGAGTTATTAGGCTATCAAGAAATATTTTATTAAGTTCTTCTTACTCTATTAGAGATTGTATTAAGCACTGGTAATTCACCCTGTTTTGGTCAAAACAGGATCTTGAGACTCCCCTTCCTTAGACAAATTGAAACCCGGGAAAGACCTTAGCTTAAAAAAGCCAATTCTGTTGGATCAAGTGCATCTAGAACCATAATCAATTGTCTTGATTTTTGTCTTGCTATTGTACTCAGAATGACTAGGAGAGAGAGTGAGGCTGATTGGCTTTGCACAATCGTGCCAGTTAAATCTAATTCATTTGCAAGTAAAGACATCACCTTTCTGATATCATTAATCCTCTATGAAAATGAAGGGGGAAAACCAAAAATCTGGAAAACAAGGCAAGAAATGCCACAATGGCAACAATAGCAGGAACACTAACAACAACAGTTTCCCTGTTATTAGCTGTATGAATTCCCATAAATCATTGTCATTTAAGTGCAAGAGAAAATGCTCTAGGCTTATCTACTGTAGACAGGCTTTAATCTGCTTTTTGTGGGGAGTTCCCATTCTGAAGATATCACGAATCTTTCAAGTATTTATAGAAGTAGCACTAGTAGCAGTAATAGCAGTGATGGCAGTGGTTGATTTGGTTGCAGTGCTAATGGTGGTGAAAGTAGTAGTGGTGTCTGATATATGGCAAATATTAAATTAATGTTTCTTAAATTATTATCATCATTGTCAATATATCTTTGTTGTTGTTGTTAATACCTAGTACATAGTAGGCACTTAATAAAGTGCCTTTTGGGTTTATTTTTTTGTTCTTGTTAATATTTTTGCCTAGAACATAGTAGAAGTTTCATAAATGCTCATTTAATTATTCTTTGTTTTCTTATTATTATAGAGAACAAGGAGATAGCAAACAGTGTGGATTACGTTACAAGGAAATCAGTATAGTGTTTAGTCCCACAAGAAATGATGCATTGAATTGTCAGAACAATAACAGTATGCTTCTAATTTGCAGGAGAACAGGCTTGATTAAAATATGCTTTTGGCAAGATGGTAAGATGTCCAATGGACTTGAAATCAATAGAGAAGATTCTATACCCTCATCCTTGTTCCACTTTAGAATGCAAAACTCACTGTGCCTTAAAACAAAACAAAACACGTTGAATCAGGAAATATCTCTAGTAAAACTTCATGATCATTACTGATGTCTTATAGAACAATGCTGTAATCAGCTAAGGGGAAATATATTAGTAAAACCATATGGATGTGGCAGCATTGGATGATCAATTGACTGCAGAAGGCTGAAAGGAAAAGAAGAATTATTCAGGATACGATCAGTTCCAGACATTGAATTCTTGGATCATTGATTCTGCTCTTCTCAGCTTCCACATGCTTTTTGAGCAGCCCAGACTGATCATTCCAAATGCTCACTCTGGCATGCAGGCTAATACTGCTATTGCAGCAGGAGCAAATTCCTTAAGAACATCTGGCACAGCAGGATCTCTAGCAAAAGGCTCATCTGCAGCTAAGTCTTCTGACCCCAGTCTTTCCAGCTCTTCCCATTTTTGCAGATGATCCACATGTTTAAATTCAAAACGTTGCTAATAGTCCAACTAAATCACTCAAAGATGACATGAAAGAAGTTCCCCCTAAGATCAGAAGCATAAGGGTAAATATTTATCAACCTGCTTTTTAAAAAAGTGAACCCCCAACACACTTTTAAGTTTGCTGTATTATTAACATTTCCTCCACCACTTTAGTAAGTTTAGAATGTCAACAAAAAAAAAATTAAGTGCTGATTTGTAGCATTCTCATTTTTTTAACGTACATATCCTCACATGGAAAATTAAAAAATCAGTTTTAGCAAAAAAAAAAAAAAAAAAAAAAAAAAAAAAAAAAAAAAAAAAGACAAAAAAAAAAAAGTTCTAGCCATTTAGTTTTAATTGGTATCAGCATATCTCTGTTCAGTGTGCTGATCAGAAGTCCCAGCATAACATGAATTGAGCTCATGAATCTTTTGTCAAAGAAACACCAACACTGATAGTTTCAACATAGTTAGAAAGGTTTTGCATTAGTACAGGCCTGATATTCCTGGCATTCAAGTACCAGATGGAAAGACTCATCATTCAGCACCTGGCCAACAAGTGCCTTTTTTTTTTTTTTTGTCCCAGAAACAAGCATTTTAGCAAGCTCTTCTATGAAGTCAAATAGGGATGTGATCTGTATCTGTGAAGAAATCGCTCCCAAAGATGAAATCACTAATCTTTTGAAGTATTGAAATAAGTATGAAATAGTCCCAGAATGTAATAAATATTTAGCATGTGCTTGCATTGCTTCTGTACATAAAGGAATTAGGCTTAAAAATTGATAGGCAATTCATCATACAGACCTCATATTGGCCATTGGCTACATAATCATGATGAATCTAATTGGTACTGCAAAATACAATCAGCCTGGGTTGATATGGCTCAGCTACACAGCTGAATGATACTTTTGGAAACTGAAAATGCTGCCTTAGCTTCTTGTAAAAATGAGTCCTAGAAAAGTGATCTGTATTATTAAGTATACTTCTAATATTTAGATATAGTCATAGGCTTTACTAGATTTACAAAATCCTGTTCTATTCACATTAAATTCCTATTTTTAGTATAGTCAAGTATAGAAAGATTGGGAGAAAAAAAAAGGAAAAAGGAGAAGTGTCAGGAAGAAATGGGACCATGAAAGAAAGGGGAAGTGATAGTGAAAAAGAGGATAGAGGCAGGCAGAGGGGGAGAGAGAGAAAGAGAGAGATAAAGAGAGAGAGGGATAGAAAGAAAGAGACAGAAAGAGAGAGACAGAGAAAGAGGCAGGCAGAGACAGAGAGAGGCAGAAGGATGCAGAAACAGAGAGAAAAAGAGACACAGAGACTGAGAGACACATACACACAGAGATAGGCAGAAATAGAGACATAGAGATAGAGACAGACAGACAGAGAAAGAGAGAAAAAGAGAGAGAGAGAGAGAAAGAGAGAGAGAGAGAGCATAAAATCATAGATTTGAAAGTTGAAGAGACCTAAGAATTTCTTTTTTTTTTTTTTTTTTTTTTTACAAATGAGAAAACTGAGTCCCTAAAGGGTTGTGTTCTTTTATCACAAATACACAGGTAGCCAGTATAAAAACAGGAGTGAAACCCAGGTAGTCTTAACTGAGACACAATTCTCCAGGGAGCTTCCATGTCTAAAATAGTAGATAAACAGATAGAATGAAAATGTATTTTCTCTGGAAATCAAGATTTAGGTTTAAATCTCATCTCTGATACTCCTTTTTAATCTTAGATGAGTCCCTAGCTCTTGGTTTTACCTGAAAAATGAGAGAGTGAGACTAAGTAATTTGTGAGGCACCATTTAATTCTACTTTTAGGACCTTATGCTCTTAGAATGTTGGATAGGCAAGATGAAAGGGAAATGAATAAAATCAGCTGGACAATCCCCAAGTAGTCATTTGCATCCTTAATTAGTGCATGGATTTTTTAAAGAGTGGAGAATATGTGCCTTTAAAAGTTATGTTTTTGTATAGTATTTCCTTGATAGTATGCTCAATAAATATTAATATAATCAGTTCTTGCTTACCCATGCCACTGAGAAAGGGAAAGGCATAGAAACCACAAAACAATGGATAACTAAATTAAATTAGATTGGTGAAATATATTTAAAAGTCATTCAAAATCCTTTAAGAACCCACCATTGGCATGACATTGTGATAGGAGCTAGGAATGTAAGGGCTAAAATGAAAAGTATCATTTCTGATTCAGATTAACATTCATCTGAGGAAAAAATAGGCACACACATATACTAAGGAAGTATGAAATAAGTGAGGAAGGAGTCTTGGCACTAACATATGAGCATATTAGGATTGGATTTCTGAAGAAGGTAGTACTTGACCTGAGCCTTGGAGAAAGCTATGAATTCTAAAAGATGTCAGGAAAGAAAGATAGCATTCAAGGTTCAAAGCATGGGTGAGATTACCTGTGCAGTGACAGGAAGGAATATAATTTGTTATGGAAATATACATGGGAAGCCAATTGTGAAAGGCCTAAAATGTTAAACAAAGGAGTTTGGGTATTATCCTAAAGATAATTGAGAATCACTTTTTTTGAGTAGTAGTGTCATGGTTTGGCTACTGCTTTCAGGATATCAATTTGTCAACTTTGAGGAGCATGAATAGGAAAGAGGAGAGAAGCAAAGACATAAATTAGGATGTTGTAATTATCCAGGCGAGGGATTTTGGATTAGGGGGATGACTTAGTTTGTAGAGAAAAAGAAGAAAAGTGAGACATGTTGTGAAAATAGTACTGTTAAGACTTGAGAACTGATTCTACAATACTTCTACAGTGAAGAACTGAGGATTATTCTGAGGTTTCTGGACTTTGCCAGGTGCTTCAGCTGATCTCTCACTCTGGTACTTTCTTCAGTGTCTAGGGCCTCCTTGCTCTGGATTATCTCTTTATCCTCCTATCAAACCTGGAACATCCCTTCTCTCATTTCAGTTACTTTCTCCAATTGCTTAGTTCTTCCTAGAATTTCCATTTTGGAGAAAGGATAGGGCTAGCCAATTTTCATTGTCCTTCCAGCTATGGCATTTCCTACTGTTCTGATCTATAGCATGTTACTGGACCCAGATGACTCTAGAGAAGAAAGTGAGGATAGTGATTTTACATAGCCTCCCTCACTGAAATCCAAATTACTTTTGTGTCATGGCTAATGTAATGGTTCTCCTCAAGAATGAAGAACAAACATCTCTGTGAGGAGTAGCAGGAGCTGCCCTACTAAAGACCTAATGGGAACTGGCCAATTGGACAACACAGCTATCTTGTTTTGTTTTGCTCTCATCTTCTTTCCTATCTATTTTTTCTTTTATTATCTTTACTTTCATCTTTTCCTTGCTTTCCCTCTATTCACATAGATTGTTCTACCATTTCTGCAAATGATCTTTCCCCCGAAATGTGAATTTTCTTCCTTCCTCCCTCCCTTCATCCTTCTCTCTCTCTCTCTCTTTTTCTTTTCTTCCTTCTTTCCTTCCTTCTTTCCTATCTTCTTTCTTTCCTATCTTCTTTTTCTTCTTTCTTTTCTTCCTTCTTTTCTTCTTTCCTTCCTTTTTTCTTTCTCTTTTTTTACTTATTTCTTTTCCTTTTCTTTCCTTTTATTTTGGTTGTTACTGAAATTTGCCAAAGTATCTTGAGGTTTACTGACTAGATTTCTTCAGGACCATACCTTAAATCCAAATCACACTGGATTTCCTGGATTGGACAATAATAGGTTCTAGGCCAAGCCTCAATTGTTAATTTTTTGAGCCCTGATTGATTCCAGGGAATGTATATAGAAATTGTTTCTATTTTGTCCAGAAACCCTGAGAGTCTTCCCCTGATTTTTCTTTTTGATTAAGTCAAAGAGGCCATTCTTCACCTTATTTTTTCCCAGACTTGTGTGGCCTCAGTCAAACTGAAGCTGTTAAAAACCTTAGTTTTAAAACACCAAAGTCTCCCTCTACATAGAGCCCTCTCTAGTCCTTTTGCTCTATAGCTTGCTAGTGGACCCAGATGGTTACTGAGGAGAGAGTGAAGCTGGTGACCTGCACAGCTCCCTGTCATTTAAATCCATTTCATTTACATGTCATGGCATCATTTCCCTGATGTCATGGTCCTCTTGGAGAATGAAGAACAAACAGCAACAATTACATCAACCCTCTGGCTATTTTTTATGATTTTCTGAACTTTGATACCATAACCAGGTACCTTAACTTTACCTTACTTCCATGCTTTTAAACTTCTTTTTTTGTGTGTGCATTCTTTATCCATTAGAATATAAACTTTTGAGGACAGAGATTATTATTATTTTTTTTTTTTGGCTTCTGCCCACTGAATAGATTTGTATTCCCACTGAATAATACTCTGCTTAGAACATAATAAGCACTTAATAAATGCTTCTTGGCTTGGCTTGGCTTGCCTTTTAATACTTTGCCAACCAGGATGACATGAAAAATCTGTACACCTCCTCCATCTGCCCAAAATCTAGTAAAATTAAGGAGATATCTGAGATAATCAGAAAAAGATGAGTTCTATTTTGAATTTTTTGTTGTTTTTAGGTGCCTATAAATATGCCTTTTGAAAAATTCAGTATGAAGCTGATATTTCTCTCCTTCCTTCCTTCCTTCCTTCCTTCCTTCCTTCCTTCCTTCCTTCCTTCCTTCCTTCCTTCCTTCCTTCTTTTCTTTCTTTTTGCTTGTTCTTTTTTTTTTTCTTTCTTTTTTTCTCTCGTCTTTTCTTTCTTTCCTACATTTTTCAGATTCTGAGTGGTTTCTTCTTTTACTTGTAAAAACAAGTTTGAACATCTGTTTAAAAAATTCAAGTTATAATATTGCTTATTTTGTACACAGTGCCTTTCACTTTGCATCTGCTTTTGTAAGTCTTTCCAAGTTTTTTCCAAGAGTATCCTGTTCATCATTAGTTATAACCAAATAATAGTCCATCACAATCACATACCACAATTTATTCAGCCTTTTCTCAATTGATGGGCAGTCCCTAATTTTTCAATTCCTTGCCACTAGAAAAGAACAGCTATACATAATTTTTGTACACATAGGTCCTTTTCCTTTGAGCTTTGTATCTTGTTTTGGATACAGACCAAGTAGTAATATTGCTAAGTTAAAGAGCATGCATTTTTTTTTGCCCTTTGGCCATAGTTCCAAATTAGTTTACAGAATAGATGTATCAGTTCACAACTCTACCCACAGTGCATTAATTTGTTATTTCCCCCATATATCCTCTATTATTTATCATTTTTCTTTTCTGTCCTATTAATCAATTTAAGAAGTTTGAGGTGGTGCCTCAGAATAGTTTTAATTTGAATTTCCCCTATCAATAATGATTTAAAGCATTTTAATGTGACTATAAAAAACTGATTACTTAATTTAAAAACTGTTTATATCTTTTGATCATTTATGAACTGGGGAATGGCTTATTTTTATAAAATTGATTTGGTCTCTATATGTTTAAGAAATGAGACCTATTTTCTAGGTCATTTTTATTTACAATTAGATATTTTACCTTGTCCTCTTTTCTCCTGTATTCTTTCACTTTTGTTTTATTATTTCTTGGTTTTACATGAAGTCATTAGATTCCATTTGATAATTCCAATTTTTAAGGGATTATTTTATTTGATGACAAGAGCCATGTCCATCAGAATTGATCATTGTATAGTCTTGTTGCCATGTATATTGATCTCCTTCCTGGTTCTGCTCATCTTACTTAGCATTGGTTCATACAAGTCTCTCCATGCCTCTCTGAAATCATTCTGTTGGTTGTTTCTTACAGAACAATAATATTCCATAACATTCATGTACCATAACCTATTCAGCCATTCTCCAATTGATGGGCATCCATTCAATTCCAGTTTCTAGCCACTATAAAAAGGGCTGCCACAAACATTTTTGCACACACCGGTTCCTTTTCCTCCATTAAGATCTCTTTGGGATACAAGCCCAGTCGTAACACTGCTGAATCAAAGGGTATGCACAGCTTGATAACTTTTTGAGCATAGACCCAAATTGGTCTCTAAAATGGTTGGATCTGTTCACAGTTCTGTGATGACTGCATATTTAAAATCAGCCGGAGTCAGGAATTCAGGTTAAGGGAAAAATCTTCAATCTTTATTCAAGTGAAGAGGTGAAAAAGGATTGCAATAGCAATATGGGCAGCTGGGACAGGGAGCCAGCTAGCAGAGGGGGATTGGAGATGAAGGGCCGTTGCGATAGCAATGTGAGCAGCTGTGACAAGACGCCAGCCAGCAGTCTCTCTTTCCTCTTCCCTTTCCACTCCCTTGACTCCACCCACCAAAAACATCATTTCCTATACAACACATCAGGACTTGCACAAAGAGTGGGCGGGGACCATTCTTTTTCCAAGCATATATATTACTAGAATGTGGTCCAATTACTATTTACCCTCACATACTTGGGACCTCAGTGCATCAACTTGAGCCTCAGGCCATTACACAGTTCTACCAACAATATATCAGTATCCCAGTTTTCCCACACCCTTTCCAATATTGCTCATTATCTTTTTCTGTATTCTTAGCCAATCTTGGCCAATGTGTAGTAGTATCTCAGAGTTGTCTTAATTTGCATTTCTCTGATTAATAGGAATCTGGAGTACCTTTTCATATGACTAGAAATAGTTTCAATTTCTTCATCTGAAAATTGTCTGTTCATATCCTTTGACCATTTATTAACTAGAGAATGGCTTGAATTCTTATAAATTTGAATTAATTTTTTATATTTTAGAAATTAGGCCTTTATCAGAACCTTTGAATGTAAAAATGTTTCCCCCAGTTTATTTCTTCCTTTCTAATCTTATCTGCATTAATTTTGCTTGTACAAATTTTTTTTAGCGTAATATAATCAAAAGTATCTATTTTGTGATCAATAATGATCTCTAGTTCTTCTTTGACCACAAGTTCCTTCCTCCCCCACAGATCTGAGAGGTGAACTATCCTATGTTCTAGTTTGTTTATAATGTCATTTTTTATGTCTAGATCATGAACCCATTTCAACCTTATCTTGGTATACAGTGTTTGTTGTGGGTAAATACATAATTTCTGCCATACTAGCTTCCAATTTTCCCAGAAGATTTTGTCATATAGTGAGTTTTTATCCCAAAAGCTGAGATCTTTGGGTTTGTCAAACACTGGATTGCTATAGTCATCTATTGTCATTGACTATTTTGCCCTGTGAACCTAACCTATTCCACTGATCAGCTACTCTGTTTCTTAGCCAGTACCAAATGGTTTTGATGACCGCTGCTTTATGATATAGTTTTAGATCTGGTACAGCTAGACTACTTTCATTTGTTTTTTGGGTTTTTTTTTTTTTCATTAATTCCCTTGAAATTCTTGAGCTTTTGTTCTTCCAGATGAATTTTGTTGTTATTTTTTGTAGGTCAGTAAAAAAAGTTTCTTTGGAGTTTGGTATAGCACTAAATAAATAGATTAGTTTAGGCAGCATTGTCATCTTTATTATATTTGCTCAACCTTTCCAAGAGCACTTGATATTTTTCCATTTGTTTATATCTGACTTTATTTGTGTAGAAAGTGTTCTGTAGTTTTACTTATATAATTCCTGACTTTCCCTTGGCAGATAGATTTCCAGATATTTTATACTATCGACAAGTTATTTTGAATGGAATTTCTTTTTGTATCTCTTGCAGCTGGAATTTTTTGGTAATATATAAAAATGCTGATGATATATGTGGATTTATTTTGTACCCTGCAATTTTGCTGAAGTTATGAATTATTTTTAATAGCTTTTTTTAGTAGAATCTCTGGGGTTCTCTAAGTATACCATCCTATCATCTGCAAAGAGTGATAATTTGCTTTCCTCATTATGTATTCTAATTTCTACAATCTCTTTTTCTTCTCTTATTGTCAAAGTGAGAATTTCTAATACAATATTGAATAGTAATGGTGATAGTGGGCAACCTTATTTATTGGGCATGGTTCCAATTTATCCCCATTATATATGATGCTTGCTGATGGTTTTAAATAGATGCTATTGACTATTTTAAGGAAAAGTCCATTTATTCCTATACTCTTTACTGTTTTTAATAAGAATGGATGTTGGATTTTATCAAATGCCCTTTCTGCATCTATTGTGATAATCATATTTTTTTCCTAATTTGATAATTGATATAGTCAATTATGATAATACTTTTCCTAATATTGAACCAGCCCTGCATTCCTGGTATAAACCCTAATTTGTCATGTTGTCTTATCCTGGGGATGATTTTCTGTAATTTCTTTGCTACTATTTTATTTAAGTAGCAATAGTATTTGCTACTATTTTATTTATTGATTTTACATCAATATTCACTAGGGAGATTGGTCTGTAATTTTCTTTCTCTGTTTTTGACCTACCTGGCTTAGGTATCAATACCATGTCTGTGTCATAAAAGGAATTTGGTTAGATATTCTTTGTTCTCTAATTTTTCAAATAATTTATATAGCATTGGAGTTAATTGTTCTTTGAATGTTTGGTAGAATTCACATGTGAATCTATCTGGTCTTGGGGATTTTTTCTTAGGGAGTTAATTAATAGCTTGTTTTATTTCTTTTTCTAAAATTTATTTCCTTTTCTATTAATCTGGGCAATCTATATTTTTGTAGGTATTCCTCCATTTCACTTAGGTTATCAAATTTATTGGCATAAAGTTGGGTGAAGTAACTAATAGTTATTGCTCTAATTTCCTCTTCATTGGTAGAAAGTTCTTCCTTTTCATTTTTGAGACTAACAATTTGATTTTCTTTTTTCCTTTTGCTAATCAAATTAACTAAAGTTTTATCCATTTTGTTGTTTTTTTCATAAAACCAACTCTAAGTTTTATTTATTAATTCAATAGTATTTTTACTTTTAATTGTTAATCTTGCCTTTTATTTTTAGAATTTCAATATTGGTATTTGATTGGAATTTTTAATTTGTTCTTTTTCTAGCTTTTTTAGTTGCAAGCCCAGTTTATTGATCTTCTCTTTCTCTATTTTATGCAAGTAAGCATCTAGAGATATAAAATTTCCCCTTATTACTCCTGTGACTGTATTCCACAAATTCTGGTATGTTGTCTCATTATTATAACTTTCTTGGATGAAATTATTAATGGTATCTATGGTTTGCTGTTTCACCCATTCATTCTTTAGGATGAGATTATTTAGTTTTCAATTACTTTTTGATCCATTTTCTCCTGGCCTTATATTGCATATGATTTTTATTGCAACATGATCTGAAAAAATGCATTTACTATATCTGCCTTTCTGCATTTGATTTTGAGATTTTTATGCCTTAATGAATAGTCAATTTTTGTATAAGTTCCATAAACTCCTGAGAGAAAAGTAAACTACTTTCTATCTCCATTTTAATTTTCTCCAAAGATGTAGCATACCTAACTTTTCTGACATTTTGTTTACTTCTTTAATTTCTTTCTTATTTATTTTGTGGTTTGATTTATCTAGTTCTGAGAGAGCAAGGTTGAGATCTCCCACTAGTATATAGTTTTGCTGTCTATTTCTTCTTGCAGCTCTCTTAACTTCTCCTCTAGGAATTTCCAAGCTATCCCACTTGGTGCATATATGCTTAGTATTGATATTGCTTCATTATTTATGGTATTCTTTAGTAAGATATAATTTCCTTCCTTATTTCTTTTGATTAGTTCTGTCTTTGCTTTAACTTGATCTGAGATCAGGATTGCTACCCCTGCTTTTTTTTTTTTTTTCTTCTCTTGAAGCCTAATATATTCTGCTCCAGCCCTTTATCTTCACATTATATGTATCACAATGCTTTAAATGTGTTTCTTGTAAACAATATATTGTAGGATTCTGGCTTTTAATCTACTCACTTCTCTTTTATGGGGGAATTCATCCCATTCACATTCACAGTTAAAATAACTAATTCTGTATTTCCTGCCATTTTATTTATCCTAAATTATGCTTTTCTCTTTCCTATCACCTTTCCCTCCTCCCCACTATTTTGCTTGTGATGACCACCTCCCTCAAACTTTCTTACACATTTCCCCTACTATTTCTGTTTTTCCTTCTATTTAGCCTACCCCTTCCCTTTTTCCCTTCCCCCCCTCTTTTCTATAAGATGAGAAAAGTTTCTCAGCGAAACCAATTATATATATATTCTTTCTTTGAACCAAATCTGATGAGTAAGATTCACACAATGCTCATCCCCCTCCCTTCTTTCCTTCAATTATAGTAGGTTTTCTTTGTCTCTTCTTGGTTTGTAATTTCCCTTATTTTAACTCATTTTTCCTCTTCTTCCAGTATAATCCCCTTTCCACCTCTTTATTTTTCACATTATGATAATACAATCAAATTATACCTACATTCTATAAGTATACCCATAACAGAAATATAGTTATCAACAATTCTTTCTTTTTTACTTTTTTATGCTTCTTTTGAGTTCTGTGTTTGAAGATCAAATTTTTTGTTCATTTTTGGTATTTTCATTAGAAATAGGTGAAAAAGATATATCATTGAATGTCCATCTTCTTCCCTGATTGATAATACTCATTTTACCTGGATAGCTTACTCTTGGCGGTAATCCTGGTTCCTTTGCTTTTAAGATATCAGATTCTAGGTCCTTCAGTCCTTTAAGGTAGAAGCTGTTAGGTCCTGGGCAATCCTAATTGTGGCTCCTGGATATTTAAATTTCTTCTTTCTGGCTGCTTGCAATATCTTTTCCTTGGTATGATGATTCTGAAATTTAGCCATGATATTTCTTGGGGATTTAATTTTGGGGTCTCTTTCAGGAGGTGATCAGTAGATTCTTTTGATGCCTATTTTACCCTCTAATTCTAAAATATCAGGGCAGTTTTCTTTTATGATTTTATGTAAGATAATTTCTAAGTTCTTTTTTTCATCATGGCTTTCAGGAAACTCAATAATATTTAAATTGTCTCTCCTAGATCTATTTTTCAGGTCAGTTGTTTTTCCTAGGAGGTATTTCATATTTTCTTCTATTTTTTATTTTTATTTTTCTTTTTCTTTCTTTCTTTTTTTTTTTTTTTGTTGTTGTTTGTTTTTGTTTGGCTGATTCTTGCAGTCTTATGGAACAATTCATTTCCATTTGTTCAATTCTAATTTTTAGTGTATTATTTTCTTCAGTTACCTTTTTTAGCTCCTTTTGCAATTAGCCAATTAAATTTTTTTGGATGTTGCATTCTTTTTCCACTTTTTCATTCCTTCTTGCAATGATCTCATTTCATTTTTCCATTTTTCTTCTAACACTTTTTAAAAGTTCTTTATGCAATCTTCAAAGAAAGCCTTGTGAAATGGGGACCATCTCATAGATCTCTTTGGGGCTTCTTCTGAAATTGCTTTGCTTTTAAGACCCTCAGGATTTGAAATCTGCTCTCTCTCTCTTCATAAAAGCT
Organism: Antechinus flavipes; assembly: GCF_016432865.1. Classification (NCBI taxonomy): domain Eukaryota; kingdom Metazoa; phylum Chordata; class Mammalia; order Dasyuromorphia; family Dasyuridae; genus Antechinus; species Antechinus flavipes. The sequence goes on along the minus strand of NC_067399.1, from coordinate 308,791,516 downwards.
GTTTATGGTGATAGTTCTTTTTTATTTTTTATTCATTTTTTAAGGCTTGAGGTCTGTTCAATGCAAATGAGTGACAGCTGCTTTAATTTGTCCTGGGGCAGTTCTACTAATTGATTTCCAGTGCTGAGTAATAGCAGCTAGGAAACCACCTATTTTCAAACAGGACAGAGTGGCTTACAAGGCTCACAGAAGATTCCCAGGTGCATGGAAGGTGCAACACTCTGACTTCCTATCCCAGCTCCTTGCCCTGATCTCCCTATGCTCCAGTGTGGGCTCAGCAGACTGTCCCCTGTCTGATTGAAACAGACCTGTTCTGAAGTTCTTCCAAGGCATCTTCTTCTGGAAATATGTTAAACTCCTAATATTTGTGGATTCTTTGACTTTAAAACCAGTTTAGAGACTTAATCTGCTTTTGGTTTGAGAGAAGGTTAGAAGAGGTTACAGAGAGTCATGTCTGCTCTCTGCCATCTTGGCTTCACCCCACTCTAAACATATTTTCAATTTATCATGCTACACAAGAAAAATCATATCAAAAGGAAAAACAATAAAAAAGAAACAAGAAATAAGAAAACAACAACAAACAACAACAAAGGTAAAAATACTTTGTTGTGATCCATATTCAGTCCTCACAGTCCTCTTTCTGAGTGCAGATGGCTCTCTCCATCAGAAGTCTTTTGGAATTCACCTAAATCACCTCATTATTGAAAAGAGCCATATCTGCCAGAATTGATCATCACATAATCTTTTTTGTTGCTGTTGTTCTCTTGGTTCTACTCTGTTCATTAACATCAGTTCATATAAGTCTCTCCAGACCTTTCTGAAATCAGAGTGCTGATCACTTCTTATAGAACAGTAATACTTAATTACATTCATATACCATAATTTATTTATCCATTCCCCAACAGATGGGCAGTTTTCATTTCTTACCCACTACAAAAAAGATTGCTACATACATTTTTGCACATGTGGGTTCTTTTCCCCTTTTATTTATCTCTTTGGAATATAGACCAGTTGAGAAATTGCTAGATCAAAGGATATGAACAATTTGATAGCCTTTTGGGCACAGTTCCAAATTGCTCTCCAGAATGGTTGGATCAGTTCACAACTTCACCAATAATATATTAGTGTCCCAGTTGTCCCATATTCCTTCCAACATTTATCATTATCATATCCATCTTATTCTGTTTGTCATCTTAGCCAATGTAAGAGATGTGTAGTGGTACTTCAGAGTTGTCTTAATTTGCATTTCTCTAATAATAGTCATTTAGAGCATTTTTTTCATATGAATCATGTCAGACCATGTCTGTAGTAGAGCCATTTGCCATCACCCATATTACCATTAGCCATTTACCATTACTCTATTACCATTATTAGTATGTTATCTGAGTAACTGGTTGTTACACATTTATTTGCAAACCCCTTGTTCAACTTTAGTTTAACCTATTGGTCTTGAGGGTATAGCAGTAACACAAATGGCAGACCCCAAGGATGCTTCAAGGACACCAGCAGTTTATATGACAATTAATCAAGTCTAGGGGGTATAGTGTTAAGGCAGAAGGTTATTCATTCAAATAGCACCAAAACAATTTCTGTCAATGTGGAGATTAGTCATACTGGTGAATCATATGTCCATCTCTTAACTTAGAAATTGTGTTTTAGAAGCAAAATATGTAATATGTTTTCAACATGACTATTGTGTTAATTTTTTTTTTCCACTGTAACCATCTGTTACAAGGGAAAGTTCTATGATGTGAGGGAGAGATAGTGGGAAAAGACAATGAAATAAGAGTACTGATAAAATAGATTTAAAATTAGATCGTGGCAGTCTTTTTCGTTATCACTTAGAGGCAGTTAGGTGACAGTGAATAGAGATTTAGACTTGAATTCAAAAAGATTTGAGATGGAATCTGGCTTCAGACATTTATGAGTTGCATGACCTTCAGCAAGTCATTTTATATTTGTTTGCTTCAGTTTCCTCAATTGAAATGAGGACAGTGATATTACTCACCTCCAGAATGGTTTTGAGAAGTTCCTGTCACATAGTAGCCACTATGTAGATGCTAACTAGCTTAAAAAAAACAAAAAACAAATATATTCTTATTAATTTTTAGCACTTTGTGTATATTACTTTATATTATCTGGTCTAGATTATGCAGTTTTTTTTCTAGGCTACATGTCTCTTTTCATCAATATTTCTATTTAATATATTTATTAATTCCTTGAACATCCTATCTTTCCATTGGCAATGACTTCAAACTGCAAGGAATACTATACATACTTGATGACAGAATCAGCATTCACAAAGATATTGACTAGCTAAAACATTGACATTATTCTAATAAGATGGCATTTAATACAGATAAATGTGAATTCTTACACTTGGATATCTGTCTGTCTGTCTATCTATCTATTTATTCTTTGCATGTATAAACACATTTTCAAGAATTTGACTCATATACTTGCTCACTATATATATAATATATATATATATTATATAGAGTATATATAGAGTACTTAGTTGTTAAGTACTCTAATTCTGGCTTGTACTTTCATTTGGCTATTCTCATGGTTCATTCATTCATTCAAAACATTTCTTAACTATTTACTCTAATCAGTATACTATGCTAGGTCAATGATCTTTTGAATGTGGTTCAGAGACTTTGAGGATCTTTGGAACTCTTTTAGGGGATCTATAATGTCAAATTATTTTCAGGATAATACTAATATATTTTAATTTCTAATATAGTAAATATTCAAATGGGCAGCTAAGAGACATAATGGATAAAGTTCCAGGCCTAGAGTCAGGAAGATAAGGGTTCAAATTTAGTTTCAAATACTTACTAGCTCTGTGAGCTTAGGCAGATCATTCAGCCCTATTGCTCTCAGTTTGCTAATTTATAAAATGACTGGAGAAGAGTGGTAAAACCACTCTAGTTTCTTTGCCAAGAAAATGCCAAATTGGGTCATGAAAAGTCACACAGGACTAAAATCACTCAACAATGATTAACTACAAATTTCAGTGTATTCCTGATGGAACAATCTACCTACTTTCATATAGAGAGGTGGTGTACTCAGAGCAGAGATTGAGACATATCTATCCATCTGTCTGCCTACCTATCTATGCATATATACATGCATATATTTATTGTTGTTCAGTCATTTTAGTCATATCTGATTCTTTGTGTCCCTTTTGAGATTTTCTTTGAAAAGATACTAGAAGAGTTTGCCATTCTTTTTCCAGCTCATTTTATACATGAGAAAACTAAAATAAATAGGGTTAAGTTCTTTGTCCAGGATTACACAACAAATAAATGTCTGAAGCTGGATCAGTTCTTGACTCCAGACCTAATACTCTATCTACTGTGCCACCACTTGTAGTGCCCACTTAACAAGACTGTTGCTAAATGACATAATCTAAATGGCATAATTTTCAAACTATGGGAAAAGGAGGGTAGGTTTTTAGCAGTGAAAAAGGAATGAAAATTATAATAATAGACAGATGGGATAAAAGAGTCCAGGGAAGACTTGTTTAAAATGAAAAGAAACTGAAATGTTCATAAGAAGATAGTTAAGGCAAAAAAAAAAAAAAATAAAGATACATAAGAGAAATAGGACAACTACTAAAAAAAGAAGGAGGAAAGGGAATCAAAAAAACACTTAAAGAATTACCTGTGGTGATCTTCTTCTTCTCAAAACGCAGCCAGGTGATAAAAGTTCAGATCTTTTATTATCTCCAATATAGCCCGGTTACCTTAGAGGCCTATCTCTCTGCTTGGTTCCAAGAGCTCTCTCCAAATGTCGCCAAATCCAAAGGTTTTGTCCTTCAGCCTTTGCCTCTGCTTTCTTCAGCCTCCAGCCAGCTCCATTCTTCATGTCATTCCGGTGAAATCTCGACTTGTAGCTTCTTCACTCTGAAGAACTTCCTTGACTGGCCCATTGAAGCTCTATTTATTCTAGTGCTCTCTGGCCCAAAGAGCTTCAAGAGAGGTGTGAACTCATTGAACTCCAATGAGTAAAGGTGTAACACAAGCCTTGTATTAATTAGTTCTACTTAGTACCTTGTTTCAGGTTCTGCCCAAAACATCTTCTTGTAAGATTAGATCAACTCTAATTAGTTAGCAGTTAGTAAGGATTCCAACAATTACCTCTCACAGAAATTAGAATATTTACACATTTCAAAAGAATTACTCAAACAACAGACATTTATGAAGTTCTTAGTATATGCTAAGCACTATCCTAAGTTTTAGTAAGAGGGAATAGTCCCTTATCAAAAGAAGGTTCAGTGCCAGAAACCAAGAAGGTGGGAAAGAGAAACACTCAGACAAGTTCTCCCAAATTCTTCTCCAAGCAACTCCAAAATAATGAGTTGCTGTAAAGGGCAGGAACATTGGAGAAACATACTTAAGGCTCAGTATGACTGATTTAAACAAGGCTCAGTGGAATTGATAAGACAATGATTATCTAGTTTAGTATGTGAGTTCTCTAGCTCAGTCCAATTGCCCTAGTGATATGATTGATTTATACTCAGTATACAGTCATGATATAATTGTAATAGAGCATATAAACTGGGGACAAAAGTCAACCAGAGACAGACTTCAAGATAGAGACTGTCCTGGTGGCTTTCCTGCTTCCTTTACTGAAACCAAGACCCATTTTGGAGGGCCCTCAGAAAGCTAGCCAGGCTCCAGGCAAGGGGACAGACTGTGAAGGAGACAATAAAGACTTTTGGACTTTATTCCTGGTTATTCTTGTGGTGATCACTCTGCTGAAATGAAGGTTGGTCCTGAGACTGCTGGAAAGCTAAACCAGAACATTACATTTTGGTGTCCAACATGGGGCATAAGGATTTACACTCAGCCTTCCAGATTTTCCACTATCCTGAGTTCAATGGAAAAATCTCCATGACCTGGAAAATAGGGTGAATACAAAAATAGACTAGCAAGAAACTTTGTTAAGGGCTAAACTAGTGTTTCAGCTGAAATGGGACAAATGCTTAGAAAGGAACCTTCCCTATCCTGAGGGAAATGTATAGCAAGCATAGCTAAGCTAATAAAAAAACAAGGTTTGATTGTAACTTGGAAGGAGATCATCAGACTTTTAGAAACATTAGAATAGATATCTTCTTGGTTCTCTTAGGAAGAAGAACTAGAGCCAGAGAAGTGGAAATTAGTTGGAGAGCAACTAATTGAATATGCAATGATAATGGTCCTGATTCAATTCCTAAAGAAACATTCTCTCTATATATAACTTAATACACTTGGCTTTAGGGAATTACATAAAGTTTAGAATAAGGAAAAAGAAGAAAGTGCAGGAGGGGGAGGGTACTGATAGAACAGCTGAAAAACATGAAGAATTAGACAAGGAAGAAGTTAAGTACAATGCTGATGAAATTAAGGAGTGTGGTGCTTCACAGCAGGAGCCAGTAGGGCATTCCCCATCCCCTGACCTACCTCCCACCCCCCTCAATTAACCTTTCATGGATGAAGGGAGAAGGTGAAGGGAGAAGGGCAGTAACACTGTCAGCACCATCTATGCAGGAGCTTTGTTCACCCCTATGACAAGATTACAAAAGGCACTAGTTAAAGCTAAAAAAAGAAGGACAGGATATATCTGATTTAAGAATAGAAGCATACTCTGTTATTCAAGAGTTTGACTCTTCAGGTCAGGAAAAGAGAAGATATTCTCCTTTTTAATCTGGAAATTATCAAAAATCTGAAAAAGAGTTGCATTCTTTATGGGGCTACATTGTATTATGTTAATTTGATATTAGATAATTTGGCTTATGAAATTTTAACCCTAGTGATTGGAAATCTATAGCAAGGACATGTTTAGAACCTGGACAAAACTTGTTGTGACTTTCATAGTGAACTATGTAGAATACAATGAAATAGGCAAACTGGAGTTAAAATGCCAGTCACCTTTGATCAACTAGCAGGTAAAGGTCAGTATGCAAATACTTTAATGCAGATTAATTACCCTTTCATAGTATATGAGCAAATTGCTACTGCTGCTATCAAAGCATGGGGCACCCTCCCAGGAAAACAAGATAGAGGGGAAGTCTTCATAAAAATAGAGCAAGGTCCAAATGAACCCTTTGCTGATTTTGTGGCATGTCTGCAGACAGCTGTCATACAAACTATTGGTGAAAATGCAGCAACAGGAATAATGATAAAAACAATTTACTAGAGAAAATGCTAATGATGTTTGTAGAAGAATTTTACTAGGACTATACAAGGATGCTCCTTTAGAGGAGATCATAAAATGCTGTGTCACAGTGGGCACAAATACCTTTTATACCCAGGTTATGATGCAGAACATGGGAAGACAGAGTCCCTCATGGCAAGGGACTTCCAGAGAGACTCATCAATGTTTTCAATGTGGTAAAGTAGGGCATCTGAAAACTCAATCTTGGCATAGAGTTAGAGTGAAAAGACAGGATGAGAGAACAAGATCCAAAATCCCATGTACAAAATGCAACAAGAGCTTCCACTGGGCCTCAGAATGTAGATTGACCCAGGGAAATGGAAAGTGAAGCTCAGCTCCAGGGTCAGGGTGGACATCAGAATGTAGATTGACTCAGGAAAATGAGAGGCAGGACCCAGCTCCAGGGCCACAGGCAAAAAACAGGTGGGGCATGATGGCAGTCCAGTTTACACGCAGAGGGTCTTAAGAAGTTCAGTATTCTGATATGATCAATCAGCCAAAAAGCAGTCTGATGGGAGAAAGGGATTATAATTGGGAAGAATACAGGTTTTATAACTTGACATAAGGGCAGGTTCCTGCCCTTTACAAGTTGTAGAGTGGCAGAATCAACAAAGGTCAGGGAAAACAATTTTCCAACTCAAGACAACTTAAGAGGGCATCAGAAAAGTTCAATCTCAGTAGGGAAGTTGTGGGCACCAGGAATGCAGGACACTGAAAAATGTCTTAAAAAGAATTGGCCAAAGGGAAAAAGAGGTACAAAAGCTTACTGAAGAAATAATTCCTTAAGAATTAGCATTGGTCAGGCAGAAGCAAATGAATCCATAGACACTCCAAAACAAAACAAAATGAAAAGAATGAAAAAAAGAAGAATTTGTGAAATATCTCTTTGGAAAAATAACTTATCTGGAAATAGATTGGGGAGGAAATTTTAGAATGGACTACCTTAAAGCCAAGATCAAAAAAGAATATAGGCATCTAAATTGAAGAAATTATCAAGGAAAGCTTCTCTGAACCAAAGGGTAATCTAGAAATATAAAGACTCTACTTATCACCTTCTAAAAGAGATTCCAAAATGAAAATTCCAAGGAATATTATAGCCAAATTCCAGAGCTGCCAGATCAAGAAGATATTGCAAGTAATTAAAAAGAAACAGTTCGATTTTTTTGGAGTTGGACTCAAAATAACACAAGATTTGGCAATTTCCATATTAAAAGATTGGACAACTTGGGATGTGGGACTTCTAAATGTAAAAAAAAAAATGGGATTACAACTAAGAACAATCTATTCAGCAAAACAGAGTATAATCCTTTGGGAGAAAAAAAGATATTGAAAAAGAGAACTTTCAAGTATTCCTGATAAAAGACTAGAAATGAATAAAAAATTGATTTTCAAGCACATTTTTCAAAAATAAAAGCATAAAAGGGTGAGAATGAAAGAGAAATCATAAGGGAATAAATAAGGTTAAAATGTTTATATTTTTATATGGATAAATGATAAGTATAACTCCTAAGAATTTTATTATTATTAGGGCAGTTAAAAAGAGTATAAGGAGTGATTCTGATATGTTAAAATGATGTCCAAAAAAAGTAATGGGATAAGAGAGATACATTGCGAGAATGGGAAAGGGAGAGGAAACATGGAAAAATTATTTCATATAAAAAAGAATGCATGTATTAATTTTCCTTATAAATAGATCAGTAGATTTCTTATGGCAAAGATGGAAGTTTAAGGAGTGAATAGCTGAAACCCTCCCATTTTCACCTGTGGTCAAGTATTAAAAAAAAAACAAAAACAAAAACAAAAACCAAAAAAAAAACAATCTTGCTCCATTTCAGATCTTGAAGTGACAGAATCAGAAAGGAGATAGAGTGAAACATCTTTTAGCCCAGGAAACTTGGAGGATCATCAGGAATAGTTCCTATAGGTGGAGGTTATGGTGTGCAGTCTAAGATAGGAAGCTGCCAGCCATGTATCAGCAAGCCGTACCTCAGCAAATCAGCAAGAGATTCCAAGCCCCAGACTTTCATATGCCTCATGTGAGGCAAACAGCTCCTACCACAAGAAGTTGGAGATATTGCTCCTTCCATCCAGGAAGCAGAGGTTAAACCAGAAACTGGAGAGGAGAGGAGGGAGGGAGGGAGACACAGAGAGAGTTATCTTGCCCAATTCTTTGCCAGTAAAACTGGTAATCTGAATGAAATGGCCACATATTTACCAAAATATAGACTTCCCAGATGAACAGAAAATGAAACAGAATATTTAAATAAAGCTATCTTTGAAAAAGACATGGAGTAAGTCATCAATGAACTCCCTAAGGGGGGAAAAAAAAACCCAAAAAACCTCAAGATTAGATGGATTTACAAGTAAATTCAAAGAAATTAAATGAAAAGTTTATTCCAACATTATACAAATTTGAGAAAATAAAGAAAGCATCCTATCAGATTTTCTTTAACCATATGTGTGTGTGTATGTATGTATATGTGTGTATATGTGTATGAGATTTAGACAGTTAAAAGAGATATAGTACAAACAGAGTAAGAAAACTATAGGTCAATTTTCTTTTTCTTTTTCTTTTTTTTCTTTCTTAATAAAGCTTTTTATTTTCAAAACATATGCACGGACAATTTGACAACATTGACCCTTGTATAGCTTGTGTTTCAGATTTTCTCCTCTTTTACCCTATCCCCTCCCCAGATGGCAAGCAATTCAATATATGTTAAATCCAATATGTGTAAACATATTTATACAATTCTCTTGCTGCACAAGAGAAACAGATCAAAAAAAGAAAGTAAATGAGTAAGAAAACAAAATGCAAGTAACAACAACAAAAAAATGAGAATATTATGTTGTGATTTACATTCAGTTCTCACAGTGCTCTCTCTGGGTGCAGGTGGCTCTCTTCATCATAAGATCATTGGAACTGGCATCAACCATCTCATGTTGGAAAGAGTCACATTCATTAGAATTGATTGTCATATAATATTGATGTGATCTTAGAAAGATCACCCTGCTGATCATTTCTTATAAAACAATAATATTCCATAACATTCATATACCATAACTTATTCAGCCATTCTCCAAATGATGGGCATCCATTTAGTTTCTAGTTTCTTGCCACTATAAAAAGAATATAGACACATTTTTCTTTTGCTACATGATATTTAGGGAAATATTTTGCACAGGCCTTTTCAGGGCAGTTGGGGGGGAGGAATGGGGAGAATCTGGAACTCAAAAATTTAAAAACAAATGTAACAAGTGTTTTGCATGCAACTTGGGAAAATAAAAAATAATTAAATCTAAAAAAAATACAGATACAAAAATTTTAGATAAAATACTATCTAGATTACAATAAAATCACAAAACTGTAGAAAAACATAGAAAGATAGGAGTCATAAAAAGGATATAAGGTTCATTCAATAATAGTAAAATTATGAGACTAATTGTTCATATAAATAGTATATGATTATTATATGATTATTTCTCAATTGATGCAAAATTGAGCTTTTGATATGACATTTAAAAAACACTGGAGAACGTAAGAAGAAAGGAGTATTTATTAAAATAAGTAGTATATATCTAAAAATATCAGCAAGCATTCTCTATAATACAGATGAATTTGATCACTTCCCAATAAGATCAAGGATGAAACAATGATGTCCATTATTATCACTATTATTCATAATTGTACTAGAAATGCTAGATATAGCAATAAAGCAAGAAAAAAAATGGAGGAATAAAAATAAGTAACAAAAAACTATCCGTCTTTGTAGATGTTGGGATTATATACTTAAAGAATTCTAGAAAAGTGAACAAAAAAAGTAGAAAAAAATTAAAAACTTTAGCAGTTTCAGTATATAAAGAAACACACAGAAAGATACCCATTTCTATGTGTTACCAAGAAAACCCAGCAGGAAAAGATTTAAAGAGAAATACCATTTAAAATTATTTCAGACATTATAAAATATTTGAGAGTTTACCTGCCAAGAAAAACTCAGGGAATATAGGAACACAACTGCAAAGCACTTTTCACACAAAGAAAAACCTAGAAAATTGAGAAAGTTTTAATTGCTCAGGGATGGCTGAGCCAATATAATAAAATATAATAAAAATGACAATTCTCTTTTGGTTTATTTATTCAATACCATATCAATCAAATTATCAAATAATTTTATAAATATAGAAAAATAATAATGAAATTCACCTGGAAGAATAAAAAGATCAATAACACTGAGAGAATAAGAGAAAAAAAATGAAGATAGGTAATCTGGCAGGATCATATTTCAAAGTATATTACAAGGAGATTATTATGAAAATAATCTGATACTGGCTAATATATATACATCTGTGGATCAGTGGAGTAGATTATGTATACAATGCAAACTAGTAAAAAGACCATAGAAAGTTAGTGTTTGATAAACCCAAAGATTCAAGCTTTTTTTCAGGGGAGGGGGAGGGGAGGAGGGAGAATTCAGTATTTGCAAAAAAATTGCTAGGAAAATTAAAGAGCAAATTGGCAGACATGAAACAGATTATCTCCTCAAACCTTATACCAAATAAATTCAAATAGGTATATTTCTTAGACTTAAAGAGTGATGTCATTAGTAAAAGGGATAAATATACCTTTCAGATCTATGGATTTGGGAAGACTTTATAACTAAATAAGAGAGGGAGAAAGAAGATCATGAATAAATTGATTTCATGAAATTTAATTTTAGATAGAATTAACTGATTATAACATATTAGCTTATTTTAATAAACCATAGAAAATTTGAGTTAGAAATAGTATGTCCATGGAATTAAAGAATTCCCAAATGTACCTTAGAAGTAATATAGTTCTATATTTAATAGAAGTTCATAATTTTATTTATTTATTTATTTGTTTATTTATTTATTTTTGCTGAGGAAACTGGGGTTAAGTGAATTGCCCAGGATCGTATAGTTAGGAAATGTTAATTATCTGAGACCATATTTGAACTCAGGTCCTCCTGACTTCAGGGCTGGTGCTCTATGCACTGTGCCACTTAGCTGACTCAACTCATAACTTCTTGATGTTATCATCTAGGTAGTTATCTAGATGTTACCATCTTTTACTAGTGAATACATTCTACTTTTTGGTAAGGAATTTACATTTTATATTCAAATAAAGTCTGTCTGCCTTTAGGTACTGATAATAATTTCCTTTAAATTTTCATCTGAATATTCTAGGTCCACCTTTGCATAGCATAATTTTATATTTCTGACATCCTTCCTTATTCTCTGACTTGTCAGTTTCCCTAAAACAGTGGGGTTATGAGGTTATACTAGTTTTTGTATTTCGTAGACTTTTATCTAAAAAACAAGATAAATGCAGCATTTTGAAGACAAAAAGGTGAATTGTTATCAGTCATTTATTATACATATGTAATTTGCTTCTTTTCTTTTCTTTGTTTCCTGCCTGGCAAAACAAAACAAAAAAAACAAAACAAAAAAAAAACAAAACAAAAAAAAAAAAAACTAAGAGTAGAATACTTTCCATAGTTGACATAGTATAATGTTTTCTTAGAATTACAGATATAACCAATAAAAATGACACAACTGTATTTCCTTTTTTTTTTTTTCAAAAGGAAATACAGCAACTAAAATCCCATTAGATAAATTATTGAGGATGGAATTTGATTAGTCCATGAAACTCTTAGAATTCAGAATTTAAAAAAAAATAGATAAGCTTTTATTTGGAATAATAAAATCTCATTAAAAAACTTTAACATGCACATTTATTATTTTCAAGATTCCAAGTGAAATAAAAATCTAGTTTAGTTAAAGTCTGTGCTACAAAATACAACATATAACCCATTCTCCCCATATCAAACATTTGGCCATTTCTCCCCAAACCTTCTATAGATTTCTTCAGTCTTCACTAGATAACATTATCCTTGTAATCCTGGCAATTGTCAGGAAAATCAGTTGGAGAAGGGGGAAGACAATAAATTGTAATATGGACCCAAACATGTCATTTCCTCAAGAAGACTGTAAATTACATTTCAAAGAAATCATCTATGGGAGCTAATGTGGGTGTGAGATCATGTTTGTGGTTTTATATCCTCAACCTCCCTGCTGAAGTCAGAAGAATTCAGGGCTGAGTGATGACTGCAGAATTTGGAGAATGCAGAACTGGAGCTTTGGAATGATTTGAATAATTCTTAGCATGACTCCTTCAATAATTAATGCCGGTTGTTTTAAATGTTTCAGTACCACCCCTTCTCCCTCCCCAAAAGCTCACACACATTGTCAGATCTTCAAATTATAACGCAGAATGAATGTTTTGCAGTGATTTACATGGAATTAATTCCATCCCAGAGTTCTGGTAAAAATTAGAAGCCATTTGAAGGCTGAGCTCTGGTGGTTTATGTGTCACTAGATTCCCTCAATGGAATCATTTCCTTGTAAATCTTTGAAACCCATTTATTATTCCACATGCACTCTGAGGCTCTATGGCTCAGATGGCCCTTAATTGCATTTCACATAGGCAGTCCCTGTGGAAGGTTCGTTTCAGCTAACAGCTAATAGTGATGTGCCATCATCACTAAAACAACTAGTCTTGATTTAATTATTAATAACAAAAGTCATGTGTTCCTCTTTGACCTGCTCATGCAAAAATGGAAGTTTATTACTTTATTAATTGACAGTGCTCCAGCCCACCAAGAAAGATTTTATTTGGAGTAATCTTTATTTGGGTAAACTGATGCATGGAACTTTATATAGATTTTGTAATGATTTTTTAACTTTCCTCATTACTAATATTAATTTTTGATATTTTTTTCTATTTATTAATTTAACTCTTTATGGTTAAGAAGGGTAATTTTTTCTGTTTCTTCAAAAAAGAAAAGGTGACAAGCTGCAAAAAGACACAGATATAAGAGAGACACCAGAAACACACTATTTATTTATGCATATATGTGTGTGTATTCTACATGTTTGCATGTTTGTAGACATATCTTTTCTTGCAACTGGTAATAAAATGATTTTTTAAATATGAAGTTAAATGATAAAACCTCTATTCCAGAGACGGAGGTCATAGACACATAGACCAGGTAGAGACATAAAGCATTTCTTAAGCACTTTCTATGGGTCAGACATAGTATTTAGCATTGAAAATAAATATACAAGCATATCTTCTAATAGGAAATAGCAGCATATAAAGACAAATATATATTCCAATTGGGAATTGGAGAAGAAAACATACTTCTTGGAGGAGGTTAGCTCAGTTCTCAATTTGTGAATCTATGACAATAAAGAAAGTCCAAGAATAGAAATTTTAAATAATAATGACTTGATTTGTGTAGGGAGGCTTGACATTATTAGCCAAACCTAAGAAAAACTGTAAAACCTGCATCAGGATAGTTTTTCCTCTTTTGTTTTTATAAAACATATAAATGCACATATATATACATATATGTTAGAATCCTTACAAAGTGATGTCAGTTGCCTAATTTAGCATGGTACTTAGCAAATTCTCTAGCTTACTAATGTATTTAAGTACTCAATGGAGTTCACACTTTTGGGAGATTCACAAGTCAGTATTCAATATGAGATTCATAAATCAGAAACCCATAATCCCACTCTCAGATCCCATAATCCCACTCTCTCAGAGGAAGAGTCAACCTTTGGGAGATTATATATAAGAAGCTGACAGAGGCTCAGTTGGCAGTTCAGTTGAAAAGATTCAGAGTGGAGGAGCGTCTGTTCAGAAGAAGCCCACTCTCGGAGGCACAGCCAGATTCATTCACTTCATCTCACACCACCGTGGTGGCTGGCCTCCTGCACTTCCCCCACTGAGACCAAGGCTGAGACCAGCCTTGGTTTGAAAGGCTCTCCAGAAAGCTGCCCAGCTCCAGGCAAGGAGACAAGACTCAGAAAGAGAAAATAAACGTTTGGATTTTATCAGTTGGCTGTATTTGAGGTGATTATTACTCTGAACTGAAACTAAGGCTGCCTCCAGAAAACCTCCCTGAAAAACCTGCTCTCAGAGAGAACAATTATATTTTAGAAAAAGAAAGGAACACCATACATATACATATATACATGTAGTTGTATGTATAGTCACATCCAGCCTTGCCCCTGATAATAAAGTAATTTCTTAAAATACAAAGTCAAATACTGAGGCCTTTGTGCCAAAAACACTGGCCAAGATTGGGAGTTCCCAAAGAACTTAGAAATAGAAGTAGTATGTTAGCTACTATCTTATTTTATTTGAATTCCAAGTGCTTAGCATGTGACTCTACTCCAAGGCATGCTCGTGAACTTTCTCTCTCTCTGTTTCTGTCCTCTTATACACATGCACACAATTATTTTTGTTCTCTACCTTGAATCAGAGTCTGTAGAGGATTTCTACCACCTTTTTACTATAGATCTAAACAAATTTAATATAACTGTTTTGATTGATTTCTTTTGTTTTCTTTTTCATTATCATAGAGGAAGCATGGTTTAAGCAAAGCATACTTAGAATTGCCCTTCTTGCTTCTAGATATTCATAGTCATGATTAATTACTAAGGGAGTCTCACTATCAGAAATGATTGGGTAATCCCTATTCCTGTTATTAGTCACTGAACAGGTAGAGCTAGTGACTCAGTCACTTTTATATACCTTTATATGGACTTTTAATACCTTTGTGTATTTGTTTTTCATGGTTAAAATAATATTTTGGAAGAAAGATTTAAAGTGGGAAATCATTTGTATGTATTTACATGAGTGTAGACATTTCTGTTCATGCCACTTGTTGTAAAATATAAGATTGAATAATGAGGCCTATTCCAGAGAGAGGGGCCACAGACATATAGACACACTAGCTAGAGACATAAAGCATTTCTTAAGCACTTACTATGTGCCAGACATAGTACTAAGGACTGAAAATAAATTTGCAAGTATATTTTCTAATGGGAAATAGCAGCACATAAAGGTGACCATATATTCTAATTGGGAGTTGGAGAAGAAAACACTTCTTAGAGGAAGTTAGGTTAGTTCTCAATTTGTGTCCAAGAATAGGAATTTATAACAGGTAATAGCTTGATTTGGGTTGGGAGACTTGATAGTATTAGTCAGACCAAAGGCTCCCCAAAGTTCACCCTAACTCAGAAAGCAGTGTATTCAGCAAAAATCATGTATGGTTTAAAAGCCCTGAAGAATAGTGTTTAAGAAGAGCTGAAGGTTTTGTTTCAGAATGCTTTGAAGTTTATCATGAGCATAAAGAACCAAAAGTTACATAGAATAAGGTTGAACAACCCCACTAAAACCACAGTATGTTGGAGAAATAGATAGCTTTTTGAGTGGAGGTCCAATTTAATGGTAACTCTGAAGACAGTTGTTTTAGCTGAGTGATGAAGTCAGAAGTCAGAAGTCAAATTTCAAAAGGCTGGGGACTGAAAGGAGAAGGTATCATTGGTTCTCTGATTTCACTAAATGTGGGAATTCCTAGGGAAGCAAATCCTACAAAGCCAATGCAAATTGGCATTTGAAGTCTTAGAACATTGCATAAATCACTGAGGTTAAGTAGTCAGTCTATAAACATTTATCAAGCCTCTACTATATGCCAGAGCCTGTATTAAGTGTTAAGTGACTAACTCAGGGTCGTATAGTATGTATCAGAGACAGAGCTGGAATCTAGAACTTCAAGACTTCAAGGCCAAATTCATATCCATTATTCCACATTGCCAAGAATAGTATTTTATCTGATTCATATAATCACTTAATTTTAATTTTCTTGAGAATGGAGAGCATTTCAATCTTTGTACTTGCATCTACAGGATTTTATTCAATACCATTTACATAGAAGGTATTTATTAATTTCTTTTTTATTGATTTAACAATTTCACAAACTATGGACACTCAGTTTCTAGTTTTATTCTATCACACAAAGTGTGGCTATGAATATTTTAATACTTATGAGACTTTTTTTCTTTCTGCTTCTTTCAGTGTAAATGGCTAGTAGAGCTACTACTCATCAGAGATTAATAAGAATTTGGTGACTTTTCTCATATAATTCCAGATCATTTCCAAGGACACTTGAACCAATTCAAATCTTCACTGGTTGTGCAAAAATGTTTCTGCATTGAGGCAATTTACAGATAGCACTTTGGCACAATTTGTGGCAAGGCAGGTGGTTAAGGCTTTAGTAGTTATTGCTGCATTAGCTTGACTCCTGGTGTTTATGTTATTTTAAATAACCCACTTCTCTTTTTATCCAGGAATAATTATATTATGGTGCAAAGTTTGAGTCTGTGAAGAAATAAGAGTCTCCTCCTTTGTCATTCAAGAACCTTGTTCAGCACAGCAGCAGCCAACAGCTTGTGGTGATAGCTTTAAATAGATGCCTTTGCTTGGCTATGGCAGCACAATCCTGATTCTCACAGTCAGCTCTGAATCCCAGGGAATTATGAAATCTCAGAATGAAACATCATTTATATGTGACCTTTCCCATATTCTCCTCTCTGCTTTCAAGTTGTTTCTGAGATCCAGCCAAAGTATTTTACGGTAAGATATATAAGCCACCAAAATGATCCCATTGTCAGCTAGGGCAGATGCTGAATGGCAACGTTTCTGAAGATCTCCTTGCCTTTTCTGCAGTATCAGGGATCCTTTTGTATAGGTCATTCTGATTTCTTTCTATTATTTTTAGTAAGACTTCATGAAAATATAATTTGCTTAAACTCAAATGTTATGATGATGGATGGATTGTTACACAAGGGAGATCAAGTCACAAGGAATTTTAAAAAATCTTGTCTTTATAATCACTTGCTATTTAATCTCATAGGGTTGTTATGAAGAAAACACTATGCAAGGCATAAAGTGGTTGGCATTTGAGATCTATACTTACTTCATTATAATGTTATGCCATATTTATTGTCCTGACTCAGTTTCCCTAATTATCCTGACTCAGTTTTCCTAAATTGTTTTGCCTCAGTTTCTAATTGTTCTGCTGAATCCTACAAAACCACCCCTCCCTCTTAATCAGAATATATGATAAGAATAAAAGATCTTATATTTTAGAATATCAGAATGTCTCTCCCTATCCCAAAAGCTATTAGAACATCAGATACTGTCTTATCAAGATGCCTCTCCCCTTCTACGGGGTGCCTCCTCCCATTATGTCATCCCCAACTTCAGAGGCTCACCCAACCCTGTCAGAGTCCTGTTCCTGCTCTCAGCATCCTGACTCTGCTCCTGCTTCAATCTACCCCCTTTGTCTGAGCCACGTGTATATATGTCAGTGAGAACTCACATTGTTTGCTGGATTCTTGGAGACAATAGTCTCATTTAGTCCTGGGACCAAACCATGGATCCATTTGGTTCCAGTAAATCTGTCCCTTTTAAATAAAATATTAAATACTCTCTAATCTCTATCTTGCCCCAGTTTCTCTGGCATTACAATATGTTAACAGAAATAGCACGATCTAATAATTAGAGAGCCATCTTTGAAGTAAGATGTTCAAGTCCCTTTTCTAGCACACATGGGAAGCACAACCCTGGACAAGTTACACAACCTCTCAATGCTATATACAACTCTCTATAACTATAAGTTGCAGAGAACTCAGGTGCTCCAGACAACTTTCTAATACTATTAATTTGTAAAAATGATATCCCTATGTTTTGGTAGAGATAGCTTGCTCATTTAGAATTTTCCTACAACATGTTACAGTATATATCAATATCAACATTTCTGAATTAGGTGGATGCTGCAGAGAAGATATGAGAAAAATTTTCCAAAAATTAGAACTAGTTTTAAGTGAAATAGACTATTTAAAAGGTAGTGACTGGTCCTGCTTTGAATGCATTCTTTTATGTGGAGTCTAGATGTCATAAAAACAGTCCTACTCAAGCCTAGATTCTTTTAGATGCCTTGATAGTTTCTTTAAATTGCAAGATACTGTGATTAAAAAGGATTGATGATTTCATCATTTGGTACTAAACACTTCTTTAGTTAACAATCTCTTCCTCTTTTAGGAAATGATATTTAAGAAGAGCTGTGCATTGAATTTGTTAAATTGTTGGCCAGCCTTCTAAGTCTTTTTCTACACTTGTAGGCTATTGCAACAGACAAATAATGGATAACCAGGTAAATAATTAAAAGTTTTTCGATTTGACAGAACCTGTTACTAGGTTGTCTTTTGATGATCTAGGATCACTTTTATGATATAATGAGTTGTCAAATGAGTAAATTAGTGAAAGTAGGTACTATTATTGTAAGTTCACTATACATTGTTGGATGAAAGATAAGCTTCAGTTTCAGATCCCCCTTTTCATCTGATTTATCCTGTTTATATAACATTACATTTCACATGAATACACTTTCATTTTTCTTTCTTTTTACCATCTTTTTTCCTTCTCCTCTTCCTTCTTCGTCCTCCATTTCCATTAGCTTTCTCTCTTCATTCCCCCCCCCCTTCCTACTTAATATGAATAAAACGTTGAGCTAGGAGTGTAAGTCACCCTTGTGAAATTGTGTGACCCTTGACAAAATGAGCATTCAGAACAAATTGTCATTCTTTTGTTAACCAGGTTACTGTAGGAAGGAGGGATTAATTGTGTGTTTTATAATTTCTTACTTTTAATTTGTGCCTGCTCTGACCTTTACTGCTGTGCCAGGCTGTGGAGCTAGTTAGTCCATTAAGCAGCCCTGCTGCGATGTTTCAGATGTTGAAAAGTAAAATGTGTTTCAACAATATATATCCCACAGGTACCTGGTAAAAATTGATTGAAGTAAGTTGGTTATAAAGGGACTAAAAAAACCAAGAATACTATAGGACAGAATTCTATTTTTAAAATTACATCTTCCATCATTAGGACTTTAATGCAACACAGTGGTCTTCTATATTTAATGACCTAAATTTGAGTTTCTTTAGTAATCTTTTTCATGTGTTTGTTTATTGCTCCATATAAAATTATGTGAGCAATAGAAAAGATTAAGAAATATAGGATAATATAGTAACTAGACAGCTTTTGAGAAGCTCTAAAATAACTGTATAACATATATGTTATATATATATATGTATGTATACACACACACACACACACACACACACACACACACACATATATATATATATATATATATATATATATATATATATGTATATACACACACACATTTATCTTGTTGCACAAGCAAGATTGGATTTAGAAAAAAGGTAAAAATAACCTGAGAAGAAAAAACAAAAATGCAAGCAAACAATAACAGAAAAAGTGAAAATGTTATGTTGTTATCCATACTCATTTCCCAGTGTTCTCTGGGTGTAACTGGTTCTGCTCATTACAGATCAATTGGAACTGATTTGGATCCTCTCATTGCTGAAGAGAGCCACATCCATCAGAATTAATCATCATAGAGTATTGTTGTTAAAGTGTATAATGATTTCCTGGTTCTGCTCATTTCACTTAGCATCAGTTCATGCATGTCTCTCCAAGCCTCTCTGTACTCATCCTACTGATCATTTCTTATAGAACAATATTATTCCATAACATTCATAAACCACAATTTATTTAGCCATTCTCCAATTGGTGGGCATCCATTCAATTTCCAGTTTCTAGCCACTACAGAAAGGGCTGCCACAAACATTTTTGCACATCCCTTTCCCTTCTTTAATATCTCTTTGGGATACAAGCCCAGTAGTAATACTGCTGCATCAAAGGGTATGACATACTTCAGATTTTACATCAATTTATACTTACAACTTGGGTTCTTTGAGAAGATGGTTGTCTAACACAAATTTATTTGTCAATCCACATTCCCAAAATTATAACTTTCAAGTCCCTCATTATGCTTACCTCTACTAATCAATCAATAGATACTTTAGATCAAAACAAAGACATTTATTTGAAAAGCAATACACTACTTCAAGTCTAAACAGAATATTATAAAATGTCTCCATTTCACATTCTAGAAATGTGAGTAGAAATAAGAAATGAATAATGAGAACTTTATTTAAATATCATGGTTTTCCAAAGAAATCATCTGTAATTTTAAGAACTGTGGCATTGGAATAAATGTACAGTAAGTATTACATCAAGAAATTATTTTACTATATGTATTGCTGACACATGTAGGCAAATTTCTAAACTTAATTGTTCTCAATGTCTAGGCATTGTATAAAAGGGAAATTCTTAAAATATTTATTACTTAAAATAGGCAATAATGTTTATTCTAAGTTATTTAATCTTAATTTCTCCAAAAAAATAAATCTGTCTATAACAGGCTCCTTCCAAGCGAAACTTTTAATCATGTAATTCTGGATGTGTGTCATTATGTATATCAGAATACTTTATCCATTATATGATTTTAAAAAATATCTTACATTATACTATATACTTCCAAATTCAAAGACTGTATTCAAGGTCTAACTATGCAGAGAATTATAACTTTTAAAATGATAAATCATTGACCCATCTCCCATTTGGGGATATGAACATGAACTTAAAATAATACATACATTTTCCAATAATAAGTTGAAGACATAGTCATTTTTTTTCTTTCCTTCTTTCTTTCTTTCTTTCTTTTTTTTTTTAAGCATTGCTTTTCAAATTAGAATAATGGAATTAGATTGAGTTCATTTCAGCCCCAACATGAGAATTTCCCAGTTTTCAACCTATACTCACAGTAAAATTTTGAGAATACTAATAGAAGACTTTTTCTCATTCTTAAATATAGATTTCCCAAATCATAGATTTGTTTTTAAAGAAGCAAGTATTGTAAATCAATATTTTCAAGAACTTTAACAATGGTGTTTATTTCAGCAATTGAAGTTAAAATTATCATGGCATGGATGCAAGACCAATTTATTTTGATGTATTTTGTTGTTGTTGTTGTTGTTGCATATGGTTAGTTTTCCAGTCAGGATTTGAGAGATGTGAATTTGAAAATGATTTATCTTTGGTAGTGATTTCAGTATTCTATATTTTGGAAGCTATGGATTCTGGAAAAGATTTTTTTCCTACACAATTCAGTTGAGAGACAAGAAAAAACAATCTTTTCCCTCTAAAATAAGGTAGTTGGGTCAGATCATCCTTTCCAGGTGTAAATATATTTGTTTCTTTTATTACATAATATAGTGCTTTGCACCTAGTGGGTTCTCAATAAATTTTTTGTTGAATGAATGAATAAGATTACCAAAGTTGAAAATCACCATTTTGTTGGATAAACTCAAATAATCACAATTTGAATCCCAGCAATACTGTTACATCTGGCAAAGAAATCTATGTTCCTTTGGTCTCATTTTCTTTCTTTCTTTCTTTCTTTTTTTTAATGAGGGGACTTGCACTGGGTATTTATGATGCTATAAAATTGGACAGTGAAAAGAAAGAAACTCATCTTGAAAGGAAGTATAGAAGGAATAATTCCTTGCTAATTGTATTTATGAAATATTAAAAAGAAAGAAAACAATGCTCTGCTCATTTAAGTAAGGATATAATCATAATTTCAAGGCATTTACATTTAGCTACTACATTCATTTTCCCATAGATTCACATCAGGCATATTTTTCCCTTTCAGAAAAACTGCTTTTTTTTTTTTTTTTTTGGTTTGTTTTTGTTTTTTGGGTAGTTTTTCTAGCCAACATGGAGCTAATATTAAAAGTATTAAAAGTATAACTCTTTAATGATGTGAATTCCTTTATCCCCTTCCCTTTAAGCTCCTCTCACCTTTCAAATTCTCTCCAAAGCACATATAGCTATCTGATTGTTTAGCTGGTACCAACATATTCTTTTCCTGTTCCAAATCAGAGCCTCAGCATGACACTGGCATGGCTGCGTAATGACAGGATTAAGGGAGGGGGGAGGAGGAAACCTACACAAGATGTTACTTTTACAAATGATGTATTAGATTTTCACTACTGACAAACTCATTGAAAGCCCATAAATTTGCATAAATTTTTACTGATGTGACCTAATTAAGGAGGGAA
This sequence comes from Antechinus flavipes, assembly GCF_016432865.1. Classification (NCBI taxonomy): domain Eukaryota; kingdom Metazoa; phylum Chordata; class Mammalia; order Dasyuromorphia; family Dasyuridae; genus Antechinus; species Antechinus flavipes. Next base: position 308,769,385 of record NC_067399.1, on the reverse strand, counting down.
TTGAATTTCATTAAAATGTATGTGCCAGAGCCTCATTCTAATAAATTGCTCCTAGCTGGCTGCCTTTCATGTCTTGCTGAAGGGGATCTTTCCACAAGCTGATGCATTGCACATTTTGACTCTGGTTCTTTGGCTGCTTCCAACTGCATCAATATGTTTTCTTTTTTCCTCTAGTCAAGTCACATCTATATAACATAAGTGGTATCCATCTTCCAGTCCCTCAGGACTGATCTCACAAGCAGCTTTGTATACTTTTATGTGTTTTCATTTATGGTGTGTATGTTTTCATTCATATAAGCATATGCATATCCCAACTCTTTTTAAAACTCTGAGTAGATCACTGCTTTTGGCATGTGTATGTTCCATTCCAATATGAAGATCCTATCATGTAGCACTCTTAGCCATGCCATATCCCATAAACTTGCCACAGGAGGTCATTTTAATATCTTAGTTGTCTTCCTTAAGTTGTCTTGCCATTACCAGTGGAAATTACAGACAATTCACCGATGTCCCTAACTCTGGCTAACTTTATACTACTTTTAGAATACTCTAACCTACATTTTCCTATGTTCATTACAACTAGTTTTATTCATAATATTTATTCTTCCCTGGCTTGATCTGAACTAATTGGCAGGTGAGGAAGAATAATATTCAACACTGAAAGATAATTAAGGCATATTTGTTCACCATGGCTTAACTCAGTTTGTGGTCCTAACAGGATTATATAAATCATGTCTGTGATTCTAACTGAAAGTCAGAATTGTTTATTAAAATAGCCTAATTTAAAACAGCAAATTTACCAAATAGTCGTGGAAATCTGTGCTTCAGCTACACAATTGTTGGAAGGAGGGCCTTGACATCAGAGAAGCTCCCTAGACCACAACATCACTTTCTAAATTTCTCATATTGTACTTTCCACCAAGAAACCTCAATTAGGATCCACCAGTAAATACCTGGATCAAGTCCTGTTTTTGACAGCTGGCTGTTCAAGCAAAGGACAGTTGCTTAACTTTTCAATGCTCTTTATAACATTCTAAGACCATAACTTGTGTATAAATTGCACTTTCCACATCTGGAAATTTGCATGCAAATGAAATTATTGGTCTTCACCCCATTATCTCTTTATATGTTTTTAAACAAAGTAATGAATTCCTTAAATTAATTAAATTAAAATAATTTTATTGCAGAATGCCAAACAAAAGGTTCGAGAATATATGTTTTAGGTTAAATGTAAAATCAGTCCATTTTAGATGGTATGGGTGGTTTCTGTACATGATGCATATATAACAAATTGGCTAATTAGTGCACTCGAAATGTGCTTCTAAAACAGGAGGTATGGGTTCCAAGCTTAGATCTAGTGTCATCTGGGTAATCTTGGACAAGTATTTAATTTATGTTTCTTCCCATCCTTAAAAACTCTAACTTGATTCTATCTCCCCTAAAGCTATCACCATAAATCTCTACTCTCTTTCACAGATAAATTACTAGAAAAAACCTGTCTATACTAATTGCCTCAACTTCCTCTTCTCTCATTTGATTTTTAAACCTTTTCAATCTGGCTTTCATAATCTATCACTTAAATGAAATTGTTCTGTGGTGATCGTTTAATTATCAAATCTTAAGGCCTTTTTCATTTCTTATCCTTTTGACTTATTTGCAGTATTTATCACTGCTGACCACATTATCCTTCTGAATAATATCTTCTGAGTTTTCATGGAACTGTTCTCTTTTGGTTCACCCTGTCCAAACCATCTTAGTTTCTTTTGAAACCCAAGACTTTATCCCATCACACCTTTTTTTCTCTACTTTTTCTATTTTGCGACTTTATTGTCTTCTGTGAGTTTAATTATTGTCTTTAGCAAACTGAAACATAGCTATATTCCTTATGTCTCTCTTCAATACTTGTTCCAGATTACCGCATTCTTATTAGATATTTAAAAGTGGAAAACCTACAGGCATTTTAAATTCAATATGTCTAAAATAAAATTCATTTTATCTCCCACTTCTTAATTACACCTTTCTTCTGAATCTTCCTATTTCTATTAAGGATACTACCATCCTTCTGGTTGCCAAGGTTCATGGTCTCAGAGTCACCCTTAACTCAATTCTCCCTTAATATAAGTGTGTATTCTTTCATTAAATCAATAAACATTTATCAAGAACCTGTTAGAGAAAATACTAAGATACCAAAAAAAAGGGTAAACATTCCTGCCTTTGAGGAAGTGACAATTTAATGATATTCAAACAGTTGCCAAGATTTTTCAATTTTGCCTCTACAATTCTGTTGGTAGTTTATTCTACTCCACAACCAGCATTTTAGTTGAAACCCTCATTATTTTTCAACGGATTGACTCTACAATGAGATATCATGGATATTGCTGACTTTAATATTAAAATCTAGATTTAAATCTGTAAAAATAAAAAGAACATTAACCTGATTTTCAGAAAGTCATTTAACTTTCCAGAGGCCTAATTTCCTCATGTGAGAAAAGAAAGGAATGGATTAAATGACTTCTGATATCCTTTCTATCTCTAAATCATTGATTAAAAGATTCTACTTCCAGAGAGAAATGCACAAGTATGGATCTGTAAACTCATTTGCGTAGAGCTCTTCTTTTCATGCATGCAGAAAACCTGTATATCTTAACTTGCTCCCCATGTCCACAAACATGTAAATGACTTAACACCCAAACAGATTTGAGTCTTCTTTCTGTTATAGCATGATCAATCTCTTGGTCTTCTATCTGATAGAACCAAGTGGCCATGATAATTGTTGCCTATATCTTACAGTTTTTTTTTTTAATAAGCAATTGCTTTTATTTATTTATTTGTTTATTTGTTTATCTATTTGTTTATTTTCATATTCTATCTAGTTACTAGTTCTATGACCCCCAAGTCACTTAACCTCTCTCAAACTCAGTTTCTTCATTTAAAAACAAGAATAATGATAGCACCAATACTGTAAGTTTCACACATTCATGTCATTACACTGACTGGAACCATACTGTTTTGCTCTAGTTTATAAAAAAGATTATCTGTCTAATGCTTTTTGATTTTGTCATTATATATATGGGGAATTTTCTGTACTCTTTAAAGCAAATTTTGTTTTTACTCATTACTCTGTTAATACTTTTTATTTTAATGCTATCACCTCAAACCTTCTTCTTTTCACTGAAATAATATATAGTCTTTACATACAATAAAATTTATCTTTTCTCCTAGGAGTCATTTTAGTAGGAAGAATCTCACTTTGCTCACATCAAACACATGTGAACTGATTCTTGAATTTCAGTATGAAAGGGTATTTTCTCTAAAAAGTTAAAATGAAGAGAATTGAGTCTCTAAAACATGTAGGAATAAGCCTCCATTGAATTTCTTAATCCATTTCTCAAAATTTGAAACATAACACCGAATTATTTTGCTCTGAAAAAGATCTCTTTTGTTTTGTTTTGTTTTATCATATTGATGGCTTTAACTTTTACAGCACATTCATTTCAAAAAATGTTCCAGTATCCTTCTTCTCCTGAGAGATTTAATTTGTAGTTAAGATTGAAAAAAGAAAAGAAAAATAAAAAGCAGTTCAGCAAAACCAACAGTCAAATCTACTACATCTTACAATATATGCTATATTCCATAACTTTATCTTCCTTCCAGCTCACTCTGGTATCTTATTCTCTCCAGTAACTAAAGGAGATGCATTTTCTCAACTATTAAAGAACCAAGCATAATAATTATATTTGCAGTGCTCATTTTAATTTTATGATTCTTACTATTTACTCTATTGTAGTCATCATGTATATTGCTTTTTTATTATATTTATTGAAGTAGTTCATATTGGTCTTCCTATGTTTTTCTTAATTCTTCTTATGGCTCAAGAATATTTCATCATATTTATGTATTACACTTTGTTTAGCCATTCTCCAATGGATAAGAATCTACTTTATTTCCTCCTTGTTAATATGACAATAAGTGAAATTATCAGTATTTTGTAGTATATGAAAGCTATTTTTAATCAATTTCTTTGGGAGATATTTCTAGCACTGGGATTTCTGAGTCAGAGGGTAAGGTTATTTTGATCATATTGTTAGCATAATTTGAGATTATTTCCAAGAATGGTTGTTACATTAGTAAATCTACCTACCAAAATTTCATCAGCGCATCTGTCTTCCTATACCCTGCAATAGCATATTATTTACATTTTTCACTATCCTAATTAATTTGTTCAATATAAAGCATATCAGAGTTGTTTTAATTTTAATCCCTATTATTACATATATATTATTGATTATTAATAGTTGGCAATTCTTTTTTTGAGGACTTTATTCTGCTTTAGCTTTTTATCTTTTGAAGATTGGCTCTTGACCAAAGTCTTTTTACCTTGACATCAATGATAAATCATCATCAACTACCAATGCAAAATTATAAAATTCTGCTGCAATAAAAATCAACTAATTATAACATTTATATGCCTTATTTTCCTCTTGTTAACTGCTTTTTTAATAATATAATTTTTATCAATATTGTATTTTTCACACTCCCAAAAGACAGTATTTGAGTGTACTCCAAAAAAACTTCTCAAGTTTCCTACGCTATCATTCTTTTAACATGATTTTCTGCTTCAGATACAATTTTCCTCCTGTTCACTTTCTCTGTCCCATACCTTTTCTGAATAGCTCCCTTCCCCTGTATCAGGACTATTCCTACTAGACTGCCCTGCTTTCTAAACAACTTGATCAATTGTCCCTTTATCCATAATTGCCAATTTTTTTTCCTATGGCATAAAAATTAGAAAATCAATTAGAGGTTGCTGAATGAGTCCCTTAAATTCCCTCTAGAACCTTTCCCTTGTGCTTACCAAATCTTTTGTATTCCTGAAAAGAACTAAAAGACATAAGAGACTAGTATAGTCTCAGCATCAACTCAGGAAGACCACATTTCCATAAAAGTAACTCAAAGGATTTGGGCAGTAGAACATACTTGTATGGGGAGAGAAAGAGAGAATGTTTTTTGCCTGTTTTTTTTTTTTTTTCCTCGCAAGCAGGATTTAACCTTAAGTATATTTTTCCTCCAAATACATTTTAATTCATATAGTTTCTAGAGGACTGGAACTAAAATAAAGAAACCAAAACAAAGAAACAATACAACCTACAAAGTATTTTTCAATCAATTATAGTAGCTCATTTCAGTATTGTTATAAATGTCAATAAGGAGATGTTAAATTTGAAGACAGTTTGGGGCACAATATGAGCAAGGAGGAGCCTTGAATAAACTTGTTACTTCAATGATACTTCCAAAGGCTTTCTTTATGGTTAGCTCTATTTTAAATTTATGGGAATCACTTAAATGTCAAACAAGTTAAGTAGTGCATTTCATTAATGAAAAATTAATGGAGAAGATCTTGGGCTTTTACTCAGTATTTGTTTACAATACATATGATTCCTTTGGAGAACATCATTCAAATAAAAAACATGGAATGGGATTGGTAGCATTGTAAATGAGTTTTTATCCTCTTTCTTCTAGTTAAGGAAAGTGCAGGGCTGGGAAAATACACATAAAATAGATTTAATGGGTCTTTGTGGGAAAGAGTTATGAAACAGTGTATACAAGTCATAAATATCTCATACAAATGCTACTCTGGCTACATTATTTAGGATTGAAAATGATGGCACTTTCATGTCATAATCAACATGGCCAGTTTTTTAAAGAAGGAGATTTACTTGATAATGCAACTCCTGGGTGCTTTTTGGTGCTTTGCTGCTTTAGAAATAGTTTAAGTGTCTATTACTTTATTTTCATGGGATTCTCCCAGTATGGGAATTTTTTCCAATAATATAGAACACAGCTTGTCTATGATTACATAAATGTGTATGTATAAAATGTATCTACATATATGTATGCATATATATACATGCCCATATATGTATGTATGTATGTGTGTGTGTGTGTGTGTGTGTGATTTTGCATACAGGTTGTACATGCTACCAATATTTGAGGTATACAGCAAGTATAAATGACTTGTCCAGAGTGACAGACTTTGTATCAAAGTCAGAATTTAAATTTATGTCTTCCTTACTCCAAGGCCAGTATTCTATTTACTTTCTCATTTGATAAGGCTGAGAAAATGTTTTCAATTTTCTTAGAGATTTATTTGTGTACTCCTAATCACATTGGTGAAATGTCCTATAATGATTGGCATATTATCTAATTGACTACCTAAAATGCCTAACATCAAATTTATCTGTGTTATAAAGTATCCTGTATGACCCATTTTCCATGGTCCCCAGAGAATGACCCTGGGAGATGATCTATAATAATATTGTTTTGATAATATAATTTGTAACAATACCATTAAGTAGTAGGTTGTTGTCCTTCTTTCTCAAAGAAGATCAAAATGATATTACCATCTTACAGTCAAGTTACAGTGTATCCGACTGTGGCTGATCAGACCAATATGACCTTCAAAAGCTCTACTACAGGTCAGGCACAAATAATTCCTATGAACTTTTAGGGTAGATTTTTCAGTTTTGTGCATCTTGCTAGTTGGAGCAGTGGTTAGAGCACCAGCCCTAGAATCAAGAGAATCTGAGTTCAAATCAAATTCAAACACACTTTATACTGTGTGACCTTGGGCAAGTAAGATGACAGTGAATAGAGCATTGAACTTGGAATAACAAAGTTCTGAGTTCAAAGGAGACCTCATATATCAGTTGTGTGACTCTTAGCAATACATTTAATACATGTTAGGCTCAGTTTACTCACCAGAAAAAAAACACTGTCCTTCCAGGGTTGTTGTGAGCATAAAATGTATTTGTAAAGACTTTGTAAACCTTAATTACTATAAAATGCTGTAAATGTTAGGTATTGTTATTAATCTACTTGCCTATTTTTCCCAATTCCCACATGCCCCATCAGAATCATAGATCAGATTCAAGTAAAGCCTTACATTTTTAAAAACCATTTTTTCTTATAGTAACCTAATACACTGCTTATGTTATAAGTAGTTTTTTTTTTAATAGCTTTTAATTTACAAGTTATATGCATAGGTAATTTTACAGTATTGACAACTGCCAAACCTTTTGTTCCAATTTTTCCCCTTTTTCCACCCACCCCCTCCTTTAGATGGCAGGATGACTATTAGATGTTAAATATATTAAAATATAAATTAAATACAAAATAAGTATACATGATCAAACCGTTATTTTGCTGTACTAAAAGAATCAGACTCTGAAATATTGTACAATTAGCCTGTGAAGGAAATCCAAAATGCGAGCAGGCAAAAATATAGGGATTGGGAATTCAATGTAATAGTTCTTAGTCATCTCCCAGAGTTCTTTCCCTGGGTGTAGCTGGTTCAGTTCATTACTGCTCCATTGGAACTGATTTGGTTCATCTCATTGCTGAAGATGGCCAGGTCCATTAGAATTGATCATCATATAGTATTGTTGTTATAATGATCTCCTGGCCCTGCTCATTTCACTCAGCATCAATTCATGTAAGTCTCTCCAGGCCTTTCTGTAATCATCCTATTGGTCATTTCTTACCGAACAATAATATTCCATAATATTCATATACCACAATTTATTCAGCCATTCTCCAATTAATATAAGTAGTTTTCTTTTCAAATATAAATAAAATAGTAATTGTCCCCTCCTGTACAAATTCTGTCCTCTCTTGAAGAAGAAAATCTTGCCCTATTTCTATCATTGGTAGAGGAATTAAAGTTGTGATCTTGAAATCTGGAATTTTAGCTTTAATCTTATCTCAATAGTATTCCCAGAACTTGAATTCATCAAGAGACCACCAATTGTTTTGGGGCTTTAGAAAGCCTTTCCTTATTTTCTTGGGCTGTTTCTTATTATTGACCTCTGAAAACATTTAATGGAGAGTATATAAGCCTATAAAAATTCATAATATACTATAGAATTTTAAATAGCTTTACGTGTTATTAGAATATTAGTTGACACTTCCCAGCCATTTCCATATAGTACTGTCTTTACTCTGGCCATCTTCCTCAACTCCCTTCTATAAGCACTTGGAATCTGTGTCCCTGGGCTCTGTTACATTGTTAGTTAGCTTTTCTCTTGACTTCCTTGAAACTAAGTCTCCATGTCTCTTTCCAATCATGTCCCCACTATTCCACAAACACCTATACCACTTCTCTTTCTAATTACTTTTTATGTGTTATTATTCTCCACTAAAATCTATATTCCTTAGGGACAGGGCCTTTTTTGTATTCATATCTCCCGCAGTCAAAACAGTGTCTAGAATATCTTTAATCACTAATTAAATACATTGTTATATAATATGATGTTTTATAATATGAATATATAGGTGTATTTATTTATATGTGTATCTATCTATTTATCTTTCTATCATTTATTCATCTATCTTCCCAACTATGTGGTATAGTAAATACAGTGCTGGACCTCAAGTCAGGAAGGTTCATCTTGCTGAGATCAAATCTAGACTCAGGCACTTACTAGCTATGTGACTCTGGGCAAGTCACCTTAACTCTCTTTGATTCAGTTTCCTCATTTGTTAAATGAGCTGGAGAAGGACACGTCAACCATTCGGTTTTTTTTTTGCCAAGAAAACAGCAAATGGAGTTATGAAGAGTAGTGAATGATTAAAACAAACAAGCAACAAAAATCTACCCATTACATTAAATCTACACTATGCATGAAGTAGAAGAATTTGTTCCCTTTTCCAGCCCATTTTTTATAGTATCAGGGTATAAACAGACATCATGAAATGTTAATTAGTTAATAAGTTAGCACCCTGATATCCCTTTTCATTTATGAATACCTATCTTACTAATTGAGGCAAAGAAGAATGTTGCCAGTGATTGTTCATACCCCTGGGGGATTCTTCAATTTTCATTTAGTTTTAAGCATAGAAGCAGGAGACATGAATTGGGAAACAATCCAGCTATTCACGTGTAGAAAAACATAAGGAGATTTTTTTTTTCTTTTCTCCTCCTCCATCTGCCAAGATATCTAATAAGGGAATTACTTGATCAGAGGAAGGCATCCCACATTTTTTTTTTTTTTTTTTTGAAATTCAGTCTCAGAGAGTTTAAGGAAGAGTTAGAGGAGAAGAAACAATTTCCAGGAAAACATGGATAGAGATGTAAGAGAGACAGCAGCTTCAAAAAATGAGACATACTAAACTCAAAACAGAGTTAATCCTGGTAAGATCTAGAAATACAGAGAGGATTGGATGAGGAGAAAGAATGGCTTCCAGTGCCCTATAGTTCTTAAGTTAGAAGTTGTCTTGGCCACTTGTTGCATATGCTCCCTCTGTGTATACTGAACCACTAATATACTCAAAGTTTTTGCCCATATTCCCCATTATTGGCATCTGTATTAAAGGAAGAAAATACTTCAGGTTTTCATTAAGTAAAGGATGTCTTATAATTATTATTCTATTATTTCACCTTAATAAATGTTTTTGCTAACAGTTATTTGTGTCCAGTGGCTAATTGTTTATTGGAAACATACAAATTAGAATGATTTCCAGATTTAGAAATAGTTAACCTCAGGGACTCCCTAGAACCACAAGTAGCAATCATTTTTTGGGGACCTAACATTACAACAGAGAATACTCTAGAGAGAATGCCATGTAGAAATAGAAGAAGAGAACTAGAAAACGATGGATAGTTATTTTAAATTAGTGTTCAGAACAGGCATGAAGATGAGCTTTTAAAAAAGTCTATTGCATTTTATTTTGCCTACCAAATCTTCTCTCTTTCTGTGTTTTTCTCCATATTTATTTATACATATGTGTGTATATACTTTTTTATTTTTTGTCTAACAAAAATCTATTTGTCTGCCCCAATCTTCCTCTGCTATTAAAAAAAAGAAAAAAGCAAACCTTATGACTAATGTATAATAAAGCATATATATGCATCTTCAATATTTAAAGTCAAATAAATCCCTTAATGGTCAGATTCAAAAATACATGTTTCATTTTATATCTTTGAGCCCCCCACCTATCTGTCAGGGGATGGGGAGCATGCTTCATCACTGATCCTGTGGAATTTTGATTATTTATTATTTTGATTAGAGTTCTTATGTTTTTCCATTTATTTTTAAGTAGTAAAGTCCATATATTCCCCCATCAGAAATGCAAGTCATCTTCATATGAATTTGGCAGAAGGGAAGAGAGAAAAGGATATAGAAAGATAGAAAAGGGAAAATTTAAAGCAAAAAGAGGAGCAATGAAGATCAAAGGGAAGAAAAGTGCAGAGAATAGAGGATGTCAAGAGAAGGGGCCAGAGAAAGACGAAAAAAGAAAATAAATATAGAAAAAAGGAGGGAGGAAAGAGAAAAAAGGAAAGAAGGAAGGCAGAGAGGAGAGGGGATATTGAAGTAGGAAAGTGCCAGACTTAGGAAGGTCTAAATACTAGCATAAGAGTTAGAACTTGATTCTCTAAGAGATCTGTACTGATTAACCAAGCGAATAATAATATTAAAGGTGTCAGAGAAAGTGAATATAACTACAATATAAGGAATTTATTGGAAAAGAGAAAGACCAGAGGGAGAATATTCACTCTGTTTCAGTTCAATTCAATAAACATTTAGTAAACACTAACTCCCTCCCGGAAAGAAATGGCATGATATAATGGATAGAGAGCAGGTCTTGATGCCAAGAAGACTTGGATGTAAGTCATACATCTGATATATTCTCTTTGTACGAAAACCCCAGGCAAGTCATTTAAAATCTCATTGCGCTAGGTAACTATATAAGACTATTAGTTTTAGAGAAGGTATTGCCCTGTATTAATCAATGGAGATTCTTTCCTTAGAAGTTCTTATACCAATTAAAGCACAATCCTAGGCCCTGAGTTCTTTTGTTTTTTGCTGGGTAATAAAAGCACAAAAGCATGTTTATCCAGAAAGCTACAGAATTAATCCAGCTGTATAGAGTTAAGTGTCTTAAATTTTGGAGTGGCAGTGAGATGGAAGAAAAAGAATGGATGCAAGAGATATGGGAAAACTAGAGCAAATATTATTTAGTGAAAGATTGGATAGACATGATGGGGATAGAAAAAGAATAAAAATGATCCTGAGGTTTTGAATCCAGATAATTTATAAAACTTTAGTTTGATATTAGACATGCTAGTCACTCTCTCATTTTGTCACCCATGTTGTCTTAATTAGAATGTAAGCATGGAAGGGTAGGCACTATATCTTTAACTTATTTTTTTTTTTTTATTTGCCACATCATCCAGCATAGTAATAAACTCAGAAGAGATGTTTAATAAAAACTTATTAATTGATTGAATATTTTCTCTGATGGACAATATATTCTACAAATCAAGATACTTGCTTTTACAAACTAAGTGGACAAGATTAACTAGAGGAGCCTGGGATAAAAAAAAAAAATCAAAAACAATTTTCCATTGCTCAGAATATAAAGTCAGGGCAGAAGACTGTCTTTAAAAGATACATTCAGTTATTTCTGTTTCAGAAATCATCAGCTAATTGTCAACTTATTGCTACCTGGTGTCTTATTTGCACAGCAACATTCCATGAGATATTCTTTTTTCCCAAAGATGAAGCCTTTCAATTCCATTCACTATCACTTAAGAAAAGGTCTTGACTGCCAAAACAATATTACTGCATTCTTAAGGAAATTAGCATTACAGTTACCAACATAAATACTGTCTGTCACCATCAAAAAGATGAGATTTATCTACTAACTTATTGGAACAAGAATTCAGCTACACTGATGCCACCAGATGGAGACAATCTGTCCTGCTCAATCTGTGAAGAACAGTATCAATGTTCCATATGTTGATTTATGGATACCAAGTGCCACATCGCCTAAAGAGAAAGGCCAAGGCCTGCCAATCATGGCAATTGTTGTAAAGCAAAAGGGCAAGAATTCATGGCTTTATGCACTGAAAAAAGTGTTATCTTTCCTTCAATGAAGAGGTCAAGAAGCTTTATTCAAAGCCTTCTTGACAAGAGGTTTTTGGAAATTCCACAAACTTCTGTAAGTTCCCATCCAAAGTTATAGGCAATAAATACAGAAAATAAGTTTTCCATTGTTTTATGTTATTTGCTTTCTGAATAATTTACTTTCAGATGATCATTTTGTTATTTATCAAAGTCTTAATTAATTCTTTATTAGATAAATAAATAAGGTTATAGAACCATAGCTAGATAACTAGAGGAAGTTTCTGAAATTCTATGATGCAACATCCTTACCTACAGATGAGGAAACTGAGGCACAGAGAGATTAATTGAATTGCTAAAAGGCACTGAGGTAATAAATATCTCAGGTGAGATCTGAGCTCATGACCTCTAACTCTAGATCCAGTATTCTTTGTATTGTACCTTGTTTGAAACAAACTGCTTGGTCAATTAATACTCAAGTCCAGGTTGTGGAAGCTAAATAAATAAAATCATGGGAATACATGATTGAAATGATATTGTACATGCTTATAGGAAGTTCACAGGAGTTAAGATCTGAACAAAGAAAAAAAATAATGAACAAGAGAGTATATGATGAAATATAATTATGTGATTCTGATAATTAAAGAACAAAATGATATTGAACAAAGAAATGACTTTTGCATAGAAAATAAATATATTTGCTTTAGGCTCAACTGATCTAAAAGACTTCCTAGAATAGATGAGGAATTTTGTTTGTTTTGTTCTCTTGGTGTATTTCTTTTGTTTTTTTTTTTTTTAACTGTTTTGTTTCCATTTTCTAACATTTTGTTTTTTCTTCTTAATTAATATTATGATATTTCTGAGCATGTCTTTATTATTTGATAGAGATAGGAATTAGTATTTCATTAGTATAGGGAACAAGATAAGGAAGCTCCCTTTATCCATCTGTTTATCATCTTTTATTTGATTGATCAGTGTTCTCTGCGAGTTGTTTTATACATTAAGAGGTGAGGCAACTTAATCATGATTACATAGTCAATGAGAGGCTAGACTTCCTGATTTTCCACGTTTTATTTCTATTGGTCTTCCTGTCATACTGAGCATTCTGGTAACAGAGTACGTAGAGTACTAGACTAGGACTTAGAACAACTGAGTTGACATCTTATTTTGCTACTTATTATTCATGTAATCCTGGATGAGTGATTTACTCTTTCAGCCTCAGTTTTAACATCTGTAAAGTTGGAATATTACTTCAAAAAGATTGTTGGGAGAATCAAATGGACAATATATATATAAAAATAAAGTGCTTAATAAACTTAAAAGTGTCACTCTAATTGAAATATTACAAGGAATAAATTCACATTAATGATCAAATGGAAGTATTTTAATGTTAAATTATTTGAAATCTGTTTCTATTATTTCCATAAACTATAAATAAAGACAAGTACTCAAATATGTAACCAAATCAGGTACTAATGAAATGGCTTCTGATTAATAATTTCAAATCTGTAATGTAAAATTACTTTGGAGATTGTTTGCTTTCATAGATTTACCACATGAGCTAAAATTGGGAGAAGACCTGGACCTGACATTATATTCCATGAAAAAAAAATCCTTTAACCACGGCATTTTGTCTACAATTTATAGTCTAGATAGTAGTGGCTATCAAACCATGGTCTGTGGACCTCTTAAGGTCTTCAAAATTCCCCCGGAGAATCAGATGGAAGAAGATTTTCATGGTAATACTAAGATGTCATTTGCCTATTAAAATATTCTTCCCTGTTCTAATTACCCATCTGTGTGAACCTGAATTTTCTTTATATGCTTTAATCAAAACACATATTCTAATAGATTGGATAAAGAAATAGATATGAGGATATAGTTGTGTCTTATTAACCAGACATTTAAGATATTTACATAAATGAATAACGATGCCTCTCCTGTTTCATATTTTGTTTTGGAAATTAAATTAATTTTTTATTGAAATATTATTACTATTTAACTTAATTACTAATAGAGAAAATATTGATTGATATAATAACATACAAGCAAAAGCACTTTGGGGTACTCAAAATTTTTAAGAGTAAAGAGGTCCCTGAGACAAAAAAGTTTGAGAATCCTGACCTAGACTACTAAAAGTTCAGTTACACAGCCAATACGGTGAGAAGGACAACCAAATTGGTTTGATGGGCAGCCCTCCATCCACAATGACATGATGTTTAATATAGTAGGTAATAAGAAATTTATACATACTGCTTTTATCTACTTTTATCTATGAATTAATGGAAGTTAAAATGAAATATCTTCAGTAGTCTTAGTAAACTGCAAGATTTAGTTATTAGCATATGTACCTGAGAAATTTCCCCTCTAAAAATACCACAATCAACTTTTTTTTTTTAAACAATTTTAAAATGACTGTCAGAAGAGATTCAGTTCTTATCAGAATTTAGAATCTTATAATGGTAGGCAATCAGCTACAGCTATGGTGTCAGTCCTTAAATGATGGATCTCAGCCAGATTAAAATAATTGTTGCAGAGGCAGAAACTGAAGTCTCAGGATTAAAGTTAATATAGCTACTTTAGTCAATTTCATTCAATTTTGATGTAACATTTATTTATTAAGTGTCTTCCTGGTAGGAACTGGCAGTACAAGAGAGGAATAACATGCTTTGCTCTCAAGGAGAGCTTGATAGATTATAAAAACTACCAGCAGTTTGGAAACATGTATAGAAACAACTGCTACAGGAAAGAAGGTCCTAAGATCAAGTTTCATATGAAATGCCAAGAGAAGTTTGTCAAGGTAGAGTTGACTTTCAGTTAAAAGGATCAGATTAGAACAATAATGATAAAACTAATATTAATGATAATTCACATATTATTTTTGACATTTGCCTTGCTTGTGGAATGAAGAAACAGAGATTTTAGGAATTTTAAGTAATTTCCTGTGATTATATTGTAATGTAAATGTCTGAGGCACAATTCCCACTTAGGTTCTAGATATCAAGTCTGGTGTTCTATAAGCAATGCCACCTGAGTTGCTGTTGGAAGAAAAAAGAAACTTCAAGATAACTTTGTGAGAAAGAGAGACTTTCCCCCCAGGAATCTGGATGGGCAAAGGCATAATTATGGGAGAGGACAAGATAATGAGGAGTTGGATTGGATAGCCAGAGAGGTCTTTTCCAACTCTGAGATTCTGTGATTACAAGTTTGTTTTAAAGATGGATTTTCATTTGCAGCATATATTACTTGCGGTGAAAATCAGTCAGTTGATAAACACTTATTAAGTACCCAATATGTGCTAGAAATTGTCTTATGCACCCAGAATACAAAGAAAAACAAAATACAGTCCTGGCTCTTGAGGAGCTCCCAATGTAATATGTGGCAAGCAGCACAAAAACCAGTATGTACAAATAAAATATATACAAAATAAATTGGATCTAATCAACAAAAAGAAGGCACTGGAGTTAAAGAAAATTGGTAAAAATTTCTTTTAGAAGATATAATGCTGGAGAAATTGAGGCAAGATTAGAGAGTTTTTAATATTTTATTTGAAAGGGAGAAATTTACTGGGATCAAATGGATCCATGGTTTGGTGCCAGGGCTGAATGAGACTATCGTCTCCAAGAATCCAAGACAAAATTCTTTTATAGAGTAACAAGAATGATGACATAATGGGGGAGGCACCTGGATGGGGATGACCTAATGGGGTGAGGCACCTAGAATGACATAATGGAGAGAGGTACCAGGAAAGGTGCCTGATATTCTGATGATGTTTAAGAGATAAGACCTTTATCCTATCAAACATTTAGAGGGAATGATTATAGCCTGAGATCTTGGGGCAGAATAAATGAGGTAGGACAATTAAGGAAACTGGGTCAGGACATTAAAAGGGAACTGTGGTACAACAAAGATAGGATTTCAGGTTGGACCTGAAGGTGTAGTATTCGTCTCTAAAATATAAAGTTCTCTGGAAGCAGGTTTCCTGAAGGGCTTCTGGGAGCAGCTTTAGTTTCAGTGCAGGGTAATCACCCCAAATGCAGTCAGGAGTTAAAGTCCAAATCCTTTATTGTTTCCTTCAAAGTCTTGTCTCTTTCCTGGGGCCCGGGTAGCTTTCTTAGAGGCCTATCTCTCGCCTTGGTTCCTAGAGCTCCTGCCACTAGTCCTTTGCCTCTGACAGCTTCTGCCTCTAGCTTCCTCCGAATGAGCTTCTAGTGGGCTTGTATGTCTGGCCCTGACAGCTTCTTGCTTGTATGCTGCAGTACACTGAGTATATGCCAATAATTATATCACTAGGAAACCATTATTTGTTGTAAGATTAGATCAATGCTAAACTAGATTTAACCACTGTCTCCTCACTTCCACTTAGTATCTTGTTTCGAGTTCTGGCCCATAACATCTTCTTGTAAGATCAGATCAATCATACTGAACCATGCTAAATTAGATAATTATTGTCTCTATCAATTCCACTGTCTATCACCTTATAAAAATCCTAACATGAGGGAAGTCATAGAAACAAAGTTTCTAAGGAGGGAGAACATTCTAAGCAGAGGGGAAAAAAAAAAAAAAAAACGGAAGAAAATTTCCCAAATAAAAATCTTAGCATGCAGGAATATCATCTTTAGTAGAAATGGATATCAATAGGAAATAGTGAGGTATACCTTCATTTGAACTCTGCTAATCCCACTCTTCTTAGCAATACAGGTCTATTAGTAGCTCAAACATGCAACAAACTATGTACTTTGATATAAAAGCCGCATCTACTCAGGGATTAAACTTTTCTAGAGTTTTAGACAAAAAGCTGGCATGATACAAATAGGAAGCCACTTCATCACCTGAAAGAGAAAGCAATGTGATAGTCTGAACAATTAAAATAAGGACATTTCTGAGATGTCCAAAAAGGAATGAGAAAAGAATGATAAGAAGCCAGGAACTGGATTTTGTGCTATTACAAACAAGTGTTTGGGGAGAGTAGTAATTCCTTAAAGATTAGTTGAAAATCTATTTGTTTCCTCATTTCTCCAGATTTGTCTTGTTATCTTCTATGCTTTGAATGCTCTTCTCCTAATCTCACTCCATCTAAAATACATTTTACCCTTCTGACTTCGTAGTCTTTTGAATGTCTTCAAAAATTGACATATTTCATTTTCTGTTCATCATTACTCATTCTTTTTACTTCCTAGTGTGATGACATCTTATAGGATTTTAAAATTCATGTATATGATTCTTCTAATTACTCAACTACACAATCCCTCAATCTCAACTCCAGTATTTAGCCACAGACTACTTTAAACATATTAACACATATATTAAACTTCGAAATTCTAACATCCAACTAAAAACCTTTACTTCTTCCTCTGAAGAAACCTAATATAAGCATGAATAACATTCAATGAACCTATCAATTTACAACATGATCCCTATTATATTGACTTCATCCCATTTTCTCAATACATTTTCATCAAGTGTCTTTTGATCCCAATTTGATATCTCTATTACATTAATAATACCTTTCCACTCCTTATTTACAAACATGATTATGTCATTGTTCAGATAAAAAAAAATTAAATGTTTCCCACACAGTGCCAAGAAAAAAAAATCAAAGTTCTTTGCCTCTGATTCAGTAACATCTTTGTTTAGAACTCTGTTGCCTTTTCAATTTATTTGATTTCTATATTCTGATTGATAATATTTATTTCCTCAAGCTACATTTAGAGTAATCAGCTTATTTAGAACCATCTAACTGGTAGAAACCTTCTTGAGGGACTTGTTGCTACATAGTTATAAAAGTGATAATTTTTTATTCTTTAAACTTAATTTCCATGATACAAAGTACTTATAGCAAACAAACACATATTGAACTTTATATGTATACACATTTGTATTTCTTATTTAGACTTTTAGGATGCTTCTGTTTTAGGATGACACCTATAGTTAAATTTAGACATCCAGGTAACTATCTAGAGAATGAAACATAAATTAGAGCATTCAGAAGAGATATGAATTTGAAAAGGAATGATTTGGTTGGGCTCTATAGTGTAATGGCTTACAAGATTCATAGGTAAATTTTCCTCTTCTTTGTGGTAATATTGCATTGTATCCAATTCTTTATAGGGGATGTTCATGGAGAATGCACCTCAGGTATACAAATTTGTTGATTTCTTTTCAGTGGTACTCATTTATTTTTGGTGTCCTCCTATCATCCAACTCTCACCCGTGTATCCAAGAAACTGTCACATGCACAGAGCTAACATAGTTTTGGAAGATGAGCTAAACTAGGTTGAGGGTTACTAACAAGTCTCAAACTTGTCAGTGGGTTAGAGGAATATATACCCTATCATATGTAGACCTTCCTTGATGGAATAGATAACAATGAACAATTTTTTCCAATGGCTATGAACTCATCTGAAACAGGCACAGTGGGGTGCTTAAAGCTTGGTCAGACATAGAAGTTGCCAAGGTCATCCACTGCATACTAAGTCATTGCTAATTATAGTGACATTTGTCTTCCTCTGCATTTTAATGACTCTATAAGAGAGAGTAATATTGGAATCTTTACAAACTGCTAAACTCATTAGAGTTGATAGATTATTGATCTGATCTTACAAGAAGATGTTTTGGGCCAGAACTTGAAACAAAGTACTAAGTAGAACTAATTAATACAATGCTTGTGTTTACACCTTCACTCATTGGAATTCACAAGTATGGGAGATTCACAAAGTAAACTTTGTAACTTTGTGAATTCATACCTCCCTTGAAGCTCTTAGGACCAGAGATCACTATGGGAAAAACCCATAATCCCTCTCTCTTCATCACACAATTCCTCTCTCTCATATAAAACAGACAGAGGCTCTTGGGGAGACTTGAGTTGAAGATTGAGAAGGCTCTCTCAGAGACACAACCAGATTCATCTTCATGTAGCATCACTGTGGTGGCTGGGCTCCTGCACTTCCCCCACTGAGACCAAGCTGGTCTGAAAGACTCGCCAGAAAGCTAGCTGAGCCCCAAGTGAAGGAGACAAGAGATTCTTTCCATTTTCCACTTGGCTGGCTGGAGGACTGAAGGACAAACCTTTGCATTTGAAGACAATCGGAGGGAGCTCTTGGAACCAGGCAGTTTACCTATCTAATTCCCTTCCATTTATCACTTCTGGGATTTCTCCTCATCATCTGGCAATTACTTTGGAGCTGTTTGCACTGGACACTGCTCTGTTGGGTTAAAAGGCCTGTATTCTTCCCAACTGTAATCCTGATTGCTTTTCTGTTGGTTGATGGCATCAGAGTCCTGAATTTCTAAAGTCTCTCTGGGTGTAACCTCAGCTGCTATCATATCCTACCTGTCCTTTGAGTGATACTTTGGAGCTGGGTCCTGCCTCTCATTTCTCTGAGTCAATCTACATTCAGAGACCCAATGGGGTCATGAGATGTGGAATGACCTAATTCCTCCTGCTGTGAAATATCATACTCAGAATTGTAATTAACTCCATTCTCATCTGATTCGTCCTCCTTTTCACCTAATAAAGTTGGCACTTCTCCCTCCTGCACTTTCTTTTTCTTCATTCTAACACTTAAATAACTTCTTATAGCCAATTGTATTAAATTATATGTATTAATTATGTCTTTGGAAATTGATTTAGGTCCATTTCTATTATAAAAAAAAGATCCTCTCTTTCTAATGTCCACTGCATTGAGTTTGAATTAGATCTGCAGTATTCACCCAGTTTTTCTCCTATTAATTTCCACTCGTCTAAATCCAATTCCTTTTCTGTAGAGAACCAAGGACATATGTACTTAACAATTTCTAAAAGTTCAGTGATCTGCTCCAAAATTATAATCAAACCTTGGCTTTCCATAACTTTGACAATGCTCTCTAAACATTTTCCTTGAACAGAAACAGGCTGTTTTCTAAATATCTGTCCCATCTTAGCTGAAATTCTACTAACTCTTTTAACAAAATTTCTTTGTTGTACTCACCCTAATTTCTAGGTTGAAGAGACTTTTCCACTGGATCAGGATCAGAGGCTTTTCCACTGAAATCCACTGAGGGGTCTGTCAGCCCCACATTGGGCACCAAAATGTTGTGTTCTTTTCTCTTCTTTACAATAATATAAAAATGGTTCTTCTCTGGGAGCGAAAGCAGGTTTCTTGGGGGAGGTTTTCTGGAGGCAGTCTTAGTATCAGTTCAGATCAATAATTATCCCAAAACGCAGCCAGGTGATAAAAGTTCAGATCTTTTATTGCCTCCAATATAGCCCGGTTAGTTGAGAGGCCTATCTCTCTGCTTGGTTCCAAGAACTCTTGATGCTTTGTCCTTTGCTTCTGCCTCTGCTTTCTTCAGCCTCCAGAGCCAGCACCAAGTTGAATCTGTCTTGCCTCTGAGAGAGACTTTTCAATCTTCAGCTGAATTCTCGATTCATAGCTTCTTCCTCTGAAAACTCTTTTGACTAGCCCTTTTGAAGCTCTATTTATTCGAGAGAGAGGAATTGTGGGATGCAAGAGAGAGGGGTTATGGGTTTCTCCCATAGTGCTCTCTGGCCCTAAGAGCTTCAAGGGAGGTGTGAATTCACAAAGTTACATAGTTAACTTTGTGAATCTCCCATATTTGTGAATTCCAATGAGTAAAGGTGTAAACACAAGCATTGTATCAATTAGTTCTACTTAGTACCTTGTTTCAGGTTCTGGCCCAAAACATAAACTCTAATGAGTTAGCAGTTTGTAAAGATTCCAACATCTCCCCCTTTCTTTTGTTTTAGAACATAGGATGGTCATGACCTCCCTGACTTCTCAAAGAGGTGAGAACCCCCCAAAAAAGATGATCACTCCTTCCATGACACCTCAGGAAGGGAGATGAAAACACCAAAGGAAATAGGAAGTCAAATCAGATTAGCAGGTTTCTGAAGGGGCTCACTTGAAATAGGTACACATAAATCCATCAATATGGACCAGAACTTGAAACAGACATACATCGTATACATAAATCCATCAATATGGTAGACATTACACATAATTTATATAAGCACATAATCAATATAATACAGGCTAGTAGTAATGTAACAAATAACATGAATCAACCTGAAAATTTACACATGTCCATAAGTCCTAGAAATAGTCCAAAAGGATTTAATTGTCCATTAGTTCATGTGCCAGGAATCCAATAGTTTCTGTAAGCTCTGAAGTACTGCAAAAGTCTCATCAACATTTTTTCATCTCAAGGAATCCAATGATTTTTGCTGGTTTTTCAAGAACTAAAACAGTCTCATCTTGTGTTAGGAAATCCAATGATTCCTGAAGATTTTAAAAGTCCTTTTAACAGTCTCATTGTCAGCCATGTTCTTTCAGTGTCAAATGCTTCTTAAATCTCCTTTGTTTTGAAGTTTTTCTCTTTTTCTATTTCATCTCAGGAAATCCATTGATTGTTGCTGGTTTTTCAGGAACTGAAAGCTGAAGATTTTAAAGTTCTTTTGACAGTCTCATTGTCAGCCATCTGTGTAAATATAAGCAGACCCTCTTCCCCAAGCAGTTAGCAGTTTGTAAAGAATTCAACAGAGTAAGGCTGATGATCTCACTTAAATCCAATTAATGCACAATTCAAAACACCACCCAATGATGTCCTTGGTCCTATTTGATAATGGAGGATGAATAATAGCAATGACAAAAAACATTTCTCACTATTTAAAGATATATAGCATGTATTGATTCTATATAAGTGTCCTTTTGGTCATATGGTTATAGAAGTGATTTTCAGTAAATTTTCTGTTTTCTGAGTGGTAATAGTTGATTCTTTAGCTAAATAATAGGCACTCTAAGGAAGTGTAATAATTCAATGTATATTGGACATTATATGTTGACCTGTTATAACATATCTGAACAGACATTGTTTACATAGATCTCTATTTTCCTGGTTATAGTATTTGTATACTTCAGCTAGTTTTAGAACAAGCTAAATATGCATAAAAACCCAAGAAGAAATTTGAGCCTTTTAGGTAGATTTGTTGATGTTATATAGTTGTTTTTGATCTATAATGATTTTAATGGTAAATTCCTTCGGGCAGATTGGAATCATTAAAATTTAATCCAGAGACCTAAAATTAACTAAATGAATGAGTAAATGGACTTATGAAAAAAACGTTTATTAAACTTTCATTATTAAACTATGTACCTTATTTGGTAATAGTGATACAGACACAAAGACAAAGGCTATATGTGAATCTAGCAGTTCATCTACCAATCAAATCCTGGCCCCTTTCTGATATCTTGCTTATTAAATGGAATGAAATAGCAGCACAGAGGAGAGATGTTGTAGAGAATTATACTCCTCTTTCTCAAGGGAACCATAGTGCAGAAAGGTGTGGCAAGAGATAATGGGATTTGAGTTTTATTGCTTAGTCTTCTTCATTTTTTTCTTTTAAGTTACTATTTAACCACTATTTTATTATGACATATTATTGAAAGAAAACAAATAAACAAACAATAGTCTCTTGAAAAAAAAAGAGGCACAGAAGTATTGTCATCATTAAAGTGTATTAAAGTTGAATTAGACTTTCTAAGTTTTGAAATAGCTGGGAAGAGAAGAGGAGTTAGCAACCCAAATTATATTTGTAGTAGGTGCCTAATAAATTACTTGTGCACATGAATGGGATAAATTGAGCTGTGATCTCTGTGTCTTTGGACAAGTTAATTATGAAGTTTCTTTCTAGCCAGGAGTAGAAGTGAAGAAAATAGATATTTGTATGGTGTCTACTGTGTGTCAAGCACTATGCTTTGCAAAGAGCTTTGGAAATATTATCTCATTTGATCCTCACCACATTCCAGGTAGATACCTATTTTAGGGTAGAGAACTGATACAAAAAAAAATGATTGGGTGGCTTGCCCAAGTTTACACATCCAGCAAGTATTTGAGATTGGGGATTTTAAGCTTAGCTCTCTATACACTGCCCTACCTAGCTGCTTAGGTGAGAAAGCAGATAACAAAAAAAAAAAAAAAAAGATTGAAATTTAGGTGTTACATTAGAGTGGAATAACTACATACTACTTCAATTTATATGCATGGAAAATGTTCACTTGACTCAGAATTCTCTGAAGATAGTGATCCTGGAAAATTGCTTGCCACATAAAGAGTTTTATAAATATTTTGGATGATTATTAATAGAGTATGATAAGCATGGATAAAATTGAACAAAACATAAAGTGCTGAAGATGAGATTCTTGCTCTGAAGAGCTTGTGATCTAAATTAAATGATGACAGAAAGATAGATACATATAATATAAGAAAGAAAAGCCCTATGATTGAGTTTCAGTAAAGTTATAATAAATTGAGAATGGTCTCCATATCACATGAGAGTCTTGTAGATCATCAACATATATCCAGAGTACTGTGAAAAAGAGAGGCATCCTCATTTAGAAAAGAGTTGGAAAATGGCTAAGAAATTAGGTGAAATGAATGGGAATCAATTGTTTAAAAGGCAAAAGCTCTACCCAGAAGAAAAGGATATGTTAGATCATTCCATTAAAGAAAACTGTGTTTTTTTCTTTCAGTTAATCAGTCACAAGAGGTAACTTACATATTGGAAAAGATACAGAATATGAAGTAGAGGTTGGTAAAACTAAAGAAAACTTTTAACTTAAATAGTTAAGCTAAATCATCTTTACAATAAAGCTTAATTAAAAAACAACAACAACAACAATATTAACACTTCCTTTCCATTAACCATAGCCCAATAGAAGCCTCCTTTATGACAAAGAAGTATAGATGAGTGAAATAAATTGGCAAAGAAGTCAGGTTTGAAGGTATTTGCCTCATTGAGCAGCCATAGTCCACTTACTTTATACCACAAGAGAGATTAGAGACATCATGGTACTTTGGAGCATTCTGGGTCTTTAATCAGAGGCCCTGGGTTGAAATCTTGTCTCAAATGCTTAAGATCTGGATCTTGGCCAAATCACTTCTAACTTCTATCCATTGGTTTCTGTATTTATAAGATGAAGGAGTAGAATTATTTTGTGTTAGGTTCTGTCCAAATCTAAATCTATGATCTCTAATCTTTGGGCATCCATTATTTGGAGTCAAGATACTCTTAAACTTATTTCAATTTTCCTAAGCACATGAATTCCAAGAACTTTTCCAGGTCTACCTTTCTATTATTTTAATTGTACATATTAGAAGGGCACATTTTACCTGCTCATATCCCTGAGATAAGAGAACAGATAGAAGCCACCTAAGAAAGATGAGTTCTCCAAATTACTATTAATGAGCCAATAATGTGTTGTGGTACATTCAGGGGAGAGATGATAGAGGCTATTTTGTACATATCCATGTAGCATTTATGCTGGATAGGGCAGCCATAGCATTCTCTTTGTGTTTATCTTGTTTAATCATTGTCACATTTCATCATTTGTTGTTTTATTGCCCCAACTCACTGGCTCCTTTCTGATTTTTTACTTTTATTACATTAATATTCTGATGTAGAATCATGGGATTACATTAAAACAGGAATGCTACTTATAAGTCATCTAGTTAAATTTCTTACTTTATAAATGAAGAAGCTAAGGCCCTGATAATTTAAATTTGGAAGAGCAGAAAGAGTACTGATTTGGAGTTAACAGTTTTGAATTTCAAATCTTATTTTTGGCACTTACTGTGTGTTTGGGGTCCTATCCAAGTCACTTAACTCCTCTGAACTTCATTTCTCATTTGAAAAATGAGCAGTTTAGATACTATGATCATGGTCACACAAGCAATTAACACAGAGGTAGAATTTGAACATCATTTCTTTGAATATAAACCTATTGTACTTTAATTGAACCATTCATAGTGCTTCTTCCATAACTCCTCACATATTAGAGCCAATTAATAAATGCTTATTGAATAACTTTTAGAATGATGTTATTTGTGAAAGCTGTAGTCTAATGTTATAATTATGCTTTATGTTTGCAAGTTTAAAGAAAACTTTATAGCTTAAATCCTTAAAATGAGATTCTTCTGGTATGATTATAATTAAATTCCTTTAGGACAGGGATCAAGAACAGCCTTCCTCATATCACTATAGTTAACTGTGCAAGAGCCATGCAATAGTATAGTTCATCTGATTCTAGATCTAACTAAACAAAAGATATGATATTGAAGAAGGAGGAACATAAAGATAAAACAAGGATTAGATTGAATAATTTTAGGAGTGAAAATGCTTAATTATTTTTATCTCAAAGTTCATATAGAAAAACAAAAGGTCAAGAATTTCAAGGGAATTAATGAAAAAAAAAATCAAATGAAGGTGGCCTAGCTGTACCAGATCTAAAATTATATTATAAAGCAGCAGTTACTAAAACCATCTGGTATTGGCTAAGAAATAGACTAGTTAATCAATGGAATAGGTTAGGTTCAAAGGACAAAACAGCCAATAACTTTAATAACATAGTGTTTGGCAAATCCAAAGACCCCAGTTTTTTGGATAAGAACGCATTATTTGACCAAAATTGCTGGGAAAATTGAAAATTGAAAATTTAAAATTAGTATGGCAGAAACTAGGCATTGACCTACACTTAACACCGTACACCAAGATAGGGTCAAAATGGGTTCATGACCTAGACATAAAGAATGAGATTATAAATAAATTGGAAGAGCATAGAATAGTTTACCTCTCAGACCTGTGGAAGAGGGAGGAATTTATGATCAAAGAAAAACTAGAGATCACTATTGACCACAAAATAGAAAATTTTGATTATATCAAATTGAAAAGTTTTTGTACAAACAAAACAAATGACATATGAAAATATGCTCCAAATCATTATTAATCAGAGAAATGCAAATTAAGACAACTCTGAGATACCACTACACACCTGTCAGATTTGCAAGAGTGACAAGGAAAGATAATGCAGAATGTTGGAGGGGGGATGTGGGAAAACAGGGACACTGATACATTGTTGGTGGAATTGGGAACATATCCAGCCATTCTGGAGAGCAATTTGTAAGTATGCTAAAAAAGTTATCAAACTCTGCATAACCTTTGATCCTGCAGTGTTTCTACTGCGCTTATACCCCAAAGAGATACTAAAGAAAGGAAAGGGACCTGTATGTGTCAAAATGTTTGTGGCAGCCCTGTTTGTAGTGGCTAGAAGCTGGAAAATGAATGGATACCCATCAATTGGAGAATGGTTGAGTAAATTGTGGTATATGAACCTTATGGAATATTATTGTTCTGTAAGGAATGACCAGCAGGTCATTCATCCAGCACGATGAATACAGAGAGGACTAGCGAGACTTATATGAACTGATGCTAAGTGAAATGAGCAGAACCAGGACATCATTATATACCTCAACAACGATACTGTTTGAGCATGTATTCTGATGGAAGTAGATCTCTTCAATAAAGAGAGCTAATTCAGTTTCAATTGATCAAGGATGGACAGAAGCATCTATACCCAAATAAATAATACTGGGAAATGAATATAAACTACTTGCATTTTTGTTTTTCTTCCCAAGTTATTTCTACCTTCTGAATTCAATTCTCCCTGTGCAACAAGAAAACTGTTTGGTTCTGCACACATATATTGTATCTAGGATATACTGTAACTTATTCAACCTGTAAAGGACTGCTTGCCATCTGGGGGAGGGGGTGAAGGGAGGGAAGGGAAAAATTGGAACAGAAGTGAGTACAAGGAATAATGCTGTAAAAAATTACCCTGGCATGGGTTCTGTCAATAAAAAGTTATTAAAAAATAAATAAATAAAATGTATTGGTCAACCTTCCATCTGCAGGAAGGGGTGGGGAGAAGGAGGGGAAAAGTTGGAACAAAAGGTCTTGAAATTGTCAATGCTGAAAAACTACTCATGCATATAACTTTCTTTTCTTTTCTTTTTTCTATGCATATATCTTGTAAATAAAAACCTATATTAAAAAAAAAAAGAAAGAAGAGGGGAAGAGTGATAGAAGATAAGATAGTGGGTTGAGTCGGTCAATAAAACCAAAACACTTATTAAGGCCAAAATGTAAAAGCAATTGAGGCAAATTTTCTCTTGATATTTCAAAAATAAGCAAAATTCAATTTTAATAGATTATTCAATATACAGATGATTCTCAGGGAAATGAAATTTCTTTTATTTCTATATAATGCACTGAATCATCCTTCTTGCTCTGGGTAAAAGCTTTATGAAATGCATGGGTCATATGAAAACTCAGTATCTTCAAAACAATCAAGTCCATTTTTCTACTTATAATTTGTACATAGGAATAAACACTTCTTTGAGGCAGAGCAACCTGGGCATTATATATATTCTTATCTATGCCACTTAAGGAGAGTACCGCTGGCTACAATTTTCTGAAATCTGAAAGGAGAATGAAACTATATAGTCTGAATGGTGGATATTCTCAATTCTTTGCCAAATGCAAAAGGAGACAAAAGAGTTTACTGAAGAAAATAACTTACTAAGAATTAAAATGAAAGAAGTAACTCAATGAGACATCACAAATCAGTAAAAAAATCCAAAAAAAAATGAAAAATACAAAAGAATGCAAAATACCTCTTGGGGAAAAAAGAATTGATCTGGAAAATAAGTTTCAGACAGACAATCTAAGAATTATTGGACTGCCTAAAAATCATGATAAAAAAAAAAAAGAAATCATCAAGGAAAACTTCTCTGATGTTCTGAAATCAATGTTAAAACAGCCATTGAAAGAATCCACCAGTTATCCAGAAATTCTTAGGGGAAATTTATATGTCCTGATTTTTACTTGCTTAAAACAGAGCAGATGAATAAACTAAGCATGCAACTAAAAATTAGAAAAAAAAACAAATTAAAAACCCTGAATTAAATACCAAATTTGAAATTCTTAAAAATGGGGATCAATAAAATTGAAAGGAAGGAAACTATAAAATTAATAAACAAAACTAAGACTTGGTTTTATGAAAATAAAAGCAAAATATAGACAATCATTTAGTTAATTTGATTAGAAAAAGGAAAGAAGAAAATCAAATTGCTAGTATCAAAAATTAAAATCATTCCCACTAATGGAGAAGAAATTAGAATAATAATCAGGAACTATTTTGCCCATCTGTATGCCAATAAGTATAATAATTTAAATGCAATGGATGAGTACTTCCAAAAGTATAGATTGTCCAGATTAAGAGAAGAGAGAATAAATTACTTACAAAATTTCATTTTATAAAAAGAAATTGAGCAAGCTTTAATCAACTCACTAAGAAAAAACTTCCAGGACAAAATGGATTTAAAAGTGAATTCTATTAAATATTTAAAGAACTACTTTAATTCCTCTACTGTGCAAACTATTTGGAAAAATAGGGAAAGAAGGAGTCCTACCAAATTCTTTTTGTGACACAGATATTGTGCTGATACTAAGCCAGATAGGGTCAAAACAAAGAAAATCATAGACCAATTTACCTAATAAATATTGATGCAAAAATCTTAAACAAAATATTAGTAAAGAGATTACAGCAAGTCATCCTCAGGATAATACACATGACCAAGTAGCATTCATACCAGTAATGCTGGGCTGGTTCAATATTAGGAAAACTATTAGCATAATTGACTATATCAATAATCAAACTCATAAAAACAATATGATTATCTCAATAGATGCCAAAAAAGCATTTGACAAAATCTGACACCTGTACCTATTAAAAAGAGTAGAGAGTATAGGAATATATAGAGTTTTCCTTAAAATGATCAGTAGCATTTAGGACACTCTAACAAAACACCCTAAACCATCAAACATGAGCCTTAATATTAGTATCCCTAATCTTATTCATCACATCCACAAACCTACTAGGTCTTCTTCCCTACTCCTTTACTCCTATAACACAAGTCTTTTGAAACACGAGCATAGCAATCCCCCTTTGAATGCAAACAGTAATTATAGAATTCCCAACAAATCAAAAGTCTCACTTGCTCACTTTCTACCAAAGGCACACCAACATCCTTAATTCCAATACTAATTGTTATTGAAACAATTAGCCTTTTCATCCAACTACTTGTTTAGCAATAAGACTAACAGCTAATATTAATGCCGGCCTTCTACTTATCCACCTAATTGGATCAGCAACTTTAGCACTTTCTTCTATCAGTGTAACAGTATCATCAATTACCTTTATTATTCTTTTCTTCCTTACTATTCTAGGATTCTTTGTAGCAATGATTCAAGCCTATGTATTCACACTACTAGTAAGCATCTATCTACATGATAACTCTTAATGACCAACCAAAATCATGATTAACCACTTTCTTTATTTTTTATTATTATTTATTTATTATTATTATTTTTAATTTTAATAGCCTTTTATTTACAGGTTATATGTACGGGTAACTTTACAGCATTGACAATTGCTAAACCTCTTGTTCCAATTTTTCCCCTCCTTTCTCCAACCCCCTCCCCCAGATGGCAGGATGACCAGTGGATGTTAAATATATTAAAATATAAATTAGATACACAATAAGTATACATGACCAAATCGTTATTTTGCTGTACAAAAAGAATCAGACTCTGAAATATTGTACAATTAGCCTGTGAAGGAACTCAAAAATGCAGGTGTGCAAAAAAAGAGGGATTGGGAAATCAATGTAATGGTTCTTAGTCATCTCCCAGAGTGCTTTCGCTGGGCATAGCTGGTTCAGTTCATTACTGCTCCATTGGAACTGATTTGGTTCATGTATTGCTGAGGATGGCCGGGTCCATCAGAGTTGGTCATCATATAGTATTGTTTTTGAAGTATATAATGATCTCCTGGCCCTGCTTGTTTCACTTAGCATCAGTTCGTGTAAGTCTCTCCAGGCCTTTCTGAAATCATCCTGTTGGTCTTTTCTTACAGTACAATAATATTCCATAATATTCATATACCGCAATTTATTCAGCCATTCTCCAATTGATGGGCATCCACTCAGTTTC
This sequence comes from Antechinus flavipes, assembly GCF_016432865.1. Classification (NCBI taxonomy): domain Eukaryota; kingdom Metazoa; phylum Chordata; class Mammalia; order Dasyuromorphia; family Dasyuridae; genus Antechinus; species Antechinus flavipes. Next base: position 308,739,592 of record NC_067399.1, on the reverse strand, counting down.
CAGTTTCTAGCCACTACAAAGAGGGCTGCCACAAACATTCCTGTATATACAGATCCCTTTCTCTTCTTTTTGATCTCTTTGGGATATAAGCCCAGTAGTAACACTACCAGATCAAAGGGTATGCACAGTTTGATAACTTTTTGAGCATAGTTCCAAATTGCTCTCCAGAATGGTTGGATGTATTCACAATTCCACCAACAATGTATTAGTGTCCTTGTTTTCCCACATCCTCTCCAACATTCTGCATTATTTTTCCCTGTCATTCTAGCCAGTCTGACAGTTGTGTAGTGGTATCTCAGAGTTGGCTTAATTTGCATTTTCTCTGATTAATAATGACTTGGAGCATCTTTTCATATGGCTAGAAATAGTTTCAATTTCTTCTTCTGAGAATTGTCTGTTCATATCCTTTGACCATTTATCAGTTGGAGAATGGCTTGATTTCTTATAAATTAGAGTCAATTCTCTATATATTTTGGAAACGAGTCCTTTATCAAAACCTTTGAATATAAAAATGTTTTCCCAGTTTGTTGCTTCCCTTGTAATCTTGTCTGCATTAGTTTTGTTTGTACAAAAACTTTTCAGTTTGGTGTAATCAAAATTTTCTATTTTCTGATCAGTAATGATTCGTAGTTCTTCTTTGGTCATAAATCCCTTCCTCTTCCATAGGTCTGAGAGGTAAACTATCTAATTTATTTATAATCTCATTCTTTATGCCTAGGTCATGAACCCACTTTGATCTTATCTTGGTGTATGGTGTTAAGTGTGGGTCGATGCCTAGTTTCTGCCATACTAGTTTCCAATTTTCCCAGCAATTTTTGTCAGACAGTAAGTTCTTATCCCAAAAGCTGGAGTCTTTGGGCTTGTCAAACACTAGGTTGCTATAGTTATTGACTGTTTTGTCCTTTGAACCTAACCTATTCCACTGATCAATTAATCTATTCCTTAGGCAATACCAGATGGTTTTGGTAACTGCTGCTCTATAATATAATTTTAGATCTGGTACAGCTAAGCCACCCTCATTTGATTTTTTTTTTTTCATTAACTCCCTTGAAATTCTTGACCTTTTGTTTTTCCATATGAAGTTTGTTGTTATTTTTTCAAGGTCATTAAAATAGTTTTTTAGGAGTCTGATTGGTATAGTGCTAATCAAATAGATTAGTTTTGGTACTATTGTCATCTTTATTATATTTACTCGCCCTATCCAAGAGCATTGAATATTTTTCCAATTGGTTAGATCAGACTTAATTTGTGTGAAAAGTGTTTTGTAGTTTTGCTCATAAAGTTTCTGATTTTCCCTTGGCTTATAGATTCCTAAGTATTTTATACTATCAATAGTTACTTTAAATGAAATTTCTCTTTGTAACTCTGACTGTTGGATTTTGTTATATATATATATATTATATTATATATATATATATATATATATATATATTATATATGTATGTATACATATATATACATACATATATATGTATACATACATATATATATGTATATATATAAATGCTGATGATTTATATGGGTTTATTTTGTATCCTGCAACTTTGCTAAAATTGTGGATTATTTCTAAGAGCTTTTTTAGTAGAATCTCTGGGGTTCTCTAAATATACCATCATATCATCAGCAAGGAGTGATAATTTGGTTTCCTCATTGCCTACTCAAATTCCTTTAATCTCTTTCTCAACTCTTATTGCCAAAGCTAGAATTTCTAATACAATATTGAATAGTAACGGTGATCGTGGGCAACCTTGTTTCGCTCCTGATCTTATTGGGAATGGTTCCAGTTTATCCCCATTATATATGATGCTTACTGATGGTTTTAAGTAGATGCTGCTGATTATTTTAAGGAAAAGTCCATTTATTCCTATACTCTCAAGTGTTTTTAATAGGAATGGATGTTGGATTTTATCAAATGCTTTTTCTGCATCTATTGAGATGATCATATGATTTTTGTTAGTTTGATTATTGATATAGTTGATTATGCTAATAGTTTTCTTAATATTGAACCAGCTCTGCATTCCTGGTGTAAATCCTACTTGATCATATTGTATTGTCCTGGGGATGATTTTCTGTAGTCTTTTTGCTAATATCTTATTTAAGATTTTAGCATCAATATTCATTAGGGAGATTGGTCTATAATTTTCTTTCTCTGTTTTCAACCTACCTGGTCTAGGTATCAGTACCATGTCTGTGTCATAAAAGGAATTTGGTAGGACTCCTTCATTCCCTATTTATCGAATCATTTATATAGCATTGGGACCAGTTGTTTTTTAAATGTTTGGTAGAAATCACATGTAAATCCATCTGGTCCTGGGGATTTTTTCTTAGGGAGTTGATTAATAGTTTGTTCTGTTTCTTTTTCTGAAATGGGACTATTCAAGCAGTTGTCTTCCTCCTCTGTCAATCTGGGCAGCCTATATTTTTGGACATAGTCATCCATTTCAATTAGGTTATCAAATTTATTGGCATAAAGTTGGGCAAAGTAACTCCTTATTATTTCTCTAATTTCCTCTTCATTGGTGGAAAGTTCTCCCTTTTCATTTTTAAGACTACTAATTTCATTTTCCTCTCTCCTTTTTCTAATCAGATTTACCAAAGGCTTATCTATTTTATTGGCTTTTTCAAAGAACCATCTTTTAGTTGTATTAATTAGTTCAATATTTTTTTTTTTACTTTCAATATTATTAATTTCTCCTTTTAATTTTAGAATTTCAAATTTAGTATTTGATTGGGGGGTTTTAATTTGGTCTTTAAAAATTTTTTTTAGTTGCAATCCCAATTCATTGATCTTCTCTTTCTCTGTTTTATTCAAGTAAGCCTCTAAGGATATAAAATTTCCTTAATTTAAGAACACTAATAAAAACAAAGAGCAAATCAACCCATTTATCCAAGCAATTGCACAACATAATTTTGAAAACTTAAGTTTAGAATACATAAAAGAATACACAAAAAGAAAGGATCTTTTCTGAGACAAAATTTCAGTTAAAAGCAAGAAAGAAGGCTCATTCTTTTCCAAGAAAGTATATTGTAGCAGTATCTTAGGAAACAAGATTCAAAACTGAGATGTGGTTAGAAGCTGCAGAATTTCTCTGGTGCCTTACATATCTCACTCCAGTGAAACTTTGACACAGACTCTATTCTCATTCAGTTTCTCAGAATTTTGTCCAGCCTTTTTTCACCAATGAGTCATATCGTCTTCCATAGATGTAGCTGCATGTAAAATGTCCAAGTATAAATTAAAAATGATGATATTATTTAAACTTATTCACAGATTTTAGTACAAGAATAATTAAAATGCCTTTGATATCAAAGTACAAGAAAGTTAGTAGATATCTACATATTTGATTATGATTAAATTGTGGCATATAAATAAAAAGAATATTACTAAGCCAGACGAAATGATGAATATTCACAATTCAGACAATCTAAAGATACTTTGTCTAAATTGTTGCAAATTCAAAGAAAATTCAAAATGAATGCAAAATAGTAATGGAAAGAAAAACAAAAGAAACTAAAATTTTATTTATAATAATTGAACTTTTCCTCAAAAATGAAAACACAGAAGTGGTAGATTATTATTTGGGGGTCATTGTTCAACTATAAAATTAAAGTTTTTGGTGATTTTTGTTGTTATTTTTTCATCCAGGATGATTTCTAAATTGTGAGCATGAGGGACTGGGAAGCAATGAAGGACAATTTTCTACAGTAGTAAGGAAAGTAAGGAGGAACTGAGGGAGGGGAGATAAATTCTGTTTGGGATATTCTGAGTTTAAAGAGCAAAGAATGGACATTTCTTAATAGCTAGTGCCTAAAATGGTTTGACCAGAGATATTTCAAATCTTCATATAGATATAAATTCAACTCTCTGTCTTCTTGAAGATAGCAAAGGAAAGAACAAATTTCCACCCAGAGCCTGACTTTTCTCCCCTTATAGTGGATAAGTATAAGCCAGATTCTCTGCCATTCAGGACATAATACATAAATATAAACATATATTCATATATTTATATATGTATGAATATTTATGCATATATACATGCATACATTCATATATATACACATATAAATGTATATATACACATATATGCTTTTAAAAGTAATATTTGGCAATAAATCTAGTTCTAACCTCTTCATACAGATTCTGTATGTTTATTTTTAAAGTTTCTTGTATGCAGAAAATTAATTCTTTTGTTTTCTCATCTATTTTATTAGCCTTGTTCATTGTCACTGGAAAATTTATTCCCTCAATATTTAAGTCTATATTTGTTGTCTTTGAATTTGTTCCTACTTAATTGTGTTACATTGATCCCCTCTGTCTTTAAAGTAAGCTTGTATTGTATTATAAAATAAAGCTTGATTGCTTTGATTAGACTTAAGCAAAATTTCAATCATTTATCTTCTTTCCCATTCCCTAGTCTTTTTCTGATTTGTTTGAATACAATTGAATTGTTATTATTTTATCTATGTTTATCTTTACAATTGCCTGTTAATTTATCTAAACTATTTTTATCTTTTTCTGTTCAAGTTCAGATGAATTCAGAATTCTGTTTCCTCATTCTACCTTCCCATTATTAAATCTTTTTTTTTAATGAGTTTTAAATAACTTTGTCACCTTCTTTAGTTCCTTATTCTAAACTAATATACTTAGACAGTTTTTTCTATATGTATTTCAGACAATGTAAGACATTTGGAAGATGATAGTTTTAATTTCTACCTCTTCCATTTATTTATTATATTGCCTGCTCTTCCATTTCCCACCTTTCTTTCTTTTTTTCAGATTTGTCTCCTTATTCTTAAGAGGCTTAGTTCCAGAAATATTGCTTCATAAAGGAAGCAGACATATCTAGTGGCACTACTAAATGGCATATTTAAGTGACATGTTTATGTCTCAATTGCTTTCATGATGTTTTCCTTCTCCAAGTTCCTTAAGTTTCAAATAATGAATCACTATTGGCCAGTGATTTGAATAATTTGATCATTTTTTGTTCTATACTTTTCTAACCTATTAAGGACCATAGAACATAATTTAATGCTTTCTTAAATAAATCAACATCATAATTAGAGTAAATGATGATGCCAAATCATTGGTAAAAATATTTTTTGCAGTTTAAAGAATAAGAGCAATAGATGGTATTGTATTATGTGACATAAGCCCACCTAACATCTTTCCTTTACTATAAACTCTGGATCTCTCAGAAATTTTTGAGAATAATAATGAATCCTGGTTGAGCTTCCATAATTCTAAGAGAATTTAGAATTTTTACAATGAGAGTCTATCAAGGAAGATCACTGAATTTCCTGTGGAGATCTTTCTATATACAATAGGTTCTAATCATGAATAGTTTAGACGTGGATAAGGTCTTTTTGTTTTGTTTACAGACAAGAGACTACATTATATTGCTCTCAAAGACCTTTTTAGTCACAAACCTCATTGTTTTTGTGACTGACAGGCATGTAATATCATAGTTTGGATTGTATCTTTCTTTTCCTTTCATTCCTTCATAATTTGCCTAAATGGCTAAATAAAGAACAAGAAACAACTTGGTAATTCACATCTGGGTTCCATTAATGACTCAATGTATTCACAATTTGTACATAGTGCTTATTTTTTGGTTTCTACTGCATCCTCAGAGTTTCATTCTTTCCAGTCTCTGTTGGGTCAAAAAAAAATTCTTCTCAAAGACCTTCCTATATCTCTTTCCCAGAGTGAAAAAATCAACTGAAAAAAATATCCAAGAAGATTTTTTGAAGAAAAACTCATTTATCCTCTAGATTGCTGTAATTATTAGAGAGGTCACATAGTCAAAAGTGACTATGTATGGTATGAGCATGAGATAAAGGATGAGATAAAAGCATATATAAGTATGAGATTAAAAAATGTGTCTTTAACAATGCAGCTGCTTTTTTTCCCCCTTTGTTTTCCCCTACTGGGACAAAATAAGCATTGTGAATTAAACTTGTGAGTTTTTAAAAATCACTTCCATTTTTCAAGAAAATGAAGTGCTAAGAAAAAGTGAGCTTATTAATGTCATATTTTATCTCATTACCTTGAACTGTAGTCTATTTAAATTTCTGAGTTTCATGCCCTTCCTTCCTTCTCCCACCCCCAGCCATATATACAAAAGATATACTCTGGTGACTGTGTTAATATATCCTAAAGATCAACACATGATGAGCCTGCCTCATTTACCTTCTGACTCTCAAGGGCTTATATTATGTATACCTTATTACAGCTCCTCCTACTGAAGTTCATAATTGGGAAAGACATATCAACTCTTTATCATTTATCTTTCTGTATACCATTTTTCTCTAAGCTACATAGACCAGATTTTGAATATTGAATTGATCTTCCTCCTAAAGGTCAGAACAGAAAGGAAATGGTTGGAATTGGTGGTTCTCTCTTTCTCCTATCAGTACAGGTACCAGTAATAGATGGGAAATACCCAATATACTTATTAGTTAAAGCTTTCTCCATTAGCCAAAAAGCTTTTTTTTTTTTTTTTTTTTTTTTGATGAGTGGTTAGGTAATATAGTCAATAGATAAAGAATCAGTCAATATATCTGGAATCAAGATGATCTACATTTAAATCATTTTTAAATTTACTAATTGTGTGACCATGGTCAAGTCACTTAACAGCTTTTTACCTCAGTTTTAATCAACTGTTAAATAAGCTTAATAATTGTACTTCCTTCTCAGGGTTATTATAAGGATCAAATTAGACAATAATGGTAAAATTCTTAATACAATGTCTGGCATATAGTGCATGCTATAGAAATTCTTAGTCCAGTTCTTCTTTCCTTACTTCCACCCTATCCATTTGAAAGGCATTTCTCTCTTATCAGTCCCTAGTTATGTCTTAATGTTTCATTCTACTCTCTGAAAGTCTAGCACCATTCTTAATAAATTTGCATTTATCCTTTTTCTCTTCTTCAAATATTCAGTTCATCTTCTGACAGTTTCTAGAAACTGCTTAGGAGGCAACATAGCATAGTGGATAAAGCTTACAATCATGAACACGTTTGAATGCCACTTTATGTACTTACTATCTATGTGATTCTGAGCAAGTCATTTAAACTCAGTTTAAACTTCTTTAAAATGTATCTTCTAATACCATCTCCATCATAAATTTGTTATGGAGATTAAATTAGGTAATTTATGTAAGATTTATAGAAAAGCTATTATTTCTATCCTCACAATGAAGTTTTGACCTTCAGTTCTTTCTATTTTAATTATACCCTGTTTCTCTTTCACTTTCTTTTCTTCAAGGATAAAGAAATCAAGGGTCAAAATCACAATAATATTGAAGAAGAAATTAGAGAGAAAAGTGTGGGAGAAATGGATTGATTGGCTGTCCCAGTGCAAGAAACTTCTGTGTTTTGTTTGTTTTGTTTTGTTTTGTTTTAGCAAAGTGCAAGGGTGACCCTACTTGGACATGTTCTTTGTTCCTGATTAGTACTTTCCCCATGACCCTCTTTTTTTCTGGAATCCCTCTCTAAGCATACCTGGAAATTTCCATGCACTATACAACTTTGCTACTTGCCACTTTTTCGTATACAATGTCAGATATAGAACTCCAATCAGTCAGATTAGAAAATAAACAACATTTATAGATCTTTAAGATTTGCAAAGCAGTTCAAGCTAAAAGTGTTCCAAGGTTTGTTAAATATTTTTCTTAAATTATCTCACTTGATCTTCACAACAGCCTTATAAGAAAGATAGTCAAGTGACTTAAGTACCCATGTAACAAGGTCAAACAACTAATATGTATCTATGGAAGGATTTTAATGTAAGTCTTTCTAACTTCAAATCCAGCATTCTCCCCATATGCCACATTGCTGCCTCAGGAACAATTATGAATACTTTGCCCCTTTTTAAAAATCTTCTGACTCTCTTGAGTATCTAATAGTGACTATTGTGAGAGTCAGGTTACAAATAAGCCCAATGCAAGGAGTAGCAAGTACCTGTAATAATCTGTAATAATCTGTAATAATTAGGTGGTTGATTCTCTCCTTCTTACTGACTTTCTTAAAGATTATCTCATCCAAGATCTAGATGCTTTTCACTTTCTCTATCATAGATTCATCTTATTCCTGTTTGTATTGTATTTTTGCCTTTCAGGTAACTTGATTCAAGTGTATCCTTTTCCACTCTTTACTTTTCCACAAATCCATATGAACATATGTGTCTCAAATGAAGGCATATCAAAAGTCTTTCCTTGGGTGAGTTAATATGTATAAAATATCCTTCTCTCACTTTCCCACCTTAAGTCAAAGTGGTTCAATTAGAATGCATATAAGAGGAAAGTGTGACAGTCTCTACCTATCTATCTGCAGTGTAACCATTTGAGTAGTTGGTTGAATTAGAACAGAGATAGAGTCCCCATGAATTCAGAGGTTTGAGTCATTCAACTATAGAAATATTTCCATCATGTGATTTGAAATGGTGCCATTATCAACCAATCTCTCCATCAGGAAAACAGATAGCATGATATTATCAGATAATACTGGAATTCATTCCTTAGGTCTTAGGAAAATAAAATAAGGAAGTATCTCTGGGTGGAGTGTAAGAGGGATGGGGGAGAAGGGAACACCACTACTCACTACTCAAGTCTTTCTTTGTACAACAGGAAATCTATCCTTATCACTACTTACTTTAGTATGATTGTAGGCCTGGATTGTAACCAGGGATAATTGACTGAAATATTATCATCCTTATGAACTAAACATGCTATCTTAACAAAGGGCAGGGTCTGTGAAGGGCACAGATGATTTCCTACTTTATACTAAAACAGAGCATTTTCTAGTCTCCTCCAAATCAAAGGTGAGCAGACAGCCCGGAAGTTCTTTCAGAGATAATTGATCCCAGTAGGAATGTCTTCTGCCTCTTTCATACTTGTTCTTCCTTTTCATGTTTAGAATTCCTACTGGCAAGAGTGGAAATCTAGTCTTAGAACAGGTACTGAATAGTCTGTAGGAATCTATTGGGTATTTCAGCATCACACTGGTTCTGTTTTATCAGTTTGGAATTGCTTTCATTATGCTTTAGATGCCAAGTGTATCAGGCAACATGGAATTCATATCCTAGTTTCAGGTAAGTACTCAAGTATGTGCTTTTCCATTGGTAAGTTTCTTGGACATTTCATAGTGAAATTTAATGCTGTGGAAAATTTAATTAGTTATATTAAAATTTTTAAAAACTCTCCTTAGTGATTTACCCTAAATGGTTCCTATTATAGGTTGCTCAATTTTTTTCCCCATTGCTTATTCATTTCATAAAGTTTCTTAATTATTCATGAACATTTATTGATCAGTTCCTCATGTTGATATTATCTTGTGTTTTCTCTTTTCTAACTATGCCTTTACAATATAGTTACATTTAATATGTAAATAAGTTATTGTTCATAGATCAAACCAAAATCTTTACCTTCCACCTATTATAATTCTATTTTTTTTATCAGCAAGACAAATTCTTTCCCTGCTTAAGAATGTCCAGTTATCTTCTATTGATTCCAGGATAAAATATAAACTCCTTTTTCTAACACTGAACTTCTTTTTGATTGGATTTATAAGGTTCAAGGAAAATGTATTTTTTACTAAGCCATCTTAGATGAATTTCATTTCTGGCCAAGTGCCATCACAATTTAGGATTCCAAAACCCTTTTGCAGAAATATATTTTTAGCTCCAAGTATGTTTTTCTTCCTGATTTTTCCTTAAAAAATTCAATCAATGATAATGATGAAAATACTATTTTGCTCTAAAGTCATGAGTTCTTTGCTTGACTCTTCATAGCAATATTTTCTGGATTCTTTCTGGCATTGTAATTTATCCTCACAAGTATTATTAGACATGGTTTTCAGGTTCAATAAGTGTTAGAAATCCTATCTTTTAATCCTATGCATGTGCCTTGTGAAGAAGACAGCCCAGTTTTATGTTATTTACACCATGCTGACATATAATAGACATGGTATCCCTCATCATAGAACTGATACTACAACTACTCATCTCTAATTTCTCTGATTGTTAACCTAATTTTACCTATAGATCCTGTGGTGATTTTCTTCTTCTTCAAAATAATAATGGTTCTCTCTGAGAAAGAGCAGGTTTCTCGGGGAGGTTTTCTGGAGGCAGCCTTAGAATCAGTTCAGATCAATAATTACCCCAAATGCAGCCAGGTGATAAAAGTTCAGATCTTTTGTTGTCTCCAATATAGCCTGGTTAGCTTAGAGGCCTATCTCTCTGCTTGGTTCCAAGAGCTTCCTCCGAATGTCTCCAAATCCAAAGGTTTGTCCTTCAGTTCTCCAGTCAGCCAAGTGGAAAATGGAATGGATCTCTCTTGCCTTGGAGAGAGGGCTTCTGGCTCTCAATCTCCAATATAGCCCAGTTAGCTTTTCTTAGAGGCCTCTCTCTCTCCTTGGTTCTAAGAGCTCTGCAGCTTTTCCTTTGCTTCTGCCTCTGCTTTCTTCAGCCTCCAGAGCCAGCACCAAGTTGAATCTCTCTTGCCTCTGAGAGAGGGCTTCTGGCCTTCAATCTCCCAGAGTGCTCCTCTCCAACCCCAGTCAATGTTTCAAAGTAAAACTTTTCACTCAGAAAGGGCTTCTGGCTGAATTCACTTGATGCTCCCCTCTCAATCTAAATTCAGCTGAACTCTCCTAATTGCGCCTCTGCTTTCTTCTTATATATCAGAGAGTGGGATTATGGGTTTTCTCCCATATTGCTCTCTGGCCTTAAGAGCTTCAAGGGAGGTGTGAATTCACAAAGTTACACTGTTAACTTTGTGAATCTCCCATACTTGTGAATTCCAATGAGTACTTAAATACTTCTTGCTTATATGAAAGATGGGAACACAAGCATTATTGTCTATCAATTCTACTTAGTACCTTGTTTCTTCTGGCCCATAACATTTCCTTATAGAATTAGATCAATCATACTGAACCATGCTAAATTAGATAATTGTCTCTATCAACTCTAATGACTTAACAGTTTGTAAAGATTCCAACAGGATACATATCATTATTTTATAGAACGCAAACAGAAAGTTATTCACCTTAGAGATAGAACAGAGAGGTTTCCTCTGTATTCTATAATTTTAAATAAACAGTGCTCTTTCTTCTCTTCCTTTCTATGTCACATTCTTCCATGTTTTTATTTCTAGATACACATTACATTTTTTATTAGTATTTTAATTTCCCTTTTTTTTTTTTTTTTGTTTTTGTTTCTTCATTGGAACATTTATATTTCAAAGAATACTTCACTGTTTCTGCTAAGTTAAGGACTAAAAATGCATTCCAAAACACTATTAACTTTATTAAGATGAAAACCAACTTCTACTTTGTATATACACTTAGTACTGGTAGAAACAAAACACAACACTTTCCACAAGTCACTGAATAGTTTCTTCTTGCCTTTTTTCCTTTGCATTCTTTTTATCAGATCTCTTGGCTAACTTTGATAGCAATATGCTTATTTGAAAAATGTCTCAGGATGCCTCACACATAATAGGTGCTTAATGCTTGAATACTTTATTAGTTTACTAATTATTTAATGATCTAAAATTGCATCTAGTATTTAATTTTAACTTAAGATTTCTATATCTAATGCTTAAAATTTTTCTGGGAGGGGATTGTAGGAAATAATTAGAATTAAATTTAAAGTTCTTTAAACCTCCTCTTAAGCTTCTTATTTCCTTTTTTCTTTTAGATAATGTTGGAAATTTTGAAAAGACCATGCTACTATAATGAAAAACTCTGGTACTACTATAATTTCTTCTGTTCTTTCAGATATTGCTTTCTTTCTCCCACTACATTTTTTTACATTGCATAATAAAATGATAGAATCTTAGAGTGGGGAGAAATTTGGGGTACCATGTAGTGAAGCTTCATATTTCATAATTGAATTTCCTCTACAGTGAACAAATTCCTAATTTATAGTCCTCTAATCTCTACTTAAATTTTTCTAGTGACAATAAACTTAACTGATTCATAAATAAGAGGTCTTACTTTCAACTTGATTGATTTATAGAATCTTAGCAATAACTAGAATAAAACAAAGGAGACTTTGTTCCAAATACTGGGGTTCATGTTTCTTTTCTACACCTCCCTCTATGACTACTGTCTCTGTCTAATTTTATAGTACTCTAATAATGATTGCCATTTCTTACAGTATGTCTATAATAGTGATTAGATTGCTTCTATTCTGCCACTCACAATCCCTGCCTCATTAACACCAAGTAAATAAATTTGATCCAGGTTCTTATATTCCTAGTTATAGCTCTGGCCAGAAAGTTCAGTATCAAATCTCCATCATTTTTATTAACTTTTCTTTAAAAGAAAAGATTGTGCTGGTTGTTTCAAAATTATCTTGTTCATCTGTCTCCTTTTAAAATTCCTTTTATTCTCTTTTGTAAATTAAAACAAACTCCTTAACAACTGTTGTTTCTTTTCTTCTTTTTTATATCACTACTATTATTCCTTTTCACCAAAGAGGGAGAAAGAGAGAGAGAAAGACAGGAGAGAGAGAGAGAGAGAGAGACAGAAGCAGAGAGACAGAAACAGAGAGAGAACAAAGAAGAAAGAAGAACAAGAAGAAAGAAGAAGAAGAAGAGAAGAAGAAGAAGAAGAAGAAGAAGAAGAAGAAGAAGAAGAAGAAGAAGAAGAAGAAGAAGAAGAAGAAGAAGAAGAAGAAGAAGAAGGAGAAGGAGGAGGAGAAGGAGGAGGAGGAGGAGAGGAGGAGGAGGAGGAGGAGGAGGAGGAGAAGAAGAAGAAGAAGAAGAAGAAGAAGAAGAAGAAGAAGAAGAAGAAGAAAGAAGAAGAAGAAGAAAGAAGAGACAGAATGAGACAGAGAGAAGGAGGGAGGGAGGGAGGGAGGTTGTGCTGCATTGATCATATACGTATTATATTCTGTACATTGAGTCAAGTATCTATCTATCATTAAATAATTTTATTACTCTGCATAAAAGCACCTTCTACAGAAAGTCTTTCTCAATCTGCCTTAATGTTTTCTTTCTGCTAAGTATTTGCTATTTTTCCTGTATGCATTTTGTCTGTATGAATGTTGTCTCCTCCATTTGGCTGAGTGGAGGGGCCCTCTTTTATCTTTTTTTGTATCCCTAACACTTCATACCCTGTCTGGAGCACAGTAGATACTTAATAAATGCTTATTGACAGACTTATTAAGAAGTCATAATCATCAGAATCCTTTCATACTTATTTTTCTTTAAAATGATATAGTAACCAGTAAAATGTACTCCTTGTTCTGCTCACTTCCCTTCATATTAATTCATTTAAAAATCTCAGATTTCTCTGAATCCCTTACCTTCATAATTTCTTATAGCACAGTATTATTACATTATATTCATATGAATATTTTTTAGTTCTCCCCCCCACATGATATGTAATTGTTTAGTTTCCAGTTCTTCACAACAAACATAGAGCATTGTGATAAAGAGGATCCTTTCCTTATCCATTGACTCCTGGAATATTGGCCTTGAACATGGCATCATAGATTATGTGCAGATTTTAGTAACTTTTAAAAGTATAAATCAAAAATTTTCCATTATGTCAGGGCCAATTCAGAGCCTCATGAATATTATATTAATTTGTATTTCCTCCAATAACCCCTCTATCAATTGTCATTTTCCTCTGTCATCTTTGACAATCTAATGATATTGAAATGAAATATCAAACTAACTTTAACTATTTTTTTCTTAACAGTAGTTTGTAACACTTTTTCCTCCACATGACCGTTGATAATAATTTTATATTTTTTCACCACTTATTTACTGGGCAATGACAGTAGGTGATTCAGTGGAAAGGATTTGTCACCTAGATTAAGAAGAACCTGAATTCATATCCAGACTCACAAAACTTATTAATTGTGTGAACTGGGGAAGATCACTTAACATGTATCCCTCAGTTTCCTTATCTCTAAAATACTGATGATATTACTCACCTCACAAGATTATTGTCAAACTAGATAATATTTGCAAATCACTTTGAAAACCATTAAGGTGCTATATAAATTGTAGTTATTATTAATATTGTCATTGTGATTGTTTGTTAGTTATCTTGGGTATCATTCCTCAGCAAGTGATTCAAGTCCAAGAGGGAAATTATTCCCCACCTTCATTCCATTCCATTGATATGCAATACAGAAATCATCATAATAGTTAAAACAAAGGTTTCCAAATGAGACACAAAAGTATAGAAACTTACTATCAGTTAAGGTGTTTACTAGAAAAACAAAGACATAAAGCTCTTTTGTATTTTGAATCAAAATATATCCCCTTACAATTTCCATCAATAAGTCTTAATTCTGATATTTCCTTTTATCATATCATGGAGAAAACTTGTCATATTTGGCAAACATCACTTTGCCATATAACAATCTCCAGTTCCTTCAATTTTATTCAAAGGGTACACCTTTAATTTTTTCATATTCTGGTCACCCTCTTCTGTATGCTCTCTAACATCCCTTTTAAAATACAGTACCCAGTGCTCATCAATTAAGGAAATACTGAATAAGTTATGGTATATAGAAGTAATGGAATATTATTGTTTTATAAAAATGACAAACAAGCTGATTTTAGAAAGGCCTGGAAAGATATTTATGAACTGATGCTGAATAAAACAAACACAGTTAGGAACTTATTGTACACAATAGCAGCAAGACTGTGTGATGATCAGCTATGACAGACTTGTCTTCTCAGAAGTTAAGTGATGCAAGACAAATTCATATCCAGAGAGAAAAATACAGAGATTGAATGTAAATCAATATATGCTGTGTTCAATTTTTTTTATTTTTCTTCTGTTATTTTTTCTCTTATATATTTTTCTTTTTTTGTCTGATTTTTTCTCTCCCAAAATGATTCATAAGGAAATATGTGAAAAAATGAATGCACATGTATGATGAAAAATAGATTTACATATAACTGGGACAAATGAAAATTAAAAAAAAATAGAGGATAAGAGGGCCTACAATACAGCAACTAAAAATAAAATCGGATATCCAACTTTGTACTCATTGGTTCAGTTGCCATCTGATGAAGGGAAGTGACAGTGGGGTTTTGACCTCCCTTTTCCTGGGCACTATTTCAACAGCCTTAACTGATAGTAAGTTTCTATACTTCTGTGTCTAATTTGGAAACCTTTGTTTTAACTATTATGATGATTTCTATATTGCATATCAATGGAATGGAATGAAGGTGGGGAATAATTTCCCTCTTGGACTTGAATCACTTACTGAGGTATGAGTATATCTTCCTTCACCACTTTTCTGCTGACTTACTTTCTTAATTAAATCTTTGCAAAGATCACACTAACAGTGTGGTTCTTATTACTCTCTTTGATAAACATTAGATGCCATCTGATTTTATGTTTCAACAACAAAAATTATTGAATATACTTTGCTGCCAATTGATTTAAGCAAGATAAGAAAAGAAAAATGAAGTTCAACCCAAAATAACTGAATAGTCCCTGGGTACCAGTACTATAATGATGAGAAATTCTTATTAGTAATAATATCTGACATTTTAAAATATTTGTATAGTGCTTCAAATACTTTATCTCAATCCTTATGAGTTCTGAAATAATTGTCATCTTAATTTTTCAAATGAGGAAACTGTAATTAGGTAATTTAATGAACGTCATGCAGCTAGTATAGATGATTTCTTTTAAAAAATCTGAGGAAGGATTGGAGTGCAAGTCTTCCAAGTTATTCTACCTCTTGATCCATTACATTATGTAATACATAATATATTCTGACAAGGTTTAAATCAAAATCAAGCATAAGTATTTCTCAACTAATTTATTGACTTTTAATGGAGATCATTAGACTATAGATATGTAAAGAGACAAGAAAGCAAAAGATTAGAAGTACAAAGAAAATTTTTTTGAACTAGAATACAGCTTTGAAATATTTAACCCAGACTACCAATTGCTGAGAAGCAAAGTGTGGAAATAACTTATGTACTGTCATGCAGCTAGTTTTTAAATAGACATGGCATTCTGATTCTAATTCTGATTCTGATTCTGGATTCCACACCCATTCCTATAACAAAAACAGTGGAGAGTATATAAATAAAAGGGATTTTCATTAAAATAATCTGTAGCATTTATTTTTAACCATCAGCAAGTATCATATGCTATGAGAATAAATTATAACCATTCCCAATAAGATCAGGGGTGAAACAAGGTTGCCCACTATTACCATTACTATCCAATATTGTATTAGAAATGTTAACTTTAGCAGTAAGAGAAAAAAAAGAAATTAAAGAAATTAGAGTAGGTCATGAGAAAACCGAATTATCACTCTTTGCAGATGATATGATGGTATACTTAGACAATCCTAGAGAATCAACTAAAAACAATTAGAAATAATCCACAACTTTAGCCAAGTTGCAGGAAACAGAATAAATCCACATAAATCATCAGTATTTCTATGAGTAACCAACAAAGTTCAACAACAAGTAATACAAAAAGAAATTCCATTTAAAGTAACTAATATAATATAATATATTTATATTATAAAATATTTGGGAGTCTACTTGACAAAGCAAAGTCAGGAACGGTATGAACATAATTAAAAAAAACACTTTCCACAAAAAATCAGATCTAACCGATGGGAAAAAATCAAGTTCTCATGTGTAGGCCAAGATAACATAATAAAAATGACAACACTACCAAGTTAATCTACTTTATCAGTGCATACCAATGAAACTCCCAAGAAATTAGAATATTAGAGCTAGAAAAAATAATAAAAAAATTCATCTGGAAGAATAAAAGGTCAAGAATTTCAAGAGAACTAATGAAAAATGCGAATGGAGGTGACCTACCTGTATTACATCTGAAATTATATTATAAAGCAGCCATCAAAACTAGTTGGTACTGGCTAAGAAATAAAGTAGTTGATGAGTGAAATAGATTAGCTTCACAAGGCACAATAGTCAATGACTATAGTAATGTAGTGTTTGATAAATCCAAAGACTTTAGCTTCTCTGAAAAGAACTCATTATTTGACAAAAATTGTTGGGAAAATTGGAAATTAGTATGGCAGAAACTAGGCATTGACCCAAACCTGACACCCTATACAAAGATAAGGTCAAAATGGGTTCATGACTTAGACATAAAGAGTGATACTATAAGCAAATTAGGACAAAGGGTATTCTCTGTTTTGGATCTGTGGAGAAGGAAAAAAAAATTGTGGTCAAAGATGAACTAGAGTACATTATAGAATGCAAAATGGATAATTTTGATTATATTCAATTAAAAACTTTTCACACAAACAAAATAAATGGAGAGGAAATTAGAAAGGAAGCAAAAATCCAGGAAAAAAAATTTTCACATTTAAGGGTGCTGATATAGGTCTCATTTCTATAATATATAGAGAATTAACTCAAATTTATAAGCATCAAAGTAATTCTCAATTGATATGTGCCCAAAATGTATAAACAGACAATTTTCATATTAAGAAATTAAAATAATTTACAGTCATATAAAAAAATGCTCTAAATCATTATTGAGAGAAATGTAAATTAAGACAACTCTGAGGTTATGTAGTCATACATAGCTCAGGTTAGCTAAGATGATAGAAAAAGATAATGGTGTTGAAGGGGATGTAGAAAAACTGGGATATTAATACATTGTTGGTGGAATTATGAATTGATCCAAACATTCTGTAGAGCAATTTAGAAGTATGTCCAGAGGGCTGTCACACTGTTCATGCCATTTGATCCAGTCATGTCCCAACTGCTCCTGTATCCCAAGGATATCATAAAAAAAGGAAAAGGATGCACATGTGCAAAACTGTTTGTAGCAGCCCTTTTTGTATTGGCAAGAAACTGGAAACTGAGTGGATGCCCATCAGTGGGAGAATGGCTGAATAAGTTATGGTATATGAATGTTATGTAATATTGTTCTCTAAGAAATGATCAGTACAGTGATTTCAGAGAGATTGGGAGAGACTTTTCATGAATTGATGCTAAGTGAAGTGAGAAGAACCAGGAGAACACTCTACTCAGCAACAATAAGCTTATACAATGATGAATTCTGATGGACATAGCTCTTTTCAACAGCGAGATGATTCAGCACAGTTCCAATGGTCTTGAGATTAAGAGAATCATCTACATCCTGAAAGAAGACTGTGGTGACTGACTTTGAATCATAACACAATATTTTCACTTCTTTTGTTGTTTAATTGCATTTTGTTTTCTCTCTCCTTTTTTAATTGTTGATCTGATTTTTCTTGTATAGCATAATAATTGGGGACATAAGTATAGATTAATTGAACATGTTTAACATATATTGGATTACGTGATGTCTAGGGGAATGGGTGGAGGGAAGGGAAGGGAAATTTTTGCAACACAGGTTTTGCAGTTGTGAATGTTGAAAATTATCTTTTGAAATATTTTTTGTTTTGAAAAAAATTTTTTGAAAATAAAAACAAACTTTAATAAAAAACAAGAATATGAGCTGTTTGTTGATAGGGTATTTTATTTTAATCCTTTAATTCAAGAAAAAAATAATGTAGTGTGTGGCTCATAGTAGATACTTAATACATACAACAATACTTGTTGAAATTGTTATAATTTAATTTGTTTAGTCATACTTCATTTAATGAGTTTGTGATGGTCTTTCTGACTTTTCCCTCAGGAAACCATTATCAACATGCTTTCTCATCTTTCCCCCAAAAAAACATAATGTAAAGTCTCATATTAAAGAACATATGTCTCTTATGGCTAAATTGATCAATTTCTTCCTGTTGGAAGATTAATTTTAAGCTTTTGTATGGCTGTGGAATAAGAAGCTTTGCTCTCTGTTATGTTGATTTAAAATATCAGTAAGAAGGTAAGAGAGACTTTTGGAAGGCCTTTAGCTTTAAAAGTTATTGAAATTATATCATGGAAGTCATTGCTTATTCTTTGTGTGATAATGAGAATGAAGACAATTTAGAATCTCTTAGAATCTTTCATCTAACAATATAAAGGAGAACAGATATCTGATTTTTATGTGGATAATAGTTGGGCCAATCTCCTTTTCTACTTCTACATTTGATTTCCCGTTCCAAACAGAGCAAGACCAGAATAGAGGAAAGAACTGGTATATCTGAACCAGACAGATCCTGAGCCTTGGACTTAAAGCCACACAAAAGCAAGGATAAAAATGAGCAGAACTGAATGGTAGGAAGGGAAGGACTCCCACTGTTCCCTAAGCCTTTTTGCTTTTTTTCTTTTTCCTAGAGAAATTGGCAAATATGAGGACAGCTTTGTTTAACTTCAAATGGTTATTCACTCTATTATCTTGTTACTTTAGCCTATGGATTTATATTTTGAAAGAAATATATATATTAAAATAAATGTAAATATATGCATTTATATTTATATATGTGTATTATATAGATGATAGATACAAAGTTCTGTGTAAGTAGGCCCTTTACTTCTGTAACAAACCGATGATATTACATTTTCTCATATTTCACAGATATATACACATGTATGTATGGATATACACACACTGCCTTACATGCTTTTGCAAGTTGCTTGATAAGTATTTATGCTTTTTATTTGATAATGACCTTGTCAAAGACAAATTTGTATCTAAGTGGGACTATATTATGATGTTAATGAAGGCACCAGTAAGTTTAGTCAAAATATTTTTGGTCACCATTTTCTTCCACTGATTTGATCAAGCTTACTGTTGGATTTTCTTTTATGCATAATTTGTTTTTTTCTTCTAATACCTAGGCTTTCTGTGCATGTAGTTGGGTCCAATTAATATTACTGACTGATCAATGGAGTCTTCTGTGAAAGAGGAATTAGATGTAAGGGATTGTTCCCTATGGTCTGTTTGTTTATGACTGTCAGTTTCAATTTCAACTTAGGATAATTTGATTTCTAGATATGTTCAGGTTAATTCTTACTCTAATTTATCTTGTCCACTCATCTATTTTTTTTTTGTCTCCATTTTGTTTCCCAAAACAAAGGTTTCTTTTTACAACTGTAATCCATAAGTTGTCTACTGTTTATTCTGATATAAAACATAAATTTCTAGATCATCTGGAAAAGACTATTTTGTTATGAATTCTTCTCTTGATGTACTTTTGACAGGATGTGAAAAAAATATATATGACTATCAAAGGCTTCCAGTTCTTTCATACCCAATCTAAAAAAGTTCTTCATTCTGTCTCAGGAAGAATAAATCTTAGATTTTTGAGAGAAGGGTTCATGA
Source organism: Antechinus flavipes (assembly GCF_016432865.1). Lineage (NCBI taxonomy): Eukaryota > Metazoa > Chordata > Mammalia > Dasyuromorphia > Dasyuridae > Antechinus > Antechinus flavipes. The sequence goes on along the minus strand of NC_067399.1, from coordinate 308,719,372 downwards.
GGTTATATGTTCCCATTTTCTCCTGAAAATACTAAAAGAAGAAAAATCTTACTCTCTCTCCAATAATTCAGGTTTTTTTTCCCCCCTGTGCTTATAGTTATGCCTCAGGGAAAGGCAGAATAAGTGGGAAATAATGGAGAGCCAAATTCTCAGTTGTATAGTGATACTCACCCTGGGCACACATGTTGTTAAGGATTGACAAGAGGATAATGCATTGCACAGAAGCAGGCACTGTATTCAGTCCTTGCTGAGAGAAGCACAATAATTAGTCCTCATTGCCTCCAAACTCCATGCCATAGTGAAACATCATTTTGCTTCCAAGTGTAAATAAAGTGGTGCACAAACATTTAACAGATTGTTAGGCTTACTAAAATTCAGAAAGAAATCAAGGATACATATACATAGTCCACTGCTAGAGTAAGAATTTGCTTTGGGGTTCCTTGATAAGGACTTTTCTACTTATTCACATAAAGTATGTCTTTTAAGAATTTTATAGTCATATTCTGGTAAAAAAAAAAACCTAAAAAAAAAAGCTGTATGAAAAATAATCCATTAAATACCAAATACTTATTAAGCATCTGTTCTGAGGTAAATGTATAGTTATTCAAATTTCAAAAATATATGGGACTTTATACTGTAGGACATCCATTTCTAGAATGCTGTCTTGGATATCTCAATATATATATATATACAAAGCTGTCTCTGATGTTCATCTTCTCCTTATCCCCCAAATTCCTTCCATACTCTCTGTTTGGCTTTCAACCTTAATGTCATCTCCAGCCCCTCACTTCTGCTCAGTACATATATCCTATCTGTTGCCAAGTCCAGATGATTCTACTTTCATAACATATTCAATATACATCTCTTTCTCTTTACTGATGCAGACTTCACCTTTGTATAGGTTCTCAACATCTCATTCCTGGACTACCTCAATGGCCTCCTGGTTGGTCTTTCTGTCTTAACTCTCTTCTTATTCCAATCATTCATCTATTCATCTGTCAAAGTGATCTTTGTAAAATATAGGTTATGTCATATCACCCCCTATTTAAAGAACCTTAGTGGTTCTTTATCACCTCAAGGTTCAAATACAAAATCCATTATTTTGTTTTTAAACACTTTATAACTTAGTTGCTTTCTATGTTTACAGAATACTTACATTTTACTTTCCTCAACATACTATGTGATCCAGAGACATTGTCCTTTTTATTTCTCCTGTAAGATACGTTCTTTATTGACTCTATGTATTTTCATTGGTTCTATCTCATGTTTGAATTCTCTTCCTATGTATCCCAGTCTTCTGAATTCTTCGTATTCCTTCAGTTGAAAAACCTGTCTTTCCTGATCCCCTTAATGTTAGTGTCTTTCTTTTATGGATTATTTCAATTTATACTGAGAATATCTTATATATACAAAGAAATTTATTTATTGTCTCCTTCTTTGGACTTTTAGTTCCTTAAAGAGAAGGAATTAACTTTTGACTTTTTTGTATCCATAGAGTTTGTCATATAGTCTAGGATCTGCACCCATGCTTATGGCTTGATACTATATTTCACTCATGATACTACATCTCCCAATTCTATCTATGCTGTATAACTATATCTTCTGGCTAAGATTGTCTCCATCATCCCTATCCTATAGTTTACTTTGCTGCCTTCAACTTTCTGTTCAAATTCCATTTTTTGTAAGAGGGCTTTCCCAATCCTTTTAAATACTTTTTACTTCTGAAATGCCTTTAATTATATATAGATGTGTATGTATGTGTATATATATAGATGTGTATGTATGTATGTATGTGTGTGTGTATATATATATATACACACACACATACATACATACATACACATCTATATATCAATCAAATGAATACATTAATGTCTTCACTTAAAGAGCTTCCATGCTACTTAGATTTTTTTATTTATTTAATATTTTCTCCCAGTTATATTTAAAATGTATTTTACATTTGATTTTTAAAACTTTGGAGTTCCAGATCCTCTCCCTTATCACCATCCCCAGCCTCCATTAAGAAACCATATGGGAAGTTATGCAAAATATTTTCATAAAAAGTCATGTTGTAGGAAAAATATATAGATTTCTCATCTTAAAAACAAAGCAAAACAAGTCTCCTAAAGAAAACTAATATAAAGAGGAAGAAAGAAAGGGAAGAGGAACAAAAGCTTAAAAGGGCAAGAGAGAGGAAAAGGGACAGAGAGAGGGAGAGGGAGAGAGAGAAAAAGAGAGAGGGAGATGGAAGAAGGAGACTGAGAATGATTCAGTCTGTTTTTAGACATAATCATTTCCTTCACTAAGTATGATCAGGATTTTTGATCTTAAATACTTTGTGGTAGTCTTGGATCATTGTACAGCAGAAAATAGCAAAGTCATTTACAGCTGATCATCCTATCACATTGCTATTACTTTGTAAAGAGGACATTTTACTTTGGTTGAGCATTGCCTCAATTTCTAATTCTGTGACCTGAGGAGAGAGATGCTATGAATATTTTGTATATTTAGGTGTTTTTCTTTTAAAAAAATTCTCTTTTTTAGTAGTAGTATTGTTAAATGAACTGATATGAATGAATTTATTATCCTTTGAGCATTGATCCTATCTTTTAATTATTTATTGAGACATGGCTCTTATCTTGTTTTAAAATAAATTTGACTCAATTCCCTCTATGATTGAGAAATGAGGCCTTAAAAGGAATACACTTTCTTTTCAGCAGTTCATGGAACCTATACAAAAATTGACCATATATTAGGACATAAAAACCTCAAACTCAAATGCAGTAAGGCAGAAATAGTAAATGCATCCTTTTCAGACCACAATGCAATGAAAATTACATTCAACAAAAAACCAGGGGGAAGTAGACCAAAAAATAATTGGAAACTAAATAATCTCATACTAAAGAATGATTGGGTGAAACAGCAAATCATAGACATAATTAATAACTTCACCCAAGAAAACGATAATAATGAGACATCATACCAAAATGTATGGGATGCAGCCAAAGCGGTAATAAGGGGAAAGTTCATATCTCTAGAGGCCTATTTGTATAAAATAGAGAAAGAGAAGGTCAATGAATTGGGTTTGCAACTAAAAATGCTAGAAAAGGAACAAATTAAAAACCCCCAGTCAAACACTAAACTTGAAATTCTAAAAATAAAAGGAGAGATCAATAAAACTGAAAGTAAAAAAACTATTGAATTGATTAATAAAACTAAGAGTTGGTTCTATCAAAAAACCAACAAAATAGACAAACCCTTAGTAAATCTGATTAAAAAAAGGAAAGAGGAAAATCAAATTGTTAGTCTTAAAAATGAAAAGGGAGAACTCACCAGTAACGAAGAGGAAATTAGAGCAATAATTAGGAGTTACTTTGCTCAACTTTCTGCCAATAAATTCGACAACTTAAATGAAATAGAAAAATACCTCCAAAAATATAGCTTGCCCAAACTAACAGAGGAAGAAGTAAATATCCTAAACAGTCCCATCTCAGAAAAAGAAATAGAACAAACTATCAATCAACTCCCTAAGAACAAATCCCCAGGACCAGATGGATTTACATGTGAATTCTACCAAACATTTAAAGAACAATTAACTCCAATACTAAATAAACTATTTGAAAAAATAGGGATTGAAGGAGTCCTACCAAACTCCTTTTATGACACAGACATGGTACTGATACCTAAACCAGGTAGGCTGAAAACAGAGAAAGAAAATTATAGACCAATCTCCCTAATGAATATTGATGCTAAAATCTTAAATAAAATATTACCAAAAAGATTACAGAAAATCATCCCCAGGATAATACACTATGACCAAGTAGGATTTATACCAGGAATGCAGGGCTGGTTCAATATTAGGAAAACTATTAGCATAATTGACTATATCAATAACCAAACAAACAAAAACCATATGATCATCTCAATAGATGCAGAAAAAGCATTTGATAAAATCCAACATCCATTCCTAATAAAAACACTTGAGAGCATAGGAATAAATGGACTTTTCCTTAAAATAGTCAGGAGCATATATTTAAAACCATCAGTAAGCATCATATGCAATGGGGAAAAACTGGAACCTTTCCCAGTAAGATCTGGAGTGAAGCAAGGTTGCCCACTATCACCATTATTATTTAATATCGTATTAGAAACACTAGCCTCGGCAATAAGAGTCGAGAAAGATATTAAAGGAATTAGAGTAGGCAATGAGGAAACCAAACTATCACTCTTTGCAGATGATATGATGGTATACCTAGAGAACCCCAGAGATTCTACTAAAAAGCTATTAGAAATAATTCATAATTTTAGCAAAGTAGCTGGCTACAAAATAAATCCCCATAAATCCTCAGCATTTTTATACATCTCCAACAAAACTCAACAGCAAGAGATACAAAGAGAAATTCCATTCAGAATAACTGTTGATACCATAAAATATTTGGGAATCTATCTACCAAAGGAAAGTCAGGAATTATATGAGCAAAATTATAAAAAAGTCTCCACACAAATAAAGTCAGACTTAAATAATTGGAAAAATATTAAGTGCTCTTGGATTGGCCGAGCGAACATAATAAATATGACAATACTCCCTAAACTAATCTATTTATTTAGTGCTATACCAATCAGACTTCCAAGAAAATATTTTAATGATCTAGAAAAAATAACAACAAAATTCATATGGAACAATAAAAAGTCGAGAATCTCAAGGGAATTAATGAAAAAAAAAATCAAATGAAGGTGGCCTAGCTGTACCTGATCTAAAATTATATTATAAAGCAGCAGTCACCAAAACCATTTGGTATTGGCTAAGAAATAGATTAGTGGATCAGTGGAAAAGGTTAGGTTCACAAGACAGAATAGTCAACTATAGCAATCTAGTGTTTGACAAACCCAAAGCCCCTAACTTCTGGGAAAAGAATTCATTATTTGATAAAAACTGCTGGGATAATTGGAAATTAGTATGGCAGAAATTAGGCATGGACCCACACTTAACACCATATACCAAGATAAGATCAAAATGGGTCCATGACCTAGGCATAAAGAATGAGATTATAAATAAATTAGAGGAACATAGAATAGTTTATCTCTCAGACTTGTGGAGGAGAAAGAAATTTGTGACCAAAGATGAACTAGAGACCATTACTGATCACAAAATAGAAAATTTTGATTACATCAAATTAAAAAGCCTTTGTACAAACAAAACTAATGCAAACAAGATTAGAAGGGAAGCAACAAAGTGGGAAAACATCTTCACAGTTAAAGGTTCTGATAAAGGCCTCATTTCTAAAATATATAGACAACTGACTCGAATTTATGAGAAATCAAGCCATTTTCCAATTGATAAATGGCAGACAGAAGCAGCTACACCCAAAGAACGAACACTGGGAAACGAATGTGAACTATCTGCATTTTTGTTTTTCTTCCGGGTTATTTATACCTTCTGAATCCAATTCTCCCTATGCAACAAGAGAACTGTTCGGTTCTGCAAAGTAACTCCTAATTATTGCTCTAATTTCCTCTTCGTTAGTGGTGAGTTCTCCCTTTTCATTTTTAAGACTAACAATTTGATTTTCCTCTTTCCTTTTTTTAATCAGATTTACTAAGGGTTTGTCTATTTTGTTGGTTTTTTCATAGAACCAACTCTTAGTTTTATTAATTAATTCAATAGTTTTTTTATTTTCAATTTTATTGATCTCTCCTTTTATTTTTTGAATTTCAAGTTTAGTGTTTGATTGGGGGTTTTTAATTTGTTCCTTTTCTAGCATTTTTCGTTGCAAGCCCAATTCATTGACCTTCTCTTTCTCTATTTTATACAAATAGGCCTCTAGAGATATGAGATTTCCCCTTATTACCGCTTTGGCTGCATCCCATACATTTTGGTATGATGTCTCATTATTATCGTTTTCTTGGATGAAGTTATTAATTATGTCTATAATTTGCTGTTTCACCCAATCATTCTTTAGTATGAGATTATTTAGTTTCCAATTATTTTTTGGTCTACTTTCCTGTGGCTTTTTATTGAATGTAATTTTCAATGCATCATGGTCTGAAAAGGATGCATTCACTATTTCTGCCTTACTGCATTTGAGTTTGAGGTTTTTATGTCCTAATATATGGTCAATTTTTGTATAAGTTCCATGAACTGCTGAAAAGAAGGTGTACTCCTTTCTGTCCCCATTACATTTTCTCCAGAGATCTATCATATCTAATTTTTCTAGTATTCTATTTATCTCTTTGACTTCTTTCTTATTTATTTTGTGGTTTATCTAATTCTGAGAGTGCAAGGTTGAGATCTCCCACTATTATAGTTTTACTGTCTATTTCTTCTTGCAGCTCTCTTAATTTCTCTTTTAAGAATTTAGATGCTACACTACTTGGTGCATATATGTTTAATATAGATACTTCTTCATTATTCATTCTACCCTTTAACAAGATATAGTGCCCTTCCTTATCTCTTTTGATTAGATCAATTTTTGCTTTAGCTTGATCTGAGATCAGGATGGCTACCCCTGCTTTTTTGGCTTCACCTGAAGCATAGTAGGTTTTGCTCCAACCTTTTACCTTTAACCTGCATGTATCACCCCGCTTCAGGTGTGTTTCCTGTATACAACATATTGTAGGATTCTGGCTTTTAATCCATTCTGCTAACCGCTTCCTCTTTATAGAGGAGTTTACCCCGTTCACATTTATGGTTAAAATGACCAATTCTGTATTACTTGCCATCTTGTTAACCCCGGTTTATGCTTTTCTCCCTTCTTACTCCCTTACCCCCCTTCCCAGTATTAAGCTTGTGAGCACCACTTGCTTCTCACAGCCCTCCCTTTTTTAGTATCCCTTCCCCCCCTTAGAGTTCTCCCCCCCCCAACTTGCCCCTTTCCCTCCCAGTTACCGTATTCCCTTCCACTTAGCTTATTCCTTCCCTTTTCACTTTTCCCTTCTCACTTTTCAATGAGGTGGGAGAAGTTTCACCATAGATTGAATATGTCTAAAATTCTGCTCTTAATGCCAATTCTGAAAAGCAGTAAAATACTCACTATATTCATCTGTTAAGAGTTCAAATGTTGGAGTTTGTTCTTCTCAGAGCACAGCCGGTTTAGAGGCTTAGAGCCCTTCGGATGTCTCCAAATCCAAAGGTTCTGTCCTTCAGCCTCTGCCTCTGCTTTCTTCTGCCTCCAACCAAGACAGAGTTGGAAGGTCTCTCTTATCTCCTTCTGGGGAGCCCAGCCACCAACTTGCCGCGGAGAGAGGGCTTCTGGCGTAGCTCCACTGAAATCCGTCAAAAGTGTTCTCTGCACCAGAGTCGTTCCTCTCGAGTCCAGCGCGATCAGCCAGCCAAGAGGAAAAAATGTATTCTGCCATAGATCCCTCATCGCTGGCCTTTTATCTAGCCTCTTCTGAGAGAATGGGATTATGGGTTTTCTCCCATAGTGCTCTCTGGCCCAATGAGCTTTTAAGGGAGGTGTGAACTCCTTGAAAGTAGAAAGTCTACTTTGTGAAGCTAGCATACTTGTGGACTCCAATGAGTAAAGGTGGGAACACAAGCCTTGTCTTGATTAGTTCTACTTAGTACCTTGTTTCAGGTTCTGGCCAAAACATCTTCTTGTAAGATTAGATCAACTCTAATTAGAAGTTAGCAGTTAGTAAGGATTCCAACATCTCCCCCTTTCTTTTGTTTTAAAACATAGGGGGTTTCTGAGGGGGTACACATAAATCCATCAATATGGGCCAGAACTTTGTAACAGATATACATGGTATACATAAATCCATTAATATGGGAGACATTATACATAATTTACATGAGCACATAGCAATATAACACAGGCTAGTAGTAATGTAACAAATAACAAGAATCAATCTGAAAATTTACACATGTCCATAAGTCCTAGAAACAGTCCAATAGGATTCCATTGTCCATTAGTTCATGTGCCAGGAATCTAATAATTCTTGTGAGCACAATCAGCAACAGAACCACCCGATATTTCTTGGGTCTTCTCCTTTGTTTCAAGGGTCTGCTCCATCTTTCTGTGATGGACAAGGCGAATGCAGCTCGTAGGCACCCATCTGATTCCTTCTCCACCTGTAGAGATACAAGCAAATCCTCTCCCCCAAGCAGTTAGCCTATCTGGTCCCTTCCATTCACCACTTTCTGGGTCTCTCCACATCACCTGGCGATTATCTAAAGATAGTGGAGCTGCTCGCACTGGACACTGCTCTTCTGGTGGGTTATAAAACCTGTCTGCTGGAGCCAGTGCATCTTTATCAAAGATTAAAAAATTAATGGTATAGAGAACTAAATTTAGAAGTTCTCTAGGGTTACCCGTGGCTCCCCCTTTCTTTTGTTTTTGGAGGAGTGTCTTAATGTCTCTGTTTCTTCTTTCTACTATTGCTTGACCTTGAGGATTGAAGGGTATGCCAGTAGTGTGTAAAATCTTATACTGTGCACAAAAATGTTCAAAATGTTTGGAGGTATATGCCGGTCCATTATCTGTTTTTATTTCTTGTGGCACACCCATAATTGCGAATGCTTGAATGAGGAATTCAGTGACCACTCGGGCTGTCTCTTTTGCTGCTGGTATGGCAAAAGTGAATCCTGAAAAGGTGTCTACCACAACGTGGATAAAAGACAGACGACCAAAAGATTTATAATGGGTCACATCCATTTGCCAGATTTCATTGGGTCTCAAACCACGAGGGTTCTTCCCTGGAGGCAGTGTAGGAGCATGGAAGGGAAGGCAAGCTGTACAGCTTTTTACTATGCTCCTAGCTTCTTCTCTTGTAATCCCAAACTGTAAACGCAAAGCTCTAGCAGCCTGATGGTATTTAGAATGGGATTCCTGGGCCTCCTGAAATAAAGGCGTACTGGCCAACATAGTTAAAAGGCTATCTGCCTTTGAATTTCCATCAAAAATAGGACCTGGAAGTCCACTATGTGAATGGACATGCAGGATATAAATCTTTCCTGGATGCTTTCTCACTTGCTCTTGAAGTTCCTTAAAGAGCTGATATATATTAGAAGCTGCAAATTTTATTTGGGCTGTGGCAATTCTTTGTACCACACCTACTGAATAGGCTGAATCAGATATTATATTTATGTCGCCTGGGTAATAAGTGAGAGCTAGCATGATCGCATATAATTCGTTCTGCTGAGTGGACTGAAAAGGAGTTCTGACTACTCTTTTTACGGTTAGATCATGAGAGTATACAGCACAAATATTTTGTTTGGCTGCGTCTGTAAAAATGGTTGGTCCTTCAAGAGGAACCTTAGAAACCTTCTCCTCAAAAATCCATTGCCAATTATGCAGTAGTCTGGTTATCTTTAATGGAGATCCATGTGCAAAATTTGGAGCCATGGCCAATAAAATCTGCCACTCTGGGATGGTTTCACAGCATACATTAATTTGTGCATTTGTATAGAAGGTATATATCTTGTCAGGTCTTGTCCCAGATAATTGTACTGCTCGCTTAATGGCCTTTAATAGAATTCTAGCCACAAGCACTGGGTAAGGCGTAAGGCTTTGTTCTGGTTGTGCTGGGAGGTTCACCCACTCTATCACATTGTCTCCTTGATGAAGGACTGCTGTGGGTGCTTCTTTCGTAGCAAAAACTGATATTTCCAAGGGTTTTTGAGTTACTCTCTCAACTACATTGGATAAAGCCAGTTCAACTTCTCTCAAGGTCTCTTGAGCTTCTTTTGTAAGCCGGCGTGGTGAATTTAAAGCAGTGTCTCCCCTTAAAATGTCATATAGGGGTTGCAATTGATTGGTAGTTAAACCTAATACTGGACGCATCCATTGGATATCTCCTATTAATTTTTGGAAATCATTTAAGGTGTTCAACCTCTCTGTTCTTAAAGACAGTTTTTGTAGTGTAAGTGCCTTAGGATATATTTCATATCCTAAATATTGAAAAGGAGCATGTCTTTGAATTTTTTCTGTAGCGATATGAAGTTTGTAGTATCTTAGTGTTTCTATGGTTTTTTGTAGACATGCTTCTAGAATTTGTTCCTCAGGTGCACATCCCAATATATCATCCATATAATGTAATAGCATAACTTTTGGAAATGCTTTTCTTATTGGAGCAAGAGCAGCAGCAACATACATTTGACACATAGTGGGGCTGTTCTTCATTCCCTGTGGCAAAACCGTCCATTCATATCTTTTATAAGGCTCAGCTAAATTGACACTGGGCACCGAAAAGGCAAATCTCTTCATATCCTCCTTATCCAGAGGAATGGAATAGAAACAATCCTTGATGTCTATAACCCAAAGAGGCCATTCTCTAGGAAGCTGAGTAGGAGATGGAAGTCCAGGCTGAAGAGTTCCCATAGTTTCCATCTGTTCGTTCACTTTTCTTAAATCAGTGAGCATCCTCCATTTTCCCGATTTCTTTTTTACAACGAACACTGGTGAATTCCAAGGACTTAGAGAAGGTTGTAAATGCCCTTGTTCAAGCTGCTCCTGTACTATATCTAATAAGGCCTGAATTTTATCGCTACTTAAGGGCCACTGTTCTATCCACACTGGTGTATCAGTTTTCCATTGGATAGGAATAGGTGAAAGTGTTGGCAGGCCTTCAACAGCAGCCCTGCTTAAAAAACCGAAGTACTCATTTTTAACCCCAATTGTTGTAAAACGTCTCTTCCCCACAGATTGATGGGGATTTTTTCAACTATAAAAGGAGTAAAAACTCCTGTTTTGCCTTCAAAAGTCCATCTCATAGGGGCAGCACTAACTTCAGCTGCTATTGATCCTCCTACTCCAGACATATAGGTATCTGCTTTAATCTTTGGCCAGTGACTGGGCCAACTGGCACCTCTAATAACTGTACGATCCGCACCTGTGTCGACCAATCCTTCCAATGGTAGGCCATTTATATAGATAGTGAGCATAGGTCGGTCAGCCGTTACTGCTGCTGTCCAGTATATTTCTGGTTTTTGTGGTCTGGAGTCAGAACCTGGGTGACTATCACGAGGCTGCTTATTAGGATTCTGTATGAGTAAACCTGATGCTACTACGTCTCCTGGGTGATAAGTCACACATTGTCTACCTGTATTAGTGACTGGGATATTATCTACACATTCCCCAGTTTCCCACATCAGTGTGTGGATGGACACTGTTTTGTACATACAAGGAGGTGAAATGGTCAAGCCTACTGTGCCTGGAGGTAGGGGATCCATAGGCTGGAGAGGAACAGATTTCACCTCTTCAGGGGGTATTTCAGTTGTTCCAGCTGCATACAGCTCTATTCTCCCCAATTGTAATTCCCTTCTGCCATCAGGTTGCTTCCTGGCTGGTTGACTGTGTAATCCCCTTCTCCCATCATATGGCTTTCTGGCTGATTGGTCATGTCTGGGTACTGGACTTCTAGGCACTCTCTGGGTGCACCATTGGCTGCCATCATGCCCCAAGTGTTTTTTGCCTTGGGCCCTGGGGCTGGGCCCCTCATCCCGTTTCCCTGAATCTGTCTGCATTCTGAGGCCCAATGGAAGCCTCTGTTGCATTTTGGACATGGGGTTTGGGGTCTTGTTCTCCCACCTTGTCTTCCCATTCTATCTCTATACCAACATTGAGCTTTCAGATGTCCTACTTTTCCACACTGAAAGCATCTACAAGTCTCTCTGGAAGTCCCTTGCCAAGAGGGACTCTGTCTTCTCATGTTTGGATTTTGGGAAGTCTGCATCATAGCCTGGCTATAAAAGGCACCTGTGCCCACTGTGGCACAGCGTCTTATGAGTTCCTCTAAAGGAGCATCCTTGCGCAGTCCTAGTATAATTCTTCTGCAAACCTCATTAGCATTTTCCTTAGCAAGTTGCCTTATCAAGATGTCTGTTATTGCATTTTCTCCATTTGTTCTTATGATAGCTGTCTGCAAGCGTCCCACAAAGTCAGCAAAGGGTTCATTTGGCCCTTGTGTTATTTTTGTGAAAGCCCCCCCCCCCCTTGTCGTCTTTATTGTGAAGAGAAGCCCACGCTTTGATAGCATTATCAGCAATTTGCTGATATGCTGCTACAGAATAACTAATTTGTGCTGTGACATCTGCATAAGGACCTGTACCTGTTAGTAGGTCACAGGTGATTGCAGTATGAACTCCACTTTGAATATTTTGTTGGGCTTGTATCCTACAGAGCTCACTATATTCAGAAAGCCACAAGTAGTTCTGTCCAGGTTCTAGGCATATTTTTGCTATCGATTTCCAGTCATTAGGGGTCAAGATTTCAAAAGACAAGTTTTGTAATAGCATCTTAACATAAGCTGATGTAGCCCCATAAAGAGTGCAAGATTTTTTCAGGTCTTTGAGGATTTCTATATCAAAAGGTGAGTATCTTCTACTTTCTTGACCTGAAGAATTAAACTGTTGAATTACAGGAAAAATGTGGTGTTGAAATTCTGATACATTTTTCCCTTCTTCTCTGGCCTTAATTAGTCCCTTTTGCAATCTACTCATAGGAGGAGGTGCTGGATGCTGGGGTGGAGGTGCTGGATACTGGGGGGGAGGTGCTGGATGCTGGGGGGTAGGTGCTAGATGCTGGGGGGGAGGTGCTGGTGCTGTCACTGCCCCCCCCCCACTACCCCTCCTCCCTCCATCCCGGAGGGTGGAGTTGATGAAGGAGAGTCAATTACCTGCTCCTCAGGTGGGGCTGAGGCTACCTCAGATTCACCCCACCCTTGAGCCTTACTTAAGTCTCCCTGCCCTGTGGGGATATGGCCATTAATCTGTTCTTTGTCTTCCTCCTTTATCTCAGGCTTCCCCCTTTGGCTATTCCTAGAGTTTTTTCCTTTTCTCCTAGAACAAGTACGGTATTTTAAGGCCATCTGTATTGTATTATATAAAAAGAATACTTCAATGGAAACTGAACGAGGACCGTTTTCATTGTAATATGCGGAGAGCTGTTGACCAACCAATGCCCAGTTTTTTAGAG